>NC_046317.1:23281941-23981316 GCF_009819535.1 Lacerta agilis
ACGCAGCTTCTGTACCTTCCGATTGAGTGCAGGAAGCTCCTGCAGCCAACTGGAAGCTGTGCCTTGGTTTCCGAACGGTTCCGGGAGTCGAACTGATTCTGGGAGCGGATTAAGTTTGACAACCAAGGTAATACTGTACTTGCTTAGGTTTATTCTAGCTTTTCTGAGTGGCTTCCAAGTGCTTCACTCAGGAGGACCCAGCCTCCGCCATTTCTGCTGACTTCATCTGAACAGCCTCGTTGGAAGGAAACCCCCTCCCCAATTAACTCCCCCTTTTCTTTACACAACTCTTGTACATCTCTTTGCACCTATAAACTGCCCTCCCCCATTTGTTTGTTCTCACCCTTTTTCTGTTACCACCCAATTTCTTCTTCTTTTGCGTGTTCTTCATTCAAGCCTACCTTCATTACAAAAAGACTTGGCAAACTGAGATGGGAACTAGGGAAAGAAAAGTGGGCAGAATCAGAGAACATTTTTTGTTGTTGTTCTTGTTCCCAGTGCTATTTTTTCTAGAAAAATAGGTGTTCTCTTATAGCGGCAATGGCGCCCACCTGAGAGGTGCCAGAACTGGGTTCCGGTGAATTCTGGCTGGGGAAAAAAGCCCATAGTACCTTAATCAAAGGAAAAAGTCAAGATAGCATTACTTTCCCCTCTGTTACCAGAGCTGAAAATTACAAAAATTAGCATTGGAATGGGGTTATGTGTCTTCAAACCTTTTTGAAGTTAAAAAGCAGTCCTTCCCTTGGTTTCCGAACAGCTTTGTTCTCGAACATTTTGGCTCCCGAATGCCGCAAACCTGGAAGTGACTGTTCTGGTTTGCAAACTATTTTTGGAAGCCAAACGTCCGACGGGGCTTCCAATAGGCTGCAGGAGCTTCCTGCAGCCAATTAGAAGCCACGTTTTGGTTTCCGAATATTTTGGAAGTCGAACAGACTTCTGCAATGGATTCCGTTCGACTTTCAAGGTACAACTGTACTCATAAAGCTTGGGAGCCCCTGACCCTATGTATAGGTCCCGGGATCTCTAACAAAGTTTCAGCACCTTCATCAAACTGTGATTACCTGAATTATTGGAAGGGGGCAAGGGAGCCAGGAAAATGTTGGTTAAAAAAAAAAAAGTTATAAAATTAGAGAGCTGATTCTCCCGAAGATCTATACTTTAAGTATGAGGATTCTCCATGTTCTGCCTATACCCAATGGCAGCACTACCTACTTAGAAATAAGATCACCTATGCTAGACAATCTCATCTTTATAATAAATGGGACTTTGTCCCCCAAAGTGCATATCTCACCTGGCTCAATTTGCCTTCGGAATAATAGGACTGTAAAGGAAAATATCACCTCGACCGACTCCACCTTATGAGCAAAGTGAGGGAAAACAAAGCCCGTATTCCCCTCCCCCACCAAAAAATCCCCAAACCTGTTGGAGATGGAAAAGGGCAGTCAAGTTAAGAGTTCCAGCAATTAACAAGTTGAAATTGGATGTGTTTGTGTTAAATGGATTTATTAAAGTAAAGGTAAAGGGACCCCTGACCATTAGGTCCAGTCGTGTTCAACTCTTGGGTTGCAGCGCTCATCTCGCGTTACTGGCCGAGGGAGCCGGCGTACAGCTTCTGGGTCATGTGGCCAGCATGACAAAGCTGCTTCTGACAAACCAGAGCAGCACACGGAAACTCCGTTTACCTTCCCACCGGAGCGGTACCTATTTATCTACTTGCACTTTGACGTGCTTTCGAACTGCTAGGTGGGCAGGAGCTGGAACCGAGCAACGGGAGCTCACCCCATCGCGGGAATTTGAACCACCGACCTTCTGATCAGCAAGCCCCAGGCTCTATGGTTTAACCCACAGCGCCACCTGCGCTTTATTATTCAGATACAAATACATCCTCTTAAAATATTACAAGACTAACACTTATTTTTTTAAAAAAATGTAAGCTCAAATGGTTGTAGAAGACTAAGCACTGAGCCTAAAATAAACCTGTAAAGATCATGCTGCTAAGCTGACAGGAAATGTAAAAATAAAGACCTGGTGAAAAGAAAGGGCTTGGGAGTTGACAAAAACGACGTTATTTTGCTCTTCTATAGATCCTACCCAGCACACTCAGGCTCAGACACCCTTCTGCGGATGCCCCTCAAAACACATTTGGAAGGAGCAGGATTGTGCTAGCAAAGTAGACTGCCAAGCAGCTGACCCAGCTGCAGATATTGTAAAGGCAATACGCTATGTGGAACATAATTGTGGAAAGAAACGGGCGCTCTCTGGTTTCTGAAGATGCAATCAGGGATTTTGTAATGCAATCTTAAAAGCTGAGGATGGAAACCTCCACAGTACAATACCACCGTAGAGCAAAACTAAGTCTGATAGGCTGCTTGGTGATAAAGTACTCCAATAAATAAAAGGAGAGGAGAAGAACCATGGATCTTTTCTGGAACTCCTTGAAAGAAAGGTGGGATAGAAATCAAACAATTAAGTAAATAAGCAAAATAAGCACTTTATTAAGAAGTTCCATATCATAATAACCATAGGATGTTATATTATTTTGTGACTACTGAAATGACAATTCAGATTATGTTTCTTTGATGTACTTTACTAAGGCACTTCTTTCTGGAAAAAAAGAACTAGAACTGCACCTTAGATTTGCTTTAGCTTTTCAGAAATGCTGAATGACACAATTTCCTTAGGAAGTTAATGGCACACGGACACAAACACAAAATGCTGGTGTTCCATTATAGTGATGAAGAACCTTTTGCCCTCCAAATGTTGGTGGACTACAGCTCCCATAATCCCTGATCGAAGGACATGATGGCTGTGGCTAATGGAAGTTGAAGTTCAATAGGATGTGGACAGCCACCTCTCCATTAGGGCAACTTGATGAAAATGGTGAAAGACCTGGAAAGATGATCTGTCTCGGTGTCCAAATTTTAGCGTAGTCCACTTATCTGAAGAAATGAGAAAGATGAAAAATATTCATCATACAAGAGCTTCAGTTTGGCTTGATGTATTCAACGGTTGTGTTAAATTCAATGGTGAATTACAGACCAGCCTTTGTTCATATCAATGTTTCATACAAACTCGACCAATGAGGTTTTATTTTTGTTGTTTTTCCCATTTGGTGTACTTAATTTAATTTGTTTGGCCACCAACGGTGTCACTTCACATCTTGATCCAATTTCAGCATAGAAAAAGAAGCGCATTAATCCGGTGAATGCCGTCTGATTCGGTGGCATTTGATATTGTAAGGTGGCTTAATGGCTGCTCATGAGTAACCAGGCTGACACGAAGCTTCTAAACTAACTTCTTTAATGTTGCAGTGCAAGAAAGAACGTCCAGCTCATCCTTCGGCAGAGTCCGGGAATGACCCCTTCCGGTTCCTTGCCCAGCATAAAAGGTGCGGAATGCAGAACCCCTGCCTCCCCCCTCTACGTCTTTTCCCCCTGTGCAAAAGGGGAGACGGAAGGGGTGCTTCACCTTCCGTTTCTGCTTGGTGCGAAGGCTCTCTTCCCCTGTCACAGCCCCAGCTCCCACTTCCTGTCTCCATCTCCCCCTCCCCACTAGAGGAATTACTCCTCCTCCCACTGGACGAAGATGAAGAACTCAGCATCGGAGACGGGGTTTGGCGATACTGATAAAGCCCTGGCACCGCCTTGGCTTCCGGCGAGGGCAGTCTCCTCACAGATATGAACTCTAAAATATAAAATTCCCTCTTAATCTGTAACACCCCAAAAGTATCGAGCCCTTACTGTGTGAAAAAGTTCATCTATACATGGAAACAGAAAACAGAAAATAAATACTGAATTATGTTAAATGATGACAATCTCCTAGGGCGGAAAAAGACATCTTCTGAGAGGGAGATGTGAACCTGCAAGCCTCTTCCAGGAGGCTGAACAAAAGTTAACAGCTGGTGTTCCCGTGAAGATGGAGCTGTGATGTTGGAGGGGCCAAAAATACGCCATACTGGGGCAGGCCAGGAGAGGAACATCAAAGGTCTCCCTTTCCTCCGTCATGCCTCTGGAATGAGGGAGAGGTTTCCCTTCAATTGGAATCTATCAGAGGGAAACTTGTAAACATATATAGGCTTGTGGTGCTAACCTACTTCCCTCAGTGTCAGTGGAAAGAGCCGTTTGCAAAAATAAATAAGTGTGTGTGTGTGTGTGTGTGTGTGTGTGCGCAATTTGGGTTTTTTGCAATCTTGGCTTCCTGACAAATCAGCTTCTTGTGGCCTGAATATGTACATACTTGGGCCCTATCAATCTTGCTTCATGCATCTTCTGTTTTAAAACCTTTTATCACCTCACTCCTGTCCTCTCAATCTCCTCTGGCTTGTCCACATCCTTCCTATAATGTGGTAACATGTAACTGAACGGAATGCTTTGGCTGGGGCCAAACAAGCACTGACCAGAGTGATGCTCTGCCTTAAATTCAAGGCTTTTGCTAACTCATTCCAAAGTGGTGTTTATTAAATGTTTTTAGTGATCACACAAGGTTAAAGAGACAAATGGAACCATCTTGATAAGCAATAATCTTATCTTTCGGTCCCAGTCATTACCGCGTCAATTCCTGCTATCTCACCCCTCCAATGCAAGCGGCGTGCTTATATTTTTAATGACACTGGGTGAAATCCAACTGAGATCTTTGTATTTATGGAAGGGTTTTGGATCCAGCAAATGCTTACAGAAGAGCAGGCGGAGGAAGTTTTTTTTTTTTTTTTTGCCAATTTGCTCTTCCTACTGCAAGCCTGCATACAACCTTTTACCCTGCTGTGGATGTTCCCTCAACTCCATGGAGCAAAAGTCACCTCTATCCCTCCATTATCCCCTTCTGTCACCCCATAGAACCAGATGGATTCCACTCATAGACAAGATGAAGTTGTGGCAAATGGGGCAAGATTGAAAGAAGAACTTACCAGTATGGAAGACTATCGCTTCTGAATATTCTTGTTAAACTTTCAAAATCTTCATTTTTGAAGTGTAATTCTTCAAGCAAAGTAGCCAGGAACTGCGAATATCCTTGGCTGTGCTGGGAACTTGCAAAGATGGGAATATTTTGCGACAACCTGAAACACGATGTTGAATATTTTAAAATATACATATTTACAGTTCAGAATATGGTGAGAGGGGAGAAAACAGTCCCTTTCATATAACCCAGAGGAAACGGCAATAAAGCCCAGTAATTATTAAACATCAAATATATCCCTTGCCAAATGCAATTACTAAACCAGCAGAAGCACATCCAGTGGGAATTCCTGACACAAGTCAGTGCAAGCACACATAACGCTTCAGAACTATTCATTTTTTTAAAAAGGTAAAGGACTCCTGACAGTTAAGTCCAGGCGTGAACGACTCTGGGGTTGTGACGCTCATCTCGGTTTACAGGCCAAGGAAGCTGGCGTTTGTCCGCTCTGCAGACAGTTTTTCCGAGTCATGTGGCCAGCATGACTAAGCTGCTTCTGGCGCAATGGAACACCAAAACCAGAGCAGCGCACAGAAACACCATTTAGCCTACCTTCCCACCAGAGTGGTACCTATTTATCTAGTTGCACTTTTTGGACCACCGACCTTCTGATCGGCAAGCCCAAGAGGCTCAGTGGTTTTTGGATATGATATTTGACACCAAGGTCCCAATACCAAAGAGTCATGCAACCTTATGCGCTTAGGAAGTCACGGGCAATAATTGTGCACAGTGGACCCAGATAACACATAAGGATATGCATCTTTGCATCTGTCTTCACTGCAGAAGACATAGGGCTGATACTTGTGTCTGAACTGATTCTTCCAGGAAGGGAGCCTGATGAATGGCAAATATCTGTGACAAGTCTGAGGTCTTATTGACCGGCAGGGATCTAGTAGTATCTGTTGAAGAGTTCTTAGAACTCAAATGTGAAATTGCTGAAGTTCCATCGAAAATATACAACTTGTCACTAAAATTGGCCTCTGTATCATAGGATTTGAAAGTGGTCACTGTAACAAAGAAGGGATTGGGTGGTGGTCAGAAATTATAGGCCAGTTCGTTTAATACCTAATCCAGGTAGATTGGTGGAAAGCATGAGTAAAGATAAGATGATCAAGCATAGAGGAGAACAAGTGCCTCTGAAGAACTCCCACCATGGCTTCTGCAAAGAAATCATGTCTCAGTAATGTTATTCTTAGGAGTTCTTTGAGAGTTCTACAAGCATGTGGATAGAACAATAGCAGCCCACTGGGCCGCAGTGCTCACCTGACCTCTGGTTGCACACATTACTGTGGCTTACCAAGAGGGGGGCGAAGCGGGGAGGGGATGATGTGGTGTAAACACTCCAGTGGAGCCAATCCAATGATCCCAGCAGAGCATTTGCACCATGCCGCCATTGCCTCACCCTTTCCTTCCCTGTCTACCTCCTGGTAAGCAGATGCAACCTTGGTAATGCTGAGTGCCCACACCACATCAAGTCACTTCTGCTCCTATCCATATGCTTTCCAGTTCTCAAAGAACTCCTAATAATCGAGATTCTCTCTTATAACAGAGGGCTGAGGGAGCTGGGTATGTTTAGTCTGAAAAAGAGGAGACTGAGAGGAGATACGATAACCATCTTCAAATACCTAAAGGACTCTCACATGAAAGATGGAGCAAGCTTGTTTTCTCCTGCTCCAGAAGGCAGGACCCAAACCAATGGCTTCAAGCTACAAGAAAACTCAACATCAGGATCTGATGATAAGAGCTGTTTGACAGTGGAATGGACACCATTGGAAGGTGACGGACTCTCCTTCCTTGCAGGTTTTTACGCAGAGGATGGATGGCCATCTGTCATGGATGCTTTAGTTGCATATCCTGCATAACGGGGTTGAACTAGATGAAGCTCATGGTCCCTTCCAACTCTTCAATTCTATGATTCTATAAGCTGTGTATGTGTTTGTTTGCTTTTGATAAATATACGGAACTTGCCTTGTTACATTTCATGATTTCTACAAAACGCCAGGAAACTTCCCCACAGAGGCCTTTCAGATGGTTATTTAATTTAACTTTACCCACTGCCCGTGGGCACATAAAATATGGATAAAATAACTATCGGAAATGGCAGATCAATGGGGAGAGAGTGAGAGGCAATCAGAGCAGTGCATTTTCGTAGCTGTGCCTCCGTTCCTTGAAGCATCCCAAATCAGGCTTTGAAAGATCCTTAGCAAGAAGCAACGGTCAGACCAACAGATAAGCAGCTCAAGATGTCATTTTATGAAGCTAAGAATGATGAGAAGAAAATCTTGTTACTATTTTAAAAGACCCATCACTGATTTCCTCCCTTAACAGCACTGTACGTGTGTGTGGCTTTTTTTCTTTTAAAAAAAAAGGTGTTGAACTGAGGAGGTGAAATGTCAGTCTGTAAGAAGAAAAACCAGTCTGTCACATGTGAACACAGAACGGTAAAGCTGCCAGCAGGTTAAGGGTTTTCATCATCTCATATGCACCTGAATTCTAAAGTTTAAAAAATCCTAACACAACAGCAATTGGAATAACAGCACCCCAAGGTATCTGCAATGCTTTGTACATGAAGCCACTTTCGCAGACCCCGAAGGTTCAGAGCAGTCCTCCAAAATTTCCCCCCCTCCCTAACCAGTAGCTTTTCGATTCAGGCACCTCCCTTTCAGCAGCAAGCTTTGCCCATGTTGGCAGAGACCACGACACCAAAGGGAAGTGGTTTTCAAACTGTGTTTCACGAACTTGGGGGGGGGGGGTTCTTCAGAAGCTTGGCAGGAATTTCTCAACTGGGAGATCAGCAATGGATAAACTTACTTGGAAGAACCAGGCTGGCATAAGCTTAAGAATGTTGGACTGAGTGGGTGGGGCCCAAATTGAAATCCACAAAGCTTACTGGGTGACCTTGGCCCACTCAAAGGCAGCCACACCTACCTCACAAGATGGTTGTGAGGATAACATGGGGGTGGGAAGAAAACCATGTACATTGTACCGTATATACTCGAGTATAAGTCGACCCAAATATAAGCCGAGGCACCTAATTTCCCTACAAAAATGTGGGAAAGCTTATTGACTCAAGTATAAGCCGGTTCACCTTTGCCACTGTGGTAGAGGAGGAACGAGCAGCCCAAAGCAGCCCTTTGGGCTGCTCCTTCCTCTTCCTCCTTTGCTGCTGTGGAGCTCACCCAGTCGCAGGGTTTCAAACCGCCATTCTTCTGATTGGCAAGCCCTAGGGCTCTGTGGTTTAACTCACAGCGCAATGTTCCCTTGTGTTATACAGAGAAGGCTGGGATCCTGTCCTGTTTAAGCAGGAGCCAGGGAAAGTGAGCACCTGTGGGGTTTTAATACTTCCTTAACTGATAGGCTTTCTGCCTTCTGGGGTCTAAAGTTTGCATTTATGTGAGCAGTTCAGTAATGGAACAAGCTGCCTGGGGAGAGTAAAGAACCACCATTCTTGTACACTTCTTAAGGAATGGTTGACTTGAGTATAAGCCGAGGGCAGCTTTTAAAGCACAAAAAGTGTGCTGAAAAACTAGGCTTATACTCAAGTATATACGGTACATTGGTTTAAGGTCTTTGAATGAAAGGTAGGAAATCAGGGACAGGGAACCTTTTTTTCAGACTGAGGGCCACATTCTTTACTGGTTAACCTTCTGGGGGGCCACATGAAAGTGACAGGCAGGGCCAGAGGCAAAACCAGACAGTGCAGTGGGTGTAAATGTTACCTTTGTCTGCTTGGCTACTTTCTAGACACACTGGGGCACCTCTCTCTATCTGGGGAACCCCCAGGGGACCCCCAAGGGGAGAAGACTCAGAGCCAGGGAATTGCTGGCGGGACAACGATGAGTGGTCAGAAGTAGAAGAGGTAGCAGACTGGGAGGAGGATGGGGTGTCAGAAGCTGAAGAGGCAACAGGGTTTAGTGAGCAGGAAGAGGCTATGGCAGAGAGCAGTACAGAATCAGCAGCAGAGGCGGAGAAAAAGCTGTGTGAGTTATTGCTGATCTGCTCTGGACAGCTGCCCTGACACGGTCCTCCATCCAGGCAAGTAAGAAGCCATGTAAAAATTCAAGGACACATTCCAGCAAAAAAAAATTGGGGTGTGAAGTTGAGTCAGTAAGGAATGTGGCCTGGGCAGAACGGTTGTGGCCAAGGAGGCGGTATAGACCGGGGTATGTCCTGAGACCTATACAGAGAGGCCAGCTTTGGCCCCTGGACCTGAGGTGGCCCCCTCTACTGAATCCCCAATGTAATTTGCAGTCACAGAGGATTCATGGGAACATCCTAGGGCACACTTTCAGTTCACTTGAGGCCAAGGGGCAGCTTATCATCCAGAACTGAGTGGGCATCCTAAACGGCGCTCCAGAATTCTCTGCAACATGCAATGCTAGTTTCCCCCCTGGTGCTACTATAGGGCAGTGGGGGCAGAAAGCTAACTTGAGCTAGCATGTTGCGACCTTGGCTTTAAAGAAATGTCTCTCCCCATCCCTTTGCAATCATCTAAGTCTCCCACCACCCTACTCCACAATCACTTCCAAGTAGTAAGGCAACAATTCAAGGTTTGCATATATGCGGCCACCTATGCAGAGAAACCAAGTGCTGGGTTTGCACTAAAGAACAAAAAATGTACCGTGCATTAGATCACAGACGAGAAAGCAGTGCAGCCTTGATATCCTTCCATCTAGCATATGGCAAATAGGCCTTGGCAAAGCTAAGAAAAAGCTAGAGTGTCAAGAGTACATGCGGACAGGCCCCTATTAAGCTGCCTACTCCGCAGATGCTACACAAGAAAAAGCTGAGTGAAAACTCATGTTAAGACAAGCAGCAGCACCGGGCTACTATTAAGCAAGCTATTAAGCGACAGCTGGTTAACATGAACAGCATTTGCAATTCTCCCTCTTCTCTAACAAAATGAGGAAATGATAAATCCCCAGCTTTTTATAAAATACTTTCCCTGTAAGCAGAATCTGCCAGTGCGGTAATAATATGCACTAAACAGCGTTTCCGTGCGCTGCTCTGGTTCGCCAGAAGCAGCTTAGTCATGCTAGCCACATGACCCGGAAGCTGTACGCCGGCTCCCTCGGCCAGTAAAGCGAGATGAGCGCCGCAACCCCAGAGTCGGACATGACTGGACCTAATGGTTAGGGGTCCCTTTACCTTTTTACTCTAGCATTAGAATATTTTAATTCTACCCCCACTTCTTTTTAAAAACCTGAAAGTATATCCTGTAGACCTTTTGCAGCAAAGGTTATTTTCACTAACACCGATGTACCAGACTACATCCATGCAGAATTGAATGCACATTGCTCAGTCCAACCCACAGATTATATTGCAATTACTGGATTTGTCCTGATATAATAAAAGCAACTGATATACGTACAGTGGAGTATGCCCCGTTGATCAGAAAAGGATGTCCCAGGTAAATGTGTATAGGACGTAGCCTTCCCCAAGACAGGACTAGAGTGACAGTAGCATAGGATGAAAATCATGGACACATTGGCCCTTGTCCACTCTTGCAGTGCTGCCAGAAGCCAAGCCACAGTTCAACTTAGTGTTGCAGTAAGTGAGGGCTCAGTGGGACTTACTCCTAGATAAGATAGCTCAGTTGGTTTAGACTTTAGAGCATTGCGCTGGTAATGCCCAGGTTGCAGGTTTGATCCCCGTATGGGACAGCTGCATATTCCTGCATTGCAGGCGGTCGGACTAGATGTCCATAGGGTCCCTTCCAACTCTACAATTCTATTATTCAAAGTAAGAGAAAGATCCAGAAAGCGACAGCTAGACGTGACTGGGAGTGGCCACCGGGTCCATATAACACCAGTCATAAAGGATTTTCACTGGCTCCCAGGATGTTTCTGAGCACAATTCAAATGCTGACCTTTAAAGCCCTAAACAGTCTCGGCCCAGTATAGCTGAAGGAGCGTCTCCACCCTCATTGTTCAGGCCAGACACTGAGGTCCAGCACCGAGGGCCTTCTGTTGGTTCCCTCACTATGAGAAGTGAAGTTGCAGGGAACCAGGCAGAGGGATTTCTGGGTAGTAGTGCTCTCCCTGTGGAACACCTTCCCATCAGATGTCAAGGAGATAAAGAACAACACAATTTTTAGAAGATATCTGAAGGCAGCTCTGTATTGGGAAGTTTTTGACATTTTACTATGTTTTTATATTCTGCTGGAAGCCACCCAGAGTGGCTGGGGAAGCCTAGCCAGATAGGCGGGGTACTACTACTACTAATAATAATATCATCATCATCATTACTGCTGCCATGTAGCACAATCTTATATCAGTTTATTCAGGTGCAAATCCAAATAAGTTCAAGAAGATACAGGTGCAGGTAGGACTGCAAGCAGGAGTGTCTCGTCCAGTGGGGTGGAAATGCTTGGTGAACTTCCTGGCAAGTGGGTCACTGTTCCTCAGAGGTGGCAGGGAGGTCCTTGCAGTGCAAACGCGCCAGCCAAGTCTATCCTGCGCAACGTACTGGCCTTCTCGCCTGCCTCGCCAGCTCCCTCTCAGTAAACCACAGCAACCTGGGAAGCTAGTGTACAGCTTTGCCCCATCCAATGAGCTGCTACAGACGGCTCTAGCAGTCCTACAATGCCAGGCTAGTTAGCAAATATAATGACTTTGTTTTTTCAAAGCTAAATATTTAATGGAATGTGATTATACAGAAAACGTCGCCCCGAGCGCAAGGCAAGGCACGTATCAGTGTGCACTTACAATAAAATAATTCAGTGTAGCCCTTAACGCATACACAGACAAAAACAACAGTCCTACAGTCCATGTTCTGCTGCCTCGGGAGCTTCAATAAATCATTTGCCCAACAACAGTTAAGCAATATGATGGGGGAAGATTTCTTAAGAACTGCTTACTTAAAATGCACATTCTGCATCTGAAATCTGACATCGTGACATTTGTTAGAAGCCTCCCAAGGAGCAGAGTGAAACATAAACCCCAAATGACCCACCGCGCCTTGACTTAATCATGTTAAAAGGTTGTCATGAAAAAGATCCTGCGTCTTGTTTAATGTTTAAAAGTTCTGCTTTTTCCATGGCAGCCCTGAGCCACAGGTGGAGGAGAGACCGGATGTTCAGATAAAAGTCATCTAGGCTGCTCCCAGCACCATTCCTGAGATCTTCCACGAGTGACAGTCTCAGAATGCCACTATTATATCAATGATATAGACCTGCTTGGAATACTTGTGTACTGCTTTGGGGGCAACAACCCCTGGAAAAAGGATATTACGGAACCAGGAAAATGGCAACTAAAATGATTGAGGGGTTGAAATGCTTTCACAACACGGAAAGGCAGAAGTACTTGGGCTTTTGGAGCCAAAATTGAGTGCAATTCTAACCAAGTCCACTCTAAAGTAAGTCTTACTGATTTCAAGGCAGTTTACTTCCAAGTAAGTGGGATTAGAAGTGAAGCCTAAATCTGAAATCCGGTAGCTTTTATCCAAAGTAGCACCAAGACTCTTGTTCAATTAGCGCAAAGATTTACCCTTGTGCAGCTGAATTTAGCAGAATGACGGGAATAAGCAGAGATAGAGTCCAGAGAGAGAAAAGAAACTAAGAATACTTTTCAGAGGTAAAAGAGATCAGAAATGCATTTGATGAGGAGGAGAAATAAAACAGAGAGGTTCTTCCTCCAAAATAATGTTTGAAAAGTGCAGTGGTGCAAGACTCACCCACTCTAAACAAGGCTTTGGGCAGCATTCTCAAACTTCTACAGTGCAGGTAAGTTGATGCTGCAACCATCTGGATCTGTATTAGGGTTTACTCCTTAGCTTTTCCTTCTCCCGAAGATATCCCACAAGGCAGTGGAAGTTTGGGACCAGAGTTTTCTTTCTCCCAAATGGGCTCCCTTCCCATGTTGACAAACCCCACCTGCCCCTCACTTCCCTCTACAGCACATGCAGAAAACACCTTCTTGACCGTTGGACTACTGGTTTTGTCCACTTAACATGCCGGAGCCTGTCTTTGCATGTGGGGAAAGGCATGAGACCCATCTGTTAAAGACATCACTTGCATGGAAGAGACATCATCCCCCCCCCCCATTTATAAAGTGCCCTCCATTTAGGGAATACCCAAGCAGTGTTCCGAAACAGAATATAAAACCTAATACAGATAAAAAGTCAGCATTAAAACTTGAAAATAACCTGTATTAAAAACCCAGAAGTTTTTTTTAGGAAGAATTGTAAGTACTGATATCCCAAAAGAGCAGAAAAGACATTTATGTATGCGATAACAGCCGCACGGATGCTACTAGCCCAGAGATGGAAAAAGACCAAGTCCCTACCAGAGAGGAATGGCAAACCAAGCTGTTGGAGGACACCGAAATGGCAAAACTGACCAGAAAGCTTAGGATCCAAGAAGACCAAAATTTAAATAAAGAATGGGGGGATTATAATTTATCTAGGAGACCATTGTAAGCAGATGAAAACATTAGCAGGATTCTAATAACACTTGCAATGTAACAAATATCATGGACAATATGGAGAGATATAAAATATGGATTATGAAACAATATGCAGTTGAAAAGGTTGACAATAGGACCCATGGAGGGGAGGGGGGGAAATCTGGAGATTCAGATAAATCTCTAAATATGGATATGTATTTTGTACTGTTATAATTCTACACTTGTAAAATCAAATAAAAATTATTTCAAAACCAAAAGAACTTGAAAACCAGCAAGTGTTTAAAACCACAGAAACAAAACTGATTGATTTGAGAAAGCGTGGGAGAAAAGAAATGGCTTCAACAAACGTCAAAAATAGCAGAATGCCGGACGTTGCTTCACTTTTGAGGCAAGAGAATTCCAGAGAACTGGTGCTAAAACACTTAAAAGACTTTCGCCGCAGGGACATGTGGCAGCATTAGCAGGTCTTCATCCACACACACCTCTGAGTGTCCAGGGTGGGATATAAGGGGAGAAGCAGCTTCTCAGATCCTGTCCAGATGCATATAGGGCTTTATAACCCAGTAGGAAAACCATGAATCTAAATTGGTAGCAAATTGGCAACCACCGTAGCACTTTCAGTGAAGGTGTTGCATGTTGTTGATAGACTGTCCCGTAGGTTGCCCCAGTGAGAATTTGTCCCAGAGGCTGGCACTGGCAATCGGAATACACAGTGCACAACCAGCTAACACCAACTGTGTCAGCTGTAGAATTTTTATTGGAAACATTCTGCCTAATTCTGCTCTGCTTTCTCATTTCTCCGCACAAAGTTCAGCTACTTTTCTTTGCCCTTTCAGTTGCCAACTACGTACATCGCAAAAGTAGTTTTTTGTTGTTGTTGTTTTTGCAGCTTGAGCCTCATTCTGAGAAACTGTTTGGTTTTCAAAAAGCTCGCTTGGAATAGGAACCTGTTAGGTTAATAGATTTCTCTTCGATCTCTATAGCTATGTATGGAAGCTTTGAACTCCTTACTTGTTGCACAGATCTTCTGGCAGATCTTCTGACGATTTCGGCTTCTGAATTTCCTTTTTATTTTTGCCTGATTCTGTGCAGAGCTATGTGTGCCCACTGAAATAAATAGGTTTGTGTTACTAACTTTGCACAGGAATGCAGGCTCCCATCTCCCTTTGGCTGATTAACATTATATGTCATTTTAAATGTGTGCGGTGTGTGTGTGTGTTTATTAGTTTGTTTTTGCTTTTGTTTCATTATGTATTTTGTGTTCTCATTTTGTACTTTTATGTTGTGAGCGGCCCTGTGACCTTTGGATGAAGGGTGGTATGCAAATCTAATAAAAGAAAAGAAAAAAGAAATATGTGTAAAGCATGTTGAATGGACTTCCATTAATGCTGGGTATCTGTTTGACTTAAATTGTTAATTAGCTCTGAATATTCTGATTCTGAGAATATTGTGGTGAGGATCCCAACCCATCTTTGGCTAATCTTCACAGCCCTGTGGCTGATATTCTAAAGAAATCTGCAATCAGAAGAGTAAGCCGGGTCCTAAAACATTTATATCTTAGGTCTCAAAAAAGTAAAGGGTGTCTTCAGCCTACGATGAAGGCACCAGATGTACCTCTGTGAGGAGGGAATTCCATAGCTTGGGGGCAAGGTAAAGCCATTTCCAAAACTCCAGAATGTGGTTATAGATTTATTTTATGCCCTTTATTCTCCCCTCTCTTTCCCAGCCTCTTACATACTTAGTGTGCATGTGCCACACATTCCAGCACATTAACGTCCATGACTTTTGCTAAACCAGCCCTGTTGTTCTGAGTATTTCAGCATCAGAGCAAAGAAGGGGTTTCTTTTGTTGGCTAGGCTACTATGAGATTGGGCTCTAATCTGTATTTTTGGGGTATTCATGATCTCTAGAACTTGCACAGTCCTTGGAAACTGCTAGTAAAGCAAATCATGCGATGTTAAAAATATTCCATCATGTAATTGGTTTATTTGGTTGATCAGTCACAGATAACTGCATGAATGACATTATTTATTTCAGCGCAGACTCTTGTGATTTACATTAATCTACACAATCTGGCGCCTTGAAAGCGATGAAAGGGCCTATTGTAATGTTATTCTGACCTCCTTGTCTACCATCATAGCCTTCTTTCGTGAATGAAGTTTTCTGATTCAAATGCCCATAGTTCGTTAATTTCCCCTTTATCTAATTGCATTTGAAGCGATGTGCTATGTAGAATCCTACTGTGGCAGCTACTGACCACGGTAATCTGTGCATTCACTCAGAATGGATCCACATGATCGTATTATGACCTGACTTAACCATTCACTGTTCGGTGGGCCTGAACGAATGCCAGCTTTCCCTACCCCAGTGCAGGGTCAATGCAACCCATGGTACTGACATCTTGCAAGCAGTTTGCTCCCCTTTATGAAATTTTAAAGTTCTGTTCCTTTGTTCTTCTGGACCTCTCCTGGGGGGGGGGGAGAGGAGCTATCTGTGGCCTTTTGAACTGCTTGAAATAGAAGAATGTATAATAGATGAAATGTGTGATGTAATAAGAGGAATATGTATTCGGCGAAAAGTGTGCTATTATGAAGTATAACAACAACAACAACAACAGTGTGGATCACTCCATGGGGAAACTGATTTTCTTCCGAGTGGACACGGCTTAAAATTGCGCAGTAAGAAAGAACAAAAGAATCTCTCTCTCTCTCTCTTTCTCTCACACACAATGCTCCATGTAATCAGTTTCCCCATGGAGTGATCCACACTGCTGGAGAACATGTGTGAATATTGCAACCACATTAATAGGACTACCATCCTGCCAATTCAGAGCTCTTTACTACTTTGTTAGTGACTACATCAAAGTGGTGAAAGGTTAACTCATTCACATGAGTCTGTGTACGGATCAAGAGAAATGGGAATCAAACCTGCGGCGAATCTGCCAAATGCCATATCTCAGATTTGCAGCTGAGCTTTCACACATCGGAAGGGTGCCATCATTACTTGTATTAGAAAATTGCAAAAAGACGACCATATAAAATACCAAATAAAATTATGATTAAAACTTACAAGTTTTTCTAATATGAAACCTCCCTAATCCAGAAGCTTATATGCATACAAGGAAAAGGAGATGTAACAAAACTGTTAATTCCCAGGATTCTTTGGGGGGAGCCATGACTGTGTAAAGTGTTTTAATACTGCTTTAAATGTATAGTGTACATTTAAATGCATCAGTAAAGATATTCCACTGGTATAGTTTATTTAAATATGAACCAGGTCCAGATAATCAATTACTTAAGATTAATTAATTCTGTTTGAGGAAAGAAGGAACCTTTCCTAGATTCCAATTAATGCCTCCTACAGTCCTTGAAGTCAGATTAGCAAAAAAATATGATACAACATAAACTTCTGCCACTGTGGTTTCATTGAGGGGAAGGATCTCCTCATTATCTGTTTAATTATTTTCTGACATAAGGCACTGGAAGGAAATACTGATCTGCCTTTTTTTTTAGTACCCTGATTTGATTTTTTAATATATATAAAAATCAGATTAAGTTACTGGATAAGTCTTATTTTATCAGTTATCTCAATTTTATTTTTGTACGTTATATGACAGCAAACAGTTACCAACAAAACTACATATTGAAACTGGCTTGATGGAAATTAAAATCTAGTTAAATAGTGGGCTCAGCTGGATTTGAGAATCATGTCATCTGACAAGTTTTCATTGATTTATGCTTAATTCTGTTCTACTTCTCATCGTGTTTATTGTATTATGCCTTACACACACACCCCGCCATATTCCGATGCTTCTGTTGCATTGCTTAAAATCTTCACATTTGGATCGACCGATTGCCGATTATTATACTGCCTCCTTCGGACATTTTTGTTATCGGGAGTTAAGTTTTAAGAGTCTTCCCTTGTAACTTGCATTTAAGTTTTAAATGCAAGCTCGACAAAACACACATTGTGGTGGGGAGAATCGCGTTAAAAGCAAAAAAAAAAAGAACCCAGGTGCCTCTAGAGTGAAGATTTTCCATTAGAATGCATGAATATTTGATGGCTGGTCTTGAATGGGAGCATCTAGCTTACCAACATCCACATGCAGCATGTTTAAGGGCAGACCCAGCGCAAGGTTTTCACGCCATTTGAAATTCCCGATCAAGCCAATTTTATCGGAACAAAAGTAATCCAAGGCTGCAGTCCTAATCCCTCAATGTTGGTAGCTGGTGTGCTTGAGGATGCTCAGTAGGCCCTCTCTGCTAGCTTGTCGACCTACAAGCAGGTCGCTCTTTGCTCGCAGCCAGCAAAAATAGGGTGTTTGGGGGGCAGGGTGTTTGAGGTCTTAAGATCCACGGGATCTAAATCCACAGGCCTCCTCGCTGTGCTGCACACATTGCTCTCTCTCTCTCTCTCTCTCTCTATATATATATAAACTCCCCGCCTTCCAACCTTTCGGGTGCAATCTTCGCTCTGTTGCTCTGGTTCTCTCTGGCCCCATTTAAGATTGCTCTGTAAAACTTTTATTTTTAAAAGTAAATATTTACACTAGATGTTTTAATACTGGCCTATGAATAGCAGAGGAAGGGGGAAAGCCTGTGCCGATTTTCACCCCAAAACCCACATTTTACCAACAGGGCAGGCTTGCATTTACTTAGATGAATGATAAGAACAGATTGGCCTACATTTCGATTTTCATATTTGACATCTGCTTTAACAGATACTGAATCCTCTTAAAGAACAAAGGCTACTTGGAGTCCAGTTTTAAGTGCCACCCAAAGCTTCATTACTTACAGTGAAAATGAATTTTGCAGATGGAGTGCTGCCTATGTTTTATTTAAAATTTCATTCGGGCATGCTGATGGGTTCACAGCCCTGCGTTGACACAAGTTCTTTTATTCTTTGATGGGAAATGAAACTAAATGATTCATTCATATATGTGCGTTTTGTGTGTGTGTGTGTGTGTGTTTTGTACACTTACAGGCAATACACTTAAATCAATGCTGGGGGGGGGGCGGGAAACACCAACGCACACACGTTTTCAACCCATCATCGTGCAAGTACTGAAGTTCAACCAAATGTTAACTTAGCTGACTGCTCCCACTGCTGGCAGGCTCACCTCATGCAGCCCAGCCGAGCCCTGATTTAATCACAATAATGGTTGGCTATTTTCAGAAAAGCATGAAAGCAAAAGGGTGGCGAGGGGGGGGGGAGAGATAGTTTCACTTTTCACTTCTGATATGCAAGCCCGGTATCGATATTGCTCACAGCTGAAGGGACGAAAAACTGTTCCCTTGCGTTTAACAGGGCAAATGGGTCTCTCTAACTCGATAAAGCTGTTTATATGGTCTGGTTCTTTCTAGTTTGATGCTTGTAGGCTTTCCACAGGCACAATCTATTCCTGCATTGCAAGGGGTCGGACTAGATGACCCACAAGGTACCTTCCAACTCTACAATTCTATGATTTAGCTTCTCACTATGAGAACATGATGTTGGAGTATGTGGGCCTTTAGCCTAATTCAACAGGTCTCTTCTTACGTTAAGACCAGCTTTCTCTCACTTGCCAACGGCTTCTCGCGTGTAGAGATCCCCTTCATTAATCCAGACAGGAAGGAAGTGGCACTTGATCAGTAGGATGCCAATGAAGCAACGGGGTTATTTATGTATGCCACTATGGCGGCCCGTGTTTTGTTAGCCCCAAAATGGAAATTGAGTGAGGTCCCAACCAAAGAAGAATGGCAACTTAAACTGATGGAATATGTGCAGCTTGCGGATCCAACTTATAGAATAAGAGAAGAAGAATATTCGTTTAAAGAAGATTAGAAAATGTTTATTGACTAAATGGGGGGAATTGTGTACACTTGAAAACGCCGGCAGCATTAAGATAAATTCAACAGTGTAAATAAGTTTTGGTGGAAGTAATAATGGAAAACTGGATGGTTTAGTTTATATAAAAAATGCAGGGATTTATGCTATGAAAACTTATCCATCCTTAAAGAAATCAGCCCTGAGTGCTCACTGGAAGGGCAGATCCTGAAGTTGAGACTCCAGTACTTTGGCCACCTCATGAGAAGAGAAGACTCCCTGGAAAAGACCCTGATTTTGAGAAAGATGGAGGGCACAAGGAGAAGGGGACGACAGAGGATGAGATGGTTGGACAGCAGCTCCACAGGATTTCAGACAGCAAGTCTTTTCCAGACTTACCTGGAGATGCTAGGGATCGAACCTGCGGCCTTCTGCGTACAAAGAAACGTAATTAAAGGTCTATCTCCTCCCACTGTCCAAGCTACACCTGGCCATTTCTCCTGCAAGGGAAAGGCAACCCTTTTGTGTCTGTCAGCTGCTGGCTATCACAGATAACAAATGCAAAGAGCTTACTTCAAAGATGTTGTATCAATGGAGCATTATAATAAAATCCTTTCATCAATAGACAGCCAGGGGGGTGGAGGGTATATTTATACAGAAGAACTTCCTTATACTGTTAAGGGTATGCAGAATCAATATAGCGAGGCAACAATCTGCACAAGGCACATAAAGAACTAGGGGTGGAGGAGAAATTTGGATTGGTCTGTATTTAATGCAATTTGCCCTTCCCAAAAGAATACATGAACCAAACTGCAGCTATCTTTTGCAATCCACACTTATCCAGCTTTTGTGATCCAACTAACCAATGTTCATATTAGCAAAAAACAAGCATACAAAATTCATTATATTAGGAGATAATGTGTACTGCAAAAATGTGTACGTGAGGAAAACGACACACTGAAAGACTGCTGATTTTTCGGGAGGGCATGAGGGAGGGAGGGAGAGATGCTGAAATGTGGGGAAATGAACAATAAATAAAAACTGACCAATTTGTCCATCCTTAATTTTTTTTAAAGAACCCTGCAAAACAACTAACCTGCTTACAAGCTAGGAATTGCCAACTTGAGAAGTTATGTGTTTATTAGAAATACAATTCTATTATTCACATTTTAAAGAGAAGGCAATCTTTCTATTAAGTGAATGTGGTGGCAGGTATAAATAAGGAAGGAATAATAAGGAATAATTTATTGGCCAAGTATCAACCATACTTGGAATTTTGCTTCGACTACATTGCAATGAAAAGAAAAGCATACCTCATAAACTCTTTGAAAAAAGCAGGTACTTTACAGAGCAGAAGCCGAGGCAGCCCTTCTTGGCGCCATCTTGGAGTCACCAAATCAGTATCTGTGCAGCGTAAAAACTGCACAGCGTCAAATGTGGGGCAGAGGATAGAGTATCTCAAGTTCAAAACCTTGTTCAGCCACTGAAGCTCACTGAGTGACCTTATGCAGCCTTCCCCAACCTGGTGCCCCCCAGATGTTTTGGGATATCACTCCCATCAGTCCCAGCCAGTTTTGCCACTGGTCAGTGATGGTGGGAGTTGCACATTGCCACCTGCAAGACGCCAAGCCAGGGAAATCTAAATTATTCATTGCGGCAGAAGCAATATTTTATGGGATGTGAGGGAGCCAGGACACCACCTTGGTTACTCTTGTGCACAAAGGCGGGATATATATTTAAATAAGGGGGGGGAATTCAACCTAGCCCACCTTACAGGGCTTTTGTGAAAACACAAAGGGGATGGGAACAGACTCTGTCACAGAGAAAAACCTGTTTCTTGGGTCTCAGGAACCATGGTGCAAAATTTGTTGACAAGTTCTTTGAGATATGACCAAATGCACAGAGAACAGGCAAAGAGATGAACAAGTTTCCAAAATATATAGCAGATATGAAAGACAGCAATTTTTTTTAAAAAAACAACACAGACTCATAAATCTCTAGAATGCATAAAAAATAAAAATGCATCACAAAGAAGCCAGGCACCCCTTTATAGTACTTTACAAAACGCTTATGGAAAAACTTAGGGAAATACGGATTCAGATGCAAAGGGAGCAGCAGATGGAAGAATGCCAGAATAATCCACTTAGGTAAACATATCATCAATACAAGACTCTATGAATTTACTCACCTGCACCCAGTTACTATGGAAACTACAACCATAAAACTGATCATACCTTCGTTTTAAACTTTCTAAAACAATAATCTGCTTATCTTCATTTCAAGCCAACAAGCAAAGCCAAACACCTGGAATAAGGCAGCTGAATAAAGAGATGACTTTGGGGGCTGCGGGAAGGGGAGGACCTTGCAGCCTCCTTGCACAAGCATTTAAGAACATCCAAAATGAAAATACATTGCAAGAGTTAAGTACATGTATGGTTCACCGCTTAATACTTCACTCCAATTACTTGCCCTGCACTCCTATCATATTGAGCGGCATACAAAACACAACTTCCAGTACTTTCAGTGGGACTTGCATTGAACAATGTAAATTCGGAATATTTGTACCATCTTTTTATGATTACCTGATTTGCAGGCCTTCATTGGGAGGCTCTCAAAATCGGGTGCAAATATCCTTATAGATACCTGCATCAATCTAAAACTTGGAAAGGGCCATGGAGGTCATTCATTCAGTGTCAGAGACAGGACCAAGCACCTGACTGGGAAGGACACTTGCTCAGAATTAAATGAGGGGGGAAATCCCAAAGGAAATGAAGAATCTCCTCCATGCACACTTAAGAAGACAGAGACCAGGGATAATTTAGAGGTTTGTGTTTGTTTGTTTGTTTGTTTGTTTGTTTGATTGTTTGATTTGTCTACCACTTAATAATCAACTTTCTCTGAGCGACTAACAATATCACTGAAAACCATAAAGATTTAGAGAAGTGAAGCGAACAACTGCAACGGCCCTCCCCTTTGCACACAGAATACCAAGCCATGGTTTGTTTTTAATAAGCTGTGGCTTATTCCTCCAAAGTTTGTTTTGTTTTTCATCTGCTCCGTCTTGTGGCATTGTAGCCTGGGAAGTGTCTGGGATGGGGTAGCCAAACAAGCCCATGGCTTAAGCAAGTCTGCTGGGTTCAGACATAATGCCAATCCACAGTTAGAGCAAGCCATGATTCACAGGCCAACAACAAGCCATGGTTTCACATGGTGGCTGCTTAGTAGAAATAAACCATGCTCAGTCTGCTTGGTTTGTATATTCAAATGAACCACAGTTTAGTGTTGTGTGAAGCGGGCCAGAGCAAATTAGAATAAATAAAACCACTAGCAGGAAAACATTAATACAGCCAAGCTAAATGCACTTTTAAAAGGTCTTAATGTTAAAGTACCCAAGAAAATAAAAGTGTATTCACATTTTTCTGCTTGCGGAATGGAACAAGATTTAGATCTGTGGTTCCCAACATGGGGCGTATGCCCCACAGGGGGGCAATTTGATTTTTAAGGGGGGCAATTAAAGAATGAGTTATTAACAGTGAATGGCCTTTTAGGCTTCCTCCACGTGAATAGGAGTTCACTTTTTGAATAATAAGAATTATATGTCACCGGGGGGGGGGGGGTTGCAACCAGGATTTTAGAGATGCTTAGGTGGGGCATGGCCAAAAAAGATTGGGAACCATTAGATAAAGAAGAGGATTTTTGCAATTTCCCCTTTCCTTTGCATCACTAAGGGCCACATCCCACCCTTTTTTTGGAGGATCTCTTGATCCTCTGCAGCAGCTTTTCAAGGGGCACAAGTGGTTGCAGAAGAAATCAACAAACATTACTCCTCGCCCCCCTTGGGAGTGTCCCATGGCCAGATTCAACACGTGGTCAGCCTAGATTTCAGCCAATTGATTTGGGAGGATTTTTGAATGATTACCATTGGTATAGGTACAATTGGTATAAACACACACCCCTTCCAACTTTGCATATCAGTGCAAAATTACTGGGACTAACATTGTCGTCGTATTCTTAGGAAGGTAGGCAATAAAAATGCTTTGAACCAAAAGGCTCCAGCCAGCCAGCATGTTTTCATTTTAACAGATGGAGAGTGCTTCAAGGTTGCAAATGTTTGTATTGAATATATTAAAGTTAGGCATTAATAGGAAGCGGATGCGTTTTCAAGAGCTGCTTCCAATCACAGATACACAGGCATTTATCCTGAGATAATGCCTCAAACAGGTTTGTCCAATGGGTTTACCCAAAGTCATTTCAG
Source organism: Lacerta agilis (assembly GCF_009819535.1). NCBI lineage: Eukaryota > Metazoa > Chordata > Lepidosauria > Squamata > Lacertidae > Lacerta > Lacerta agilis. The sequence goes on from NC_046317.1 coordinate 23,305,357, forward strand.
TGCCAAGCTTTTATGCCTAAATCCTGTTGGTGACAGTCCAGTGGAAGTGCAATAACTTCAGGTTGTCTTTTCTTCAGAGCTACTCTGATTACAGCATAGCGTGTCTTTGCATAAGGTGGAGAATGGACTTTTGGAATTACACGGAGCAGTGTTTCTTGATTTGCTTTGGGCCATGCAGCATGCCCATCTTGGAACAGGACAAGAACATAAGAGGCAGGAAGAAATTGCCTTTCAACACTCACCTTCCTTCTGTGCTTTCCAGGCGTGGTCCGTGCTTTAAAGCTCTGTTTGTTGCACTTCAGTTTTAAAGAGCAGGTTTTCATGGGGAAGCTCGAGGGGACGATGACGATGACATAGAGCTTCAAAGCACAGACCTGTGCCTGGAAAGAGCAGGGCAAAAAAAAAAAGTGGATAAGCTCTCAACCATGAAACTGCAGAAGAGAAAGGGTTGGATCCAGTGCGTCAGGCCGCCAGCACAATGGATCTTGCACTAGCAGAGATCTGTTTCTCAATATTGTGTAACGCTGGGATGCAGTGCAACAGGTGGCAGAATCATTATAGAAGAGCTTGCGCTAAAGAAAGTATAATAGAAAAAACCCTGTCGATTTTCCTATCTTCTAAGCATTACACATACAAGTGCAGCTGTCTGTTTATAGAACCTCTGCTTTTGCAAAACGACACATTAGTGCAGCTGTGTGGGATATCGTCCAGGCAAAGGGCTGGATCCCAACCGGCCACAATCCTCTGTGGGTCATTTTGACAGGTGGGCAGGGTTGTTCAGCCCACCACTTCTCTTTGAAGGACACATGACCAGTGCCAGTGGTCTGATTGGCTGTGACTGAGCACCTCCAAATGGGGAGACTGCAAACCCCACTCTGTCTAATTGCAGGCACAGATTGGAGTCATATCACACCTGCACGTTGATGTTTTTTCCTTTGAGGGAGCTGGGCCTCTTTAAAAGCAAGCCTCTTTAAAGGTGCTTGCTTTCAGCACAAAACAGCTGATCTGCCCAGCCAAGGAGGAACAAGAATAATAGATTTGTATATTTGGAAGGGATCACGAGGGTCATGCACAGTCCAACCCCCTGCAATACAGGAATTGTTTGCCCATCGTGGGGCTTGAACCCATGACTCTGAGGTTAAGAGTTTCATGCTGAAGCTCCTAACTGCTCCTTTGCAGCTGCATCTCTCCATGACCCACACCTGATGTCACATATGGGCCAAGCTGGGGCCCAAGTTCGACACTAGCTTTATTTAACTTAGCACTACCATGGATTCCACCCAGAGTCACGCTTAGAGTAGAACCCTGGAAGCAAAAGTCATAACTAATTTAAGTCCCACTGATTTCAGCGGCCCTACTTGCTGATATTTTATGAATACTGTGAACCACCCTGAGACCTCCGGTTATAGGGCAGTACATAAATTCTTCTTCATCATCATCATCATCATCATCAAAGTCCTTCTCTGAACTATATGTTTAAAGCAGCATTATGTCACTTTTAGCAGTTGTGGCTTCCCTCAAAGAATCTTGGAAGCTGTAGTTTGTTAAGGGTGTAAGGAGACCCCCTATTCTCCTCCCAGAGTGGTTTGACAATCAATCCCTCTTCTCAAGGAACTGGGAATTCAAGATTTTGATTCTCCTTTCCCACCAGTGTGAGGAGATCACAAAGGTCCTCTTGTTAGCTCTTCACCTGTTTTGCACAGGAGACAAATATACCTAGCTCTGCAACGCTAACATTCAGGCTGGGTGTAACCAGCAAAGGGAAGCAAGGTGATTTGCATCCGAATTTGATCAGATAGTGGCGGTGAAATGTCCTGTTGGTGACATCTGGCTGATGGTTCAGTGGTGGAATTCTCGCCTGCCACATGGGAGACACGGGGTTGAGTCCTGGTCAATGCAACAGCGTGATGTGTTCGGAAGGGCTTGCCTGATTTGCATGCAAAAAATGCCAGGTTCAATCCGCAGCAGATAGGACTAGGAAGGAATCCTGCCTAAAACCCCGGAACATCCCTGCCAGTCGATAACATTGTGCAAGACGGACTAATGGTCTGGCTATGCTCTGCCTCCATGGCAATATGGTTCTGAGTACCAGTTGCTAGAAACTGCAAGAGGGGAGAGTGCTCTCGTGCTCAGGTCCATGCATGTGGTTGACCACTGTGAGAAGAGGATGCTCGACTAAGTGCGGCGTTGGCCTGATCCAGATATGTTCCAAATCTGATGACCCACACACTGATCATTTATAAAAGGAAAAGCATCAGCTCAAGGCTAAGCCATGCAACCAACATCAGGTGTAGCTCAGTTTTACAGTCATCCCCAGTCCTTTGCCTATTTAAAAGGTTAATTCTGTGTCCAGGGCAGCTGTCTACCAGCTCCATCTGGTACGGAGGCTGAGACCCTACCTGCCCGCGGGCTGTCTCGCAAGAGTAGTGCATGCTCTAGTTATCTCCTGCTTGGACTACTGCAATGCGCTCTACGTGGGGCTACCTTTGAAAGTGACCTGGAAACTGCAACTAATCCAGAATGCAGCAGCTAGACTGGTGATCAGGAATGGCCACCCAGACAATATAACACTGGTCCTGAAACACCTACATTGGGTCCCAGTACGTTTCCGAGCCCAATTCAAAGTGTCACCTTTAAAGCCCTAAACAGCCTCAGCCCTGTATACCTGAAGGAGCGTCTCCACCCCCCATTGTTCAGCCCAGACATTGAGGTCCAGCTCCGAGGGCCTTCTGGCGGTTCCCTCACTACAAGAAGTGAAGCTGGCAGAGGGCCTTCTCAGTAGTGGCGCCCGCCCTGTGGAACGCCCTCCCATCAGATGTCAATGAAATAAACAACTATTTGACTTTTAGAAGACATCTGAAGGCAGTCCTGTTTAGGAAAGTTTTTAATGTTTGATGTTTTATTGCTGTTGCATTATTATTATTATTATTATTATTATTATTATTATTATTATTCTGTTGGGAGCTGCCCAGAGTGGCTGGGGAAACCCAGCCAGATGAGTAGGGTATGTATAAATAAATAAATAAATAAATAAATAAATAAAATAAGTAAGCCCTCTGGAGATTTACGTTCTGTATAAACTTGCTTGCAACAGCTTGATCACATTGACTACTGTAAGGGTTCAGAGGTGTTTCAGGCAACGGTTGTGTCTTACGTTGCACTATGTACAAAGCCCTTGTATGCAGATCTTTCTGTCTCTGTCGCTACTTCTCGTAAAGCAAACCTCTGGAGCCTCTCTCCCCGCATGACACATTCTCCTAAAGTGCGCATTTTTAAGCGATGGCTTTTCCATAGCCATCGTGGCCGTTTTGAGTCTGTTTGACTTATGGAGTCCCAATGCTTTGCCACGCTACTCCCAGAACATTTGGAAAGTCTCTAAAGCTTTTAAGAGATGGGGAAGGAAGGGGGGTGGGAAACTGTTGCATGGGCTTTGTAGATGCAACTGACCACAGTTCACTGGAATCAGCCCGATCAGATAAATAAAATGAAAGCGGACGTTTCTGGAGATTATCTTGAAAGCTTTCCATTAGACTGTACCAGGGGTATTCGCTAACAACAGCCAAGTGTCTTGGCTGAGGTATAGAGCAACCCTTTGCCAATCCTAGCATGCATCTTCTAGATATCTTATTTGTATCTGTTTACCCAATTCAGTTGATATCCAGTAAAGATACTGGGGGTGGGGAGTAGTAGGAGTTGTATTTGCCAGAAGTATTATTTTATTACAATACGAAGACATCAATATTTTGATAGAAAGGTAATGAATTGTTCCTCCAGCTTTCTGTTGCAGCAGTGAAATATTCAGATTGGAACAAAGAACATGCAGTAGGGATAATAGTTGATCCTTAGGGATGAAAGCCCAACAAGGCATTCAGACACTGATAAGAAAGACATTGGAAAACAAAAATAAACTACACCTAGCAGGCCTTGATTTATAACACAGAATGCAATTACTTTATACAGTAGTACCCTGGGTTACGCACACCCCGTGTTGCGGACGTTGAGTTGCGAATGCCCGCAACCCGGAAGTGTTTCCAGAGTGCGCGTGAACCCCGGATGCGCAGAAGCAGAAGCACAGAAGCATTCTGCGCAGAAGCGCATGCGCAGAAGCGCTCAAATCGCGTTACTTCCGGGGTTCCCCCCTGTGCATTCGTGATACACACACGCGCGTTATGTACCGCGACCCGGAACGGATCACATGCGTAACCCAGGGTATCACTGTAATATGATCATAGGACATGCAGAAAGTACAAAATAATGCTGCTACATAGGAACATGAATCCCCCCCAAAACATAATTATAAACGAGCCCCTACTGCATGTTCCTGTTGTTATTCTGTCTCTCACAGCTACAATAAACCTACCATTAAAATTATGGACTGGTCATTTCTTCGTCAGGGGGCAAACGGGCAAATTTAGCACGGGATCAAATACTCCCCCCCCTCACTGTATCTCAAGCACGCATTCAAAATCAATAACTGCTTCTCTCTCTTGCAGAAATACACCAAGTCAAAAGCTGTGTGTGTGTGTGTGTTTCACACAAGGACTTGGAACAACATATGGCCACATCTGTTAGGAATGCAACCTTTTGTGAATATGCATTACAAATCAAAGCAAATGTTTCAGCTAATTTTTGAGGCTACATTGTTTCTGTTAAGAAGCCTGACCAACTCTGAACCATAAGGTTCACTGAGATATATTCCATCAAAAGGATGAAGATTGTATTCAAAATTCCAAACCATATGTTATGGGCTTGGCACTGGCTAATAATAATAATAATAATAATAATAATGTTATTGTTTATACTCCACCCATCTAGCTGGGTTTCCCAAGCCACTCTGGGCGGCTTCCAGCAAAACATTAATTTTTTTTAAAAATGTCAGACATTAAAAACTTCCCGATACAGAGTTGCCTTCCGATGTTTTCTAAACTTGTGTAATATTCTTCATCTCCCCGACATCTCAAGGGAGGGCGTTCCACAGGGAGGGCACCACTGCTGAGAATGCCCTTTGCCTGGTTCCCTGTAACTTTACTTCTTGCAGTGAGTGAACCGCCAGGAGACCCTCGGAAGTGGACCTCAGTGTCCAGGCTGAACGATGGAGTGGAGATGCTCCTTCAAGTGTACTGGGCCGAGGCTGTTTAGGGCTTTAAAGGTCAGTACCAACACTTTGAATTGTGCTCGGAAATGTTCTGGGAGCCCGTGTAGATCCTTTAGGACTTGGCAGCCACTCCCAGTCACCAGTCTAGCTGCTGCAATCTGGATTAATTGTAGTTTCCAAGTCACCTTCAAAGTTAGCCTCATGTAGAGCGCATTGCAGTAATCTAAGCGGGAGATAACCAGAGCATGCATGACTCTGGCGAGACAGTCCGCGGGCAGATAGGGTCCCAGCCTGCATACCAGATGGAGCTGGTAGACAGCCGCCCCGGACACAGAATTAACCTGTGCCTCCACGGACAGCTGTGAGTCCAAAATGACTCCCAGGCTGCGCACCTGGTCCTTCAGGGGCACAGTTACCCTGTTCAGGATCAGGGAGTCTCCCATACCTGCCCGCCCCTTGTCCCCAAGAAAAGTACTTCTGTCTTGTCAGGATTCAACCTCCATCTGTTAGGTGCCATCCATCTTCCAACCACCTCCAGACACTCACACAGGATATTCACTGCCTTCACTGGCTCTGATTTAAAGGAGAGGTAGTGCTGGGTATCATCCACATACTGATGAACACCCAGCCCAAACCCCCTGATGATCTCTCCCAGTGGCTTCACATAGATGTTAAAAAGCATGGGGGGGGGAGGATGGAACCCTGAGGCACCCCACAAGTGAGAGTCCAGGGGTCTGAACACTCATCACCCAATACCACTTTCTGGACACAGCCCAGGAGGAAGGAGTGGAACCACTGTATAACAGTGCCCTCAGCTCCTCTAGTCCAGGGGTAGTCAACCTTTTTATACCTACCGCCCATTAATGCATCTTTCTTGATGGTAAAATTTCCTTACTGCCCACCAGTGCTCGATGAAAGGAAGATTCAGCTTGTGTCTGAGGGACCTAGACTCCTGAAACGCCCACTAGTGGGTGGTAGAGACCAGGTTGACAACCCCTGCTTTAGTTGGTCCAGAAGGCTGTCATGGCTGATGGGATCAAAGGCTGCTGAGAGATCCAGAAGGACCAGGAAATAGCTTTCACCTTTGTCCCTAGCCCACCAGAGATCACTGACCAGCGTGACAAGGCAATTTCAGTCCCACGATGAGGCCTGAATCCCGACTGGAAGGGATCCAAATGGTCCGCATCCTCCAGGCATGCCTGGAGTTGTCCAACAACCACCTGCACAATCACCTTGCCCCATAGAAGTTTGAGATTGATTAAGAAAACCAAAGTTTAAACTGGCCAGCTGTCTTGATCTGCTGTGTAGACTGTAGCTTATACACGGCCACATAGACAACCTGTTGATTGTTTCATAATCTGTCAAGAGGCCAGTCTGGCTTTAACTTTTTATATCATCTTATACACAACTCATCAGCACTCAATGCCAGTTCATGACCAGATTTTTGGACAGCTGTTTGAAAAGGTCTCAAAAAACTTGCAGTTTTGGTGCCCAATATGGCAGTCTAGGTTTTAAAATTATATTTGCTATCTGCATCCTCTCTCTTAAGGAGTACAAGATGACATACATGGGGATTGTTTTGTTTTATACCCCCTAACAACCGTGTAAGGTAGGGTAGACTAAGAGCCAGTGACTGGCTCCAGGTAACATAATGAACATTGTGACTAAGCAGGTATTTAAATCCAGGTCCCCCAAGCTGGAAGTCCAACAGACCACACTCTTATTAGAGCATCTGCCTCTTATGAAAGATAGGAGTAGAATACACCTGTTTGGTGACACAGATAGATGGTCCTATTCCTAGGAAGTTTGGTATTAGAGGGTTTTTTGGGGGGAGGAGGGCAGTTGACAAACTTAAATCATTTAGGTCTGAAAACATTTACGGCTCATCGCAGAGACACACATATTTACTTGTGAACAAAACAGGCACCCTTTTATTAAATATAAAGACACCACTTGAAAAATTCATAAGATCTGTTTCACACATTAGGAATTCAACCAGAAAAGTGTAGAGGGGGAAAAATGACAAAAGATTTGTTCTTACGGTTGATAAAAAATTTATACCAAGGCATTCAAGTAAAGTTACTTTCTGTGTTCTGATTTAATGAATCATTTGAGCAGTATCTGGCCGGGGTGACACTGATGTAAGGCTCATTGAAGCCTGCTCTAATGCCTACTGGTATAGCCTTCCCTGGGACAACAAAAGCAGAACAATGTGTCAGACTGAAGCAAGATCAAAGTAAGTGCAGTTCTGGGGATGCTATGGGGCCGGCCTACAACACATCTGGATCTGTGAATGGCTGGCAAGCACATTGACTGCCCTATAGACTCCAGTGACCCAGCAAGCCCAAAAGGAGGAGAAGCAGCAGTGCGGTAATAAACAGCCTTCGAAGTAAGATTTTTGCAATCTTGTAATTCAAGCTGAAAGCCGTACAAAGATTGCTCGATGGTTTCAACTCTTAACTAAAAGGTAGACCACGACATATATTTTTTTTAAAAAGGCCACCAGTGATTTCTTTTATATGGTTTTTTTTTTTTTTTAGACAGAACTAGTGCCAGTTTTTAAAACCCAGTTTACAAAGTGCCTTTGGATGCTGTGAAACATTTTCACCCTGTCATTTAATTTTAACGGCAGGATCCATGTGCTGATATTATGTTTCCTATCCTACTGCTCTCCGCAAGGAGGCTTTGCAGTAAATGCAAGAACCTCGAAACAGAATAGTGCTAGCAGTCATCTCATAGCCGCTAGGACACCGTGCCCAGTTTGCTGGGACCCAGTTGCATGTGTGGGGAGCTGAAGAGGGGCACAAACGTTATGCAGTGCTAATGCTATACTTGGTTAGATTGCATCCCAGGTCTATGCAATTACTTGGCTAAGAAAGCGAGGGAATTAAATTTGAAACTTAGCTCATTAAGACCCTTAATTCATGCGGTCCCCAGGGCAAGTGTGTCAAAGAAGCTTTGGGGTATCAATGAAATGTCTAAATCAGCAAGGCTGAATTAAAACAAAGAACAGCAGTTTTTCACTTAAGAAAGGGCCTAGCTGCAGAATCTGTTTCAAAAGCCAAGCTTTACTCTGGGAATATATAAAAGAAAATGAGGGGGCAAATAAGAGCATGTGCAGAATGCATTGCCCTCCTCAGACTATCCCCGCCTCACATCTATGGATTAAAGCATTCTGGTGAGATGGATATCGGAGGTCATTTTAGAAACAACGCGTTGATTAAATGGAAGCAGAGAACGCTTACATAATCCAAATTAAAAGGCCTGCTTAAATCATGTAAGAGAATGCATAATTAAAGAGACACACACACACACAAACTTACAAAATGCTTGGGCAGAATTTGTTGACAATGTATATATCTGACACCAATTATAGCCAGGCAGCCTTGCAAATGGTACGTCAACAGTTTTCATGTTTCACTGCTTTTGCTTGAGAAAAAAAGAAAACCTTAACATGCATCAGAAATATTTAAACCTGGGTTGGAGAATCTGTGATGCTCCAAATGAATGAATGAATTTGTTCTTGTTACGACCATCATTGTCATTTCAACCACTACTAAAAAGAAATATACATACTGCAGGGCCACAGGGTCCCCACTCCTGATTTCAGCACAATATGATAATGTGCAGTGCAAGTTACAGAATCATCTTAGCCCTTCTATCCCCACTCACAATTTTTTTTTTTTTGGGGGGGGGTGTATATTAAATGTTTGGGACACAGAATGTGTGCTCCTTCATGGCTACCTTTAGACACTTATGGTCGCAAGGCACATGATGCACCCACCTTTCTGGATTTAAAGCCGGCCTGGTTTAAAGTCAGCACCTGGATGGGAGACCCAGCTAACTGGGAACCCATCACAAACCACCCTGAGAGTGCCATCATGGAAGAAAGATAGAAGAAAAATGCACCAAATAAATAAAAATAGACAGATATGGGTAGACGGCAAGGCAGCTTGCTAATGGTTGAAAGAACCAAAAAACATTCTCTCCATTTCCAAGCCTAAGAAATTAACTTTCTGCAGACTTTATGGGAAGGAAAGGCAATGCCCTATTTGACTCTCCAAAGTTACCCTCATGCCCTGTTTTTCTACTTTCTTCTTGTCCCCAATGCAAGATGCTGGCAAGAGATAGCCAACAAAACTGGCCAGATTAAAGACTATGCCCCTCTTACTTAACTAGCTGACCACTCAGCAACACTGAAGACCCTTTAGCGCAATTCTGTTGCTCCTAATAAACTTAACAAAAGATTGAGAAGAAATGAATTCAATTGGAATACTTACACGGACAAAAGCACAATGGCAATCAGGGTCCATACAGGAGTTTTGTGAATAATATTTGTATTTGTTAACCTGGGGGGGAAAAACACTAGCATTAACAGTTGTATTATTTCAGAAATTGTTAAGAGTGATGTAAAACTAATAAGTCAACTTTTTATGTCCACTTTTTTAAAAATGGACTTGCTCACACTAGCCCACAAAATTATCTACAGTTAAAAGGTTCTAAACATAATTCATCCAAAGCAGGGTTATTTGACAAAAGAGGTATCATTTCAATGCCAATAGAAGAAATGTAAAACTGCTTCCATTTTTCATATTCGATGGCAGCCTTTAAAGATGAAAGGTGCCTTCTTTTTAATTTTCTACTATGGGGTGTACCATGCGCAGCACTAAATGCAAATTATGTATTATGCTTAACTTATTACTAGTCATTTACTTACTATATTTATTTGACAGTGGTTTTGTGAACCTCTCTGGGCTTTTCTAAACTAAATACATTAGCCAGCCTTTCCTCCAAGGAACATAAGGTAGCTGCTCCTTCCCACGGACTATCCATTTTATCCTCATGACAACCCTATGTAGTAGATCAGGGTTTCCCTAAGTTGGGTCTCCAGCTGTTTTTGGACTACAACCCCCATCATCCGTGACCACTGGTCTTGCTAGCTAGGGATGATGGGAGTTGTAGTCCAAAAACAGCTGGAGACCAAAGGTTGGGAAACACTGAAGAAGATAAAGCAGAGAGACAGTTAGAGGAGTAAGGTCACCCAGCAAGCTACACTACACAAGCTACACAGCCCACAGAGATATGAACCGAGGTCTCCCCGTGCATGTTCAGGCAAGAAAAGTAAATCATACATAAAATTAATGTCTAGTGCAGGGCATCACAATTCATACTTTCACAGATGGAGTCTAGCTAGTGGGCAGGAGCATAAAGCTTTTTCAGCCCCAGAGCAACCTTCCAGGGGCCACATGCAGTAGTGCAGGGGGCCAGAGCCAAAACTGGGTGGAGCCACAAATGTAAATATTGCATTAGTATGGTAGAATAGTTTTGACACACCCATCTCTACCCTCCCTTTGAGTAAGCAAATGGCATTACCAGAGAAGTTCAAGGACACATTCCATCCAGGCAATAAACACTGAAAGAGGGTGCAAAGGACTGGGGAAGGGTGTAGCTTGGGAATAGTTTGCAGCATGGGAAAAATCTCAAGGATTGGACAGAGAAGCTTTGGAGGACCACATCTGGCCCCTAGTCCTGAGGTTACCCACCCCTGGTCTACTGACTCATGTAGGAAAATATTACAGTGCAATTAAAAAAAAAAAAAACCACACCAGAATTCCTCACTTTAGAGCAGGCATAGGCAAACTCGGCCCTCCCTGTTAGCTAGGGATGATGGGAGTTGTAGTCCCAAAATATCTGGAGGTCTGAGTTTGCCCATGCCTGTTTTAGAGTCATACCTATGTCTGGTTTTATTGATTTATTGAATTCAACCTTTGCTATCTTTGGGAGAAGAAAAGGCTAAGCAGTAAATCCTACACAAATCCAGAGTGGAGTCCCTAAGACGGTTGGATGGCGCCTTGTATATCTCCTTCTCGCGACTCCTGCAGCCAAGCTGGTGCCAAACATATTGCTGTGCTTTCCTTTGGACCACATCAAAGGGGGTCTTGTCATCTGGGCCATCCAAGATCTTCATTCACATGGCCCAGGCTTGCGCCCCAGGTAAGTAACTAATGCCGCAGTTTGACACCACCCCCAGAGGCACACTTCATTGTCTCTAGAGACAGGTGGATGCCAACAATACTGTCCCTCCTCTCAAAGAAACTCATGGTAGCACTCGGTGACAATGTTTTGAGAACATAGAATCATAAAATTGTAGAATCATAAGAGTAGGAAGGGACCATGAGGGTCATCTAGTCCAGCCCCCTGCCATGCAGGAATTTACTACTTCTTCCTTCCTTTCCATCCCTTACCCCACCACCCACATGGTTCTTTTCTACTCAGTTTGAAAAAGTACTCTGAAAATAAACATCCATTATCATATTGGAAAAGGCAGACAAAATGATGGCACATATTATCTTTAGGGAAACATACAGAATTATCATTAGTGCCTGAAGTTGAAACAACCCCCCACCCCCGCTAATGAGATTCTTGCATCCTGGTCCTAATCAGCTACAAAACAGATCATCTAATCTTAATTAAAGATGATGCACAATTGACTAGGAAGTAAGCGCCACTGAACTCCATAGCAGTGTTTGAAATTAGCCAGGCGCCAGGCGCATTTTGCACCTGGCTTTTGACTACTTGTGACCAAGTGAAGATGTCTGGTTGCCAGGATGGCGCCTGACATCTCCACCATCTAGAAGTGCATGCCTAGGGATCATTGGATCTGAACTGTTTTCACATACTAATACTCCATCTTGCGGAATTCTATCAATTCTATTTTATCTGCACATTCGGAATGAATTTCTGGAACCAAATTGCTTTTTCTGTGCAGCCTGAGCAGGAGCAGTCACTATGAAGAAAGAGAGGTCAGAATAGGCCAATATATATGTGGACTGTCCCTGGATCAAGTGACTTTTCTTTTTTTAAGTTCTCAAAGTTCTTAACCTAGATCAAGGTTGCCAGCTGAACTTGCCAGATGTTTAACTGAGAATCAATCACAGTCAGTCCATCCTTTGCCCCCCAAATGGCAACTAGACATTCCATTTTCGCAACTGTAGCCTTGGTTTAAGGAGCCATTTGGCACCTAGCTTATATATCTGAGTTTCTAACACTGCTCTGTAGGATTTGCTTCCAGGGAAACATCTTCAGAAGAGGTTTTTTTTTGTTAATTTTAAATTTTTTAAGGGCTTGTGGCAGTATGGAAAAAGCCCCACTCTGTGCATAGCGAGGCGTACTTGCAAATAAGAGACGAAACAAAAGGCTGAAGGTCTGGACTCTATGCTGATGACAGTGCTAAACACTTACAAAGAAAGGCCTGACAGAATCATTCTGACAGGCAATTCATATGTAACCTTCCAGCTAATCGGCCCCGGTGAGATACAATGGAAGAGACAGGTCCAAAAATCACTGGGGAGAACTCTGTCAAACAGCAGAGAACGCGGCTTTGTTTCGGTGCCCTACAAGGAGGCACTATTGATCACAGCTCAAGAAGGCATCATTCTCGTACACAAACGGAGAGATGCAGTTATTTGTGTCAATTAACTCTCATTCAATGTCAGTATTGATTGGCAAGGTCTCAACACTAGTTGTTGCCATCAATATGCTCCTTACAGCGGAGACACCAACAATCCGCTCGGCGGAACAAGGCAAGGCAGGTGCTGCATGGCTAGACGGGAGGAGAGGCCGGGACTCCTCAAGCCAGAAGCCGTCAGCTCCAACTCCTGTCCCAGAGCAAGTTTCTCACCTGCACAGCGGTAGCGAAGGAGCCGCTTCAAGAAGGAAGCATGCAACCTACAGGTGTGAAGCCTTAAATAATGAGGAGCAGGGAAAGGGCAGCCGCTTTCAGAGACAAGCTGTGCGTCGACGCCAAGGCCTCAGAAGAGAAAGAAAGCTTTCAGGAAATGGTCAAGAGCATGTCCCGTGTAGAAATGGTTCAATAGTTCTACCGGCTAACACTATTTGCCTCGGAGCGGCACAAGTCAAAAGGGTGGAAAAGCGAATTTATCTTCTTTTAAAAGTTATTAGCCCACATCGCTTTGCTATATGTCAGGCAAAACGCATGTGCCTTTCAAATGCATACCCTCCCGAAACGAAACACACCACAAACATTTGGTTGGAGGTGGCAAGTTTAACCAAGGTTGGAAGCAATGGTGGATTCACTTATAATAATAATATTTTATTGTTTGTACTCCGCCCATCTGACTGGGTTGCCCCAGCCACTTTGGGTGGCTTCCAGCATATATAATAACATAAGAAAACATTAAACATTAAAAACTTCCCTATATAGGGCTGCCTTCAGATGTCTTCTAAAGGTTGTATACTTAACATCCAAACCATGTAAGGTAAAAGTGCATGTAACAAGCCGAAGACTATTCATTCAGAGGTGCACATGGTTGGATTTCTGCCTTAGACCAAAACTAGCTGCCAGGGGAATAGGTCTAAAGCAGAGCCAGGGAACCTACTGGCCTGCAGCTGTTCCTGGACTACAATTCTCCTCTGCCTTGGCCAGCAATGGTCAGGGATGATGGGGCTTTAAAGTCCTGCAGCATCTAAAGCAGAGCTTTCCAAACTTTTCATGTTGGTGACACACTTTTTTGGACATGCATCATTCCGCGACACAGTAACTCAGTTTTGCATCATTTCGTGACACAGTAATTCAGTTTTACTAGCAAACTGGAGGTTAAACTAACCCTCTCCAGCCCCGGGAAGAGCATGGGGAGCATTCGTGCGACACACATACACACTGCACCCGACACACTAACGTGTCGCGACACAGTTTGGAAAGCTCTGGTGTAAAGGGCTACAGGTTCCCCAGCCATGACCTAAAGCTCTACTCCTCTTCTTCCACTCGGCAAATTCCGAGTCCAAAAAAAGAGTCAAGAAATATTGAGCGCCGTTTTTATTTTTATTATCTCACTTGCAAACTTCTTCATTTGGCTTCTTTATTCCGTACCACCCCCCTCGCTCTTCCAACAAAATGACCCAGATGGCTCTGGAGATTATTTGACATCTCAGCTTTCATAACAAAAGCATACAGGCACTGAGGGACTTTGCTTAGGAAGAACTATAACTGTTCCTAAAACGTCTCCAGAGAACTCTTTAGTGTACTTCCCAGCAGTGGTGATTGAATAAAATGGTGCACAGCCGAGGATGAACGGCACACGCTCCTTTAAAAACCAATGGAGCTGAAAATGGCTGTTGCTCAGTTCACCACACGCTCTTTTAACCGTCGTTGGGGGTGGGGGGTTGTTTGTTTTTGTAGCTAAATTCCCCTTCATAATGAATCATGCGTTTTTAGAGCAGGGCTTCTCTCAGACTCAAACATGCAAAAGAAATACCTGTCTTACCACCATTATTCTTTTAATTCTTGCTTTGCTATCACCACACTGCCTTTTAGCCACTTACTAAGCTTGGGAGAAAAGCAATGACAAACCTAGACAGCATCTTAAAAAGCAAAGACATCACCTTGCCGACAAAGGTCCGTATAGTTAAAGCTATGGTTTTCCCAGTACTAATGTACGGAAGTGAGAGCTGGACCATAAAGAAGGCTGATCGCAGAAGAATTGATGCTTTTGAATTATGGTGCTGGAGGAGACTCTTGAGAGTCCCATGGACTGCAAAAAGATCAAACATGCATCCTTAAAGAAATCAGCCCTGAGTGCGCACTAGAAGGACAGATCCTGAAGTTGAGGCTCCAGTACTTTGGCCACCTCATGAGAAGAGAAGACTCCCTGGAAAAGACCCTGATGTTGGGAAAGAGAAAAGGGGACGACAGAGGATGAGATGGTTGGACAGTGTTCTCGAAGCTACTAACATGAGTTTGGCCAAACTGTGGGAGGCAGTGAAGGATAGGCGTGCCTGGCGTGCTCTGGTCCATGGGGTCACAAAGAGTCGGACACGACTGAACGACTGAACAACAACAAAGCTGAAATTAATGAAGGCTTTTGCCCGACAAGTGCCGATGGTTTTAATTTTAGTCACAATTAAGTCTTCATGAAGGATTATTGCTGGGCATCATGAATGGTGAACCGGTGGCCCTCTGGTTGTTATTGGACTCAAACCCTCTTCAGCTCCAGCCAACATGACCAATGGTCAGGAGTGATGGGGGTTGTAGCTCAACAATATCTGACAGGCCACAGACTTGGGCTTCCTCCTGACACACAATTATACCTATCGCCTTTAATTTCTGGAGCTAAATGGATGCAGCATTGCATTATGACCGTGGTTTGCAAATCCATTTCCAATCATGGTTGCAAAGGAGGTAGCCATGGTTAGCAAAACAAACAAACAAACAAACAAAAACCCCACCAGTGCCGATATAATGCATAATGCACAATGGTTTGCTTCCAGAATGAAAGAAGGCAGTTAGGAAAGCAGATAGCATTAAGATTGCATGAGGTCACTGGAGGTGGAATAATATGTCTCTTAAAGTTGATCCTTCCTTTCTCTGCCTCCCTTCGAAGGAAAGGCGACCTTAATTTCCTCGTCAGCACAAAACACCATAATCCATCACAACCCATGGTTAATAAATAAACAAGTGTACAGGTCACCAAAAATACACTGAGCAGAAATACACTCACCTAATGCTCTTCTAAACTTTTAAAAACATTTTAAGACTTAGAATGTTCCATATTATGTCCATTTTGGTTTGCCTCTCCCAAAAATTCATGGCATGCTGAGCTAACAATCATGTGGCCCCTGGGATTCCACTTCTAAGGTCTCCCTCCCTGCCACACAGCTGTGTAGGACCTAAGCAGATCCATGACATCAGGGCAGCTAAGCCAATGGCATCAAGAGAGGTGGGGCAGGCAGAGGGGTCATAGATTGAAGAGGAGACCGTAAAAGTGAAAACGTCAGAAGAAGATGCAAAGAGAAATGCAGAACAGTTGGGGAATATTCCAGATATACCCAAACACATGCTCTCTGCATTCTGACAACATGATGCCAGGTTACGGATTACATTCATAACCAGTGAGCTCTAAACTAGCAATTGAACAATTTCATTGCTATCATTTATTTCTCACTCACCTACCATAACATGTTATAGGTGGCTTACTACTTAATTAAAAAAGGAACAATTGCATCATTTTTCAAGAATGAAAAATGATGAGGTTGTATTCTTCCTCTCCCCCGACTCTCTCTCTCTCTCTCTCTCTCTCTCTCTCTCTCTCTCTCACAGACACACACAGTCCCTTCCAAACCAGCAAACTCAGCATAATTCACAGTGAAGTCTTTATTTTTGTGCTTAAAAAAAAAATCTCCGAAACGTAAACACCAGAAACTCTGCAATCAGAATATACAAACTGCAACTGCCTTCATGTGCAGCTTTAATCTAATGAATTCAGACAAGATTACTTTTAGGATCACAGTGATATTCTGATAGGTGTACATATTTGCTTACTTTAGTTTGCAGAAGGTGGGGTTTTTCATTGCACTGGTAAGGACAGATTGTGAATATGAAGACTGATATAGAACTCCTACTTCCTGAACCTTTGAAGCAACAACAACAAAGCCAATGCAGTTTGCTAAACCTTTGAAACCAAGGACTAGAAGCTTGGTTTTAACATGCAAAACAAAAATAAGAAAATTCTGAGTAAAGATACCAGATTATGGGCAAGATGCCAGATTTTACACTACAAATTCACATAATCACTATTACAGTATTTCAGATTTGCATGCTAGATAAAATAAGTATGCTTTTGAATACATAGGAGCCGGATTTAGCCTTCAGTCACCCTGCTTTAGGAAACCTGGCCGGAAACAATGACCCACAAGTATCATTCCATCTTTAGGACTCCAATTCTTCACCCATGTTCTCACAATAAGAGATCATAGCTTGCCACTCACTGGTGCCACTTAAGAATCAGAGAGTTGGGACCACAAGGGTCATCTAGCCCAAACCCATGTGTCAGGAAACCCCCCTCCCCACGGCAGGTAGCGTCCCGGGATCGTTTGCAGTACAGGGAACCGCCTCCGTTGTTCACCAGTTTGTCATCCCCCTCCTCAGGAGGAAGCGACCATTCCTCCAGTGGAGAGGGGGAGTTGGAGGCAGGAAGTCGGCGCAGGGGCTGTGGAGAGATCGCTGAGCCTGAGCACCAAGGGGAAAGCGGGGAACAGGGACAGTTTCCCACGCCCCGAGTTCGCAGGCAGGAATGACGTGGAAGGAGGAGGCGGGGGTTCAGGATCCCGCGCCTTTTTTGCTGGACCAAGAACCAGAAGGGTTCATTCCCGGACTCTGCGGAGGGATGAGATGGACGTTTGAACTTTTGCTCCACTCTAAATATTCTGCACAATAAAGAACTTAGTTTAGAAGTTCTGCGTTTGGCTGATTTCTCATGAGCAACCAACCACTGAACGTCCTTCCATGCAATGAAGGAATATTTTGCTCAATGTGGGCCTCGGACCCACAACCTGGAGATTAAGTGTCTCATGTTCTACCGACAGAGCTATCTCAGCAGTCAGCTCTGGGAGTCTTTTCTGCTTACCTGAATGTCTTAACAAGATCTTTAAGTTCACTGTAAACATCCCCAAGAGGAATCCGAAGAGGGCCCAAAACAGCAGGCAAACTGGAAAGAAAGCAAAATCAGGCCATTTATTAGCGAATGTACTCCCTTCAGAACACTGGTCATGAATGGTTAATTTTAAAAAACTCCAATTCAACAAAAGGCTCCCTTCTGGGTGTCTGAACAGCAGGTGTGAAAGAGGTACTTACACTTTTCGCAGCTTTTCGAGGACAATTCGTGTCCGAATCTGCTGCTGAGCTTTAGAATCTACAAGCGGGAGGGCAGGGGGCCACTGATGATCACCCTACAGGGCACAACAAAAGTATTATTTGGGGGGGGGGGTGACATAAAATATATTTTAAAAACTGCACAGGAGGGCCATAGCTCAGTGGTAGATCATCTGCTTTGCATGCCAAAGGTCACAGATTCAACCCCCAACTTCTCCAGGTAGGGCTGAGGAAAATCTCTGCCTGAAACCCCAGACAGCCTCTACCAGTCAATGCAGAAAATGCAAAGCTAGAAAGACTAACGTTTAACATAGGAAGCTGCCTTATACTGATTCAGAGGAGGGTTTCCCAAACTTGGGTCTCTGGCTGTTTTCGGACTACAATTCCCATCATCCCTGACCACTGGTCTTGCTAACACCAGACTTCATTGGATACTAGATACAGTTGGCAAAAACTTGGGCACAGATGTAATGTAGATTATTTTCAGTTCGAAAAAGGGAAGCAGGGGGTGGGGTGGAATTTGCATGTGAGAATGAAGGACGGTGCGTGAACAGACAGGAGGCAGGCGTGCACCCAAGGCACTGCTCCTAATCTTTTACCTTCATTGTTACATCTGCGTTATTATTGCTGTATTTACGCCAATCTAAAGTGCACCTCAATTTTCAAAACCTCAAAACCCAAAAAAGTATCTGCTGACGAATGTAAACGTGCCATCAAATCTAATGCACGCCCTAATTTTCATGGCATATTTTGGCCAAATAAAGGTGTGCATTACATTCGAGTAAATATGGTACTGTATTCTTATTATTCGGCTTCTATGCACATAGTTCTTTCATAAATCAGTGTTTACAAAAGACTGCTTTTGGGGGGTGGATGGATGCATGTCTGTAACCTACCTATTTCTCTGGCAAGATACTTACATTGTCATTGCCGTGATGCTTCTCCCCTCTCGACAGGGTTGCCAGATCTTCTTCGCCTAAGGCGAAGTTTCCTCTGTAAAATTCCTGCACCTTTAACTCTAACTGTGAGGTCTCTTCTTTCAGTTTCTCATAGCTGGGTATAGGTTTTGCTGCTGGACTCGAGGCCTTGAAAGGCAATGGCTGGCTGAAAGGGTTCTGGGCGCCTCTCTCAGAAACGGCCTTGTTAGGTTCATCGACACTCTCCAAGTCATCCTCGTCAAGCTCCTCCTCTGCCTCACGGCCAGCTGCCGGAGAGGGCTGTGGTGCATAGGTGGCTGCGGCATCACTGCCGCGGAGGAGCTTCGCCGTCTCCTCAGTCCTCCATTCGGTAAAGGTCTGCCTCAGCCCTTCTAGCAAGCTACATTTGGCAGTGAGGGGGTCGGCTGGGCCTTCCGAGCCAGGCTTCGCAGTCTGTTTCGATTTGGCAAGCAACTTTTTAAACAGTTCTGCCCCTTTTGGGCTCACACCCAGGAAAACTACTTGCGAGCCGCTGGAGCCATCTCCAAAGCCTTCAGAGAGCTGGACAGTTTCAGGACTAGGACTGGATAGAGAAACAGGAGCTCCTTTAATCTGAGAGCTATCCAGAACATGTTCTTCTCCTCGAGTGTCTAATTTGCACCGACTTAACTGCTCTGCGGCATCATTAACGGAGGCGTCTGCATTGGTAGGTTTGAGTTGTGCTCTCCGCATGCACTTCTCTTTGAGAATACCCTTCCTGGGCAATGGAGGTACATTCTTTTCTTGCAGAACGGAGGAGACGAATTCTTGTTCGGCCTCACTGCTGCTCTCACTGTCTACGCTGGAGTCGCCCTGGGTTGCTGCTGGGAGAGGGTTTTCAATGTCTAATGTGTTGATTGCTTCGTTGACTAATTTCACCTCCTTCCCAGAGTGGCCACTGTTGGGGGAGGGGAAAGCAAACAAATATAAAAACACATTGACAAAATAAAAAAGGATAAAATAAGTGAGAGGAGAATCTGGCAGCTATAAAAGAATCACAGCAACTTTCAGGATGGCTGCCCCCATTCTGCGGAACAGCATCCTGTTGAGATATGGAAGGCACCCATTTTCTGCAAATAACTGATTAATTTTTTGTTCGTTTGTTTTGACAGGCTTTCCCAGCTGAGTGAAAAGATTTCTGCCTTAGGTGTTTGTTTTGCATTGATTCTAAACCCATCTTCATGTTTTTAAATTTGTTCTTGTCACTATTTTAGCTGTTTTTATGGTATGTCTTGAGACATGTATATAAAGGGCAAGCCATAAATCAGTCATAGGCAAACTCGGCCCTCCTGTTTTGGGACTACAATTCCCATCATCCCTGACCACTGGTCCTGTTAGCTAGGGATCATGGGAGTTGTAGTCCCAACACATCTGGAGGGCTGGGTTTGCCTATGCCTACCATAAATTAATAACAAACCAACCAACAAGCACATTTATTAACTAAAGACCTGAAGAGACGGACGGTCTTCCCATTCATGTCAAGTGTGCTTTCCTAGGTAGTGCGTTACATCGAGTACCACTGAGAAGGCTGTCTCTCTCTCTCTCTGTGTCATTATCTATACTACACTTTTCACAGAATCATAAAATTGTAGAGCTGAAAGGGACTCCCTGCAATGCAGCAATCCTCTACCCAATGTGGGGCTCAAACCCACGACCCCGAGAAGCACCATTATGCCATTTTTTAATAGTCGTAGCTTCCCCCAGAGAATCCAGGGAACTGTAGTTTGTTAAGGGAACTGAGAGTTGTTAGGAGACCCCCTCTTAGAGCTGCAAGTCCCAGAGTTCCCTCAAAAGAAAGACGGATAATTAAACCACTGTGGGAATCGTAGCTTTGTGAAGTTTTTCCTAACAACTCTCCAGACTTAACAAACTACAGTTCCCAGGATCCTTTGGAGGAAGCCATGGCTGTTTAAAGTGGTTTGTTACTGCTTTAAATGCATCATGGAGATGGGGCCTCTCTCTCCCTAGTTGCTACCTGCCTCACTGTTGACGGCAGCGTCACCAAGAGAGCCCCAGATCATTGATGCTTTCTGCCAACGGGCAGACTGATGAGGAGGCAGGCGTTCCCTCTGAAGTACTGGATTGGCCTGAATATACGCCACACTCCCCCCCAAAAAAATCTGACTGAAAAGTTAAAGTGTGGCTTATATTCGGAGCTGAGCACTGCACAGACGCCTCCTGGCACTACTGCCCTGAACAGGGGGGGGCGACTGGAGCCAGCTTGGGGAGGTAATGACGGGTGCGCAGTGCACTCGAAACCGAGTGCCGGTGCCGGCTTGGGGAGTGGGGCACCGAGCGCCAAGCAGCTGTCACCCCATCCCCCGTTTAGGGAGGTACTGCCGGGAGGCGGGTCGCACCCATAAATAAGCCTTGAATTTTAAAGGTGTGGCTTATTTTAGGGTGTGTCTTATATTCAGGCCAATAAAGTAATTTTGGGCATGGGGATAGAGTGTAGCTAAGCAACTGAACCTTTGAGAAACACCAGTTTCATAAATTTCTGGATTTGTAAAGAAAGGGGTTTTGTAAAAACAACAACTATTTCTACGACAACAAGCATGACACAGATCCTCCCTGCTCCCAGTGATATACTAGAAAAGCAACTGCTGTGAAACTGCATTCTGCTCTAGATGCAGGCGATGTATGGACCACTAGAAACCAAGCAAGATGAAGCCATTGAAACACGAACACACAAAACCCACCACAGATTGCAGATCCGGCCAAAGCTTTCTCTCTCCTTTTAAATGAATACAAAACCAGTGGATCTGCCCATTTGACATTTTACCCGAAGATGTAAACAAGCTTTCGGCACATATAATTGGTCCCATTTCAGTTACATACAAAACACCGATGCTTCGGGCCCGAGAGCAAACACTGTGCTTGTGTCATGTTTCAACAGGTCCGATTGTGCCACAGCACTAGGGGCAGCTGTAAATCATACAGATCAAACAGACCCTTCGCCATCACAAAAGAGGGAAACAATCAAGGCAAACAGCTCTTTCTGCAGGCCGGCAAGAGCCGTGGCCGTGTGACAGAAGAGAGCAGGAAATCAAAGACTTCTTTCAACCAGATTGTGGATACATAAATGAAACCACCATTTCTACCTTACCTTTCCCCATCCTTCAGTAATTCAATGTCTGGTGGCCTTGAAAAACAAAAAACAAAGTGCATTTTAGAAATTAAATTGATTTTGAGCAATGATTTGAGAACTGGGGTTTACAGCTACAGTAGTCTGGGCAATGATTTAAAAGCTTTATCATAGACCTGTAGAGTTGGAAGGGACCCTGAGGATCATTTAAGTCCAACCCCCTGCAATGCAGGAATAGGCAGCTGTCCCCATACAGGGATCAAACCTGCAACCTTGGCATTATCAACACGGTGCTCTAACCAACTGAGCTATCCAGGCTGGTAAACAACATTAACCCACCTAAGCAGATCCAATAATTTGGGGAGAGGAGAACCACTGCTAATGGTCAATTCTGACCTGCAAGTTTACTTGCCTAAAGCCACATGAATAGGAAGCACCGGGATAAGTTTGAAAACCATACAGCACAATCCTAGGCATGTTTACTCAGAAGTAAGTCCCGCTGCTTTCACTGGTGCTTACTCCCTAGTAATGCAGGTTTAAGACTAAAACTTGAATCTTCATATAGTTGGGCTAAGAACGGTAACAGATGGCGATGGGGCAGCATTATGCTGGAGGCAATTCCAAAGGCCATTGAAGAACAATGCCGCTCCAGGTGAAAATGTACGCTTACAAAGTTTTTTGCGGGGAAATCCTTAAAGTATCATAAGGATACCTAAAAATGGTGCTCAGCAGCTCTTTCTGATATGACTTTGTGATATGTCAGGACTTGTCTTCATCTCCATGTTATTTTGTCTTTAGAAAAACCTTTTTGGGTGAAACTATTCCTGGATCAAGGACTGTATGTGTTGGCAATGTTTTTTTTTTTTTTTGCAATGGGTTTAGCAATGCTATTGGGTGGGAGGTGGACAGGTTTCTAAAGCTGGCATCATTTAAATGGAAAAAAGCACCTCGCAGCAACATACGTTTGGATACTGCACTTATCTCGGAATAACTTCATGCAATTCAAGTGAAAGAGTTTTACTTTTTTGGTCTGAAAGCACAAAAAGAAAATGTTCTTCCAACTTCTGAAATTTAGAAATAATCTATTCAGGACTGATACCTAGGAATAGATTATTAGTTCTGATTTTTTAATCAATATCCACATGTGTTATCTGGAACTGGCCTTGAATAAGGTGTTGGGGTTTTTTTTGCTGTATTTCTGTGACATGTTGCCTTCAAATAGGGACATGCCTTGTGAGATGGTGACACCCAGTGGCAACCTGGTTATTTGCAAGTCACAATTTTTCTCTTTAGCCTAGTCAGATTCCTTTCCTACCTCCTAGGTTGACTAGGTCTACTCTAAGTGTCTATTCGGCATGTGTCCTGTTTCCAAAGCCTGAATCACAGTCCCCTTTGGTATTGTTGCTAAAATTAGGACAGCTGCTCTAATAAGATTAGGCAAGGTAGTCTTGCCTTTAAAAAGACAGATAGATTTGAGATGGGGCCTGATCAAGCAGAGCTGGAAGGAGCAGACCTAATGCTCACAATAGGAGGCAGATCCTGGGGGGACACATAGCCTCCCACTTTCCAAAGGGTTTCACAAGACCCAACAAACAGCTGATCATTAGACCTTGGACGCCTACATGCATATAGATTTGTACATGGCTTGGCAGGCACTGCTGATCAGATCAGCCCACAAACCACATTTCAACTCAGCCATTACCTGTCCCAGACCCGACAAAACTCTGGCTTCAAAGTCACTAGCAAAATCATTCGCCCAGGCTGTTAATCTGCTACATATATGAAATCAGGTGTAGGGTGGGTGGCCGTAGGCATGGCTTGGCCAAAATGGCCTTGCGGGGCCACATGGAGAGGCTTATGCAAGTGGGTCAGAGGTTTGCTACCCTCTGCCTTAGCTGGATCTTCCTGAACCAAGTTTCTCCCTCACCTCTTTAAATACAGTCATGCAGTTTAGCTAGATTGGGGCTACCTTTGAAGGTGACCCGGAAACTGCAATTAATCCAGAATGCGGCAGCTAGACTGGTGACTGGGAGTGACCGCCGGGACCACATAACACCGGTCCTGAGAGATCTACATTGGCTCCCAGTACGTTTCCGAGCACAATTCAAAGTGTTGGTGCTGACCTTTAAAGCCCTAAACGGCCTCGGTCCTGTATACCTGAAGGAGCGTCTCCACCCCCATCATTCAGCCCAGACACTGAGATCCAGCGCCGAGGGCCTTCTGGCGGTTCCCTTACTGCGAGAAGCAAAGCTACAGGGAACCAGGCAGAGGGCCTTATCGCTAGTGGCGCCCGCCCTGTGGAACGCCCTCCCATCACAGGTCAAGGAGATAAACAACTACCTGACATTCAGAAAATACCTGAAGGCAGCCCTTTTTAGGGAAGTTTTTAATGTGTGATATTTTAGTATTTGATTTTTGTTGGAAGCCGCCCAGAGTGGCTGGGGAAATCCAGCCAGATGGGTGGGGTACAAATAATAAATATTATTATTATTATTATTATTATTGACCATGCTTAAGAGGTTAATCAGGGTTTGAGCCTGCTATTGCACCTGATTAGCCAGCTGGAAAAAAATCTTCTCCATCCCTGGGCTACATCTTTTGACAAAGGGTATTATCTTGAAACACACTGAAAAGAAAAGAATAGTGTATTTTTCTACGCATGTTTTTGGTGTTGTTTTCCTTTCAAATGATGCCCAAGAACAAAACCCTGGACCTAGCCAAACAACATTATCCAATTACCTTTCTTCTTCTCGCAGCCACACAGGACTTTTTGAAATCTGAGCTTCGAAGTATTTTGATGCTCTGTAGCAGAAGTTACTGCAAAAACACTGCCCCCCCAAGAGAACAGCAAGTGTCATTTTCATACTTAACAAAATAAGATATAAACTTGATAAAAACTTTGATAGATTGGTGAATGTGAAGAATCAGCTAACATACTGAATACAGATTATTAACATTTTAAGATCAGTTGCTAAGAACAGGAAGTCGGATGCAATGCAAGAGCAATTATTCTCTGCCTCTGAGTTCCAATCTAGTCATGTGTCACAAAGTTCAGCAAATCAGCTTGGACTGACTTCATTATGCTGCGAGTTGCTCTTTCTGTGGCTCTGAACTGGTAGGGCATGAAGAGGTACTTGGCAAAGGAACTTAAAGAGCTGAAGAAGCCAATAGCAGCAAGAAATAGCAAAGCAGAACCTTGCATGTAGCCAGCATTACACTTCTAGAGCCCTCGGCAACACTGAACCAATTTCTTGCAAAACAACAATAAATGAAGAAGCAATAATGTAACAAACAGCTTTTAAACTTACCTTTCTTTCAGTGATATCATACACTTTGTTTGTTTTGGTTGATATTTTGTACTTTTGTTTTGGCACCTAAAAAAACACAATCACAAACACAGTTTTGCAAATGTGTCAGTGCTCCCTTTAGCATTCCTCTCCTCTAAAATAATATTCCATAATTAACACTACTGACCAAACCACATTATGTTGAACTGAGCTTCTCAAACCACACTTCTGAAAACTGCTGACAATTTTTGTTTAAATGCTGAAGACTTCAGCTTGCATTTGAAGTCTTGAGATGTGGAGAGCAACATGCTGTCCCCCCCTGACCTAAGCTATATCAGTTTTTAAAAATACAAATCCTTAGCCTCTGTAAGGGAAGCCAAATACCTGAATTGGACACAACAATGAACTATGGTGCATTGTTATGTACATGAGCCTTGTGCTCCTCTGGCAGAACTGCAAGACCATTTTTGACCAACCGTAGTTTAGCATTACATCCAAAACCTAAACTGTGGCTAATATTAACTATGGTTTATTGAAACAAGCCAGCTTCATAAACCAAGGTTTGAAGTTGGCTTGTTTGGGTAAATCATAGTTAAGACTAACCACATTTTGTCTGAATTCAAACCTAATGCTAAGCTGCAGTTAGTCGAAAATAGAAGCAAAAGCTTTTGATCTCCTCCTCTTGGCCACATTGGGGAGGGAAAGGGGGCACCCAAGCTCACTGACAGGCAAAGGTGGCCAATGTGCAAACAGATAATCTTGACTCAGGTCTCCTGTTTTAATTACTGTGTTGTTTTAATGGGATTGCTTTATTGCATATTTTAATTATGGATCTTTATATGTTGAAGTTTTGATGAGATTGTTTTACTGTTTATTTTAATTGGGCATTTTAATTATGGATGCTTATATTTAATGCTTGTTTAATTGGGTTTTGTTCTTGTAAACTGCTTTGGCATTAAGTGGCATATAAATTAAATAATCACCTAAAGCTGTGGAGCCCTGGGTTCAAATCCTCATGTAGCCAATTAGCTTACCATTGTCTCTCAACCAACCTTCTCCAACATGGTGCCCCTACAGAATCTTGAACTACAATTTCTATCAGCCCTAACCACTGGCCACGCTTGGCTGGAGCTGATGGGAGTTACAGTCCATATTATCTGGAAGGCACCCGCTTATGGAAGGCTGATCTACACAACTACGACTAATGATTCCTGTCCATGCATCAGTGAAGTTCAGATGATCAGACACCACATTCCAACACAGAAAGACAGGTACAAAACTGCAGAAATATAAAGAAGCCACTCATAGATTCTTACATTCTGTAGCCTCTTTCGGCATATGGGGTAGCCACACAACTTGATGATAAATCGTTCTTCCACAACATCCTTATAGTGAGGAGGTGTTATACTCTTCCCCTGAAAATATGAAAACACACAGATGTAAGTTACAGGGTACTGCCTTGAAACTCAAAACAAATAAAAAGTTTAGAATAGGAAAAAGCATTTTCGAGAAAACAAAGCAGCAGAAAATTGGAAAAGGAACAGAAACTGCGAACAATGACAAAGGGAGTCTATCTTTTAGGTTCTCTCTGTAATTTTTTTCTGAATGAAAACAAAGGTGCAACAACTGCTTTTCCTCTGGCAGGATGGAACAGAACAGAGACCGCTTAAAATATTTTGCATAAATGATGCACATCTTCCAGCTGCCATCACTTGTGGTGCTTATATGCACGACTATGTAATTATGATTACTCAGAAGTCGCATTTTCTTCATTGAGGTTTATTTCCAAATAGGTGGCTGCAAGATTGAATGTGCTTAGGGTCACCCAGCAACAGTGCAATGTACCTTACTCTCTTAGAAGGGTTTTAAAGAATGAAACATTAAGTTCTGAAAATGCAATGAAACATGAGTTGTTTTGTTTGTTTTTACTGGAAGTCATTTTCATGGAAATCCATGGAGTCTCCCACCAACATCCGAAAGAAAGGTGCCTCAGATTGGGCTGCCAGAATACGTAGCACTGAAAACTAAGAGTCTGAGTTACAAATAAGGAAGTCTCCCATTTCAGACTCATCTCTGTGATGAACTCATTGTGCAGCCTTAGAAAAGCCACTCTCTTCCCACTTCAATGAATCTATCTGCAAAATCGGGGAAGAAAAAATGCCTCACAGCAGTGATGGGGAACATCAGGCCTGCAGGGGTGGGAGGCAAACTCTAGGTCTCTGTCTCTCTCTGGTCCTTTGAGCTCTCCTCATACCACATCCCTTTTCTACAAGCCACACCCCTTGCTGGCACTTTTTCACACTTGAGAGTGTTTTTGCCTGGCTGGAATATGTTCTTGATCTCTGACAATGCCTCTTGCTTGTCTGGATGGGATTACAAATATCTGATAAGACTCCGTAGTATCTGCTACTCCCTCAAATCTTCCAGAATACCTGCTACTTCCAAGAGAGGAGCAAAGAAAGCAGGAGTGGAGTGTCCAATGCAGCCTGTGGGCTCAAAATGCCCTGCCCTAAGAGAAGGCATTAATATGGGCTGTTTGGTAGAGACCAAAACTCTTTTCAGGGTTGAGGAGATCTAAACAATTGTCTGACACCACAATCCTATGCATGTCTAGTCAGATGTAAGACCCACTTTGTTCAATGGGACTTACTCCCACATTCATGTATATTGGGTTGCAGCTTGAACTGTACAGAGTAGCATTTAAAAAGATCAAGGAACTCCCTAACTCCTAAGCCCTGTTCTACTTCTACTACAAGCAATTTACTAGGATTGGAAATCTTGCAAGTACCACTCTGGGAAAAGCTGGTCTTACTTCAGGACCATCTACAGTGTGCCATTTTTTTTAAAAAAAATCCACCCTCAAGATTGTCACACTATTTCCTGTTTGATACTGTATCCTGCCTTAATGATACTTTGAAAATAATATTTATTAGACTTTTTCCAATTACAAACCAAATTACAATCAATTTATAACACATGATTAAATTTTTCTAACCCCCCTTTCTCTCACCAAGAGGAGCATACCAGATAGACCCCCCTCTCACTGGGGTAAACACTTCTAATTTGCCAATTTAATCACCTTACCATTCACATATCATCTTAACTTCTGGGACTTCCCCGACTCCCACCCGTTGACTCCCAAATCAAACCTAATTTACAGTTATTGCCAATAGTCACAATACTATTTCCTCTCCTTCTCACATTTACTAATATTTCTAGCAGAATACTTTTCCAATTTGCGAATCTATTTCTTCTTCTTTTTTAACTATCCTCCACACTCACTGTATTTCTAAACTTTCATTTTTTCTTAACCAAGAATCCTTCCCCCCTTTACCTCATCATTCATTTTAAGACCATAACATTATCCATTAGCCATACCTTGTGTCAATACCATAATACCCAGAGAATTTCCACAAAGTTCATAAAGATTTTCAACCCACCCCCACTCTTTCAAGTACCGAAATTCCACAGTCCTGGGAAACTGGTTTGTACTCCATTCTTATCTCATGTGTCCTTGAAAATTTTTCCACAACTAGAATCTGCGCCACCTTCCACCAGGCACTCTTTTTTCCAACAGTTTTCCCATTTTTTCTTCTTGTTGTTTTCTGCCTCCTAATTTTTCTGCCTTTCCTCGATGGGTTGTATCCGCCGTTTTTTCCTCGGGTTTTCTCCTCCTCATTATGTTTTTCCTCATAGTTCTCACAAAAGGTCCTAAAATCATTTTCCTGCACAGCTAAGTCCGCAGCTGGTACTGTCCCCGTTAGCTGGTTTAAATGGTTAATTCCATCTGTTAAGTTGCACAAAAGTTCCAAAACTTTTATTTTAAATTCCTTAGTCCATTTCCTTTTGGGCATCTTCAAAGTCCATAAAAGTCCATAAAATCAATAAAGTCCTTAAGGTCAGTAAAATCCATAAGATCAATAAAGTCCATAAAATCAAACAAGCATATGCAATCCAGAATAATGTCTCAAAGAGGTGCAATGCTAACTTACAAGCTTCAGAAATTTCTTATTTACAAAATCTATACATTGCTTCGGAATTCAAAATTACACTGTTTCCTCCTCTTTCAACGTTAAGGGAACCGACTTCCGTTTTTAGAGTTCCCGAAACTTCCCAATTTTAAAATCAATTTTTAAACTTTTGTCCAGATCGGTACTTACAAAAGCCAATTAGCCGAATCCAAGAAGAATTTGACGCTCTCCCCCGCCGGTATCGCTACTTCCCGCTGCGAAGCTAGTGGTGTATCCACAGCCCCCGCGCCTTCTACCTCGCTCGTCACGGCAGCCCTTACTAGGGCTAACCGGAGAGCAAGGGAGGCACCCTGGGGGGCCCGCTGGATCCCAAGGCACCAGGACTCTCAACCTGGTGTTTCTGGGGGGTCGAGGCGTAGTCTCGACACCCCCTTCCCTCGCAGCAGCGGAGAAACCTCGGACGCGAGGTTTCTCCCGACCGGCGAGGATGGCGCCAAACCGGAAGTCCCTTAATGATACTTTGATACCGTACCCTGCCTTAATGAGCTACACGATTTAACTAAAATCAGAGAATCTTGGGTTAGCCACAAATAGTCTGTAAGTTTCTAATAGGTATATGCATCTCTGCATGAAAATTGAAGGGACAAAGAATGCAAACATAAGATGCACCTTTTATTTTAATGGGACTTGTGCACTAGAACACAGCATGTTTTCATTCAGTAAGCCTCATTTAAAACAGTGGGACTCATTCCTGAACAAACACCGAAGTGCATTGCTAAGGATCTGCAAACTACGTCTGGACTGGGATGAGTGTGCAGATGATATACAGAAGGCTGGCAAAAGCATATCCAACAGTAACAGCAAACAACACAAAGCAGTATAAAACTTGCCAAGAAAAAGAGGACCTACACAATCCACAAGGAATTCTTCCGTGATATCTTCTTCCAACAGACGTTCGACAACCTGCAAGGCTTTTCGCTCAGCCTCAATCTTCTTTCTAATGGCAGCTTCAAGCGCCGCCTTCCTACGAGAGAACAAATTAGCCGTATGAATAACACAAGGTATAGGAAACCTGTGGCCTTGCAGATGTTGTTGGTTTAACAGTATTTGGTTTAACTATGCTATGTTTAGAGATATGATACCTTTGTGCAGCATCTTCATTTTTCAAAGCACTCGACTGTTTATTTCCTAAAAATAATAACATGCAAACAAATGATTATATTGACTTAAGACATTTGGGGAATACCTTACATGAGTCTCTTTTCAAAAAGTGTGCTTTCATACATTTTAATACATTTACTACATTGGTGTCTGCCTATATAAGTTTGTGAATTGTATTATACAGGTGTCTGGAAACAGAAGTTCTCTATAATTATGTATGCAAATACCAAGGGGGGAAAAGCTGAATGTACACTGCAGAAGCACATCATAAAGCATATGGAGACTTTTGAAATTTGTCTTTGGTTGCATGTGTAATTTTAGAACGAACTTTTACCAGCTGCAAAGATGACTACTTGCCCTACAGAACAAGAGTCCAGGCAAATACCCAACACCACTAAATGCCAATTAATATATTTGAACCATTATCACATATAGTCTCAGGACAGTTAAACTGTGGGAAAAAGTGATTTTTTTTTACTGCCCAGGCTTGTTTACAGAAGGCCATCGGAGCGCAAATTAGCAATACTGAACGCATAGATGGAAGATGGGTAAGCTAAAAGGCTATGGGGCATTCCACCGTGACGTGTGTGACATTCAGACAACGTTTTCAGTACTTTTGTAATTATTTTGACCCTAAAACAACTGCTGGTTCAAAAGCAATTAATTGACATCTGTCATTTATGTCTTAAGATATAATTAATTTGATTTGGAATATTTTTTATGTTGCCTGAATAGAGATACAAATTTTTAATTTTGCGTGACGTGTGTGACCATTTTGCAAATGTTTTTCCCTCTCTTCTCAAGTTCTTTGAATATTTCTGTGAGTTCTTGTAACATTCATGGAAATAAAAATTATTAGAATTAAGCCATATATGTGTAAATCCAAAAGAGGGGTTTTAGGAATATGAAGTAGCAATACTAAGGCTAAAAAATAACAAATAGTACTGTGACGTGTGTGACATTTAACGTGACGTGTGTGACCGCATATGAAATTTTTTTCTAATGAAACCCTTAAAAATATAATTTGTGTGGATAATTGTTATCTTTTTACAGATTGAGGTTAACAAATTAATAAACATTAACATAAAAGTGGAATTAGACACAAAGCAATCATCTTTAATGTTTGCACAACTTGTAAAGGTAAAGGTACTCCTGACCATCAGCTCCAGTCGTGTCTGACTCTGGGGTTCCGGCGCTCATCTCGCTCTTTAGGCCGAGGGAGCTGGTGTTTGTCCGCAGACAGCTTCCGGGTCATGTGGCCAGCATGACAAAGCCGCTTCTGGCGAACCAGAGCAGTGCATGTAAACGTTGTTTACCTTCCTGCTGGAGTGGTCCCTATTTATCTACTTGCACTTTGACGTGCTTTTGAACTGCTAGGTGGGCAGGAGCTGGGACAGAGCAACGGGAGCTCACCCTGTGGCAGGGATTCGAACCGCCAACCTTCTGATCAGCAAGCCCCAGACTCTGTGGTTTAACCCACAGCACCACCTGGGTCCCTGCACAACTTGTAGAACAGCCTTATTTTATTGACAGTTACTGAACCAAAAATAGCATTGCATTGGTTCATTCGAACACATTCACTTTACTTTCAAATATATTCAGTTCTCTGGCAAAGTGAATTAATTTTGGACAATTTTCTCTAGCTCTTTGTTCATCTGAAATCCAAGCCACATCTCCCCTCACAGTTCTTCTTTCAGGAACAGCTCCCTTATGAAGAGTCCCAGGGCCAGGGGGTGGGGCAAGGCAGGTGGAAGGAGGCCTTCCACATTTAACATTATTTATTTATTTTTAAGCATACTACTCTTACCTTGACTTGCAAGTGCAACTTCAAATTTGTGAATTGTTACCCAATAGAAAAAAATATTTGGTCAGCAAATGAATATTGATGGAGCATAAATTTTTTGTGATGTTTTGAAGATGGCACAGTCACATTTAGCCCTTTGATGCCAAATTATGGAGCAAAATACTTCAAAGCTTAATCATAATCTAATAAATTTTTCTGTCAAATATTTGTTTGCCATAACAGATGTACTTGTTATGATCTATGTTAATATTTTATTATTTACATGTATTTGCATTTTTAATTTTAAAAAAATGCTCCTGTCACACACGTCACAGTCACACACGTCACAAATAGTGACGTGTGTGACTAAATTTTAAAAGCCCAATATTTTTTTATATTTTTTTCAAAAAAAATCCAAACTTTTTTTTAGTGTTTTTAAGTTTAATAAGCTTATAAAAAAAAATTTCAGCATGGTGAAGTTCATGGCTACATTATTAGATAAAAAATATTAACTTATTGTGACGTGTGTGACACTGGAAGCCAGAACCAGTCACTTTAACATGGACAAAATTTAATCAAAATCAAAAATACTTTTCTGCCAAATATTTTTTGGCAGAACAGATATACTTGTTATGATATATGTTAATATTTTATTATTTATTATGTTTATTGCATTTTTAAAAAAACATGAACTCATCATTAAGATTTCATTTTAAAAAGTGACTTTCTGAACTTGTACAGTTATTTCCAATTTTCACTCCCCCAATTTTCTTTATATCAAATTATATTGTCATTTTAACAAAATATACACTTTCAACTACATAAAATATTTTTTTGGGAATTTTATCTTTAATTTTAATATTTTAGACCACAGGACCACTTTTCATGGAATGCCCCCTATTATATTGTGCACACATAAACAGAATTGAAATACTTTACAGGACCAATCACTTCATTGGTAGAGTTGCCAACTCTCTGCCCCGGTGTTGCTCCTTTAAGTGGCAGCCTCAGAGGCCAAATTCAAGCAAGTGATGCTTTCTCCTTCCATCTCTGTGTCAGGAAAAGTGTCACGGGTTAAAATTTGTTCCAGTCCCCTGTTAGAGGGCCAGGACTAGGCTAAGCAGTATTTCAACATTTTGAAGAACAGTTTGCGTGAGTCTATTTATTATACCTAAGTAAATGGGCATCACCTTACATGTATGAACTATAAGAGAATCCTGTTCACGTGACGAAACCATGCCATTTCCTTGAACGCCACCCTTGTAAATTGAGGTCCTACATTTTATTTTGGCAAGGCTGTATTCTGACAGCAGAGTTCATGAGGTGCTGTACATATCTCCTCATGTAGCCATGGGCAAACACTGAAAAGCACCGCCAAGAGGGGGGAAAGTTGATTAACTCACCATATATATGCAGTGCTTTCCGCTTAGCTACGGTCTGGCCTGATTCAAGTACGTGAGCCATGTGAGCTTAATTGAAAGCAAGTCCAATGGCTGTGTTGGGTTAGGTTCCCCTGCCCCAGATGAACTGGCAAAGGACTGCAGGTGCGTAGCACAGAATCCTGTAATTTGAAGGGACCCCAAAGGGTGGTCTATCCCAATGCCCTGCAATGCAGGAACCACAGCTGAATGAATCATCCCTGGCAGGTGGCCACCCAACCAACTTTATAGGGAATTGCCCTCTTAACAGCACAAACCTATGCCCCATCTGTCAAAAGCAGGGACCTATCCTATTCAGTGGTGGTCGCTTCCTAGGAAAGCAAGCCCAATGTTAAAAACCGCAGCACACAGCAAAAGGAGTTTGGGTGGACTTAGTGGGCACCAGGCATGCATGTAAATCCTCAAAAAATGAGTAAAAATTCTCCATCAACTGTAGTTCTGCCCACCACACCCACTAAAAAACAACAACTTTGGGGGCTATCTCCCCCCCCCCAAAAGCTCAACTTCCCCAACAACAACAAAAATCCTAGCTATGCCCATGGTGCCAACTTGAATAAAATACTGGGGGGTGGGGCAGGTAAGCCCTAATCGACCACAAGACCCACCATTTGAATGGCAATGCCCAACAGCTTGTGGGGAGGCCTGTCCCCCTCAAATATTTTTTTTTGGGGGGGGGGGCTGACGGGACCTCGGGTCCCTAGGTGGGTAGTGGAGTCTGGCGATGTGTGTGTGGCATGCGGGGCATTTTGTCCTCTCACTCCCGACGCCTTCAATCCTCCCCCCCCCCCAGCAATTCTTTCGCCTTGCGGTCACCCCTCGAGGAACGCCGGTTGGTTCATCCCTCCCCGTTCGCTACGCACGCACAGGAAGCGGGGAGGAACGGCCCACGGAAGGAAAACGGGGGTGCGCGTGTTTGTGTTCGCGTGCAGCGCCGTCGTCTCCCGTTTACCTGCGCGATGGCGGCTCCTGGCCTTGGCGGCGCACAGCAGCTTCTCTTCCGCCATCGCCACCTCTGAGCTCTCAACCGCCGAGGCGCTGTTGGGCTACGAGCGCGTGGGGCGGCGCTTCTACTGCTGCTGCTGCTGCTGCCGCCGCCGGCCGCCTTTGCCACAAGGCCTAGTGGAGGTTGCGGCGGGGCTGATCCTTCGGGTAAGCGGAGTCGCCTTTAAGTCTTGGTGGGATGACAATTAAAAAAAGGAAAAGGGGGTAGAGAGAAGGAGCGGTGGTGACTCAGAAGCAGCAAACCCGTTTATAGCAGAGCTTCCCAAAGTTGCGTCTTCCAGCGGAGTGGTTTTTTTTTTTTGGGACTACACTTCCCATCATTCCTGGCTACTGGCCCCGCTAGCTAGGGACGACGGGAGTTGTAGTCCAGGAACCCAAGTTTGGGAAACCCTGGTTTGTAAGCAACTGAACTCCCAGCTTCTTTTTCACTTTAACTGTTGGGGTATCATGTTGTTGTTGTTTTAAGCTGCTTCAAATGAAACTTAAAAGGACCCCTCTCGCATTTCTCTCTTCTTTTTTTAATTGCATAAAAATAAAAAAGGGGTGTGGATGTGCCACAGCAGCGCTCAGCAGAACTGTAATAATATGCTCCATAGGCTGCAGTAAGCCTGAGGCGTGCCCCATTTAATTCGGATTAAAAGGGCTTGAAAAGCTTCCCTTATAAGTAGGAGAGCAATGGATTTTGAGGCTGCCTTCCCACCTCCATTTGCCAGGACAGATGGGAGCTTGAGTCTACTGTATTTGGAGAGCACCAGGTTGTGAGAGGCTGCTTTGGGATGAATTCATTGCGGTGTAAGCTTTCATGGACTTCGGTCCACTTCATCAGACACATCTTCAAGGCGTCATGGTGGAGGGGATTGAAAGGCATAAAAAGTACAGATTACGGCATTTGGGTTAGCGCTAGGACCTATGCAGGATCAGTATGGTAACCCTTTACAGCAGCAGTGATGATATAACAGCCTAGGTGACGGTTCTTGGTTAATGAACATCTGCGGTGGGGAAGGAAGCCGTTGTCTCTATTCAGGCCCAAATAAATAAAGCTGAACTTGTTGATGAATTGATTAGTTCTCTTTAGGA
The DNA here is from genome assembly GCF_009819535.1 of Lacerta agilis. Lineage (NCBI taxonomy): Eukaryota > Metazoa > Chordata > Lepidosauria > Squamata > Lacertidae > Lacerta > Lacerta agilis. The sequence goes on from NC_046317.1 coordinate 23,340,880, forward strand.
CCTGCCACTGCTTGGGCTCCCTGGCAGTGGTGCTGTTGCAGCTTCCAAGGTTGCTCAATTGCTCACCGGTGGGCCAAAAAATAGTAATGGAGGCATAGCCTGCCACCATGTAAATCTGCAAGCTAATTGGTTCTCTGGCCATTAATAGTGTTGCCGCCTGGTAAATAAATGTGTGACAAGGAGCATGACAGCTGCATTGCCAAGCAGTCCTAGTGATGGGTGGGAGAGCCACCCTAGTCTGCCCTGCTGGGGCACATCATCCCTAAGAAGTACCCCAAAATGCCCGGTTTGTCTGGAGGGCTGGAGAACTGGACATGGATAGCCAATGTGGTTCTCCTGCAGATGCTGCTGACTAAAACTCCCATCATCCCCATGGCATTGGCCAATGTTGACTGCGACTGACAGGAGTCCCAATAACTGGAGGGCATTATGTTGACTCCTCCTGGTGTAGGCAATACAGAGGTAGATGGACCAAGGGTCTGATTCGATACAAGGCAGCACCCTACCTTTGCTGACTTACTCAGTAGTTTTCTAGCTGGTTTGTCCATAACTTTCTGTTGGAGAATGTCAGCCGGATGGAAAAGGGGGGGGGGGGAGAGAGAGAGTCAGCCAGTTCTGATTTAGTTTAAAGTGAGTCTCATTCAAGTCTGTCTTTTCAATTTGTGATAGAGTCCTTGAAGATCAGGAAATAATGGCTGAAGATGAACTTCGAGACATCATACAAAGATGTGTAAGTGATTGTTTTGCTTGTGAAACTATACCAAATGGCAAAACCTACTGATCTAATAGTTTTTACATTCCCCTGTGAGGAAACTTCTGGGGGCCGCAAACCAGTGGGAGATGGGTTTATGCATTAGGTAATATCCAACCACACAAAACTCAAGAGGTTTCTATGCACATACCCCCACCTTCCCATTTGTCTAGGCAAACAAGAGGCATTGTCATAGTTCAAGGGTGCATCCCAGCCAGGCAAAAGCATTCAAGAAGAATGTGATCTGTTGCTAGTGAGAGTGTGGCTTGGGGAGAATCCTGAGGGGTGGGTTGAGAGGCCAGGATGACCCCATGTTGTCTCTGGGCTTGAATTTCCTCATCCTTGCTCTACAGGTAACACAGTACAACATTATTTGATCGTCCACTCTGTTCTTCTGTTTGGTACTGTTGCTACTACCCTCCATTTGCTTAGCAAAAGCAAAAACACTTTGTGTCAAAGCCTTATCGATAGGCAGTAGTTTGGAGACAATAATTCTAAAAGACCGTGCTTTTGGCGAAAATACAAAGGACAATGTTTGATTCATTCATTCCACTAGGGAGAGCATGCACAAGGATTCCTGCGGGACTTTTCCCTTTTCTCCTGCTACTGTGTTCTCCCCAAATATTCTGGGTCGGGAGAACCCCAAGGGAGAAGAGGGGAGATTGTTCTGTCAGCATGAGTATTTTGGGTTGCTTGAGGGAACACTCCCCTTAGCACTGCATTGAATACGACCCTAAGTCTCTGGACTTGCTGTCAGATTTCTTCTGCATGTGACTAAAGAATCTTGTTCAGCTTAATACAGAATTAGTATTGCATCATGAAGCTAAAGTGTTGTGCGTTTTAATTGCATATTATGAATTACAATGGGAAACGTGTTCTAGCAAATTCTGGAAGAAGAGGATTTCAAAGGGGAAGACTTCAACCTTTTTCAAGTTGCGGGACAGAAGTGCTTTGAGGAAGGATATGTCACCGATGTACTGGAGGTTGTTCAAAATGAGAAAAACAAGGTGAGTTTAAAATACATGTTTGTGTCATAACTACTAAAACCAGCTGGAGGCAACTGTACAGATTTTGGCCATGTGCACATTGCTGGAGCAATAACATTCAATTGCATTTCTTGGGAAAATCCAGGCTCACTCCCTTTTGCCACCAAGGCAAGGGAGCCTTATTAAAATGGTTGGAATGAAGGGAATTGACCCCTGTGACTGACTGGGCTTCCACCCTGTGGCCTGACAATTTATAAACTTAGGATGTCATGGGAATTTTCCACACATGCCTGTGTTCTGAAATGTCACTGAGCCAGACCCGGTGTCAAAAGACCATTTGACCTTCAGGGCAAGACAGTAGGATAAACTTCATCATGGCATCCCTGGCTTGCCTGTTTTTTGTGATGCTTCTGGGAGGCTAATCCACACCACTCTTCTAAAATATGCTTCCCCCCCCCACTAGACTATGGGGCCCACTTTTTTCCTTTCCTCCACTTAGGCAATAGATCAATCACTCCCTGTCACCCACTCCTCCTGTGTTGCTTTGTTTTGGGACTAGTCTCTCTCTTGGGAGGAAGAATTCTGTTTTTGAATTGCACCAAAACATAAACTAAAAGGAGATTACAGCAAGGAGGCATTCTTCTGGCCTTTCCTGGATCTTGGCTTGGGTCCCATAGGTATAGGGAAACAGCAGACATTGAACTCCAGTTGTTAGGGGGAACACCAGATTCCTCTGAACCCTCATAAAGAAGTCGCAATTGGTTTGGCTGCAGTACAGCTAGCAGGTTCTCTCTACACTTTCCTCTTAATTGCAGGAAAAGTAATATTTGCAGTATAACAAACTTAATCTTGTATTTTCCCAGTCTTGCTCTAATATAGATTTCCCAAGGCAGGAGAGCTACTCCTTTGCATATAGCCTTTTCATAGAATCATAGAATTGTAGAGTTGCCAGGGACCCCGAGCAACATCTAGTCCAGTTCCCCGCAAGGCAGGAATATGCAGCTGTGCCATACAGGGATCAAACCTGCAACCTGGGCATTAACAGCACCACAATGTAACTCTTCCCTAGTACTTTCATCTCTTCCATAGCAAGTCAGTGTTTTTAAAGACTCCATCTCAACAGTTCCTCATCAGACAATTCCCCATCTTTAGTCTCTTCCTACTATCTCTGTAACTAAGTAAATGGTGCAGGCAACCTGTGAGTGGACTTGTGTCTCTATGCAGAAATACTTTCTTTGTATTTTTCAGTAGTGATGTTTCAAGCTGCAAAGCTGCCATTGTTGCTCCCAATACTGGCATGTTCTCGGCAAACCATTATTTAGCTATACATAAATATTACAATTGCAGCTGCAGGGTGTTTATTACTGGCTTTCTTAAGCGAAGCACACAATGCTCATTTTCTTGTTGTCATATAAATTGCCATTTGAAACATTTTCCCCATATAGGTTATTGTCAAAAGCATGGGCTGGAATCTTGTTGGTCCTTTAATCAGATGCCTGCTGAAGTATAAGCAAGATGAAGTTGAGAGAGAACACTGCCTGAAAATACTAGATAAGTTGATGGAGGTAAATCATGGCATCTATCCCTCTCGATGTCTCAGGACTCTGTTTGTGTGTGGAAGTTTGTGAGGATAGGGAGAATGGTGGTCCTTCAGTGGGGACAGAAAGAGTTTACAGTTGTACCTCGGCTCCCGAACGCCTTGGGAGTTGAATGTTTCAGCTCTCAAACAATTAAAAACCAGAAGTGGGTGTTCTGGATTTCAAACATTCTTTTGGAAGCCGAACATCCGACGGGGCTTCCACAGCTTCCGATTGGCTGCAGGAGCTTCCTGTAGCCAATCAGAAGCCGCCTTTGGAAGCCGAACGTTTCGGAAGTCAAATGGACTTCCGGAATGGATTCTGTTCAACTTCCGAGGTATGACTGTACTTAAATGAGTGACAAGGGACCAGGTGGATTGGGTTAGTTAAATCTGCATAATTGAGGCTGGAATTCTATATTGTATTGCTTCATGCTGTGACCCAGTTTGTATGTAATGCTAAGCCAAACCATGGCTTAGTGCAACTGCACAGGTTCACAAGGGAGGAGATTGCAGCCACTCTGTTCCTCCATGGTTTGGCTTAGTGTTGAGGTTGCCAATATGTGGTGCACACAGACGCTAGTGCAACCAGCCGTGCTTTCTGTGGTGCCAACAAAAGGTCTCTGTAAATATCCCCTCAAAATGCACGAGAGACTGTTTGCTGCCCTTCTCATTTCCTGTTTGCCCTGACTCGGCCTCACTAAACATGCTGCCTTAAACATTTCATTGGGTGCATGGATTGGACACCCACCGTTTTGTGATCCTGTCTCTTTCTCTGCTGCTTTGGATGTGGCAGCTGTTTTGTGTTGTGTTGTACCCCGACAGCAACCATTTTGTGACTGGTGCCCACAGCACTTTCTAAAAATCACAGGTGTAGCCACTGGTTCCAAAAAAAAAAACCCTTGGCAGCCCCTTGCTTAGTGTGCCTTTCAAACTGGGCTTGTAGTAGCTTGTAGAGGAGGTTGCCTTGGGTAAGATTTTCCAGCACGTGCGTGGATAATTTTAGATCCCTTATGCAAGCATATGCAGATTTAATGAGCGAACAACCAAAAACTGTTTAATTTTGCATTTTATGGGTTTTTAAGAATAGGTTAGAAGTCATTTATTATTGCATAAGATGCACTGGTTTGCCGTATGCTTGTCATTGTAAAAGTGGAGGCTTGTTATCAAACGATGTCAGAAATAAACATTACGATCAGCATTTCCCTGGTTTTTTCCTTTCTTGCAGCTGTGCAGTCCCAAAGAGCTTGTGCTGGGTTTCTTGGAGCAGATTGAACAAGCCTCCGGGGAACATAGGTCTCGAACTATTTTGCTTTTACTGAAGCCTCTGCAGGAAGGTAATAAGCATTTATTTTCTGGAAACTAGACACAAGAGAGGTTGGTGGAGCACCTTGCCAGTTAAGAGATGTCGTTCAGTTGTGACTTTAAGGGATGTTATCCCAAGTCATGGTGGTATAATTATTGTTTACTAGTACTTATATATTACCTCTATAGGATATTTATGCCATATATAGATAGATAGATATAAAATTTTCAACAAAAACAACAATAAAAAAATAAACAACAAACAAAACAACAACCAGTATCAAATCCATAAAATGGGATTCTCCAAATCCTGTGACTCCCCTCCCCCCAGTTCCTTAAATTTCAACTGCGTATCATTTCTATTCCAAATTATTATTTTTCTACCTCAAATTTCCTACACTATTTTTAAAATTACAAGTGTTCTTAAAATCCTGCCAATGTATTAACCTGTTTACAATACTTTTGCAAATACATGATAAACATTTCCCATTCTTAGTTTAAAATTTCTTGTCGTCTTGATTTCTGAGCTTTCCAGTTCATTTCGCCATTTCAGCGTAGTCTGTTAACTTGGTTTGCCAATCTTCTTTGGTCGGGACTGCTTCATCTTTCCATCTTTGGTATTCCTTTTAATTCTGCCCTCTAAGCAGCATACATGTTTGCAGTGAGTCTGTGGCAAGCTGTGCAGGTGGCGAATGAAGACCAGAAGAACATGTGTTGAGTTAAAAATTAGGCCACAATAGGTTTGATGTAGGCGTTGGGTGTGTATTCAGTGGCCTGCGTACCGGTTAATTGGCACCCAGGGTTGACCAGCATGATGGTTCCCACTTTTGGCAGACCCTGTTTGGAGATTGACACTGTGGCTTATTAGCCCCTGAGTTGGGCTTCTAGACAGGAAGTGCTGCTCTCCCATCCCCACTAAGGATCCAGCCCCATGCCCCTTCCACCAAACACTTTTGGCAATTGCTATGAAACAGGCAACACCTAGCCAATCCCTGGCCCTGAGTGCAGTAACTGACAGGTGTCCGTAGCAATTAGCAAGGTCTAAAGCAGGCTTCCTCAACCTCGGCCTTCCAAATGTTTTGAGACTATAATTCCCATCATCCCTGACCACTGGTCCTGCTAGCTAGGGATCATGGGAGTTGTATGTGAGATATTTCAGAGCTGACAGGGTTAAACTGCTCTGCTATGTGACGTGCTGTACACTGGGTGTGTCTACATACAGGTCTCTGTTCTTTGTGTGTAGGCACTTTTGCTTTCTGTTCTGCTTTACCGGGAGGTCAACATGCCGTCGCTATCTCCCGGCTCGTTTGTGCTGTAGATAAATAAATGCTTATAGATTAGAAAAAGCCGGCTGCAGAGAGATTCATTGCTGAAAGCTTCTTACATACACAGACCGTCTTTCGCTGCATAAGTGACTTTGAAATTTACTCTGCTAAAACTCAGAAACCTGGATAGCAGCATGGCACAGCAGAGGCGTGCTGGACACCAGGGCTGATTATGGCAAACCACCTCAGGTTTCTGCACCAGTTGTGGGGCTTTTTCTTCCCACAACTGAACAGTTTACAGAACATTGTAGGCCAAAAACATCTGGAGGGCCGAGGTTGAGGAAGCCTGGTCTAAAGAGTGAGCTGAACTACTCCATGAAGACAGCCAAAAACCACAGCCAAGATGAGAAGGAAAGTTAAAGCAAAACTGTGCCATTGAGTCTCTCTCTCCTTTAGATCCCTGGAGCGGACCTGTGTTGGTGAAGTCTTCACCCAGGTTTGCTCCTGAGCTCTGCCCACCCTATAGGAATCTAGCTTTTGCTGATTGGCTACTTTGTCTCTCAGGCATACCCAGCTTTCCCATCATGCACCAGAAATGCCAGCTGCTTTCACTGCCACCACCATGCTGAGGTGCAAATGCCACTCCCAGCGAAGCACTGGAATGGGGATTCTCTCTCTCCTTTTTTTTTTTTTAAATCCTTGCAACAATCTTGAGCAACAATTTATCTCCTCCATCCCAATAACCACTTTGAGGGTGGAAATACTGTCTTGGATCAGACGATGCAGCCGCACAAGTAGGAACATCTCTGCTTCCACTGAGGAGAGTCCATGATCTTTTGTTGTTGTTCAGTCGTTCAGTCATGTCCGACTCTTCGTGACCCCATAGACCAGAGCACGCCAGGCACGCCTATCCTTCACTGCCACTTGCAGTTTGGCCAAACTCATGTTAGTAGCTTCGAGAACACTGTCCAACCATCTCATCTCATCTCATCCATGATCTTTACTATTTCACTAATCCAGAAGCATTGGGTGTCGTTCCAGAGGGTCCCCGCAGCTGCTTTTGGGTGATGGTGGACCCAGCAAGGTGTTGCAGCAGGAAGCACAGAATTGGGAAGCTCTTCTATTATTCTGCCCATTCCTGGTTGCTGGGCTCCTCCACTATCAATCCTTTCCTTCTTATTGAAGGAAAGCTGAGGCTGAGATAAGAACCTGCCCAAGATTACCCTGAGAATCCAGAGCAAAATTAGTTTAGCGTGGGGTTTGTGTTTGTGTCTGCTGCTCCAAAAGAGAAGTTAAAAAATCCAGTGTGGACGTCAAAGCCCATAATAACTTGGTTACCAACCTATGTGCTTCCTATCTAACATTGTTAATTTTCAGTGGGAGAGGATATGATTGAAAAACCAGCTACATTCAGTCGTACCTTGGAAGCCAAATGCCTTGGCACTTGAACGTTTTGGCTCCTGAACACCACAAACCCAGAAGCGAGCTAGTTTGCAAACGTTCTTTTGGAACCCGAATGTCCGGCGTGGCTTCTGCAGCTTCCAATTGGTTGCAGGAGCTTCCTGCAGCCAATTGGAAGCTGCGCCTTGGTTTCTGAATGTTTTGGAAGTTGAACGGACTTCCGGAACAGATTCCATTTGGCTTCCAAGGTACTACTGTATATTCCAGTTATAAAGTAGATTTAACTTTAGTGCATTGCATTATATAACTTGAAAGGGAGAAGTGTTGGCTTTTATTGTACCACGTTCCAATGGCAATGATATTAAAGCTTCTGAGCACCATAGAACACCTCAGGGAGAAGGTGAATGTCCATTTCTGAATGAGACCTTGGCGAAGCTTAGAATCAACAGCTGGTGTCGATTCAACTACCCCATTTTACTCAGTTCCTTCTTGGATGGAAAAAAATGTATATCTAATCATTACAACGTAAAACTTGTAACGAGCATTTTGGAATTGCTTTTCTTTGTTTTAGTGCTTCTGAAACTCCAGAATAAGAAAGCCTATTCGGTGGGGTTGTCACTGTCTACCATTTTGAACCAGATTTCGCTTCTGCCAGTACCTTACACAAAGCAACAGCTACAAGAAGACAAGCATGGTCTCTGCCAGTGTTGCAATGCTTTAACACATTTTGTGAATCCTTTTGTGGAAGAGGTTGTTAAACACATGGAGACCTCATCAGGTGGAGATTACAAAGAACTGAAGGAGGAATTGCTAAGATAGTAAGTACCCCCCCACACACACACACATAACTTTTGCTTAAAGTGGTTTTATAATAAAGCATGATGCTATGTGTTTGCCAGCAGACAAACATGTTTGAGCATTGGGCTGACAAGCAAAGTAAGAAATATATCACCAAGACATAGGCTGCTTGCTTGTCTGACGTGAGGGAATTCCTGGGCTTGTATATCCTGCCTGCTTTCCTTCAGATTCTAAGCTTTTTAAAATAATAATAATAATAATAATTCAGTCTTTCAGCTATTTCAAAGCAATAGAATAGAATCCATTGATGAGTTGCAGGGCATAAAAAAACAAGAAAAAACCCCCACAAGTTGTGGACTTTAGTTTTTTCTTAGGTTCCACACATTTCTCTTTCCGCCGTCCCAAACCAGCAAGGTCTTCGGTAACTACAGAGCTTGTATATCCTGCCTTTCTTCCTTCAGGTTCTAAGCAACAAAGCTGATTTTTACAAAATGAATTCAGTATTTCAACTATTTCTAGGCATTGTGCCAGTTCCTAAATTCCAAGATGTGTTCTTTCTTCCCTTCAATTTCAATTTCCGTTACTGATGCCTTTGTTAGTGGTTATCATGAATGCTTCCTGTAACGTGCTTGGACGCTTTGGTTTTCAGTTGCCTGAAAAGCTTGAAATATCCCCTGCTAATGGCAGAGCTGGATCAGCTGTCTGAAGATACTCCTCAGTATTCCCTAAGGCAGTTTGCTGCGGACATACTAGTAAGTGCACCTTGAGTGTTTATTTGTTTGTTGGTGGTGTTTTTTGCCATTTTTATTTACTTGTGAAATAACTTAGACTTCCTCCCCCCCCCCCATTTTCAGGATTCATATGTGGATTCTCTAAGGTGTGGGGGGTAGGGGGGCCTCAGGCTGCGCATGCTTGTATATTTGGCTTTTTCTAACATAACAGTGAACCAAAATAGAGCTTGTAATTTGGTAGTTTGAACAGGTGGTCACATATCTAATTTAAACCTGTATTCTATTATGGCTGTTTACATATTTTGAGTTGAGGATATTTTAGGGTGCCATTATCATTGGTGTTTATTATATGCAAACGCAACTTTCCATATATATATTAAAAAATCCTCAAAGTGTTATAAAAGGATATAAAAATATTACTGCAAAGAGAAGGTTGCATCTAACGCCCTCCCATCAGATGTCAAGGAGATGACATCTTTTAGAAGACATCTGAAGGCAGCGCTGTATCAGGTAGTCTTTAATGTTTGATTTTTTTAAATGTTTTTATATGTGTTGGAAGCTGCCCAGAGTAGCTGGAGCAACCCAGCCAGATGGCTGGGGTATAAATAATAAAATTATTATTATTATAACAAAAAGCGAAAGCTGTATCTAAGGCGAAGTTTAGATTACTCCTGTTTTGTATAACACCACCCCTGTTGAGTTATGACAGGCACACACTATTTCAGCCTTTTTAAAAACAACTGAAGACATGCTTTGCCTTGACAAGTTTTTTCAGCGGCGTGGAAAAATAGGTTGCTGCTGTGAGTGTTTATGGTGTTGTCTTTGTGGGAGAGTTAAATATTATATGTGTGTGTGTGTTTATTGTGTAATTGCAAATCACCTTGCGACTTATGTTAAAGGTGATTGACAAATTAATGAAATATAACATTAATGAAATTTAAATACAAAAACACGTTTATGCAAAAAAAATCTATTTCTTTCCTATCTCTTTGATGTATCTTGCTCACTATATATATCTCTAGGCATTGAAAACAGCAGGTCCTCTTCTTTTTTTCAATAGGGCATTTTGCTGGATATTAGAGAATTGCTCCCAAAAGTATTCTCTTGGCATAGATGCAAATATGAATGCTGGGATGAGGACATACTGGAAATGGACAAAGAGCAATCAGCAGAGTCTCTGGCATGTCTGTCTTACATGGTGTTTGTTCAGGACTGCTTTGGTATTGACTGCCTTCCAGTCGTCTTCAAGTAAGTACTTTAAAAAGAGAGGGATTGGAGGCTTGTGTCAGGGATTGTGCTGAGGAGGGCTGCACTGAGGAGGAATGGTGGGAGCCACCCCCTCCCTGATCCTGAATCTTCCCAGGAACAGGAGGACAGTGTGGATTTGGAACAGTGGTTTGCAGAGGGGCATAGTTCAGAAGGCAGAAGCTGGGAAATACTGGATGGGGAACAGCTAGAAGAAGAAGAAACACTGGGAGAGAGAAGGTTAATAGATTCACAGTTGTTGGACAGCATTCCTCCACTGCCCTCCCCAAAGTTGAGAGGAGCCCAGAAAGTCTCAGAACAGAAAGCACAGAGGTCACATGCTCAGATTACAAAATGTAAGAGTGTCGTAGATTAATAGGGACAGAGGGAGGAGTGAGCCTTAATTGGGAGCACCGCCATTTTTAGGGAGATGTGTTCTTTTGTCTCTCACTGTGATTATTAAAGAATCTAACTGGTAAGACGTTCCTTTCGTTTGATCATCTTATTTACTGCCACACGAGAGGAAGCCGATTCCCCGAAGCCTGGCAGCTTGTAATCTGGGTGACCCCACAAAGCTTAACGAAAGGTGGTTTTCTGTTGTACTTGAAATTTAGGGCTTATCCACACTTACCTTCTCTGTGCTCTTTCCAGGCATTGTCCTCGCTTTAAAGCTCCATGTCTTGAGCGCCCTTTTATTTTTGCTCCGGAACTTTCCCCATGGAAAAGTGCTCTTTAGCTATCAGTCAGAGCAAATGCCAATCTGTGGGAAACCAGAATTAACATTTGCTGTGATTGAGAACTAGAGAGCAGGTTTTCACAATGAAAACTCTGGGCAAAAATAAAATAAAATAAAATGCTCAGACACAGGGTTTTTAAGCACAGGCCTGTGCCTGGAAAAAGCATGACAAAAGGTAAGTGTGGACAAGCCCTTAGTTACTTATGTTACATATGTATATAACAGTGGGCAGGCAAGTTAATAAGAAAAAATTGTGGGATAGCATCTTTTGTGAACTTATTCATATGGCTGGCTTGCTGTATGTTGTCACTTGCACTGATAGCCTACAACTACACCTGTTTCAAGCATAACAGTATCTAGAGAGCGATAGGTTCTCCACCCATGGTTTAACATAGAATAGATGTTACCTTCTTGCCTAGATTTTGTGTATCTTGTAGGTTATACTTATGAATTACTCTTTATTGTAGCCCATCATACATTCTGCAGTGCAATATGGTGCATGTTGGAGTTCTGTTGAAAAGGTAAGCTTTTTATCCCTTTTCTCTTTTGTTTCTGTTTTTATCAGTCTGTTCATGAAAGGGAACGATGCTTTAATAAAAAAATATAGTTAAAGAAGCTAAAACAAAAAAAATTAGGTAGCTTTGTGCCTTTTGGTAACGTAGTAGCTGTGACAGTGAAGGCTTGAGCCTACCAAAATTAGTACCTAAAACGCCAGCTTCAAAGGATAATGTTGCTGCTTTAACCTAAGCAGATCTGTTCTTCCAAGAGTGGTCATCTACATTCATATGCTTGGGTTGGGGAGGGTGGCAACCGTTATAGCACTAGATTGCAACTGGAGTGAGGAATTGTAGCAAAAGTTGGCATAGTATCTGACCTACAGGAGTACCATGTGACTTAGGCAGGATTGTTTGCATAACCCAGTCACCTGCAAAAGCATCACAGGCAAATGCTCAAATTGAGGACCCTTTGCAAAATAGTTGCTTAGGAAGGAGGTCTGAGGCTAATATGTTGGAAACAGAGCACCTTTTGGCTGTTAAGAGAAAGGGCAACGAAAGATGGATTTTAAACTGACATTAAAAAAATACCTGAATAGTGTTAATTTTTTTTGCAGGACAGAAGAATCTATTTTATCAAAAGGACTTGTAAGTGTAGTGTTTCTATACATGCTACTCTTCCTTGTGCTTTCAGAAAGCATAAACTCAGTCTTGCTGGCTATTGTTGTCAAGTTTGTTTTTGTAAATTAATGGAGGTGTCCTTTTTTTGGCCCAAGGACCACATTCACCCTTGGCCAACCTGTGGCAGCTTGGGTACCAACGGAAGGTGCAGCCACCCTGCATACCATCTGGCATATGGGGGCACACAGCCCCACCACCTGATCTATGCAGATCAACTGAGAGGAAGGAGTGCCCCTGCCTGTTCATCAAATGAACAATCTGATGCCAGCTGAGGGAACAATCTGCATCTGGGCACCTCATCACTGTCTAATAATAAAATACTTTTTTGCTGTTTCTGGCAAAAGAGAGACATTGCGGGGAGGAGAAAAAAATTGTTGTGGAGGCTGATTAGGCCCCCAAACTTGGGGGTTAGCCACCCCTGTTTTAAATGATGAGATGGATGTGAGTTTGCGGCCTTCATTATATGTCTACCTTGGCGTACGTCTCCCTGAACTCGGTGTGACTTGTTTCTTTATACAGAAATAGGATTGGCGGCATCACTCTTGATTCCGCATATAGCTTTATTGGCATTCATTTCAGCTGCATGTGTTTCCATGGAGTTTACTTCTAAGCAGATACCTTTACCAGAGCTGTCAACCTTCCTTTTTTTTTTTTTTGCATTGGGAAACCGCCATAGCTGTCAACTTTCCCTTTTTTTGCAATGGGAAACGGCGCTGGAATAAGGGAATTTGCCGCAAAAAAAGGGAAAGTTGACAGCTATGATCTTTACGGCTGCAGCATGACTTGCCCCTAAGCATGCTTCTATCAGTAGCATGTGCACTTGCACAAAGTTTAAATGCCGGCCATGGCAATTGGAGAGACATAAGCTGGACGTGCTGTAAGGCAGATCGCTATTGGTCGGTCCCTAGCCCAGTACTCTCTATACTCTAGATGACTAGCTGTGGCTCTTCGGGGCCCGAAGCAAAGGTCTCTCGCCTCATCTTCTACCTGATCGTTTTAACTGCAAGTGCCAGGGATTGAACTTGGTCCCTTCCGCATTCAAAGCACATCTCCTCCTCCTCCTGAGCTGCAGTCCCTCCTGGCCTAATCCATTAAGCACTGTTGCTAAGCAACCAGGCACTATTAATTCGAATGTAGTTTGCTGAGGACTTGCACCCACTGCAGCTGAAAATAAATGGAGGCACGCTTGACGGATTGTGCTGTGTGTTTTGCTGGTGTTTTTAAAACACTCTGTCAAAAGCCCTGGGGACACTTTTAATTCAGGCCTTCATGTAGAGTCTGGAAACATGGCTACATTGAAACACTCAGTCTAAGCATATTTGCTCAGAATGGATAAAGCCTGTTCTATTGAATCTGCAAATTCCCAACATCCTGTCAGGCATGGCTAAGGCTGCGCACACCCCATATATTTAAAGCCCATGACTCCCCTGTTGCCCAAATCCTGGGGTCTGTAGTTTGTTAAGAGTACTAGGGATTGTATTTCTGTGTGGGGTAAACTACAGTTCCCCAGATTCTTGGAAGGAAGCCATGTGCTTTAAATGTATGTTGTGTATGTAGCCTTAAAAACACAACCCATGATGGGGCTACAGTGAAGAAAAGGGAGGGCTATTCAAATAGAAGAGACTTTATTCCCGGGGTCATCAGGGAGCAGGTTTAGCCACTATCCCAGTGAGGCCTCCTGAACACTTCAGAGGGGGGAATAAGAATGTGGCATGCAAACGCTGATAGGATCCTTGCTGACCGGGGTCCCACTAATCTTGTGTACGGAGAATCATGGCATTTCACAAAGGTCCTTGTGCGTTCTAAGACCTGCCTCCTAACTTCCACCCCATCTGCCATAGTGGCGGCCATTTTGTTAACTGAAAACTACAGTGGCTCCCAATTCAATGTGGGACTTGCATTCCAGTTAAACGTAGGACATCTAAAGTACTAGTTTGTCCAGTGCTTTAAAGTCCTGCCTTCGTGTGTCGCCCCAAAACAGAGGTACATTCGCCTCCATCCATTGGGTCAATTGCACAGAAAAGGCTACGATGCTTATGTGTGCAGTTCTTTAAACGCTCATAGTGGTTGCCCTGTTCTGCCCAGTTTCCTGTTCTATCAGTTGGGAAATGTTCTTATTGCGCAAATGAGATTAATACCCATGGTCCTTCAAAATCAATATACTGTATTAACTTAATTTGTAGGCGCTATTGGAGAACTGTCTACTGAGGCTGGAAGATAATAGCCTTTTGCTTGAGTATTTGGAGTTCAAAGGCTTCATTACAACACCTCAGGTAATATGATGGAAACCATAAACTTTTAATTACACATGCTACACTTTCTAATGTGTTATTTCCCAAGTGCTTTGAAAAGATTATAAGCTTTAATTATTTACCCAGCATTTTAATATGACTAATACAAAAAGGCTTCAGACGCGGCTAACTAAACAGTCTGATACGGACAAACATTTAAAACCTTCAATCTGAGGCTTAAATAATTAAATATTCTTTAATATTTTGTTTCTTTCATTTACTGGCAAGTGCTCCACGTAGATATTTTTGGAGCCCCCACCTACGTTAAATAGTCCTGTAGAGAATTGGTAAATGGCAAAGTGAAGTGAAATCTATCCCAAAATTTCATAGAACTTTGGAGACATGGCTATCAAATTCAGTACATGTATGTTTCAAGTGAGAATAGCAGTGTAAGCCCTTTCTCCATTTTCAAAGGGGGCAGCAAAATGCAGTGAAATGAGTACATTGAAACATTGGAATGAAAGTTAGTGAACACATTCAGAACCTCATCTTATATTTTAAATACAAAGCCCAGCTTTTACTCCTGCATTTCCCCCCATATCCAAAATACATCCTAATGTGATATCTGAAGTGCAGCCTCTTGAACACTTTGCTTTACTAGTTGCTGTTTTGATTACGAGTATTTTTGAAACTTGTAGCCAAATCCTTCGAATGTTTACTAAGTCCCACTGACCACAGTAGAACTTGACTCTCTTTTAAGTGTGAAGTTAGGATGGCAGCTTGAAGCATATTGGAGCAGAAGAACAAAAAGTTATAAGAGGAGGAACCACCCAGATAACTGCCGTGGGTTTTCCCACCTTTTAAGTGTGCAAAGTGAAATGAAGAGCGCAAGATGGTTCTTTTGTTGGTCAAAATGAGGATGTGAATAGGGTTTCCCCAGAACTATGATGTGAGAAGGCTCCAGCAGGAATATAGAAACGATTGTGAGCATCACTTGATTCTCTTGCACATGTATGCAGACTGCATAAAGTGCTCACTTAAGTAGATTACCGTATTTTTCCATGTATAACACGCCCTTGTGTATAACACGACCCCTATTTTGGGGGACTCCAAATTAAGAAAATGGCAGATTGCCCAGAGTTGTTAAGCTTTTTGAGGGGGGGAATTGCCCAGGATTGTTGAGCTTTTTGGGGGGGTGCCCAGGCTTGATGAACTTTTTTGGGGGGAGGATTGCTGGCCATCACCCGCCTCAACGCAGCTGCTAATTGCACGCCTCGCAGAAGACAACAATCGTCTGCCTGATCGCCGCCAGCAGCCACAAATCACCCGCCCAATTGCCGCAACAACAGCCAATCCCAAACAGCCCTTGGCGCATACACCAATCACCCTCCCAATTGCTGCTGTATATCTCCTACTCGCAGCTGCCAACGATCGCCCATTCCCCCCTATGCACTACCCATGTATAAGACGACCCCAAATTTTATACAATATTTCTAAATTTTTAAAAAAAAAACCTCATCTTATACACAGAAAAATACGGTATATTATATCGGGTATCAACCGGTTAATGGACTTCTGTTCTTCTCACTATAATCTTGTGGCTGTCTTAGACATAATACGGTATCTTGAGTTGATGCATCTCTGTCACTCTCTCCTTAATCCACTTCTCTCTGCCTTTATTGCAGCTAGTACACTTACAGGATCGCTTACTGCCCTGACCCCTCCAAAATGTGTATGTGCAGTATTGTGGCTTAAGGACGGAGTTACAGCTTTACTGCTCTAGTGCCTTTGTTTTTGTGAGTTGCAAGTTAGTTCTTTTTAAACAGCATTTTAAATTGTTTTTGCTCTCGGAGGGGTTGTGCTGTCTGAATTTCCATTTTATATTTTGTATTTTTCCTTTTTTTTAACGGCAGGATTTGGTAAAGGTCATGACGCTGTGCCCTTTTGAACATCTGGTACGTAACTGGGTGTCATGTGGTTTTAGAAGTGTTGCATCTGAAGTGCAGTTTTCCTGATCCCCTCCCTGCTACGTCTGCTTCCATTTAGAGAAAGAAGAGTTTAAAGATTTTACAATTGTATATAGAGAAGTTTGAAGAAGAGGGGAAATTCACGTTGTTCAGGTATGTCTGTTCTCAAATTACCCCCCAAAATCAGGCAATTTAGAATTCCAATAACTATTAATTTATTTTACCATAAATTGGCTTTATTTTTATTGCAGTATTTTATTCTCTAGATAGTTGTGTTGCAATTATATGGTTTAGGGCCTAATATTTCCTTTCCTATATTTTGTGTCGCAGATGTTTGTTGAAGACAAGTAACCATTCTGGGGTAGAAGGATTCATCATTCAGAATATTAAAAATCAAATTGATTTATCCTTACAGGTAAGGAAGGATACTGAATATAAGAAAGTATAAGAACGTACACCTGTGTATTAGGGTGGGGATTCAAAGTGGTCCATGGATACACACTGTAGTTTTTGTAAAAACAGGGAAAACAGTACTTGAAAATGCAAGTGATCATAGAGAGGGCCTTTTTCATGTAGCACAACTATCTTTCAGTGCACATGTTATGAAGTGCATTTATCTCTTTTCTTGCTGAGGCATTCCCACTTATTACCACATCTTTGTGGTAGAGTTAAGAGGACATTTTAAAATGCGACACCTCTTTAAAAATCCAAAACCTTGCAAAGCTGTATGATTCATGTAGCTTAAATGCATTCATAGAAATGTACACAACACTTTATTCTAATTATTATTATACTATTTGGGTTTAGTGGTTAATGGTGGTGTATTGGAACAATTCTCATCTTGAACCTGTTTTAAATACTAAGGATCAATCATAAAGGGGAAGGAATTAAATAATAATGCAACGTTGTGGAAAGACTGTGTCATCATTCACCCATAATTCTAACTCAAACCATAGCCTGGCATGAGTGAACAAGGAAACAGGCTTCCAGAGAGCATATCACCACCACTTTGCTCCTTTCCAGTCATTCTGTTGCAAATGAGCTAAGCCTTACCTGTTTGACTTAGCCTTACCTGCAACAGCAAGAAGCAATAATATATGGTTGCTCATATCATGCAACTGGAATACAAAGTTAGTAGTTTCTTTTCTGGAACTTGCTCCTCTGTAATATTGCTACAGCTCCTGGCTGCACAAAGAACATATCATCTGTTTCCTATTCTGTATGTTGCTTTTCAGAGTCCAACGGGAAGTAAGTTTTTTACTGGACTCCAGTTGGCCTCACTGTTAGACATAATACTCTCACTTCCTGAAGGTGCTGAAACTGATCTTCTTCAGAACTCAGACAGGTGAGATGTAAAAAGAATAATTGCAAAAGTATTTTGCCGATCCTCCCCCCCCCCCACCAGCTGCCTTCAGTGCAGCTTTTAAAACAATGTTGGCAATTAACTTAAGTTTACTAACACTTAGCTTATTTTACCAGAGGTTTCTGCACTAAGATCTACAAGTGATCAGAAGCACATCAGACTAGAATTGCAAAACAAGCCACAAAAATGTTATTTTGGGGGGAAATAATCTTTGGGTCTTTTGCTTTTGACTTTCAGTAATTAAGACCATGTTCCTAACTATAAGTATTAAAATGTGAATCAGATTTCATCTTGTCTTTTAGTAGGCTTTAAAGAGCATTGAACTTGTACCTCTGCTGCAGGAACTCCAAACTGTACCAATGTCCAGCATTTTTATTAATTGAGAATCCCCAGGCAGTCTAAATGGCCATTAGAGGGACTGGACATTTTCTGGAAACTTTCCTCTAAAGGGAACTATAGAACCTTTGTAATGCAATCATTTTCTTGGGCTTGGCAGTTAATGGAGCTGAGGATTGATGTCTTCTTCTTTGGTGATCACTCATAGCCGAGTAAGATTGTCTTTCATAAACACGGTTTTAACAATGAATCCATAAGTGACTGTGGAGGCCAATTCTGGACCCACATGTCCTTCCACAGTGGGGACATTGGTTGATCACAGTGTGGATTTGCCAAGCGTGCCTTCCTCTTAGCACATTTCTACCTTGCGTTCTGAGTTTGAGTGTCTTCAAAGTCCATGACACCTTTGGTAAAGGCTGTTCTCCAACTGGAGCGCTCACAGGCCAGTGTTTCCCAGTTGTCGGTGTTTATACTACATTTTTAAAGATTTGCCTTGAGACAGTCTTTAAACCTCTTTTGTTGACCACCAGCATTACGCTTTCCATTTTTAAGTTCAAAATAGAGTAGTTGACATAAATCAGATTGACAAGAAAGTAGGCACTCTGTACCCTCTGCCAAGGAGGACTCTTAGCTGCCTATGTCGCTTGCCCTTCAATTTGGAGAATAGAAACACTAATTGGCAGTTCTCCCCCTGTATCACCCCCCCCACACACACACACTTTGAATGGAGACTTGGAGAAGAAAAGGCCTCCAACCTTCATCTCATTTGTGCTTTCTAGAGGACTCAAGGAATTGGTACCAAAGGATAAATGAAAGCCTGGCTATAAGCCAAATCTGCTATTGTTGGCTCCTGATCAGAGAGGTATGCTTTAGCTTACAAAACCTCAGTGGAATCTGGTTTTGAGAAGTCACATTTGGACCTTTCTGATAACAATGGAACGACTAGAAGTGAGAAGTGAAGAGAAGCTGAGCTTGCCTGTAGCATCTTTTGTACAATCCAGAGTTGAATGAATGTGTGAGAACTGAAAAAGGATTGTTGTAGATGGCAAAGACTTTTCACTTCTACCTAGTGGTCACCACTAGGGTTGATGAGTGGTGGATCATCTGCCTTGCATGCATCCCAAGTTCAATCCCTGGCATATCCAGATAGAGCTGGGAGAGTCTTTTGCCTCTGAAACCTTGTAGAATTGCTGCTGGTCAGTGCAGACAAAACTGAGATAGATGGATCAGTGGTCTGATCCTGTATAAGGTGGCTTTCCATGTATCACTGTTTGATTTTTTTGTTTTGATTTTTGATTGCTGAAGAAATTATTTGGAGGGCAAGTTATGTTCTGTATGTGATATTACCACTTCAAATAGTGAGTTTTGAGCATTGGCTCGATTTTCTGTTACTGTACATGCCTAAAGAAAGCTGCCTTCTGTTCATCCCATGACATAAAGATACAAAAAGAAGACATGACTATAGTGGGAAAGTGGGCTAGCTATGTAGTTTCTGTTGGAGACAAGCAAGATTCAAATTGAATGATTTACCTTTCCCCCCCTTTAACAGGCAGTCAGTATAGTTTATTGGTCAACCAAAAAAGGTTTCAGTTGTTCTCTTGTCTATTTTACTGCTTTTTATACCAGTTGCCTTGGAGGATTATATTATACCTGCTAGATTACTTGCCCAGTCTTACTGTAAATTAACACTCCAAAAGGTATAACTGGCTAATTCCACTTGATAAACTATAAAAGTCTGCAAATGTTTTCCAGGGACTCTCTGCAGGAGGGAGAGGAATCTAGCCTGCTCCATCTTTTCTTCACTTTTGCAAGATCTGTTTTGTATTCCAGCATAACCTGTTTCACATTAATTCCTCCAGTGGCATCCTTCTGTGAAATAAAAATGTAGATGGCAAGGGATTGATTCTATATTTCTAATTTGCAGGATTATGGCATCACTAAACCTGCTGCGATATTTAGTCATTAAGGATAATGAAAATGACAATCAAGTAAGTGATTAATTTTTAAAAAAGACCCTGCTACTTTGGGGTGTGTGAGAGAAAGAGATGTGTTAACAATCACTGAAGATTTGTGAAAAAGAATGCAGTTGAAATACTCTTAAATGTGATAAAGCTCTTTTTAATCAATGTGTACCAGAGCAGAAATTGAATTGCCACATGTAAATAATGCTTCCTTGGTTACATAAAAACAAAGTTTTAAATCTCTGAATTTTGCACATTTCCCCAAATATATCTCTACAAGACATTTGGAAAGTATTTTTTTATTTTTAAATATGCTACTTCATTGCAGAGAATTTTTCCATGAATGTTCTATTCCTTCTCAGTATGTAGGGGATAAAATAGCAATGTCAGGGTTTATTCATGAGTCTTTAGACAGCCTTGAAGCTTTTATTCTTTAATTTTCAACTGAGATGAAGCTCCTTCATTTTCTATCCTTTTTTGCAGCTCCATCCTCTAAACAGGTCAACCGTACTATAGGGCACTTGAACTGAATTTCAGCTTGTCAGTTAATTTAACCCAGCTATGACAATAGCAGGAGTGATGAGTTTATTTGAATAAAATATGTATTTATGTCCATCTTAAACAGTCCATGAGGAATATCAATTTTATTAACAGGAGAGACTGCTAATCATCTTAAGATTTCTTCTCCTCTTCTACTCCCACAGTAAAGTAATATGAGAATGCACCCTAGTATCTTCTATTCTGAGACTACCTAAAGCAGTGCCTCTTATTATATAAGATGTGAAATCTCAGCTTGTTGTGTCAAGGCAATGAGTAGGCTGAATTTAGCATTGCAAGCAAAGCTCTTGAAATCAATAAGAAAAAGAGAGAGCAGCAGAGCCAGATAACAGCAATATAATTGAACTGTTGTCTTTAGCTAAATTCAGTTCTGCCAGAGGGCAAATAAGCTCAGCATCTTGAAGGCGGCCCAGTTTGGAGGGTTCTATTCTGATCTGGCAAATAATTTTATGCTTCTCTAGCAGAAGCAAAGCTTCACCTCCATTTTCTGAGTGTATTTAATACTGTTGCCTTGTTCACTGAAGTCTGTTTTTGAAGACCTTGCTCCCCAGCTTTATATAGTTAACTTGCTAATCATGTAAACTACCTTACATATCAGTTTTTATTAACAAATATTAGTTTGTTGCATCAGTCAAGCAAACAAACTGATCTAGATCAGAATTAAAACCTACTGGTTTTAGTGGATTTTGATTATTTCAGGGGTTGTGCATGATGAGATTCCATTGAAATCTGAGATATAAGTGCATTGTGGGGTGAATATGTTCCCTTTTATTTCAGTTTCTGAAATTGCAGTTTAGTGTGTATAACTAGTATCCAGTTTGGAATTAATGCATTTCAAAGTTGTTTAATTAAGACAATGTGTGTTAGACATCTCAAATTTTTAATCGCTTTTGCGAATCATTTGGAAATTGGGAGTGCACCATGGTCAGGAGATCTTGCCAATGACTTAAACTGAACAAGAGTAGCAGGGTTAAAGGCTTTTATTTCCCATGGTGTCAAGCCTTGGGTCACTTCTAGGGTACAGTGGGGCTTAAATCTAACTCCCTCCTGATCCAGATGAGATTTTCCCTGCCCCAGTAATACAGACACTCCCATTCAGCCTATGAAGAGTGGAGGCTGCAGGAAGTATATGTGGTGCATTCAGAACATTTGGGTACCATTAGAGCTGTAGTTTATGGGAATAGTCAGGCTCTACTTCATTGTTAATAATTGGTTTTGACTCTGGTGTCTGAGAGAGGAATTCCAATTCCTGTCTTCCTATCTGTATACACTAAAGTTAAGAGTAAGGTTGAAATATTCAGGTTTCCTTGGGAAGGGCTTGAGCAAAGAGTCAAAGGGTATCTTAAAACTATAATTGTACCAGCAATAGATGGTTTCCTTGGAGCACTTTACTTTACTGGAAATGTCTGTTCTTAAGCCACCAAAGCAGAAAGAGCCTGAAGGTGAGGAATGGTGAATAAAATAACTTTTGAGCTGCAGCTTAGCAAGTAGACTCGGACAATCTTACCCATGAAGCTTATTAGTTAAAACTTGTCAGTTGAAAACTTTATTTTGAATTTGTTATTTTTACCACTGCACACCTTTCTCTACATGATTATTTTTTACTGTGCATTTGGCATTTGCATTGTCACAAAAGGCACAGCCGCACTACAGCCCATTTCTCCCTGTTCCACCTATGCGCAAACTCCTCAGCCCATCTCTTGCCTTAACACATCCTACAACACTGAGTATTCATAGTGCTGCTCTAGCTTAACATTCAACGGTTGTAGCACTTTTCAGTGAAACGGCTTATGATTGATATGTTGGTTTTTGCATGCTCATATCCCTATCCAGCTGCTGCATCTTGATGGATAAATGGACTGAGATAATCAAAGGAGCAATTTAGATTTAAATATTGCCACAGGCTCAGCATCAGATTTGTTTCCTAATGCTCTTGAGTGTGCACCATTTAGCTGAGGTTCATTGCCACTTAAAAAAAAGCCAATGTAGCTTTAGTTTTCTGGCTGCTTCAATCCTAGGTAGACCACTTATCCCCCCAAAACACCAATAAGTTCCGTGTCAGTAGGGGGGCAAATACATTGTTAACCAGGAATTGGCATGTTAAACACTGCGAGCAAAAAAGAAACTTGCATCTTTGGACTGCTATATATTGTACAGCGGAATAGATCCTCTAAATGGAACAGCACAATAAGTAAATTCTTTGATACAGCTTTGAATACCACACAAGTTGTTTGCTTACAAAATAATATATTGTACTTTGATTACGATAAACTGGAGAAGAGAATTTCTGTACATCTCTTAATACAGGAAAAACCTGTTTTCTGAATTGCCTAGAAAGGAGGGGAACTCTTTGACAGTCCTAGATCAGTATTTTCATTTGATTGCCAATCACAAGAGCATTAAAAAAAAAAAAAAAACCCTCAAGGGTGTAAATTGTAGCAAGTCAGAAGTAAAACCTATTTTTCTTAATCTCAGCCAGGAAGAAAGCTAGCCAAAAGTTTAGAATCTGTGCAGCTTATTTAATGGACCTTGCACAATTGGTAGCCAAGCAGCCAGATTCAGTGACTCCCCTGCAAGGTGTGTGACTTTGAAATATCTGTCACACCGCAACATGTTGCTGTTGGGGCAGTACTCAGCTGGATGAGAGACAAGTTATGCAAACCTTTTCCATAGGACACCCTAGTAAAGATAACATTGAAACCTCATTTACAAGTATGCTAATTTTCAGTTAGAAGGCTGGAGAGGCTACATGGATTTAGCAGATTGCAATATAGGTCAGCATTACAGGATACTTCTTAAACTGCTTTCCTTCCTTAGACCAGCAGATTATGTGCCTGAAGAAAACACCCTTTAGCCTTGTGGCTCTCGCTGCCAACATTACAAATTGACACCCCCCCCCTTCTTTCTTTCCTAAGACCTGTGTGTGGACAGAACTTTGCAAAATTGAAAGAAATTTCTTGAAGCCCTTGCACACGGGACTTAATATGTCAAGAGCACATTATGAAGCAGAAATAAAGAATAAAAAAGAGAACAAAAGAGGTTAGTTCACTTCATTATTTGTATTTGTGTGTGTAAGTTTTAGAAATTGTGTGCAAGTAGATCGAAGCAGGAAAGGTAGACTGCATTTTAGACAAAAGGCTATCATAGAGATTAAAAGAGATAAAAGCTGACATATTTGTCATGATTTTTGAGTGAGACTGCAGTCCTGTACCATCTGTTCTGGTAGCATTTCATCAAGGCTTTTCCTGAGATCTTTAAATGAAAATGAAAGGATTGAGACCAAGACATTCTGATGGCCAAACCTGTACTCTGCCATAGGAAAGAAGTTATTTTTGGTCACAAAGATCAGAAATCTGTGTCTCTTTAAAAAATAAAAGTTCAGAATTGATTTTGCCATATGATGCGAGTTAGTCTAGTTTTGTCTATCAAGTAGACACACACTTATTATTGTGTGAATCTCATGTTATAGAATCTCATGTTTCCAAGAAGATTTGCTCTTTAACAGTAGCTGGAGAAAAGATGCCCCACATGACAACTGAAATGGAGCTTCAGGTGAGTGGTCTAGTTTTGGAGAAGCTTTTAAAATGTAAAAAGGTGGGCTTTAGGTTTCTTTTGTATTCAAAGTGAATACAAACTGGTAAATATTTATGCAATAAATAACATTAATTTTTTCTAATATTTCAGGTTCTCCACTCAGCTCTTTACACGTTTGATTTGATAGAGAGTGTTCTTGCCAGGGTAGAAGAACTCATTGAAACCAAAACAAATGCTGCAGCTGAAGAAACTACTAGGATCAAGTGATGCTTTCTGCCTCCCTTATCCCAATAGTGTTTCACATTGTGCACTCTGTTTCTACTTCTGCATTATGACTTTACTTGAAAAGATAAAAATACCAACCTTTTAAGTATACACCAAGTCGTCATTACATAGCTACTGGTAAAGAAGGTCCAAGAATATTTTTCTACACCTTCAGATTTTGACGGAATTGTTAAACCTGATCGGTATTTTTTCAAAATACGTGTAGAAGTGTGTCTTAGCATTCATTAAAAACGTTCGGCCAAGATCAGTGAAAGGAAGCCTCTGGCAATGTTTTTGGCTGGCAGATCTCCCAGGAGCATCTAGAACTATGAGGTTTCATGGGTGGGTGGGTAACACAGTGAACTTTTTCATGGCACAGCCTGTTTTATAACCCTACTGTGACAAAGCACATAATTCAATGTAAAGGCAAAACAGAAATGGGAACACGTGTTCTCTCTCAAGGATTCTTTTTCAGTGACCAGAACTGCAGAAGATTTTCATTTTTTTCCTTAGGCACAGGTTTATACACACCCTGTGATGGGCCTCTAATTTTCACCACCCAAAATACACCACTTAGAAAACAGCTAACCTATTTGGTACAGACCTCAAGTATTCATAAAAATAAAAGTGATAAATTCCCTTACTGGCATTACATCATACCATAGCTGTCGACCCTCCCTGCTGTTTCCCAATGCTATAATAAGGGAATTTCCCACAAAAAAGGGAAAGGTTGACAGCTATGCATCATACCAACAAGAAAGGTAAGAGAACACAAATGCCTTAAGATGTAGGATATGGTAGAAATTATAAATTGGCATGTGGTGTATTGACATTGAGATACTAAGAACCCATTTCAGCTATCATAGAACTGATTCGGAGATAGATAGCAGCATGTTGCAGCACTGTTAGATGTAGGCAGATTAAACAGTTACAGTGGGGCTCTCTAGACGAAAATAATTCGTTCTGCGAGTATTTTCGTCTAGCGATTTTTTCGTCTAGCGAAGCACCACTGTAAATAGCGGTTTTCGCTAGACGAAAAAAAAATTCGTCTTGCAAGGCAGCCCCATAGACTTTCGTCTTGCGGGGCAGCTTCCGCTAGACGAATGCCGTTCGTCTAGCGAGTTTTTCGTCCAGCGAGGCATTCATCTAGCAGGGCACCACTGTACTTGGAGAAAATTGAATCACCTCATGGCAGCAAGGCCCACCAGCCTATCATTATGATGTTACATTAAGATGACATAAAGGTGAGTTATCCTATCTACCATTTCAGCTATGAGAAAATTCCTCACTGCAAATTTGCTTGGTCATTTCTGGAAATATATCTGAGCAAGTACAAGCAGATCAGAATGAAAAGTCTGGGAGGTGGGAGTTCATTGACTTAAATATACAATTTTTTTAGTAAGAGATTTTCCACCATGAATGGAAATAAAAGAATAACAAGTTATAAATAATTCTTAGAAAAGAAAAAAATAAATTGGGTAGGCTACAATTATGCCATTTATTTGCAAAGTTATGTACATTTTTAAAAGGTGTTACTCTTGAATAATGACCATTCTTACTCAGTATTTTACATCTGGCTATCCATTTCAAGTGAACAGTAATATGTCTTGGATGGTTATACAGGAAATTAAACTAAGAAATCACACACTGATTTTAATTCTGAATGTAACATCCAATACACTTTCCAAAGTGACATGCTTATTGCTTTGTGGATACATTTTTTAAAAACACAAAATTGAGACTATTTTGCAAATAAACATGGCCAAACCTTTTTTGAATAAAATATTAAGTGGTGTTTACTAAACTACAAGCCAGTTGACTTTTATGAAGCATTTTCCAAACACAGCTTTGTTCTACAATCTGTGTCTTTGCCATTAGCATTCTGTAGCGAATGTTGTCCAGATGCGGTTTTGAAGTAGTCTTTACAAGGAGAGAAATAAAGCAGGTTATAGTAATGGTTTGTGCAATTAATACACCATTAAGAGTTGAAAATAACTTGGGATTCTTTCTGCAGTAAAGAAAGATCCTGAGGGAAAGTACTAAAGAGGGTTTGTAAAATAACAGATTTTACTTGCAGGGTCCTGTTTCAGAGATTTTTAGCTTCTATTTTGAAATGAAAGTCTACAAATGACTTGTCTTCAAGTGACTAGATTTAAAAAGGCTTAAAATTTAATACTTTAATTCTGATTTTATATTAGTGTGATTGAAAGAAAAAGGTTAAACTGAAGTAACTCTTTAAATGAACAAGCAGTTATTTTGAAGTGCATAGCTTAAAATAGTCTTAGTCTTTAATTCTATTTCTGGTTTTGCTGCAAAGTAAACTACAGGGAACACTTCTTAAAAATTAGGTATGTATTCTTAAATACTGGGTAATTATTGCCAGAAGTATTTACTGGTATGTAGAAGTACTGTATCTTACTCATATATCACATTAAGCATAAGTCCTATACCCAGTATGTATATGCCAGTCAAGTATCTATAATTAGTATTACAATCACCAAATAGCAAATAACTATTTTATTCATTTACATGTCACTTTCCCCCCAAGGATATCCTTGGTTATTCTTCCCAACCTCCTTTAAAAAAATAATAATCACAACAACCCTGTAAGGGTTAGCCAATGCGTTTCATGACTGAATAGGAACTTATACCAGAACCTTCCCTGTTCTTGTTTGGCACTGAAAACACTAAACCACATTGGCTCATTTTAGGTGCAGTTACATGCTTAGCATGTACGAGAGACTTTAAAAAAAAACAACTGTGGAAATCTTATCAATGTATTCTACATCATCATAGCTGTTTTGCTGTATGTTATTATTTGACAATAAAATTCTGCTACTTACTTTTGCTATAGTTAGCATGAGTTTAATAGCTTCAGTGGTATTGTGGACTGGGATTATTCGTAAATTGCTGCCTAGGAACCTGAAACAACCCTCAACATGTCAATCATGCTAAGTACAATAGTCATATTTTTTACAGCATGGACCAGAATTGGAGCATGCTGTTACATAAGGGTATGTTAATATGATTGCAGCAAATTCGGATTTTGCAAAAGCAGGATTGGGATAGCAGGAGGTAGTTGAAGTCCTTCCCTACCACTGTTCCCAGGCTTGGAGCCTGACACCTGGGAATTCTCCTTTCCATATATTTTTCCTTGCACCAGTAATTCAGGTGATGGAAAAGATGCCTTCCTTAAACCCCAGGTGGTCACTACCATCAGGAGTACGCAGTCCTGAGCTACATGGAAAACAAGAGGGCTACATCCAACATGAGGAAATAAAACAAAAAGGGAAAGGCCAAGCTAAAGGGTCACAAAAAAACATTTCCAATTTTGTTTATTTCCCAAAGTGTTTCAGCATTGTCTTCAGCAGGGGTAGTCTCCTATGCACTTTTCATCTTGAACAGATGCACAAAGCTACCTTCTTTCCACCACAATACAGTACTACGCTTGATAGACAAAGTCTGGTCTGATATAAGTAAGCTCCCAATATTTATTTGTGCCTAGGTTTCTAAAGTATTGCGCGTACTTATGTGATCAAAATGAACAAAACTTATTCTGGCATTTTAATGGTCAACAAATTTTCATGGCTTTTCTTGACTTCAGTCCACTGAATCAAATGCATGAAGTGTTTGCCCAAGTTGCAGACAAACAGAGAGAGAGAGAGAGCGGGGAGGAGGAATTTAAACAATGAGGTCAGAGGGAAATTAAATGCAGGAGAGAACACACAGAGATAATTATGTTATTAATAGTGGCCATTATGATCAGATGGGACAATTTCCTAGCTCACTTTTAAGACTGAACATAAATTTAATATTGAACCATGCACTTAATATTGAAGCATCCTGTTACTCCAGGATATGCTCTGTTCTTACAGTACTACTGCCATGCCCTAGGTTAGGTTGTACTACCCCTGCCAATTGCTTCTTTGTTGGCATAATTATCTGTATTGCTGGACTTTCAGAAGCATAATTCTCATTTTTAGACCATTAGAACTTGTGCTGCAGTCTTAACACGTACTTGCTTGGAAGTAAGTCTCATTGAAATCAACAGGAGTTACTTCCAGGTTGCCTTCCTAGGATAGGACCCTCAGTCTCTGAAAAGGTAACACAAAATGGTATTATCTTGTACTTAGGGAATGATGACATGGTAAATTTCCAAAATGGCCTCATGTTATCAAACTTGAGTTTGCCAAGTCATACTGACCGAGATGCATCATTTTTTTATATACTGCAATATGACAACGGGGTTTTTATTCTTCGGCTAAATTCTTGGAGCAAAATCAAATTCACCTACATATTTGATAATTAAGCAAACACTTCATATTATTGTACCTAGTTTCCTTTACTAATAAAACAAACTACTGATGATTTTTAAAATTTCATACCTCTGTTGAACTCTGAACATCCCATCCCATTCTTTTGGTCCATGACGAGCGGCTGACAAAAGCAAAAAACCATTCCTGTGAATGGTCATGAACTTCTTTATTCTTTCAAATAAAACCTCTCTCTCTGTGAAAAATAAGCCTTGAGCATCAACCAGCAAAAATGCAACCCCTGGGCAAGAAGAAATATGGTGATCAAGTCAGACTTAACTGCATATAAAAAATAGTCAAATACATATATAGTTGGTATATTTACTATTGAAATAGAGTTTTGTTCATATAAAACTCTAGTCCTAAGCATATGTACGTGGAAGAAAGCCTCATTTCTACTCTTTCATCCATTTCCTGGAACTTTTTTATTGGAAGCCCCATTGGTTGTGATGACAAAAAGATGAAAGGGGGCTAATTGTTTCTACAGTGTCCTGATCGTATCTGCTTAGTTTATTACAGTGATTATCAAATTAGGATAGGAAGATGAGGAACACATTAAAAAATTAATTATGAATTTGCTTGTTTTCCTCTTCCCTCCTCATCCTTTTTCCTTTTGTATGATGTCTATTTACATTTTAAACCCATGGATAGGGACTGTCTCTTTTAAGCAGATAATTTAGTAAATTGTTGGTGATTTATTTAAGTGAACAAAATAATAACAAACAAGTGCTTTTTTTGTTGAACTGTACTGTGAAACCCAACATTCATAGCTTAAAATGGTTTAAAATTAACAAATGACCTTTCCTTTCCTGTCTTGTAATATATATTATTCTGCCTTGCTTATAAATTTACAGGATCATTTTTTGCTATTCATATCTGGCTACAAGTATTCTAAAATTTCCTTCAAATGTGAATATGTCCAGTTTGGGAGAAGGATAATGGTCATTACAAATTCTTGGCTTTGGGGGGTTTCTAAAGGGTGAGTTATGGAGACTGACATTACACCCTCCATAAAATTCAGTGGGTGTAAAGCATATTGATACTTTTACCCAAATTATGTTGTAGGGATGCTGCAAGACCACCACATGTACAACTTGTCACTCTTAATTTCCATATTGAATTCTACAGGTTAAGTAGCCCTGTAAACCACATTGATATTATAAACATACACACACAATCAAGTAGCGTATATATTTAATGAAATAAATAAAAATAAATTATAAATAAACACATTAAATGAAATATAAATAAATTTAATTAAATATAAAATAAATATATATGTTTTAATGGTCACATTTCCCACAATTTAAGGTACTCTACCAGAAAGAGAGAAAATTATCGATCCATTTTCCACTGTATCTGAATATCGAACCCGGTGTTGCTGATTTTGTAGGGACATTGAAATTTCATGACCCTAAATAAGTTATAAAATACAGGATTAAAACATGCTCACCAGTTCTAAATAAAGTTAACTGGGTCACTTCGAGTTCTATTATAATGACAAAAAAGAGAGAGTCCGAAATATCTACATTGTTGATCATTTTTAAACCTTTACTCCTCTTCCCACTAAGCTAACATATATTATAAAACATGCATCCTTTTCATTAAAATATTGCTCATTATAACCAGGGTGCTTTATGTTTAGCTTGCCATACAACAGAACTTAACAGTTGTCCCAGTTGCAGTCTGGAGAGCCATCCATTAAACTCCCGAAAATGGTCGAGTCTTCTCCTGTCAGTTCCTCCTGCCTCTGTCATCCCATTCCCCTTCTGTTCATTATAAGTCAGGAAAGTAAGGTGGATCCAGAAAATGGATAGGAATGAACAGAAGACGTATTCCAAATGCAGCAGGAGCTTTTAAAGAGGGCCTGTTTCCCATCAGCCCCAGCCAGAGATGTTGCAAGCTGTAGACCATCTGCATCTGGAGGGTCACAGATTACCCAGGTATCTCATCAATCAAGTTTTCATTTTAAGATAAGCTAGCCAAGTTTCTTTCTATTCTATCAATCAAGAACAATGTCAGCTTGTGCAATGACAGTGTACTGCCTCCAAGAACTGTTCCTGTTGACAAGAAATGGGAAGCTGAAAAAAAACTGCATTAAAAGAGTAACAAAGATCAACATTATAGATTAATCAATCAAAATGCTTCCTGAAAGCAAGGAGAACCCAGATAAAAACATCTATAGCACTTTCTGCATCGCCTGTTTGTCATTATGACTGTTCATTGCATCCTGTAATTGCTATTAACAAACTAAAGGAAGGCTCCAGAGGGGGTGAAGAGGGAAGGGGAACACATTGGCGAGCAATGGCTGTACTAACAAAAAGTCAATGCAAAAGCCACTTCGTTTGTTGGGAAGCAGGGATGGCCTCAGGTGGGCAATGATTCTAAATGTCACAGAGGTGCTGCTGCTGCAAGTGTTGGAAGAAGAAAGGGTTTCTTACAACCTGATAGGAAGTGGCACTTAACACCCTTAACAGAGTGCATCCCCCACATCCTCCCTGATGTGAAAGTCTTCCAAGTGCAAAACACAACTATTACAGACTCCAGCTCACTCGCCCTATTTTCTTTCAGTCACTTTTGCAAATTGGGAACATCCCAAGAAGGGTGGAAGTTAGCCCCCAACTATCTATCTATCTATCTATCTATCTATTTATATTTGCTTTTATACTCCCAGGAGCTCAAGGTAACATATGTGACTCTCTTCCTCTCCATGTTATCCTCAAAACAACCCTGCAAGGTATGTTCTGATGACAGGTAGTGATTGACCCAAGGTCACCCAGTGACCTTCATGACTGAGTGAGGATTTGAACCCCGGTCTCCCGGGTCCTAGTTCAACGCTATTCGTCAGACTGGGTCTTAAGGAAAATTAGAGAAGTTCAAGGAAGGTAAGTTTATCAGTGGCTACTAGAGTCAGAATGGTTGTGTGCTACTGGGCATGCCTCTGAATACCAAGTTGCTGGGCAATAAAAGTGGAGAGAGTGTTATTGCACTCATGTCCTCTATTGGGCATCCAATGGGGATCTGATTGGCCACTGTGAGAAGAGAATGTTGGATTAGATGGGCCTTTGATCTGATAAAGCAAAGTCTTCTGTTTTGTGTTTGTTCTAGCCAGGCCATTAGTGTTTTAGATTTCATTGAAATGGGCATATTAATATGGTCGGTGCTCTTTGATCATGACATTTAACCCCTCTGGAGTGTTTGAGGTGGGGGGAAAGCACAGGAATATACAAAGTCTACTTGGCTGTAAGCATGTATCAGAAAATCTCACTTCTTAACAGCCACTACACTGATTTAGCGGAATTAAAATATTGTTATGCATTTTGGGGGATTAAACTAAAACACCTCCTGGGGCCTCTTCCAACTCAGTGCTGTAATTCTGTGGCTATAAGACAGGTCTAGAGAAGAAGAGGACTGGTAAAATCGTCAAACCAGTTTATTTCGTTAAGTAAATAGCCCCAGCCAGGTCTGTTTAGTATCCCCTTGGTAATGTACGCTAGGGTCAATATGATGCCACAGTAACTAAATAACTAGAGATACTTGTAGAAGGGGAGAGCTAGAGCAAAAAAAAAAAAAAGGCAAGTGTCTTTCTGTGCCTTCCCCTGTCCACTCAGGTTTATTTGTGGATAGGAAAGAGCACAATTGTTTAGCATTTTTGGGCTCAATCTGAGGTCAGAACTGTGGGATTTCTTGGGAGCTCTGAAGGAGCTGGGTGCCCCCCTGAAACCTAATGGGATAGCAGTATCAGTTGGACTGGTTTAACCTGAGTACCCTCTGCACTTTTAAGAGTTCTCACTGTTTGGAGAATTGTGCATAGCAGTGGGGAACAGCAGGGAGGGCTGACAGCTATGCTCTAATCTGGAGGCCTTAATCCCAGTCATATGGGGACATGGTAGAGCTGTGTTCTGACTTTGTTGTTAAGCTTTGATGCCATGGCTCTCTCTTCTATATTAGGTGTTCCTAGAAAGGGTAGAATGCACAGCCCCATTTATTTTGTTACTGTCTGCGAGGCTAGAGCAACTTGTACGAACAAATGGTAGGATACAGTACCTGAAGAGATGAGCTCACAATTATGGTTGCAGTCCACCGTGTCTTTTCTTGCCCACTGCCTTCCGCCATGTTGACACAGTCACCGAAGTTTCTGCAGTACCAGACACTTACGGAACACTACAAACTGAGAAGGGGAAGTAATGGGACCTTTGGTCACCTCTTGTAAATAGCATTAATATAGCAGATCACATTTTACTGAGTTTTGATAATGCTAGAAGACAAGTAAAGTGCAAAGAGAAAGTGTCATTTACAAAATATAAGAGATGGACTCCACTTTAGGCTGGAATTCTAAGCACACTTAGTTGAGAGTAAGTCCCATTGATCTCAATGAAGCTTGCTTCAGATTAGACATGTATAGCTCTTGACTATTTATTTTTAGCCCTGGGAAATGGTGCACTCACTCCCTTTCAACTGTGCAACACATTTGTACATGTACGAGAAACAAGCTTCCATTGAATCAAAAAGGCCTTGAAGAGAAAAAGGCACTTTCCCAGAGTGCAGTCCTTGTTCTGGTTATTACTATGAGTCAATTAAGCACTGTTAGTGACACTCTGAGGCGCATTATAGCTTCAAGATGGCTCAGCAATACAGATCCCAACCATCTGAATGCAGAGTTTGCAAACCATCTATGAGCGAGACTGTCATAAACATTTAGGAGACACACAGGCCTAACACATACCCTCCAACATTTCTCCAATGAAAATAGGGATGTCCCAATCCAGAATGATAATTTTACTATTTATAACCCAAACGTCTTATTGGATTGCCCCAGCCACTCTGGGCGGCTTCCAATACATAAAAACATAATAAAATATTAAACATTAAAAAAACTTCCGTATACAGGATTGCCTTCAGACAGCTCAGGTGTCAGATAACTCCATACCCCCCAACATTTCTCCAATGAAAATGGGTACACCCTAAGGAAAAATTGGACATTCTGGGATTAAATCAGGGATGTCCCTGGAAAATAGAGACACTTGGAGTGTCTGCTTACAGAGCTAATGATTCTGTGGTCATTCAAGTTTTTTCATCTTTTCACATACAGTAAGCACCTTTTCTGTTATTGCATTAGGGAAATGTTAGGGCACTCTACCACACTCTACAGAAAGCATATCTTTATAATTTGTGCAGATTAACTCACAAGGTCCCCATTTACCACTCTGTGGCCTCACAATAAGGGTACTTAAATACTAGATTTGCCCCTTTTCTATTACAAAGAGGCACTGCGTGTTTCAAAGTGTGGCAAAGTGGTTATTTTGAATGTACGTATACCAAAGAGGCCCCAGCTTCAAGTTCTACTCTGATTTGGGACAAGGAGTGCCAGCTTGGCCCTGTGACCCTGGGGTTGTGGGTGCCATGCAGCATGCATGGTCTTGGTGCTGAAATTTGTGGGTGTCCATACC
Organism: Lacerta agilis; assembly: GCF_009819535.1. Lineage (NCBI taxonomy): Eukaryota > Metazoa > Chordata > Lepidosauria > Squamata > Lacertidae > Lacerta > Lacerta agilis. Next base: position 23,374,826 of record NC_046317.1, read on the forward strand.
CTTCATGGGGAATTTTGTGGGTGTTTGGGCACCCAGGGTCCCAGGGAGCCGGCACCTATGTTTGTGGCCAGTCACCATCTCTGAGCCTAACAGGGTTACCTCTAGCACGAACACATCAATGAAAAAATGGGAGAGAGGGTAAACCACTGACACTACCTTGAATTCCCTGGAGGAGAGATGAGATAGAAATGTAATAAATAAATAATGTGGCACACCCCAGCTCAATACAGTAGATGCTTATGAACAGTGTTTGAAACTCCCATTGTTCTATGCGCATTTTGCAACAAGGAATTTCATTAATGCTAGCTGTTTCTGAGTTTTCAGCTTAAAACTGCAGAGTGGAAGGAAAGGAGGACCTTTTTCTGCGTCCCCACTTCCAGCCCCTCTCTGAAGACTGGAGAAGAGACCCTCTTAAGAATATTAGGGGGGCGGGCAAGGGAAGCATGGTTTTGGTTTTTTGCAATCTTCAGATGAGGACTAGACCATGTAAAAAACGAATATAAGATTTTAGCTGAAGTTCGTTCATTTTCAGCTTTGTATTATTTAGGGTTGCCATATTTCAAAAAGTAAAATTCCTGACACCTGCACATTTTTTTAGGAAGACCCCAAAATTTTTGAGCTTTTTAAAAATATGCTGTGCATTTACCAAAGTTCAAGTTCCGATTTGGGGCAAGGAGTGCCAACGTGGCCCCACAACTCTGGGGCAACCCTGGGCCCTTGAAGTTTTTGGGGGGGAACAAACCCAAATTGTCGAGCTTTTTCTGGGGAAACCTCCCCACCCCAAATAGTGATTTTAAGCTTTTGAAGTTCTTTCCTCTGCTTTTTCCATCACGTTGCCATACATCAGGGTTTTCACTGACATTTTGCTGATTTGGCAAAATCCCCCCCCACACACACACACCATTTTTACACCTGGAAACATGTCGGGAAAATTCCTCACATAGGGCAAGCCTATGATTCTTATTATGAAAACAAAAGCAAAAAAAAATCTGTTGTTGTGCCCTCGGTTTAAGGGGCCGTTTAGCCTCCTAGTTTTCATATCTCCGTTTCTAACCACCGCTTATGAAGTGAAAATTATAGTCAGCATTATGGCATTGTGAGTCATGCCAGTCAAGAATGGTTTAGTAATTCCTCTCACGTTCAATAAAAAGTGGCGTACAAGAGAGAGCTTGGATGTGGCAGTTTTGTCACTAAGGCTTGCTAAGGACAGTGTGGGAAGCGACAGCTTCTAGAGCTTCCTAATCTATTGACTCTCATTCCTACATCACCCAGGCCCTGCGAAGCTGAGCTCTGGCCCCTCAGTCAAGGTCCCCCTCACAACTTTACTGAGAGACGCCATTATGGAAAGCCAGTAATGGAGGCTGGCTTTGAGGCCTAGTTCTGATGGCTCCTTCTTCCGGTATCACAGCCAAAGGACCCTGGTTCACTTGCCAGTGGCACTTGCAAAATATACCCTACAGGACTTTTCTTTCCCTCACCCCCACCCTGTTTATTTGTTTTTAAAACTAGCAACTTAAAAATTACAGACAAATTAATAATAGCACGCCACTGAGGAAACAGCATTCTCCTTTCGTGGGAGACATTCCAACTTGAGTATGGGCACAATGAAATGTTTTTGTTTTTAACTCGCTCTCTCAAAAGCTGGATCTTTTGGGGGGCAAGGTATTGGGATAAACAAGGGCATCTCCTTCTCCACTCCTCCCCTGTGATATATGGATGAAGGGTGGTATACAAATTTAATATAAATGAAAAATGAAAATAAAAAAACAAATAAGAACTCAATTGTTCAACTCCGCTCCTTCATTCCATTCCTCCTCCTCCTCACTTTACTTGCACAGGATTCCCCAGTACTGGTCCTTAAAATAAAAATTAAAAAAAAACCCTACCCTACACTTACAATTGAATGAATTTGATGAATCATGTATATGTATCCACCATAACTGACCAAATTAACGTAAGGCAAGAGCAAGAGAAATGCTACTAAAACAAAATACTAAATTAAAGAGCAGCCCAGCTGAAATCAATTGAAATAAACAGTGAATGCTGCTTGTTTTAAAAAGCGGAACAGGATTAAGGATTAATGTTACAGCAGATTGTTGTAATAAAACTTTTGTGTTACTGCTTGGGATCGTGTTTGTTTGGAAATCTATTCTATTAAAGCATTTTTTTAAAAACAACAACAACGAGAACAACATTAATAAATTACACAGTATCAGGTTTCCCTGTTTGGTACAGAAAGGCAAACGATCCAGGGAAAAGACTGAAGGCACTACAACAATAGCGTCAAAGCTTTCTCAATATAGGAATTGTAATTTTAGTTTGCTGATCTGAAAGCCTGCCGTTTCAAATATTTTCCTGCAAGGGGTATATTTGGAAAGAAGCCTAGAAATCTTATAGAAGGTAGTCGTGCTTAATAATACTGGATCATTACTAGCTTGCTTAGTATTCATCTACATTTGGTGTCTCCCATAGCTGTCAACTGTTCCCTTTTTTGCGGGAAATTCCCTTATTATAGCATTGGGAAACAGCAGGGAGGGTTGACAGCTATGGTGTCTCCTCAATTCTTGGGCCTTCACAAGAAAAATGGTGATGCAAACTCACATCTTCACTCAGTAACGGGGGCAGCCCAAACATTCAACAGAATGAGGCAACCCCTCAGGGAGCAGATGCTGGGGGGCAACAGTAGCAGCCCCTCCGCTCTTCCACCTTAACCCAGCAAAGATTGCCCCATTGCTGAGGGACCTAAAAGTATAGACCAGGCAGCCTTCTTTCCCCGCTCCTTAAACTAGCCAACTTCCCTCAAGTGTGGTGGGTGTCCTTTTATGTGGAGATACCAGACTGCCCTAGGTACAGTCTGCTTAGGGGTGTTGTGTCGGGGTGAGAAACCGCTAGAAAGAAACTGCTAGAAACTTCGGGTGATTTCTGGGAACAAATGTCTCACCCCATTGAGCTATGCTCACAGGGTTGCAAGCAGTGTGGTGGCCTCTCATACTTTGCTATGAGTTATGCCTCTTCAAGGATGAGGTAGAAAGCTTCTTGTTCAGGATGGGCTTCCAGTACACCAGCCCCCTTTCCATTTTTTAATCTGCTGAAATCATTACCAATGCAATTAACTGAGCACTTCTTCCTATTATTATTTTGCCTGTCCTTAGCCACTACGTCATATATCAAGTGGATAACTTATCGTACAGTCATGAAATATTCACACACCGACGCGCAATTATATCCTTTTAAACTGAAATAGTCTTTGTTTCTTCACATGTACTGCCTGAAGAGCCAACAGGCTACAGCTAGAGAATATTACAGTGGTACTTCAGGTTACATACGCTTCAGGTTACATACTCCGCTAACCCAGAAATAACGCTTCAGGTTAAAAACTTTGCTTCAGGATAAGAACAGAAATTGTGCTCTGGCGGCACAGCGGCAGTGGGAGGTCCCATTAGCTAAAGTGGTGCTTCAGGTTAAAAACAGTTTCAGGTTAAGAACGGACCTCCAGAACAAATGAAGTTCTTAACCCGAGGTACCACTGTATGCATATCAGCTTAGAAACAGACAGACACATAGCCAATCCTTTCAATTTACTATAACTGCACCTACCATGATTTTGGATTGTTTTGCTTGAGAGCAGGGATGGGGAACCTGTGGCCCTCCAGATATTGTTGGACTCTAGCTCCCAGCAGCCATAGCAAACATTACCAATATTCGGCAACATCTAGGAGGGTCACAATTCCCCACCTTTGCTTAAGAGAGAGAAGACTTCATGATCAAGACCACACCTTTAACAATATTGTACCTGGCCAACTCAGCACATCAAGCCTATATTTAGAGACACAATCTACACAAAGCTTTTATTCTCCATTTGATTGTGTACATGAGTATACGATGCTACCGAGGGGAGGCATGCGAACCAGCTTCTTACATGTAGACACTGTCAATCGCAGCGACTCACCCAGGACTCAAGAGGTGGACCACACTAAAAAAAAATCCATGCCTCCTGTCATGTACCTGAATGCAAGGGGGGGGTGGAGAATGCCACTTGAGTGAATCAGGCCTCAGAGCTTATGAAATTTTCTCACCTTAGAGAGCATTTCAGAAGTGTCATGTTTTTTTAATGACAATCTTAGGCCAAATACGTGCTTAATTGTATCATGCATTTTCTCCAAAAAGCTCAGCACAAGTTTTTCAATAACTGTAATACCCAGCATTTCTAATGCACTTCAAAGTACTTGAGGTACTTCCCACATTCTCCCAATAATCCCTCTAAAGTGGGCATAATACTTGGAATAAGCTTCATAATTACAGGAGATAACAGTAATAGTCTTCAACCTTTTCAGAGTCAGGATACAACTATAACCCAAACATGCACTTGGGAAGCCTAACCTTTGTCAGATATTTGAATGAGAGTAGCATTGCTCTTGAGACCCAGTAGCTGGTCTTGAACCACCGAGGCACTAAGATGTGTTGGCTTGCCAGAGACCACCAAGTTCATGTCAGAGAATTTTTGAACTATTGAATTCTTTGTTTACAGTTCTGTAGGAATATAAGGGTCCGTTTCTAATTTTCCCAATGTTAAATTCAGTTCTCCACATTTCTGCAATTGCAATTAAAAAAAATATCCTCCTGAAATTTCCCCAACATCCTAGTGTGAATGTCTGAAATTTCTGCATGCAATTTTGACATTTTTGGAAGCAATGTGATACATTTTGTATCTTATTCTCACTGCTGTTTTTTTTTAATGCACACTGACCCCCCCCCAATGTATGTATTTTTGTAAACAACCTTTGCAAAATTCAGATAAGTCTGAATTTAAAAGAACGGCTGTGCTTTGATTCTTGTATTGCTTCAGAAAGTGTAGATTTGGTCGATTCACCTTTAAATGCAAACTGAATTGAATTTCTGCCCCATCCCTGCAGCTCAGCCTTTTTGATTGTACTTTAGGGTAGTGATGGTCAAACTTGGCCCTCCAGCTGTTTTGAGACTACAATTCCCTTCATCCCTGACCACTGGTCCTGTTAGCTAGGGATGATGGGAGCTGTAGTCCCAAAACACCTGGAGGGCCAGGTTTGGCCATCACTGCTCTAGGGACTAGTAGGGCCGGCTCCAGACATTTTTCAGCCTAAGGCAAATGATAAGACAAGTCTGCTTACCTTAAACAGTGAGGTGGCACTGTGGTCTGGCCATAGGCCTTGTCAGCCTGGGGAGGACTGCAGGCCTGACTACGGAAGGACCAGTGGCAGGCAGGCCTAGGTCCAGGGATTCCCCAGGGGGTGGTCCCAACTGGCCCAGCACACCTCCGCAGCTTTTCTGTCAGATATCCTACCCTCCCATCACATGCTCTTATTTCTTGCCAGACATTGCTATGGACATTGTCCCGATCCCCTGGCCTACCTGGCAGAAAGGCAGTACTTCAAGTCCCAAGTTCGACAGTCAGGAAACATGGTCCAGGGGTCAATCCATATGTCCAAAGTCCAACAAGAAGCACCATCCCGTAGTGGTCCCGGAGCATCCAAACCAAGATCCATCAACATGGACAGTTGAGCAGACACAGCTCCTTAGTTCTGCTTCCCTTTGCTGCTTTGCTTGCTGAGTACAACACCTGGGCTTGATGAGGCAGGTGACCCTCACCTGTTCTGAGCTTACTCCAGCTGAGAAATAGCGAGCCCCACCTGGCCAACTAGGGAGTTGGGCTGTAGGCTCTTGTCTGCCTCAGCCACCTAGAGCAGGCATAGGCAAACTCGGCCCTCAAGATGTTTTGGGACTACAACTCCCATCATCCCTGACCACTGGTTGTTAGCTAGGGATGATGGGAGTTGTAGTCCCAAAACACCTGGAGGGCCGAGTTCGCCTATGCCTGACCTAGAGCATATCTCCCTGCTCCCTGCGTCTCAGAGCCCACTGTGTTCATGGAGGCAGGGCCCCTTCTGACTCTAGCTCCTTCAGTTCTGGGTCCCCTCACAATCCTGTGTACTTTATCCCCAGCTGGTGTGTTCCAAGCCCGGCTACACCCCTTGCCTGAATCCTCTTCCTCCTCCCCATCGTCATGCCAGACCAAAGGAATTTTTGCACTTGAAAACCCAGAGCCAATTTGCCATCTCCCTCCTAGCAAAAGAAATTTAAACAACATTTAAAAGAGAAGTATTATTAACCCACAATTGGTTCCTTACTATTTTTGAGGGTGCCAATAAACAACTTTATAAAAGGTTCGCTGCCTATTTTCTTGTCGGTGCACAATTGGCAACAGCACAAACATGGCAGAAGCTACAAGGATTTACTCTGGCATTTCGGTATAAAAATATATGATGCAAGCAATAGCAGAAAAGGTCACCCATAATATTGTTTCCCATGGAAAACAAAAACCAGACATTTCTCACAATATGGTGGTCCTTTATTTTCTACACCAAAGATCACAGACAGGCAGATAATCTTCCTCAAGCTACAATGGACATTTAGACATAGGAATAGACTATTAAAACATGTATGAGACTAAAGTTATTATCAGATATGACTCCCTTTGATAGACATTTGGAGCACTGAATGTGTTTATGTGTCTGACTTTGGAAGCTGACTGAAGATTGTAAAGACATTTTTGTGAATTCATCACGCTGTAGAAAGAGGAAGATGCAGCGGTGGGGATCACAATTTTTACTGGGGCATTTTATGATGTTATTAAAGATAAATATAATAAGTATAATATCTTTTTTTTAAAATAAGGGTAAGTGAAATGGGAAAGAGCTGACACAACATAAGCTTTATCCTTTTACTGCCATATTTATTCAACTTTCTTTCCCCATTACATACACCAAATGTTTGCTACAAAATGAATCCCAAACATTTGTCAGAAATAAAAAAAAATCTATTGAAGTACATGGAAAGTTGTTATGCATCGCCAATACCTGCACTGGTTTTCGCAATGCCTTTAAAGACTTAATGCGAACCACTAGTACAAAAGGTTCACTGGGCTACTAACAGAGACTAGCCAAATGGATTACATGTTGCCCGACTTTGAGCAATTGCACTGGGTGTTGGTCAGTTTCAAAATTAAACTTGCTAGTGCTTACCTCTGAAGCCCTGAATGGCTCTTGGAGCCAAGGAGCAGGAGGACCACCTCTGCCCACTGGAATCTGCACCCCACCTTGGGAATGACCTTTCCACGAAAGCCCATGTTAATCTCTATGCTGTTTTTGATCTTCATTTTACAGTTTCTACCATTTTTTATTTGTGACGTGTGTGTGTGTGTGTGTGTGTGTGTGTGTGTGTGTGAGAGAGAGAGAGAGAGAGAGAGAGAGAGAGAGAGAGAGAGAGAGATTGATTTAGGTGTTTTCCTTTAACATTTTCATGTATTTTTATTGAAAGCTGGGAATTTTTCTTAGTGGAACGGTGCTATGCAAATATCTAAATTACTTCTTTAATTTAAGTATAGGCAGAGAGGGAAGAATGAAATCATGAACCCTTCAAAAGCTGCATTTCCACATGCGTTGCTGCAATAAAATGGATGGAACTCAACTTTGCACTATGACAAATGCTCTATAGCCTGCCAGATCTCCCCTCTCATTCCCCCACGTGCTGTACTATGGGTTCTCCATCCCACCAGAGCCAAGGTCAGGAGAGCATGTGGGGCAGGGCAAACAAAAGTCTTTGTGCAGAACTTCTGCTGACAGGTAAATCTCGCCCAATTACTTCACAGCAAAAAGGTCCACCCATCTTAAGTTGTATATTAAAGTGAGCATCATAGAACACAAAAATCAGTATCTGATTGAGAGTTCCATCTACATTGCAACTTGGATGGTAAGAACTCCCTATGAAGTCGATTCCAATATTCTCTTGTCACAGAGTAAATAGGATGCATATTTCACTGTTTCTGCACTATTAGCCAGACCCACCCCCACCCCCTGAGATAATAAGCTGTAACTGGGAAAGAGGCTCTGGATCAAAAAATATGAATACCAATCCTTTAAAAGTGTCCTTTGATAGGGGAAGTGTGCTACCTAATACACTAAGGAATCCAAATGTAGATCTATATGGCACACAAAATACAGAAATTTGAAATGAGCGAACTACTTCATTACCGGAATATTTCACCTGTCTCATTCTATTAAATACCATCTTAAAAGAAAAGAACCTGCTACTTGTATTAGATTTTGTATAAATCATTCATGAGGTTGCCCCCCTTCAATTTAACAACACTGTAAACATATTTCTTCCTAGAAAAAGAATACTATGTATCCTTTCCAGTAACTCCTGGAAATCTTAGATTTAAACAATTTAGAAATTTATTGAATTTTCAAAACCAAAAAAGGTACAAAAAATCAACCTGGAGAAAACAACCCAAACATGCTGCTGTTTATAAATAAATTCAGAAACAGTTGCATTATTATTATTTCCTGCAAATCCAAACACACATTTCTAGAATTGAAAGTACTGTTGGCACACATCATTTGACGTAATCACTGTGAATCGCTTATCTTTGAAGAAGTCACCAAGTCACTATGTATGGAGAGCCATGGAAGAAAAAAAAGGATAGCAATACTTATTCTGCATTCATATTTTAATTCATTGAGCATTTAGAAATGTATGAGTACGTGATGAATGAAAAAAGGAGAGTCAAAGCATTTTCTTACAGGGGTATCTAATTTCCTAAGTCTAGGAAGAGAAAGAAAAGAAGACATGCTTGAAAATAGTTTTTAGAAAACATCCACCTTAAATCTGAAAAGTTTATTTTACCTGTGTTTAAATCTTAAATTAGAAACAGACCACTTAAAGAAAGGATCATTTCAATGTCAAGGACTGACTCTTCTTGACTGATGCAGTATTTATTATTGTATAGAAATATTGCATCACCTATTTACTTGCAGAGGTACAGGGAAAAGAAGAGGGGAGGAGTCCTGTCTCAAAACACTTGATCACTTCAATGATGGGTTTCTAGTTCAAGAATTGTCCATTCCCCTTGAGGGGAAGAACAATCTTCAGAGGAAAAACTTGCCACTGTGATGCTTGCTGAAGAATCATCCAGTGGAGATATCAGTTCAGTCCACCTACTGAAAGTGTCAATCTGTGCTTTACCCTGAGGTTGTGAACTGTCTCGTGCCAGAAAAAGTGTCTGGTTGATGAGATATTGTGCTAAGTTAAGGTCTTCAGGAACAGAGTTTTTGATGTCTAAGTTCGACTCCTGGTCAGATAACAGTTGCCTGAGAAGAGTCCAGTCCTGTTCTGCAAACGGCTGATCTTCAAAATCCACATCTAGAATGTTCAGTTCCGACTCCATCCTCTGCTCAAAAGCTTCTCCAACATCCATCTCGTAAATTGGAGAAAGGGTTTTTGGAGGCCGATGCTCATACATGCAGGTTTGTGTCAATCTGTCACAATCATCTATGTCTCCTGAAATAATTCACAATACTACACATTGTAAAAATTGCACAGGCTTTCCCCTTTTGCAGGGCTTTTGTACAGCATACTTCACTCAATGCAGCAGGACCAATCCAACCAGATTAAAGAGGTAAGGAAAAATGTAACTTGTATACAAAGTCCACAAATATTTGAGCCATTTTTTAAAATGCATTTAAAAAAGTAAATGAAACGAAGTACGGCTTATAAATAAAGCAGCAATCACCACTGGCAATTGACAATAAACCTCCATAATTGGAAAAAATTTCTGATACAGAAAATGACAAGTCATGTAAACCAACATTTAATGCACATGGATTTCTAAAATCACTAAAATAATAACTTAAAATAGGAAGGAGCAGAGCGAGGGAGGGGAAAACAAAAGGGAGGACATGATCACCAAACAGTGACTTAAGCCAAGTCAACCTCAAAGGGGCGAAAACAAATGGTTTATTCACAGGCTTAATATTTAAGTATTGCACATGCAAAGGGCAGCTGCAAGCAAGGACAAGCAAACAAAAAGAAGTACAGCTTGATAAGTCATCCATTCGTATGGTTCTTCAGAACACAAATCAACAGTTTATAACTCTTAAATACACAGAAGTTTGAAAGATTCAGGTTCTCTGTGTTGTACTTTGGGGGTACCGAGCTGAATCCCTGTTTTAAGGAAGACACAAAACTAGACAAGAAGTTACCTAACCGTGTAAAGCAAGCATAAGTTTAAATGTATTAACTGTTTTCCCCCCTAAAGCTGACCTTTCTCTTTTTAAAAAGAAATTATTTTTTCACTGGCAAAACTTAGAACTACAATAATTCTGAAAAAGTATCTTAAGAGTATAGGCCAGCTTCTGCTGAAGCCCATGGTAAGGGCCCCACTGAATCCAACAGCAGCTTAAGAGGAGACCCTAGCTCTGTGCAAAACAGAAACAATAATGAATATAGCTCTTAAAGGCAAATACGCAGAGGACTTTTAATTGAGAATATTAATGCACTTATTGCACATCCCACTTTGATATAGATATATATAGATATAGATATATATTTATGTGAATCATATAGGCTGTTGAACCAATGGATAGCCAAGTTTCCATTAAAAGATGATATTGCCTATGTTCTATTGGGTCAAAAATGAACTCAAGAGCAGGGAACATCATCCCACTCTCTGCTTTGCCCATGATAAATATTCCCAACTGCCCACTGGACAGCATCATACATATTCTATTGTGGTCAAGAATATGGTATGCAACTTAATATTTTGTTTGAAACATAAGCATTTAATTCTATAACCGTTTGGATAAAATTTCTAAAGGTATTTGCTAGAGTTAGTGTCTCAAACCCAACTATAAATCTAATATTCCACTAATACTTAATATCTTGAGGAACTTAATGCTTTTATTTCTGTACGTTACCTGCGGATAAAGCAGAGTTAGCGTATTCAGTAGATGCTGAATCAATCTCTTTCACGTGGCCTTCCTGAATCAGTATATGACTCCTACTTGGGTCTACAGGTTTTGCAGAATTGTTCTTTTGTAACTCAGTATTATCTCTTTGATGAAGATCCAGGTGACATGGTCTTCCTTGAGATTTTGTGTCACTGTCTGAGACTTTATTACATTGAAATTCATTGTTCTCTTCACTCTTGGCGTTTTCCTTAACCTCTGCAGGAGACGGGCTATGTCTCACAATCAAATCTTTCTCTGCAGGCTTCTGCTCCATAACTGGAGTACTCTTGTCCTTGGGTTTTTGCTCATTGCCGCAAGGGTCTACAGAAGCATTCTCACTTTTATCTAACCTTTCCTTATCATTCTCCTTACACTCCAGGAATGCGTCTTCAATCTCCAAGGAGTATCTTGAATAAAATGTCTTGCCATGATCCTCATGGGAAATGCCATCAAACACGTCAGAAGGCGTTGCAGCATCCAGGGAACGCTGGAGGGAAGTGTGGGCTTCCCCACCATCGTCAGATCCCAGTTCTTCACATTCATCCACTGAAAGCAATACTGAACGCTTAAAGTTTTTGGTGGCGGGGAATTCTTGACTTTCAGTATCATTATCTGCTGCATCTTCAAATGCGAGATTCACAATTCCATGGAACTGCTGAACAGGGATTTCTGGTGGAAGAGGCAGGTTTTCTACGACGTTTTCCGTTTCTGACTTTTCATCTTCCGTTTCATCAGCCGAAGAGGAGACCTGATCAGCTTCTTGAGGAAACTGCGCAGCGGCAAAATTAGCATTATTCCCCCTGGAGCCACCACCCCTTTTCTCATCACCTTGGTGCAGCCACATTTCAGGCCTTTTCCTAGGGATCTCGTCGTCACTTGTTGAAATAACACGGAAGAGATCAGAGTTTTCCTTTTTCATTTTCACTTCTATCCTCAGGCTTGTGTCATAGATTTTGAGTTCTTCGGGTGTACTTGTATCGCTGCTGCTTCTGCCAAGGAAATCATGGCATATCATAGTGCTGCATTTTGAAATCCCTCTTTCATTTGACCCCTCGTCATCCTGAGATCCTCCTGCATCATAGTCTTCTGATCGTGGCTTTATATCGTCGGATGATGTCGTTGCACTGCCAGTGTCCGATTCAGGGCTTTCTTTTGGATCAAGTGCACTGGAACTCAGATTCCAGTGATCTGCAAAGGGGGCCTCTGAGTTGTCATGACTCTCTGGTGTCTCTGTGGTATCGGTGTCTTTAGATGAGCACTTTTCTGCAACATGCTCTACGAAAGATTTTGAAGCAGCATCTGATTCCACCGTAGCCGATTGGGATTCAGTCAAGGCAGATTTATCAGAGAATTCATCAGCGCTTTCAGAGCCCATTATACAGGCCTTAGAAGATTTCCTACCCTCATGTTCAGAGTTAGAGCTGTCATTGGCTGTTTCAGACAAGCTGTGCAATGGATCTTCAAGATAGTTAACATCCTTTGAGGTATCATTAGATTTGCAACCGACCGATGTTACTTGTGTTAAAAGGTTCTCTCCTGTATGTTCCAAGAGATTCTGGTAGGCAACAGAATCAGGAAGTGTTTTGCACTTCAATTCTTTAGAAGCTAAAATTGCAGGATTCTGGCTAGCATTTGCACAAGTCACACCCTTCTCTCTGACAGGCTGTAATTCTTGTACATTACGTTCTTCAGTTGTTTTGTTTACAAATGATATATCATCCTCACTCTTACAAGCCTGTTTTGCCATCTTTTCAGTTTTCAGCTCTGCAACACACTGATGTTCCAAATTTCCTTTGGTGTCTCTCTCTTCAAGAGGGGTCACTTTTTCTGAATCAGGTATGTGCCTCTTATCTATCTCAAGCAAAGATGTTCTGCTGTTATTCTTCTTCCCTGGGCTAGATTTGTTACTGCTATGTAACAGAGTTCCCAACGAAGTTGAATTTTTTTGTCCTTCTGCATGTAAATTCTTCTGAACTGGGGATTCACTTCTGGAATGCTTCTGGTTTGAAGAAGGAAGCTTTGGAACAGGTTGCCCTGTAACTGTTTTCTGTTTTTGGTCTTTATTGTTCACCATTTCACTTTTCTTTGAATGGTTTTGGGTTTTGGATGTTATTATTTTTGCTGTGGCTTTAACTGAAGCCGTCTGCGGAGATTTAGACTTTTTCTTTGATGAAGGTTGCTTCTCTGATTGAGTTAGATACTGGGTCATGTTTTTTTCTTCATTTTGCTTAGGAGAAAGTCCAGGCTTCAGTAGATTTGGGGTCTCTCCCGGTGGACCTACCGAGACAAAAATCTAAAGGTTATCCTACATTCCAATTTGCAGAGTGGATTATATGAAAGAGCAGCGCATGTCAACTGTGTCAGTACTTTCCATACAAGAAGAACTTCAAAAGGACGCTCAAACACAAAAAGACCAAAAATGAATAGAAGATTAAAGTTGCCCTTTGTGGAAGCATCATCACTACTAACCAGAACCACACAGTGGAACAGGGAAGAACTAGCAATCACTAGGCGAAAACTTAGTCTTTGCAGTGTTATGACTGCATTTATTACACTGTATTTGAGATCTGTAATTACACTAGCCACATGGTTAGTTTTGAAAACTATAAATTGATTTCTCAAATACCACTAAAAGAAGGCATGGCGTTGTACCTAATTAGATGGCCCCTGCAAATTAGTGATGAGCAACACTCCTATGAATGCCCCCAAATGGATTTGAGTTTTACTTACACTTCAATTCAATGCATGGGTCCTTGAAAGTTACACCTGTATAATTCAATGGCGCTTACTCCAAGAAAGGGTGCCTAGCATTGCAGTTTAGTCATCTAATCACCTGCATCTCTGATAAAGATTCCCAGTGTGGAAATGATGGTTTAGACAAAGTCAGCATTACACATACGGGACAAATCTTTACCTTGATTTTTCACAGTGTTAACTACGTTTTTTGTCTTCTGTTGCATGGTAGAGTTGCCAGATTCATTTCCCCTTTTCTTCAAAACTGCCTGCGGTAGGGGTTCATTGTTGCCCTTTCCAGTGCATTTCTTTACACTGAAAACAGAAACACATGGCTTGAATTATTTGTAAGATTAAAGATCTAGAAGGTTAACATGATATTGAAGCATCTGCATGCCCTACACGCGTTTCTATGTGGAAAAGCACAAAATGCCTCTTTAAAAAAAAGTCACAGCAGATTAAAAAGGGAGAAAATAGGATGTTAACAAGCAACACCATCTCTTGTTGACTCTATAGCTTGTCTCTCCATTACTGAGAGAACTCAGAATCCTGTATTATTTTACAGTTGCAAAATGGAAAGTCTCAAATGATCTTTAAGGAGGGTTGAGGTATAAAGCAGCAACAAAACAAAACTCTATAGCATTCTGGGGTTCACAAATTCTGGGTGTTGCCCTCAATCCCACTCCTCTGGTACATGTTGAAGACTCACAGGAGAGGGCAAGATCTTATCTGTGCTAAGGCAGGGAGAGTGTAACAAGCAATAAGAAAAACACATTTTAAAAAACTTCCCCAAATGAGAGGACACTCTCTCCCCAAAGTCCTCTTGAATTCTCTAAGAAATCTGGGAAGCAGAATTTTGTGGCAAGCATGGGAATGGTTCCAGAAAGAAATGGTTGCATGATGCGAAGTCCTGAGAATATAACAAAAATAATTATAATTTCTTGCTCCAACTATAAACCAGAATACAGAACCTGGAACAAACACACAAGTTTTAGAATGTTTTGACTTGATGAACCTCATTTTCAACAGGGAAATAAAATCCTATAATATGGGAAAACTAGTAGCTCAACTTCCAACAGACCTGTTCATGGAACCATTAGCCTCAAGATCATTAACATGTTTTTTAGCAGGAGCTCCATTAGACATCTTCGAAGCAGGCTTTGTTTTCAAAGCTGTATGATAAAATAAAAATAGAATTAGCCAGTAAAGTGACCCACGTAATGAGCTGGAAAGTTCAAATCTCATGGTTTAAATACACACTTTTGGCTTCAACCACTTCCTGCCCAAAAGGATGAACCTTGGTTATCCACAGTTGCTGCAAAGGCTTCCTACTCAAATAACCTAAGCTTATGATTGCAAATTTAGCTGACATCCCCAGGTAATGGTAGCTAAATGAAATGTATTAGATGTAAAATAAAAAAAATTTAAATACTCAAAGGAAGAAATATGTTTTACCATCTTCAAACAGCTGTGCAAAATTCTGTGAAGATTTTTCAAAGGATTAGCTATGCATCTGTCCATATTTAACTAATCTAAATTTCCTTTCTACAATCAAAACATTAAATTATAAAAATCAAATAAAAAAAATCACAACCCACTTAGAAGTGATTTTTTAACAGATTTCCCCCCCTGTTTTGCAGTGAATTTGTGAGGGAGGTCTAAAGGGAATCTCTATTACCTGAATGCTTTTTGCTTTCATCTGTTAATTTTTCCTCTTTCAGTTCATCGAGCTGTTCAATGGACATCCGTAGATCAGTGCTGGAGTTAGTTGACTTGCTTAGAGTTTCTGTGCCCATAAGAGAGGGAGATTCCTTTCCACTGGTCTTCTTCAAAGGTTTTGCTTTAATCTGTACACTTGAGCTTCCAGGGAGTACTTTGGGTCTAGCACCTGCAGTTTTACCTTCTTGATTTTTTGAGGCTTTGCCACTTCCCACATTTTTGTGTCCGCCAGCGGATAAAGACCGTTCGGAATCCTGTTTGGTAAGCAAGCTTTCAGCCTTAGCATTTCCATTATTTTCAGTTTTGGGCTTTATAACAGCTCTAGCCTTGGGCGAAGGCGTTTTCTCCCCCATTTTGGACTCTTTCATCATCTTGCAAACAGCTTTTTTGTTGTCTTTCCCCTTTAAATCATCATGTTTCAAAGTCTTATTAGTGCCGTTCCTGTTGGTAGCCGATGTGTGCCCAGATGCTCCTAATCCATCAGATTTCATTTTATCCTGATTAGTGCAGGAACCACCCCAACTGTTTTGCTTTCTGTACGCTTTCAAAGCAGGATGCTTTAGACCAGAATTGTCAGTAGTGCATCTGTTTAACTGGGAAGAGAAAAATATGATAATTCAGAAAAGAAAGAAAAACAGTAGGAGAGTCACAGTTACTTACTCTGAAAACTTAGCTACAGTGGTACCTCTGGTTACGTACTTCATTCATTCCTGAGGTCCATTCTTAACCTGAAACTGTTTTTAACCTGAAGCACCACTTTAGCTAATGGGACCTCCCGCTGCCGCTGCGCCGCCAGAGCACGATTTCTGTTCTTATCCTGAAGCAAAGTTCTTAACCTGAAGCGTTATTTCTGGGTTAGTGGAGTCTGTAACCCGAGGTACCACTGTATTTAGTTCAGCATGAGTCTTAACTACCACACTTGAAGAAAATGTTCTTATCTCCATTTCTGAGGTTTAGAAACAACAGATAGCTAGTTTAAACACCTAAGGTTGCTTAAGGGCCCCCCAAATTTTCAAGGGGGGGGGGCTGGAGCCCCTCAAAATTCCAGTGACTGCACACAAACGCCGCACAACACACTCACTTTAATCGCACAACTCATGCGGCATGCCTACAACATGTCAACACATTGCTTGATGTCACATGGCATGCTGATGTCACTGTGCCGCCCCCCTCAATTGCAGGGGCAAGCTGGCGTGCTTGCTTCCTAAGGAGAAAGCACCACCGGTTATGGTGGGACGGACTTCTAAGATATGCATAAAATAGTGCTGTAATTTTTTATAAAAGTCACTTCTCAGCATTTGGGCCCGAGGTGAACATATTTGAACAGGCTTCATTCTCAATGGCTGGGGTCACCAGGGACTAGAAAGTACTTCACATCATAATTCTTCCAGAGCATACAGTCTATCTTTTGCTTTTCCATATATAAAAATAACTGGATACATTCCTTCAGGCAAGCAAAAGTAAAACTCTAGGAACACCACTGAAGACTAAAATAAGTCTTCCCCTGAAGACACTGGAAGGCCTGACGTTCCATGTACAGAACACAGAGATGCAATGCATCTTCAAAGAGTACTTGAAATTGAAGTCCATCCTTCCCCCACTCCTGGCATGGGCATTTTTCTAGGATTCTAGTTTTGCAGATTATACATGTACCTGTAAATGAAGTCCAGTACTTCCGAAACGTTCAGAAACCAAGGTGCGGCTTCCAATTAGCTGCAGGGGCGTCCTGCAGCCAATCAGAAGCTGCAGAAGCCACACCAGATGTTCCACTTCCAAGGCAAAGTTTGCAAACCAGAACACCTACTTCCGGCTTTGTGACGTTCGAGTTACAAGTTGTTCATGAACTAAGCTGTACGACTGTATGCATCACCACCCCCTTATTTAGGGTTGGATTCTCTCACAAAAATCTCTCCAAATATGGAGGTCCACTGGGTATTTATTTGATGGGATGAATAAACTGAATAGCTCCATTCACTAGGTAGGGCACTGTTTGTGTTGCAACCTGGAAAAAATATGCTTTTATTTTTTAAAAAAGCTTATCAGAGATGCATACAAGGAGAAACAGAATGCAATCTGCTTCTTTTGGGGTTGAGAGTATTGACTATTCCTAAACCAACTTCTTCCTTCAATGGGAAAGTTCACTTACCCTGCCCTCCCCCCACCCAAAGAAACCAAATATATAGTGTTAAGATGATCATAGGTGTATATTAGCTCAGTCAAAATTACAAGGCAATGAAGTTGGCTAACACACTACTAGCTTGTGGTATTTTTTGTTGTAGTAGTTTTACCTGAGAACTAGTGAATACGGGCTTTTTGGTAGGTCTTCTATCATCGCCTTTATCAAAAGCAGCTGTATAAGAAAAGAATATCTTTCTTTAGAAAGAAATACTGGAGAAAAGGAATGAGGCTTCAGGGAAAATAACCTTTACGTAAAACAGGACAGCATTTGAGAAAGGAGTCACATTTTAGACCACCAGGATCACAGTTTTTGACAGAATGAAGGAAAACATGCAGGTTCTAGAAAGGATCTGTTAAATTGTATATTTGTTCCATCTTTGAAAAGAATGGAGCCACAAATTATGTGACGAACGAGTTGGGTTTACTTGCAGCTATAGGCAACTTTATTGTAGGCCAAGACACTCCTTTAACACGCAAGTGCCTCCTTGTTATCTCACATCTGTAGTATTGGTCAATTACTGTGAATCTGCATTTCCTTTGTAAGCAAAGCTATGTTTTGGTTATTCCGAGGTGATCATACAAGCCTCTTTGGCCTGGCGACGCAGCTCATCATATATGAAGTTTCCAAATGGAGCATGATTCTCTGAAGCTCCCAGATGTGAGATTTCTGCAGTGCTTACGTAACCTATACTAGACAGATGCAAACATGAGAGGAAGTGCACTTGGTTCAAAATAGCCTTTGCCAGGGAGCAATATTTATGTGCCTGGATTCTGTAAAGCATTTCACTCCATCCACTCTAAAAGTGACTGCATTAGATACATATTATTGCTTTCATAAAATATGCAAGTAAGAGTAAATTTTACCCCCCAAAAAAAACACCCTTGTCCATTTAGTTCCTCCGTGAACCTCTGTTCTGGAAGGAAAGCCATGAGGCTGAAAATGGCATCATGAGGTTTATTTTTAGGGATGCCTCTATCTCATATGTGTGTGTGTGTGTGTGTGTGTGTGTACACATACGTACATATCGTAACACATCAGTACAAATACGAGTTGTTCCATTGGGAACCCATAAAGAGCTTATCTCTATTTTTTAGCCTATTATTACTGCTATTGAAAACACAAAACAAAACCCTGCAGTCTCCTGCAATCCCTAAATGAAAGCTTTTTAAAAATTATATGCTTCTGTGAAAGTTCATGTGAACATTCCAATAGCTGTCAAAGGAAAATATGTCCATTTTCTGCTTATACAAATACTTACAAATAGTGACATATTTCCGCTTTTTGGATATTATACTTAAAATGCAAGGATGAATGCTGCAGATTATTTGAAAGCACAAAACCACAATAGTGGATGAAGGCACAACACTAACTTCGCAAACATAGGGTTGCTTACTGTCTCACATTTATAGAACCTAGTACTTTTACACTATAAAGCACTATTTAGAATGATAGAGTCTGACTCTCCAAAACCAATTCTATTCCTGACATGACTTTGAGCCACTGATAATCAGGAAACGAAGAAAAAGAAAAAGCAGAAGTTAACAAGCAAACCTCTGTTACAGCCTTTAAATAACACCCTACAATCTAGTTTATCCAGACTGCTCTTAATACAAACAAGGAGGTATTGTTGTTTTTCTAGCATTCGTTTATTGCTACCCAACTGCTTTGCAAAAATATTTAGCTTGCTTTCCTGATCAAAGAAACTACATGACCACAGCACAAATACTGAAGCATTGCCCTGAAGCCATTTTCAGGTACCTCATCTGCAAGATTTTGTTCCATACATTTGAAAACAAAGGGGAGGCAAAGGAGCCACAGCAAGACTCCTTTTGTTTAAAGGCTCAAATTCTGCTGCTTACATTTCAGCGGCCGCTATGCAGCTTCAGTGAAGATTCTTCAGCAGCAGCAAAAGCACCATATCAATTGTGAAGTTGAAAGTAACCAGGATCTGTTATTAGGCAAAATTAAAGCTTCCCATGGTATGGAATGCAAACTAAAACCCTCCATCTGCTACATGTACTAAACCAGCCATCAGCTTGGTATAGAATTCTTTCTACCATGCCCACGTGCTTAAAATAAATCCCATCTTTCAATGTTCTAAGTACAAACAAAAGACAGCCTACCTATTTATTTGATTCCACATATCTGCAGTTCCATGCATCTGCAGTAATAACACGCAAGCGGCGTCGTTCACAATAGGGACATACAATCACTTGGCATCCATGCTTGAAGCTGGCAGAGCAGGATATTTGGAGCGTTTTTGTTAAATTATTATGCACTATTTGAGAGCAGAAGGCTCATCAACATATTCTCCCAGCTATCATTAATTGCCAGTTCCTCTCATTTCTTTAATAAGGGCACAGCTGTTACGCAACGTGCTAAGCTCTCGACAGCTCGCCTACCTGCTTGTATGTTCTGTTGATCGTCTGCCTTCAGCAGCTTCCAGCTCTGTGTGTGACGAACAGCATAAAACGACTGAACCAGGAAGATCCACAGCTTATCACGCAGAGCCTGGATCCTGCACGTAAACCCCTGCGTTCCAAGTAAGAAAAATCAGCAGCTGGAAAGAGCCCACATTGTCATAGCAACCAGTCATTATTCCTTGCAGAATCTACTTACTCTTTAAGCAAGATCAATGATGTCATCACTTAGATTTTATGATTGCCGAGGAGATGCATACGCGGTTTTGCAAAGGCCAATTGTCCTGCACCATAATTTTGCACAGCTTGAAATCAAGCCACTCCCACAAAAGCCGTAGCTCATTAAAAAATATATAGCCCCCCCCTTTTTACCACAAATGAATCCCTTCATAGCTTTTTACTCTCGGCTATGTCACTACAAGGTCAAATCCTCTGGGGGCCAATAATGCATCTGATTAAATTTTCATCACCCTTGCTGAGTAAGTCAACAATAGACGAGGATTGCAATCATACAAAATAATCTATGTGGTTTCTGTTTACAAGAGCTCATCAGGCCTCTCAGCTCAACGGGCAACATCCAGGACATTGCTAAAATTCATTTTTAGAATTAAACTGTGTAAACACAAAAACACGGTAGTCTCATCAAATACTTGTAAAATCTTTAAAATATATATATTCCAAAGAAATATATGAATAACCTTTGCCTTCACTAGCATAAAATAGTCTCTTTAAATCTCCAATGCAATCACTCAGTCCTAAGTATACAGTGGACTGGCTTGCATATCCCACCAAGCCACACCTTGTTTTTAGTTCTATTATTTAATTTATTAAATTTTTCATTTGCTTTATCTTGCCCAAGACAACCAGAAGCTACTTGTAAGCAACCACACAGGCAGGCAATCCCAGCTCCATTACAATAAAACCAAGAGGAAAAAAATACATTAAAAACACCCTGCCCACGTCTAGAAGGCCACAGATAGTTAAAAGACCAAAGGCCTGGTTATAGAGGAATGTTTTTGCCTGATGCCTAAAGATATGGTGGTGGTGGTGGTGGTGGTGCTGATGATGTGAGACAAACCTCAGTGGGGAGAGCAGTCCACAAACTGAGGGAGCCACTGCAGAGAAGGCCCATTCTCGTGTTGCCACCCTCCGGACCTCTTGTGGAGGAGGCACACTAATATATTTGTAGTGCTAAACATTAAAATGTGAGGGGATATAAAGTTTAAGTGAACATGCACTAATGAACCCCAGGATCAGTAAGACGTAAGCAATTCTGAATTTTGGGATTTCCCAAGCTTTTACGAGTCATTCATTTCCTTGAAAACAAGGGTGAAAGAAACTATACTAATCCATTTGCCAAGGAACACAACATGAAGCTAGTAAGCTTAAGGATGCTACTCAAGCAGCTACTGTACATATCTCTTCAAGAGAAATGCTAAAGTGATTCCCGTCCCCACAATGTAAGAGTGATACTTCAGACTCCAAGTTGGGCAAAAACCCAAACCAAACCACCACCACCACGAGACCTCGTGTTCTAAATTTGGGTACTGTATTATGATAACTTAATTGTCCATTCAAATTACACAGCTGTTACCATTACCTTGCTGCTTGCTCCAACTCAAAGACATGGGCTGCGATTCAGACAGATACATAGAATGTCCCACATGTATATGTGAACTTTTCAGGCCCCCCTGCTCCGCTGCCTCCAAATATATACCATATTTTTCCGCTCCATGGGGTGCACCGGACCATAGGGCGCACCTCGTTTTTATATATTTATATTTTATATTTTTCTGGTTTTCCTCCTCTAAAAGCCCTGGTTTTTTTTTTGAGGATCAGCCAAAAGTTTTGCAGCTTTTTTTTGCAAAGGGAAAAGCCCTGTTTTTTGAGGATCAGCTAAAAGTTTTGCAGCTTTTTTTGCAAAGGGAAAAAGCCTGTTTTTTTTGAGGATCAACTAAAAGTTTTGCAGCTTTTTTCCAAAGGGGGAAAAGCCCTGTTTTTTTGAGGATCAGCTAAAATTTTGCAGCTTTTTTAATGAAGGGGGGAAAGCAAAGAGGAAAAGCCCCGTTTTTATGGGGTTCAACTCACATTTCTGCAGCTTCTAAAGGAAAGGGAGCAGTTTCTACAGTTTCCAGACAGATAATCTAATCAGCCAGTCACATGTCACTGGGGAAACAAACAACCTCCCTCTGCAGCACATTCAACAATGGAGGCCTGGGCAAGGGGGCGGGGCTGAAAGGGAGCCGGGGACTCTTATCTCTCTCCCATCTCTTGCTGATCAGCTGCCGAGTGGGGTCCTTTCAACACCCCCTTTTCTCTTTGTAAAATAAAAAGCATGATCCTCTTTTGGCCCCTGGGCAATTCAGCTCCAGGGACCACCATTTGCTCCCTTAGACGCACAGATATTTCCCCTTACTTTTTAGGAGCAATACAATACAATACAATACTTTTTTAGGAGCAATACAACCACTCATGTTTCTCTAAATAAAAGAGGAAGCCTATATTGAAAGTTAAGGAACCGTCGAAACAGCATTTGAGGAGACTGGCAGCTACAGAGGTGGAAAGCGCCAACCCCCTCTGTACCTGCGGCCTCGTAATGCAGCACATTTTTCATTGCAGCACCTTTGAATGAATTAGACCCATTTTGCAGAGGAGCAGCACAGGAAGAGAGACTCACACACAAGCTTCCTTAAGACAGCAGCACCACTGATTTCATCCAAGACTTATACGGACATGCTTACATACTCTGTTGTGCCAGAACAGAAAAGTGGCTGAGGGAATGAAACATGTACACAGAGCTCCCATCCTATGTACTAGCAGCAAACAGATTCCTGGATTGCCAATTCTTAAGTAGACTAAAACAGCATTAACACATAAGAGGTTGTTAGCAGGCTTGGGGGATTTGGGTGAGGGGGATTGCCATGGTTTGCAGAAAGGCAAAAACAAAATTTTAGAAAACAGCCTGGTGAGTACCGGGTGCGTTCGGTGCTCACAGAATGCTAGGTTTCTATTGGAGGAAAAATGGAAAGGAAGGGAGAAACTGAATAAACATATTAACAGAAGAGAGGATGGGGAGGCACGAACCCCGAAAGGAGCACACAGCACAAGCAATGTTTTGTTGCAGGAAACGCCAGAAAACACAGGAAAACTTCTTCTAAGACGCTATATCTTCTTAGGAATCAAAGAAATAGAAACCATATATATTTCATACACTTCTATCATAAAAAACAAGCTGAGGAAGGCATCTATGCCGAAACGGGGCCCTGTCCTGGTCTCCCTGGTTTACATCTGACACGCATCGTGGAAGCCCTGACATCAATTTCTAAAAGACTTTCAAGAAAAATTTCCAATGTGAAACTATTTTTTCATTTAAGACTGTAATCCTTAACAGGATTGATATTACATTTGTATTTACTTACGAGTAAACGTATGCTTTTTGGTTAAAACTTCTGGCCAGAGTTCTTAATTGGATTCATTTCATGGTTTGCAGAAAGGCAAAAACAAAACTTTAGAAAACAGCCTGGTGAGTACCGGGTGCATTCGGTGCTCACAGAATGCTAGGTTTCTATTGGAGGAAAAATGGAAAGGAAGGGAGAAACTGAATAAACATATTAACAGAAGAGAGGATGGGGAGGCACGAACCCCGAAAGGAGCACACAGTACAAGCAATGTTTTGTTGCAGGTTCTACTTATAGACTAGAGTTATATACACCAAGTCACTTGAGCCAAGGATGAGCACCTCCACCGAGTGTAAATATTTTAGGAAGTTAATTCATTAACCAGATTTAAACAGCGGAATATTTTTCCCTTTGAAATTTTTATAATACATACCGTGTCCTTCACTTTTTCAGAATTTAGCAAAGTGTCCATGGCTATAAGAAGACAGCAACTGTTTTCAATGCCAACACCCTTCTCAACTGCTTCAAACACTTGATCAAGGAGGTCGGGTTCACTGCTCATGGCCTGAGACTAGAAGACATTATAGAAGCAGTCAGTTGATGAGAATGCATTTTGGTGGCAGATCTTACGATTGGTCATTTAGGCTGTGTTTTGTCACACTTCCCCATCTCCATGATGGGGGGGGGGGTGGAATCTAATACAGGACTATCTCAAACAGTGGCCAGCAAAATGCCCTTGAGAATCTCAAGCAGGTAACAGTGACATTTATATCCAGGTGTGTAAAAATTATGTCTGCACGAAGAACTAGCATGGACAAAAGTCCTGAAAATACACCAGCTAGTGTATTTATTGAAAACGTTTTAATACAATACAATAAAAATCTAAGCAGTTTCAAAAAATAATAATAGAAAAACAAAATGGTCACAAATATAACTGAGCAGTGTAGAAAAAAAAATTAAGAGCCAGAGTCCAGGAAAACTTGGGTAAACAAAGAGAATGACAGGGAAACTGGTTGTTTCAATCTCATTTTGTGTAAACACAAGCTCAGGTTTTTGTGCTTCTTTCATTTATCTGCCACTTGCAACTAATTCAAAATGCTTTGTAGCTTGTATAAGAGGTTTAGGTACAAGGTGAACACTAAGCCCAGAGACAGGTTGACCTTTTAGCCAAGATTGTTGGTTCATTACGGGGAAAAACATAAGGGAATACTGATAACACACTGAATACTAGAACAAGTTCTACGTCTACACCAACCAGGCAGCCCCCAAACACCCTTCCCTGATTTAAAGTCGAGCCATATTCACTTAGCACAAGTGGCTTACAAGTGATAAAATTATTGTTTTGACAGTGATGGGGTTTTAACTTGGGTGGGTGCTGTTTTAAATTGTTGTTAAATTTCATATGTTACTTTGGATTTTTGTGTTTGTGGGCTGGAGTACTGTTTAGGGGCTTTTGTCGGAGAGTGTATTGTTTATTAGTGTGTATACATTAGTATTGTTTTGATTGCTTTTGTTATGTTTTATTTATTTTTATTATGTCTTTTGTGCTTGGATTATTTTTATTATGTCTGTAAGGTTCACGTGGTGGTGCTTACGAGTAACGAAACAGAAGCACAAACAGCCTTTTGGCAGTTTTAATGTGCAAAACTATTTACAGTGCAGAGCTACAAAAGCATGTCTGTCTCAGTTGCTGGCAGAATCCGGGAGTGGCCCCTTCCAGCTCCTTCCCCAGCATAAGAGCTTCGGCACCACAAATCTCCTAATACCCTCCTTGCGTTTCATCCCTCTGCGCAACTGGGGCGCCGCAAATGGCGTGCTACTCTCTGGACCAGCAGGACGAGGTGAGGTGCTGGGGCTCTCAGCAGCATCCCCGAGCCCTCTCCTCTCCCGGCTGGCCCCTTCCCCTTCCTCCCCACTGGAGGTGTGGCTGCTCTTCGTGCTGGAAGAGGTGCTGCTGCTCAAAAGGCTTTGGGGGTCTCTGTAAGCTAACGAACCCTCCGTTCCCCTCATCGGGCCAGGTGGCAGTTCCCTGACAATGTCTTTTGCACTTCCTACACTGTGATTTTTGTGTTGTCAGCCGCCCTACAGTTATAGGGCAGCATACAAATTTAATAAATAAAATAATAATAAAAAAATTAAATACAGTCATATCTTGGAAGTCGAACGGAGTCCGTTCCGGAAGTCTGTTCGACTTCCAAAACATTCAGAAACCAAAGCTTGGCTTCTGATTGGCTGCAGGAAGCTCCTGCAACCGATCAGAAGCCACTGAAGCCCCATCGGACATTCGGGTTCCCAAGAACGTTCGCAAACCGGAACACTCACTTCTGGGTTTGCAGCGTTCGGGAGCCAAAACGTCTGAGCACCAAGGCATTCGTCAACCAAGGTACGACTGTACATAAAACAAAACAAAACAAAACCAACAGTTCAAGACAAGAACAGTCACCAGCTTAAATTTCAACAACTTATTCCAGAACCCAGGGGTCACCAATTTCTCTCCAGAGGAGGAACATCCATAAATCAGATAAGCTTTTGTGGGCAACAAGCCCACCCCCACACAACCAATAACATGCCACAACCTCGTCAACAGGTTTTCCACACTTATCAGCCGATCACCCATTCCCACCACCCTTCTGAGTAATACCACTCCCCACTCCCCCACTATATTTTAGGATCTGGTGACTTCTGTTTCAGTGTATCTGAAGAAGTGTGCATGCACACGAAAGCTCATACCAAGAACAAACTCAGTTGGTCTCTAAGGTGCTACTGGAAAGAATTTCCTATTTTGTTTCGACTATGGCAGACCAACACGGCTACCCACCTGTAACATACCACAACCTGTTCTGCTGGCTATATCAGAATGCCCCTTTCAAGACTAACTGCAATAGGGGAAGGGGATCCGGGGGCACATGTGCATCCTCAGGCACCAGATTGGTGATCCCTGCACTAACTGAAAGTTCACAAGAAATAAAAGGGCGCCTAACACAATCCTGTATCTCTCTACTCAAAAGCAAACCCCACTAAGTTCAGTGGGATGTACTACCAGGTAAAGTGCATATAAGACTGCAGCCTTGCAACCCATCCTAAAAAATAACCAAGCAGCTGCAGCAACTTGGTTGGAGGGATCATTCACTGCTTCAAAAGCCCAGTTTCTAGTGACGACTAATCCCAGCCTATGGTATCGGTTGCTATTAACACTGGCATCAATCAGATAGATTTTTACCTGTAACAGGGCAAAAAAGCTCTCGGTTTGTATTACGTCGGGGAAATGTGCCACCATAAATGCTACACACTCCTCTTGCAGTCTAGATGCCAAGAGAAGAGCTGTTTCAGTCCACTTCACTCGGGGAAGACTACCGATCAGCCGGTTGGCTTCCATCAAAAGATGGGCAGCATTCTGTGGACTCTTAAAACAATACATATGTGCTCTGAGCAACATGGAATATGTAGTTTCTACACTCTATTTCAACATATAAAAATGTTACAGCCTAATGATCAAACTTCTATGTTTTTAACATCATAAGATTGCTTAGAACATTTAAATACACAAACCAATAACAAACTTGCCTCCTAAATTCTGCTGACTTTAGCACCACTTAAATTATACTAATTCATAGCTGTCAACTTTTCCCTTTTTTGAAAAGGGAAATTCCCTTATTCCAAATAGGATTCCTCGCAAGAAAAGGGAAAAGTTGACAGCTATGCTAATTCGAAATGGTGTATCAAAAGTCTTCTAATAGCCACACTTTCCACTAGAGGTTATATATTAACCAAGGCTGGAAATCTTAAAGACACAATGAAACAAAACTGCCACCTTGGTACATGAAGTGAAATCAAGGCAGGTGGTGAGCTGCATTAGTGTCAATGTTTTTTTTTTTCTTTAATTGAAAACAAGCAAACAGACTTACCAAAGAGTTTATCAACATGCTAAGACAATTATTCTGAAGCTCAGGGAATAAACTAGCAAAGCTCTTCTCTGACCAACATCTTACAAAATGCTGTACCATCCACCTGTTCAAAGGAAATATTGGGCTTAGACAAATCAACCCATCAGATGCCCCGTCACATATGTGAGCAACTGCAAAGTATTTTCCCGTTACAAGTCAAAGAGTTTAAGAAATGATATGCGCCTGCTGTTTTGCAACAGTTTTCTCAAAACTTAAAGCGACGAAGGAAAGAAAGAATCAAAATAGTTTAACTCACTTACTTCATGCAAGCATCATAAAGGCTTTCCGCTCCTGTCGAATGGGCAATAGCTAGACATTCGATAACAGGCTGGTGTTTCCCAGGCACGGGCTAAAAATTTAAGGATATAAGCATATTTACTGTACTTTTAAAACCTCGGAGAGATATGAAAGCTGCTGCTAATTGCAATAGGAAATGCTTTCAGTAAACAGATCACCTGTATTTGTGTGTACAAACTGGATCACTCTGATCCAGACTTCAAAAAATAATAATCAACTTTTCATTATTCATTCCGCAGCTGGGTATGTTTACTGCTTCTCTTAAAATGATACGCTTTCAAACTTCCTACTTCTGGGGAACCCTTTCCAAATCAAGTTATCTAGTGATAACCCCCCCCCCCCCAACATAACCTAGGTCTGTCTCAGAAACTCCATGCATTGTGGAGGAATTTGAATTCAACCCATGTGGGGAGCCAGAGCCAGGCCTGCTGTATCACACAGAGAGTATGAACTAAGAGTGCACTCAAGAACACAGCTGCAAACTGTGAAAGCTCAGTAACAGTGGGCAAAGGGTCTTGCCTTTCATAGCAAGCTTGTCCAGTGCACCTGTTCTTCTCACTGAGGAAGCCCTAAGAGACTTTCAAGAAACAAGACGGAAACCACCAATCGCACATTCGCCATAGTACATTTTGCACAACCCGACTTATAGATGAAAAATGGTTTCCGTGAACAACGAAAATTTTAGATCTCACACCTACTTTGCGTATTTAGGGAACATTTTATTCCACTTTCCCAGAATTGCTTAAAGCAACTTTTAAATCCATTTTAAAATTTGTATTTTATTCCTATTTATAATTCTAGCATATCAGTTACAAAAGTTTACCAAGTAGAGACAGTAAAGGCTTTCCAACTCAACCTTCTGGCCTGCAATACCTAGACTGAAGATTTGATTCAAGTATTTGGAGCCGTCTGGCTTTCATTGCTATCGTCAAAATAAATTTAAAAAAAAATAAACATTGGAACACACCTTGTGAAAAAAGTTGCAGTAGTCTCTTTTCAGAACATATATAGCTACTTCTCTTAGGCCCTCTAGCCCATACATGTCTGCAATGTTCAGTATGGAACTGGAGTAAAAGTAATAATAAAAATTATACAGAAGATAATCCTGCTTATAATGGAATCATTCCATAGTAATCTGCATTGCATTCAGACAAGTGAATCTAAATGACTGCATTATCACTCATATGTTGTTGTTTTTTTTGAGAGGAAAGTAAAGCAACATTTCCAAAGAGATCTAGTATTCCAGTAAAAGAACAAATAGGTGTAAGCCTTGCAACCCTGTTATATAAACCTCAGATTGGTAATTCATGCTATACATTGCGGTGGTAAACATTTCTTTCAGTCCCTTTTTAGCAACCTTCTGGGGACACACGCCAGTGACAGAAGAGGCCAGAGGCAAAAGCAGATAGAACAATGAATGCACATTTACTTTTGTACGGGTGGCTAGTTTCCAGCATATACACGGGGCCTCTCTATCCTTTCACAGCCGAGAAAAAGGCATTACCAAAGTTCAAGGACTGAGAAGAGATATGATAGCCATCTTCAAATATCTAAAGGGGTGTCGCATGGAAGATTATTATTATTGTTATTTATAACATTTATACACACATCATCGGAAGATCAGTTCACAAGATGAAAATAGAAGATAAAAGCTCAAATAAATAGAACAAAAACAAATGAAAACAATAACCCCCCCTCACACAAACACATAGGCCGTAGAATATCAACCAAATGTGTGGTTGAAGAGGAATGTTTTTGCCTGGTGCCTAAAGATGTATAATGAAGGTGCCAGGCGAACATCCCTGGGGAGAACATTCCACAAGTGGGGAGCCACCACAGAAAAGACCTGCTTTTGTGTTGCCAGCTTCTCATGGAGAAGGTATATGAAGAAGGGCCTCAGATGATGATCCCAGACTCCCAGTTGGTTTATGTGGAGAGAGGCAATCCTTGAGGTATTGTGGTCCTGAGATTCAGCAAGCTTGTTTTCTCCTGCTCCACGGGGTTGGACCCAAACCAACGGATTCGAGTTACAAAGAAGGGGATTCTGACTAAACATCAGGAAGAACTTTGTGGTGGTTAAGAGCTGTTTGACAGCGGAACAGACTCGCTTGGAAGGTGGTGGACTCTTCCTCATTGGAGGTTTTTAAGCAGAGGTTGGATGCCTAAATGTTATCCACTTCCCTAGATGGTCTCCCACTCAGGAACGAACCTGACCCACATCTGTTTAGCTTTACCAAGTTTGCTGCATTCCTTCATGTCTTCATATAATGGAGCGATGGCACTTTGAATGTGGTGACTAGTCATTAGGCTTGGTAAAAGGGTTACACAGCATACAGGAAGAGGAGGACTTAAAGAGGGCAAAGGTCATGGATGGGATTTCGGGTTTCGTGAGTGAGATGCAGTTCACATGAATTTGAATAAAAATGGCAGGTTTTCCAGACCCTTCATAGTGCAGCAATGCCCCTTCCGCCCTTAGAAAGGAGGGGGGGTTGCAGTTAGCACGAGCCCTCCATGTGCACAGGGGATGCCTTCATCCCCTGGCACTATTGGCCGAGCCCTGGGTGCGGTTCCTGCCCGACTCGCCAACCGGCGCGGTCAGCAGGGGCGTGCCCACTGCATTTAAGTGGGCCCGCGGCCAGAGCTCGGCCTCTTCTCCTGGGCTCCCAGCTGATCCGGTTTTCCCCTGCCCACCCACCCTTTAGGCTGAGTTTTCTTCTTGACCTTGCTATGGACTTCAGTTGGTCGCCGTTGAGGGGCCTGGTAGCAATTTTCCCACTTGGCCAATTGGCTTCCGCCTGGTGGTTTTCACCTACCTCGTAGCAATTCGTCACAACTTTGGTTTTGGCGGTTAGGCATTGGATTATCTCGGGAAGGCTAGAAGGTGGGGGGAGGTTGGGCCATCACCTCCCCCAAATGCTGAAGGGTACTTCGATAAAGGAGTCTGAGGGGCGTGTCCGTGTCCAGAGCCGTGGAAGGTGAGGGCCTAAGGCACGCCCCAGATCGGTGATCACTGGGTGAGTTCCTAGCTGATGTGCAGCAGCAGGGCTCTCCCATCTGTGGTTAACCCTTCCCGGACTGCCAGCATAACGTACTGGAGTCGGATATAGTCAGTTAGGTCCAATGCCTAAAGCCAATACCGCTCAACATCCGTAACCAATAAAGTTGTGGCCTTTTCTTGCCCATTTAACCTTAATTATGGTGTCTTCTGTTTTATTCATCATGGGAGGGGTCGGGATATTGACATGCAATAAACAGGGTTAACCCAAGTACCAAACATTCCCCCTCCTTCCCACAGAGTATCCTTCATCACTACTACCCAATCAGCTCAGCTGCCGAGTAAAATAAAACACACACCCCTTTTCGCAGTACTTCAAACATAATTATAGTGCAATAATAATTATTCCTGGTATTCTTGCCATTTTAGTTTATAGACTTTTTGACATACTTTCTATTTTAATGTGGAATGGTGGAAGCAAAACAGGCATGGTATGCAATTAAAAATAACAAAACTTGACACATACCCAGCATCTGCTTTGTTTGGGAAATCTAAAACTCCTCCATAAATAAAATGCAGAACGACAGTCATCTCTACATGGTTTAAGCTACAAAACAGAAAGAAAAATCATTACAGACACCAGCATCTGTGAAATAAAATAGGTGGTTCACGTTTTATAAACCCTAAGTGGTTCACCGAGCCCTGTCATATTATAAAACAAAACCGCATCAAGGTAAAGTAATACCACTAATGCAATCTAAAATTATACATGGGTCCCATTCCCCAACAGCTAAAAATGTGAAAAGCTGGATTCTCACAAGAACAGCTTCACAAGAGCTCCAGCGATCTAGTCCTTGGCTACAACCCTGAAGCCTCTTATTTGCTAACCGCCCAGTCAAGTGTGCCAAGACTGCTTAGGAACAAGTGCTTTTAAGATTGAGCGATCTAAAGATTAAATTATCTTTATGAGATTCCCCATCACTAAAATGGTAGGGGTTGTACTCATTCCTAAGGCTTTCCAAAGAAATCTTCAACAGATTAAAATGCATTTTATAGGAGATTAAAACTGTAAGCCCCTCCACAGGAGATCAGAGGCAGATACAGACATAACAGGAAGATTCAGAACACATACCAAACCACGGTCTAGTACTGCAAAAAGTGGTCCAGGAGTCATAGGTTCACATTTTCCCTCCTCCCCATTTCCTTGCATACACGCATTGGTGGGGGCTTCTATTGGTTCGCCATTCATGGAATACTTTGGAATTATGCTGGGGGCGGGGGGTGATGTGTGTGGGAGAACCCTACACCCAAGTAGTTTCTACAGCTGTTAACTCATTTGATGCACCCAGTGTCCTCTCCAACTACCATTGCCTTGTCAATCTAATCCGGACCATGCTTGGCAGGGTCACGGAGTAAGTCAGGGGTCAATATACAGAATATACAAAAGTATTGAGGAATGTATATTTTATTGCAGTGGGACAAAGACAATTTTATTGTAGTGAACACAAACACCTGCGATGGTTGCATGGATCTAGAATGCCACCCAGAGGGTGGCACCATTGAAGAGGCAATTTTCACCAAATTCCCTTTCACCAAAAGCCCTTTTAAGTCTTCCCTGCAAGGTCAGGGGACCATCAAGAACTGCATGATGAATCAGCAAAAGTTATCTCTCTCACCACCCGCTTCCTGCAGCCAGCACCTCTGCTGAATTAGAATGCTTTCTGTGAGTGGAAGGAGCCCTCTTGAGAATGAAGGGCAACTCAGAACCTAACCCACTGTGTTCCTGAGAATTAAGCTTGCATTTCGGGGTATAGCTTCCAACGTGATAAACAGGAACAACTGTACATACTGCAACATGTGGAAACGTTAAATATGTTTGAGGAGCATTCAATAAAAGTGAAATTAGTTGTTTTGGGTTAAATGACAAAAAAATCAACACAGTTGTCTAGCTGCATGAGAACACATGAGGTAGCCATAAAAACAGCACGAACAAGTAGCCCTGCTGTCTTGACAGCTGGTCTCTTAAACAGCATTTTCATTATTTCAGGATAAGCCATATGCACTGTACTCTCAAACGTTTATAACGGCAACAGGAAAAATCTACAAAAGGGCAGGACAGTGTATAAGAAGATTTGCAACGGTGGCCCCGGATTCAATCTGGGCTTGCAATCCTCATTTGTGGGGCAAGCACAAAAGCCTACTGGGCCAGTTTGCAAACAATGATACACTAATTACTCCGTGCACATAAGAGAAGGGTGCATGTGAGCCCAAGCTTTCTTCCAGACTTGTTCTCATAGAACAGCCATGTACAACACATCAATCGTGAGCCCCAATGGACCGCGGGGTTGTTTCTGGTCGAT
The DNA here is from genome assembly GCF_009819535.1 of Lacerta agilis. Taxonomy (NCBI): domain Eukaryota; kingdom Metazoa; phylum Chordata; class Lepidosauria; order Squamata; family Lacertidae; genus Lacerta; species Lacerta agilis. Next base: position 23,407,694 of record NC_046317.1, read on the forward strand.
TGGAGGGCCTTTCTCTGTAACCTCAGATGCAGCAGCAGCAGTAGCCGCCACCACTGCCAGTCTCCATAGCAATGCAAACCTGAGCAGCACACATGGGGAGACAGAGGGAGGCGCGAAGGAGTTGGGAGAGGTCTGCACAATGCTGCTGGAAGAGGGGAGGCAGGCTTAGTGCGGCTTAGGGAGGGCAGGCACTATTGGGATCCACATCAGCTGTGCGGCTCCCTTTGACAGGGGAGGGACAGAAAGAAACTGGCTCCTCAGATCTGTGCAAACTAATATAAAAATATAGTTTGACTTTTCTCACTTGTTTAGTTACCTGTCCATCTAGTAACTATTTGGATCTGTCATATTGATATCCAAACATAACTACTGTATCTGTGAAATAAAGATCCTTCCTTCCTTCATTTATTTAACAAATGACTTCAGACAGTGGTAGACCACTGCCAGTTTTTGATACTTGTTGGTAGATCACAGCCAACTTGTGGTTGGACTTGCCTGTCATACAACAAAACCATGATTTGGCATTCTGGCTGAACTGGGTCAACAGGTCTTAAGCTCCATCATCAGAAATAGTGAGACTGTGGTTACAACTGAGACACGCTGGTGAAACAGACACCCCCTTGTCAAGAAATATAGGTGCTGCCTGACTTCCAGCCAGGACAATAGGAAAAGCGGTCACAGGCTTTATCGCAGGATAAGATGCATCTGACTCGGCTGTTTCAAGAAGTGTCCCCAAGCTCCCGAGCGATCAAAAGTTCTAGGATGTCAGTTGATTAAAAAAAGCATCCAGCATCACATCACCAGGTATACAGAACCATGTTCAACATATGTAAGAGCAGAAGCAAGCTAGTTTTTATTGTCACTTCGTCATCACAGTGCAATGACAGCTTTATATCCCCACAGATGTGCACAGCAAACCTCATGTTGACTCAGAGGGAAATCTCACTATGCTGAGATGGATCTTATTCAAAGGGAAGGCTGTATAATATTGCACAAATTAAAAGTCAGAGCACCTGTACAAGGAATGCCCAGTTAATGCATTTTCTAAGATGAAAAGGAATGCAGTTTTAGGAATCCATAGTTTTTAATCCACAGTCAAGTGTTAAGTGATCCATGAACCAAGGCAGCCAGCTTGCTTTGATATTTGCCATGTGTGCTGCTCTTATTGTACAAATGGCTACAAGAACCTGCTCAAACCGTTAAGACCTACAGTGACCAGAACAAGCCCAGTGACAGCTCCCAGGTAAAATGGGGGAAAGCCTCAAGAATCTGCACTCCTCTCTGGAGCACCAGTCCCCAGCTCCCAAGTATGGCTGAGTAGTTGCTAGCACTGATTCAAGGCTAACTAAAGCTTCCCTTAAACCAGGATAGGCAATTGTGGTTTTAAATGGGTTCCCATTAGCCTTACGCATGGTTCATATCAGTGCCGACACACATCAGTGCTGACGGAGGCATGATGCTCACCCGTGTGACGCTGCCCACCCCCGTCACCCTCGCAAGCTGGCACCTCTGCCCCTAACTGTTCCCCTACAAAGGATTTGTTCCAGGGTTTGTTCCAGGGAGGCAAGACACAGCAATGCCTCTCCAACATTGCCTTTATAATTTGTTTACTACCCATCTAACAGGCCAGCAAGTCATGCTAAAAGCAGAGAAGGGATGTTACTTGCTCACTGAATTTAATTGCAATGCAGAACTTTCCCATTTTTAACTCTTCCAGTTGACGGTTTGATGCAAATAAGATAGATGCAGGTTCTCAATTCACAGAGGTTTCCCACTAGCCAAAATTTAGGACTGTTGCTCAAAATATACTGCAACAAATAAGAGAGTCAGGACAGATTAATTTGAATTGCTTGGTATGCAGCATGGCTGCTCCGCATTTGCAGTGATTTTAAATTGCCTACCTTTGCTCCCCATACGACTTGCAAAACAACTTACCCTTGAAGAGTGATGTGCTCTTGAGAGCTTTCGGCCCAGCTCCCATTCAGCATAGCAGCAAAGTAACAAGATCTGGCACATAAAATGGCCCTGAGAGAGGGAAGGGTGGGGTGTTGGGGGGAGCAAACATTATTCTACTAGATACAAATATTTATTTTAGGAAAGCTGCTACAAAAGGTTGAAATTATTTGCCCTTTACCTACTAATGTGTGTCTGCTCACTGCATACTTATTTCTCCCAGGATCCCTGGCAATTTAATCCGATTTGTCACAGAATGTGGAAAAATGCTACCATTCTGAAATGCCTCCAGTTAACAGCTAATCCACAATTCATTTTCATTATCCACAAAACAAGGCTGGAAGAATCTCTCAAATTCTTAGGCACCTGGGGTTTTCTCCCACTTTGAACACAGAACACCACTATTTTCCCCCATCACAGATCTTTCATCTTCCTTCCAAATGAGGAAATACCTCTTTTGAGGGCAGACCTGCAGCTTAACAGTAATTCAGCTATTAACACTCTGCAATCTTTTCAATATGATTTATTCTGGTAAAAGGTTTGCTTATTTATTTTGAGGACCAAGAGCCTTAAGGAGCAAGACAGCTGTATTCTTTTTCTCTCGCTCGCTAAACTAAGCTTTCCTTGCAGGAGGGGAATATTTCAAAACTCAACACACTGTTCCTGAATCAACGCCAGTCTTCATCTAGTATTAGATTAGCTCTTCTCCATCAAAGATCACACATATTGGACTGTATGCAATGCAACCTACTCAGAGTAGTCCCACTGATATTAATGGACATGACTAACCTAAGTCATGGGACGTGGGTGGTGCTGTGGGTTAAACCACAGAGCCTAGGGCTTGCTGATCAGAAGGTCGGCGGTTTGAATCCCCGCGACGGGGTGAGCTCCCGTTGCTCGGTCCAAGCTCCTGCCCACCTAGCAGTTCATAAGCACGTCAAAGTGCAAGTAGATAAATAGGTACCGCTCCGGCGGGAAGGTAAACGGCGTTTCTGTGCGCTGCTGTGGTTTGCCAGAAGCGGCTTAGTCATGCTGGCCACATGACGTGGAAGCTGTACGCCAGCTCCCTCGGCCAGTAAAGCAAGATGAGCGCCGCAACCCCAGAGTCGGACATGACTGGACCTAATGGTCAGGGGTCCCTTTACCTTTTTAACCTAAGTTATTAATGTCAATGGGTCTACTCCACTGGCTCCAAGTATAGCTTAATTAGATACAACCCACAGACATTTCAAAATGTTGTTCCACCCACCCCAAAAACGCACTAAGCTTTTTAAAAATAAAAATGCTACAGTCTCTTGAAGTACCTGTGCACTTGAAATTGTTTTCTGTCAATCCATATAGTAAGATCCGAAAACCAAGATTTCTTGCAGAGCATCAATAGGTCTTTTCCTAAGTGAGATGCTGTTTCTATTTTAGAATCATCTGGAACAAAGAAAAATGACTCGTTTATCTTAATTATGAGACCATCCTCCACCATAAGATCTTGGAATAGATACACATCCTAAAATAAAAGCTCTGTGGAATTTCACGTTAATAAAATATATAGCCTCAGTATCATAGGAAACAGGTAATAAAAAAGGATCTCTGAACATCTCTAAAACCTCAATCCCTCCCAAATGCATGGGGAAAGAGGTGTGTCTTCAGTTGCTGACGAATGTTAACACTGGCGCTTACTGCACTTTGTTGGCAAGTTTATTCCATAGACAGGGATACACCCTGAGACTTCCCCAAGCATCCAGAACACCCTCAAAGCCTCCCCTGGAGATGTTAATTCACAGTCCGGTCAGTAAGAGTAGCATGGGGATCATGGGTTTCAGGGCCATAGTGTTTACACTATGTTGTACCACTTGTTCCCAATATAAAGCCACCAGGTGTGGTCATTAGTTGTTTGGGGGGCAAAGTGTCATCAATGGGCTGATGCCATCCAGCCCTATTTCTATGTAACAGCTGAGTCAGGGGAGGCAGTCCATGATCTGGACTAGGGCTGGGCGATATATCCATATATTGTCCAAAATCAGTTTGAAGTCCATATCGTGATATCAGTTTCATAATTTTTTGACTTGGCAATTTATCGCGAAATACAGTGTGGGAGTGCACTACGCGAAAATCACAATGTGGGGGGAAACCGCGAAGCCAGACAATGCTTCTCTCAATTTCTGCCAGCTCAGCTCCCCCCTGCCTTCTGCAAAGGGCAGCGAATCACAAGAGCAGGCACGGCAGAAATCACGATGCAGGGGAAACCACGATGCCTCGACATAGCTCCACCCATATTTCAGACATGGTGATACAGTGGTGCCTCGCTAGACGAAAATAATTCATTCTGCGAGTGTCTTCGTAGAGCGATTTTTTCGTCTTGTGAAGCACCAATGCAAAACCGCTAGTTTTCGCTTAAAAAAAAATTCGTCTTGCGAGGCAGCCCCATTGATTTTTCGTCTTGCGGGGCAGCCTTCTGCTAGCGAATGCCATTTGTCTAGCGAGTTTTTTGTCTAGTGAGGCATTCGTCTAGCGGGGCACCACTGTATATGAGTATATCATGGTGTCTAGCTGGTGATATCACAATGCTGAAAACCAGATTATCGCCCGACCCTAATCTGAACAGTTGTGGGGTGGAAGAGGGTCAATAAATGGAGCTTGAGCCCAAAGGCATTATGGGCTGGCGGTTCTCATGTGTGGGAAATGGTCTGCAATCCTAAACCCACTTTGGAGAAAGATGAACTCACCAGGACTTCTGAAGAGACATGTGTAGGATTGCACTGTTACATCTTGCCTGCAGGCTTACAATATGCCTTGGTTATTGTTTTTATTGATCTTGTGTGAGCCTCGGGGTACCTTTCCAATGGAAGAGTGAGCTAACAATGCTTTAAGCAAACTCCGTAACTCCACAAAATGCTCGACGCTACAGCATCTCCACGCTTACACAATAGGTGGGTGTAAGAGTTGCTGTGGCTACACATCCCTACAGTCCTGTCTAAACAACGCAAGGCTCATTACTCAGGAGCCAAGTTGCAGCGAAGAATATTAAACTCGACATTGCGAGCGCAGTAACGGCAAACCTTGTTTCAGATGGTTAACAAACCCACACTGGCATTTAAGTAACAAAAGGAAATCCAAACGCCACCGGTTTAACCTCACCTGACACAACTGCATTGCCTTTAGCATCAACAGCAGCAGCAGCAGCTTCTTCTCCAGTAATTTCATTTGCAATAAAAGGGGAAGCAGCAGCTTCTGTTTCTAGGGCTCCGCTTAAGGAATACTGATAACCAGATGTCCTTTCATGATTTTCTAGGCACTGTCCAGCGAATATTTCACCATTCTGCAGATTGCTGACGTCCACACTTTCATGTTCCTTTGTGGAGCTAGGCTTTGATATTTCTTTCTTGAGAATCGCTTGCTCAGGCTCTTTGACGTTTCCGGATGAATACACGACCCTAGGAAGAGAGAGTCAGGCTGTAATCCCATGCACACTTATTTGGAAGGGAGTCCCACTGACTTCAATGGGACTTGCCTCTGAGGACGCCTGCAAAGGATCAGACTTCATAGAAAGTTTTATGCATTGCATAATTCAAAATGTGGTTTTGACTACCAGATCTCGTGACGTTAATGGTGCCTATCCTTAAGTACCGTATTTTTCGCTCCATAGGGCGCACTGGACCATAGGGCGCACCTCGTTTTTAGAGGAGGAAACAAGATAAAAAATATTTTTTCTGGTTTTCCTCCTCTAAAAGCCCGTTTTTTTTTAGGATCAGCTAAGTTTTGCAGCTTTTTTTGCAAATGGAAAAGCCCTGTTTTTTGAGGATCAGCTAAAAGTTTTGCAGCTTTTTTTGCAAAGGGGGAAAAGCAAAGAGGAAAAGCCCTGTTTTTATGGGGTTCAACTCACATTTCTGCAGCTTCTAAAGGAAAGGGAGTCTTTTCTACAGTTTCCAGACAGATAATCTAATCAGCCAGTCACATGTTGCTGGGGAAACAAACAACCTCCCTCTGCAGCACATTCAACAAAGGAGGGCGGGGCTGAAAGGGAGCCAGGACTCTTATCTCTCTCCCGATCTCTTGCTGATCAGCTGCTGAGCTGGTACTTTCAACACCCCCTTTTCTCTTTGTAAAACAAAAAGCATGATCCTCCTTTGGCCCCTGGGCTATTCAGCTCCAGGGACCACCATTCGCTCCATAAGACGCACAGATATTTCCCCTTACTTTTTAGGAGGAAAAAAGTGCATCTTATGGAGCGAAAAATACGGTAGCTAGCCAAAACAAGTAGCAAAACAGAACCCTGCCCTATAATTGAAATCTAATACCACAATACATTGCTTTACTTGCCCTTCCATCTCAATCATTTGAGTAAGTGAGGCTGTGCCAAACACTAAAACCTAATTATATTTTAATACACAGAGTACTCAAAAATCCAAGACATTTTAAAAACAGCAGCAATCGCAAATTAATTCAACCAGGAGAAAAAATATCTCCCACGTACATCTTAAAAGTGTATTTTCCTAATAGCACATCTGCTAGAGAAATAGTACTTTACAATGCAACATCCCTGAACCAAACCTGGTCCATGAGGCTTCTGGCATCTGGCTTCTGAGTTGTCATTCTAGAAATAAAAAGGCAGCTTTAAAGGATGGGCAATTCAAGACCGGCCCAGCGTTCCCAATCTCTCTGAAAGTGGCTGACGAAGGAAACCAATTGCTGATCAAGAAACTAGTTGTTGCAGATTTGATAATGGGGGAAGAGCCACACCTCCATGGTAGATGAAAAGTTCCAGGTTTAATTCCCAGAATCTCCAGGTGAGGCTGGGAGAGAAATCCCCATCCAAAACCTTGGAAAGCCACTGCCAGACCGTGCGATAAATACTGGGTTGAATAGACCAATTGCCTAACTCAGTATAAGGCAGTTTTCTATGTTCCTACGCACAATCACTTAGAACGATTCAATAGTTTCAGAAACTAGTTATTCTGCAGGGAGGGTCCACGCACGCAACAGAGATCATACTACAACTGTAACCATTTTTGGATTGCTCCCCCCCCCCCGTTACTTTCTGGCCTATTTAAAAAGCAAACTCGCAGCTGTGCATTTTTATTTTTTATTTTTGTTTTTGTTTTCTGCTATTTTATTGGGACAATATTTCAACCCTGGAACATCTGCCAAAAATCCAATTGTACCCCAAAATTAGGCTTGGGGGGGAAAAACCTTCTACATTGGTGCCAAATGAAGACTGCTTTCCAGCCTATTTACCGCAGTGGAGTGTGAGAGATCTTTGAGCAGAAAATGTCCCTCCTCAGCTGCAGTCTTCATTAAGTGCACACACAACCCAAAATGCTTTACCCCCAACAAGCCCCATAGTTTGGGGGGGGGATGACAGAAGACGAGTGAAAGTCTGCATGTGTACACAGTATCCATGTTATGCATTTCAGCTATAGCCCTACCCACTTTTGTTCTGACACCCCATCCAACATCAACATGCAATCAAACAGAAAAAAAATGTCCCTCACCCTTACTTTTAGTTTAGGGATGGGGAATTTGTGCTCCTCTAGAAGTTGTTGGACCTCAACTCCCATCAGCCCCCATCTAGATGGCCAAAGGCCAGGGGATGATGGGAGTTGTAGTACAACAATATCTGGAGAGCCAAAGGAACATGACAGTTGCAGCCTGTCCAGCAAACCTCTCAAGACTATGTGTGTTTTTAAACAGAAATCTAGCCACATCAAAGTCCATGGGGTTAAAGAGCTTCAAAGCCAAATCCTTATGACTTTCCTGGTTTTGTAGCCGTGGCCCTTGCCACTAACCCGAGTTCTGCCAGCAGGCAACAAAAGAGAGTGAAGAGACTGAGCTTTAAGACTGCAAAGGAAGATCTGAGCTCCCTGGTTCTGCTGCAGGCTCCACTTCTGCCATCTCTACATCTGGGCCAGCTGTCCCCCCCCCCCCCAATTCTTCTTCTTCTTCTTCTTCTTCTTCTTCTTCTTCTTCTTCTTCTTCCACTTGCCACTCTGGGCATTTTTATTTGGACCTGGAAAAGGTCAACCTGCATTTCTGTCTTCTCCTTTGTGGAATGGCAGATCTGCTTCAGCAGTTTCCTTTTCTTTTTCCCAGAGAGGGTAATGTTCGCTCGGGAGCTAGAACTACGTTTCTTTAAGTGATTAATGGTGATGAGTCCCTCATCCACTACAGCACCTACAATCCGGTGCTTCTTTCTCTTCTGCTTGCTAAGGACACGGTGCCTTTTGAAAAGGTTTTTCTGTAGCTCCGTCCAAGGCCGGTGGATTTTTTCAGTGGCTCCCATGCTTCAACCCACGTTGACACCCTTCTCGCCTACTTCCTTATACCTTGTAGTTTTCGCAGCTGTGCATTTGAAAGAGAACCACATTATCCCAGAGTAATCAGATTCAAGCAGACCTAGCGAGAGAAGGTGTACATAAAATATAGGTGCATGTGGATATGCACAGGGAAAAAAGCATGACCCAAACGTGCCAGATTAAAACTTGAAGATCCTGTGATGCAGACTTAGAATGAGCAACCCTCTGGATCGCTTCCTGGTTTTCCCCTCTAAAGCGTTCATTTACTGCCAACGATAACAAAAATAGCCTCATCAGTTCTCAAAGTCTTTTACAACAAGACAGACAAAAGTGTCATGCAACCTTCAAGAAAGCCATAAAGGGCAAAAACAAGAAAAAACAAGAAAAAACAAGAAAAACAGGATTGCCTCCAAGTAGCTAAATAACTCAGGCTACTTTTTGGGGGGAAGACTTCTAGATAACTATTTCCTTGAAAGACTTGCTTGGCAATATGCATGAATTTATGGAGTGTTAAAGAGTATGCCGTGTCCTTTAAGGCATAAACACTCTTGTCCAAATCTGTTCTGAAAACGACCTCCAGACAGACATTCTAAACTGTGCGCTGCAATCAGATGAAACTTGTCTGTATTTATTAGTCAATTTATAATAATTCCAGGAAAATACAAGATAATCTTCCTGCCAGGAAGCTGTAACACTCCGTTATCAGACAGTCATCTAAATTAAGGTTGCAAAATTCTTCTCCCCTTTGGGAGAGTACGCTGACTGGACTGCTAAAATCTTGATCATCACTTGTGGGGTTGACAGGCTTTCCAGCAACGCAATAAACAAATAATGACTTTGGCCTATGCAGGAAAGGAGAAATAGTCATTTCTACATATTCTGTCACTCTCTAGCATGACCAATAAACTGATCGCAAGCTGTGAAGACAAGTCCAAGTTTGATTCTCATTGCCTAAGGGGGCACAGGTTTATTCAAAAGACCAAGTCCCCCAAGGGTACCCCCTTACTTCCCTCCATAGATTGAACAGCTGCTGCTCATTCTTTGGGGGAAAGTGCAGCATTTGGGGAAGGGAAGAACGAAGTCTATTTCCTTCCCCTCTCTTAATGTGGCTCTAGGATTATGGGGAAGAGGACTTGTCGTTTTAAAAGTTTAACCCCACAAAATCTGCTCCCCCGTTTTTGTTTAAGATTAACTTTTTCCCTGCTTTTCCAATTGGAATGCTTCTTGCTGGAAGAGGGAGGAGAAGCAGCATTACATAGCTCGTCTTTGGATTCTGGAGTTGTGTTTTGCCCATGAGAATTCAAACAACTTTGGGAAAGCAGGTCTGATTCTGTCCCATGCTCTGCCTAAAGACACTGGGGTCAACCTTCTTTTTTATTTAAATCACTCTATTTACCCACATGCCTTGAATTACAAATCATTCTGCAGAAAAAGACAAGATGCAGGTTTTCTGTAAGATGACCCGAAACTCCTGGGAGCATACAGAGGCACCTTTAAATAGGGGGTCAGTGCCATGTTTTTGTGAACTCAGCCTCCCTCAGTCACTACCCCCCCAAACAACACCACGTGCATTTGCCTCTGAATCAAACACCTATTTCTCTTCTTTGCACTTCTCCACACACATTTGACAAGCTGTCTCCATCTTTAAAAAAAATAGAAAACAAATGAAGCACCAAATACCTGGAGATTACTAAATATGGAAAAAAACAGCTACCCATTCACCCTAAAAGACCCAAATGATGCAAACGCTACCAACTGTTGCAACGTAGTGCCATAGCTGTCAACATTTTCCTTTTTTAAGGGAAATTCCCTTATTCCAAATAGGATTCCTCACAAGAAAAGGGAAAAGTTGACAGCTATGCATAGTGCCCTCCAGTTGTTGGACTATAATTCCCATCATCCCTGACCACCAGCCATGCTGGCTGGGGCTGATGGGAGTTGCAATTGAGCAACACCTGAAATATTCCATGTTGGCTACCTCAGGCCTCTTGGGTTAAAACAACAGTGCATCTCACTGTTCCCTTCCCCTGCTCTTCTGTCCAAAGACTTAGATCAACCTATAGAAACAATATTTAAAACTCTCCAAAGATCCTGTTAAACACACTCATTCACCAGTAGTCCAACAAGAAACTGAATATAAATAAAGCGTAAAAACTAATAGACCCTAAGAATCTAAAGTCATTTAATGTGGCACTAAAAATACATCATGCTTGGCACCAGGAAAGCTTCTCTGGGGAAGAGCATTTCATAATCAGGCAGAGATGGTCAACGAAATGCTGCCAGCTTTCCACCTCCGACTATCCCGTCCACCTCAAGTTAAACACATACTTTTGCAGCAAGTAGGCCAAAAAGACAAAAGGTGTTAATGTGGGATGAGACAAGATTACACAGAATCTCCTCCAGTTAAGAGCACAGGATTATTAACTAAGGTTTCATTAGAAATAATGAAAGCATAACATTTCAGTCAAAGAAAGAAAGAGTCTGGAATCAACGCCGGATTTAGGGTGATACCAGGGGGGGGGAGGTTCCCCCGCATGGAGGGGCCCAGCCAAGGTGGTGCAAATTTGAGAAGACCCATAATTGAAGAGATCCCTTTGAGGGTGTCAAATTTTGGCTTTGCACAGAGTGCCATATTACGAAAGATTACCAAAGTCTGCTCCTGCCAGAATGACCCTTCTTTCATATACTTGCCCTGGCTAATATAACAGGCAGCTTAGAGATCTCTTACATGGTTACAGAACATTTGCAGCAAGATGCGGTAGCTTTTGAGTTAGAAAACAAAGTCCTTCTCTGCAAAAGATGCAGAGCATGGAATCCATGGAGCGTAACTTCTGCTGTCTGCAGACTGAAGACTCCTAGCAGTAGACCTGGTATGTATGTAGAGGAAATTTAGCCGTGAAACTGACACTAGGAGATGACAATGTTAAGGAAAGGTTCACCAGCATAGTGCATATTAGCAGGGCAAGTCTGGGTTGCGGAGGCGCAATGGACAGTGTTGGGCGGATGAAGCAAAAGGTGGCAGTAAATACCAATTACTGCAGGTGAGAGAGGCAAACAACAAGATGGGAGAGTTGTTGGTTTTCTGTGCTCCACTTCTGGCCTTCACAGAGGCATCCGATTGGCCTCTGCAGGAAAGAGAATGCTGTGTTAGATGGCCCTATGATCCAATCCTGTGCTTATGGGCCTTCCACATACGCAAAATAGCTGATCCTAGAATTTCTTCTGGATCTGCTAGACTGAAAGCTACACTACACATCTCTATTATGGAGCAGGAGGAAAACGAAACGGCGTTAAGACTTCCATGCACCTTCTTTCGGAGACAGGGTATACATCACTTTGAATTTTTCCATTACAAACAAACAATAACTTTAAAAATAGCATGTAGAACAGAAGCTAAAAGGAATGACAGCCTTAGCAGTAAACAAACTAAACAATACCAGCCATTCTGAAGCTGCTCAAGACAGGAAGCTGAAATGTCTATATAAAAAGGAGGACAGAAATACAGCAGAATTGAGAAAGCAGGCAGACTATGTATTCATGCTCTGTCTGTAAGCTGTATTTTAATGCAACTCAGAAGCTTCTGTCCTTTTTGAAGTAGGGAGAGTTCTCTGTATGTTTCAATCTATTATAATTGGCTAGGTTAATAAATGTTTAATATTTGTGGAGTTCTCCGTATCTGCCCAAGAACGCTGCAGTATTCCCTGCTGCATTGACCTAGCCATGGGAGGCGGCACTCACCGATCTCACAACTGAAGCACATCGGGAATAACATGCTGTGTTGTGGAAAACAACCTATGTCGCCTTCACTCTCTTAGAGCAGACCGATTCCCGATAGCAGCTACTAATGAAAAAAAAAATCCTTCAGAAGTCCTGCCTTTCAGAAAATTACAAACATGGACACAGGCTTGCTTTTACAGTGGTACCTCAGGTTACAGACACTTCAGGTTACAGACTCCGCTAACCCAGAAATAACGCTTCAGATTAAGAACTTTGCTTCAGGATAAGAACAGAAATCGTGCTCTGGCGGCGCAGCGGGAGCGGGAGGTCCCATTAGCTAAAGTGGTGCTTCAGGTTAAGAACAGTTTCAGGTTAAGAACGGACCTCCAGAACGAATTAAGTTCCTAACCCGAGGTACCACTGTATAAGAAAAAAAGACTGTCTAAAAACACAAAAACTCAAAAACTTTGGGTTGTCCGTTCCAAAAAGGTGTGAGTTCCTGCACCTCTTATTCTAGGGGGAAAAAAAACTGTAGACGGTATTATTGCTTTCTGCTCAGTGGGGGTCAGGTGACACATTGAGGCCAATATCAATATGCAACCAATATATATTGGTTGTTTCTTAGTGCAGACCCAGGCCACCAAGCCTGAGCTTCTATAGCCACCAACCACCATGAACCACCATTGGCACAACTGGCAGCAACAGCAGACGTGTTCTATGCTTATGTTAATATTTTATTCTCTTGGTAATTATGCTGTTTTAAAATTATGTGCATTTTATATTTGACTTTATGTTTCCTTTTGAAATGTTTTAGATTATTAGTTTTTACCCCTTACCTGCTTTAACTCTGATGTGTTCAGTTTAACCATATGCTTTTATCTTATGCTGGTTTGTGACCAAAATAAAGATTGATACCGATACTGAATATTAAAGCTGATTTGTGGTGGTCATGTAAATATGCTAGAGTATTGGGAAATGATCCTAAAACTCACATTTCCCAAAAGACCAGAGGCCTTTCTCATAGGCATGATAGGCAATAACATTCCAAAAAAGGCACTTAATATCTTTCTGTATGTGACTGCTGCAGCTAGAATACTGTAGTATATGCGGAAAAATGAAAAGAAGAAGAGATACTCACGAAGGAAACTTGGCCAAACACATTGATCAAATACAGAGAATTAGGAACCATGACCACAAAAACTAAGTAATAAGGACAAGTTACAGAGGAGTGGAGGTATTTTGGGTATTATCTTAGAGGGTACAATACATAATTTAACCTATAAGTACGAGTTAACATATGAGCAGCAGATAACATCAAAAATGGAAGACTTGAGATTATAATGGGTGAAATATCAGGATATGCGGCAGATTAAGATTTCCCTAGAATGCCACAGAGAAATGGATTGGGAAGTCTTTGGAAAAGAGAGGAGTGATGGATACTGTATGATGCGAGTGTAACAGCTGTTAAAATTGCATAAATAAAAGTATTTTTTAAAAAAATGAAATGTATGTTTTTGTTTTGGTGATCTTTGTTTGTTTTAAATACATATTCTATAGTTGACCTCCTTTGTAATGTTTTATTTTGAAATCTTTGGCTTTCCTGTTAATTAAGTTGCTTTGACTGTATACTTTATGTTTGGCTTTGTTTTATTGCGGATTGTTTCCTTTGATGTTTTAATGCGTTGTAAACCACTTTGAGTTTTCTTAAAAATATAAAGCAGTATAGAAATGAAACAAACAAACAAACAAATAATAAGATGATGATGATGATGATGATGATGCTTGGTCCTAGGAGCAGCCCACATGGTTAGGCTGAGTCATGATCACTGCAGATCACCCAGATGGAACAGCAACATTGGGACTGTGCAGCTGCACTAGCAGAACCAACCCAGTGCTCCTGCCACCTGAACACGCACACCCAGGTAAGCAGCAGGGACAGCCCTGTTCGGAAGGCAGCTGTGCCCCATCACACGGGCTGCTACTGTAGGGCTCTCTAAAGCAGATGATTCTGTCTCGGTTCTTCAGTCTGACCAACCTGTCCCAAACAGAATCATTGAACTGTAGAGATGGAAGAGACCCTGAGGATCATCTCGTCCAACCCCCTGCAAGAATACGTAGCTGTCCCATACAGGGATCGAACCTGCAACCTTGGCATTACCAGCACCACACTCTAACGGATGGAACTATTCAGTGGCTGGTGAGGGAGTGCAATGGGTAGGAAAGGGTAACAAGAGGCTGTCGCCACTGACCAGCAGCTCTGGATAAAAGGAGTTCTTGCGCTCTTATTGGAGTCAGCACTGTGCAAATAAGTACCTTCTGAATCTACCAAGAAACTTGATGATAACCAGAAGTTCAGATGGACAGGAACAATCTGTTGTCAGGAACTGGTACAGCATCTGTAACCCGAGGTACCACTGTATTTATAACAAGAGGACACCAGCAATAGACAAAGAGACTCAAAGAAATATGTTGGATTTGCGGTTTGAGTGATGTTGATTATATGGGGTAATGAGGCTCCAACTGCAAACGCTTTTCACTAAAAATGTCAAATTTGAAATTAAGGCTACAATCCTACATACCATACTGAGTAGGCATATGTAGGACTGCATCGTAAGCTTTATCTTCCTGAACATTTGAAGAATGGGAAAACAATTAAGACAGAATAAAAGAAATGTTTTCAAAGAAGAATTAAAATAAGTCGGGCGTTTGAAAAACAAAGCTTTAAATACTTTTTTTTTTTACTGAAGGACACAAGGATGAAATAGAAGATACCCCTTCGCCCCCAAAATAAATTAAAAATCCAGAAATAGGATTACTGCCTCTAATAGCTGCTGAAACTGATAAAAATCCTTATTTCCTCATATAGATTTTGTTTCATTTCGCAAGCTACAGATAGCGATAAGGAAATTCAATTATGCTTAAAGACTCCGAGTCGCAAAAGTAAACTGTACAAAAAGACTGAAATCAATTTCAACAAAACTGGGCTAACTTAACAATATAATCAGACCTTACAGCATTACCAACATTTACAATTTCTGTTAACGTTATAGTGTAGATAAGGATCACAGCCTAGACTTGCAAATATTTGCATAAACACATGTTACTAGTTTTCTTCTGCAAATCCTAGCATAGTAGTATAGTTTCTGACCACAGCTTTTTTTGCTGCACTGCAGTACTCCTGTGAAAAAAGCCAATGGAACTCAGGATTCAGTTACAGTTGTGTAAAAAATATCCTGCATGACTTGGCAATGTTAGCAAGACCTCTCTATTTCTCAAAGAGGGAAAATTTAATTGTTGGGAAGAATACATCATTTTACACTTGCAAATTTCTCCAATGTGGATAAAATGCAAATCCAAAGTCTCACACATTTCAAAATCCTGCATCTTCACTCTAACACCAGAGGCTTGGTACAAAGAACCAAAGCAGAACTCTTTGCTAATAACCACAGCAAAAACACTGGTTTCCAAATATTGCAAACCAACCGAGTACCTGCTCCTGATAAACTGCCTGTCAAACTGAGACAGATGGCAAATATACTGAAATTTTTACTTTCATTCAGCTGACATATTCACAAGAGATTATTTTTAGTGATAAATAAGCTTATTTGCTATATAAATTGGAATGCTAAATTTGAACGATAGTCCTGTCAATCTATTGGTTTTTCGTTATTAAAGTTCTCTGGAAAGCTTTTGCATATTTGTATTTCAGAATACAGGGGGAAATTATTTTCACACACACAGCTGTAATGCAAACCTTTGCCTTTGCTGTCTGTTGGGAAGAGTAAAAATTCCATTGCTCTGTTTTTCCAAAGCTTCCTGCATTGCGCCAATTCATTCAATTATGCAGCTGCTAATTGGAATTGACAAAAATCTTTTACTTGTCAAGCTGTACGCACAGTGAGAACAGCATTTCTCCTTTTCAATTGGTGGCACGGCCAATGGCATTCACACTTAGATTTGCACAAGTCCTACTAAAAACCAGAACACTGTCAAGTTTACAAGACAGAAGGGTAAGAAATAGAATGGATTTATTTTTATTTTTCGGTAGGAAAACGCGGAATGATTACAGCAGGGTGGTTAAAATTAAAATAGGAACTCACGGTCTTCTACCTCTAACCTGTAAAGCTGATGTAACTACTGTTTTGCGCCATCTAAATGTGGGCAAATAATAATAATCTGGTAATCAAAAACTGTGGTATTCCCTGGGAATCTCTGAAAAAGTAGGATGTCTGTTCTAAAAAGTAGCTTGAATTAGCATAGCCTCTTCCCTGCAGGCCTGAAGATCACATTTAATTAAGCAATATGCTGCTCACTCTTTACATTACAAAGGGAATGTCTAATATGCAGTTCTCCAATATACCACAGGCTCTCAGCGGCCATGTCACTTAACCTCAGTTGAAGCAACCTGTCAACAGAAGAGACTCCCACTCAGCAAGAGCAATAAAAGCATCAGTCCCGCTTCTCACGCATTTCATGTAGCAATTGGCTTCTGGGCCACATAAAAAGTGACCTGCCCTGCGTCCTTTGAGGAACACCAATCCTCTAAAGGAGAGGATTAAAGAACCAGAAAATTATCTAAGAACGTGTCTTGATTTTGACAAATTACCCAGTCTTGATGACGAGCATAACATTCAGCACAGCCACAAAGGGAGCCTCTATATTGTAATGAGCTCTCCTAGGTGCTGGATTTGTGCAAAGACACTTAGTAACCCACCCCAGGAGGATTCTAGCATCCCCAACACTGGGGGGCTTTACACATCTGTACAGCAATTGGAACCATTCACTTGTATGGGGCAAAATAAAGGGGCACACTTGGAGACAACCTCAGGATGAGCTAAAACTCCCTCTAGTGACCTCAGAAATAAGCCAGGCACCAGGTGCTGGTCCATTCGGAACCATGTGGAGGTTGGCAAATGACTGCTCCATCTGGCTGGCCCCTCCAGCTTCCTTAAGCGGGTCAGAAGAATTACTTATTTATTCCATTTACATCTCACCTTTTCCTCCAAAGTAAATGGCTCATCCCCCTCCTCAATTAATCCCTACAATGACCTTGTGAGGCAGGTTAAGAGGTTGCAACTGACTCCAAGGTCACCCAGTGAGCTTCAGATTTGAACCCTGATCTCCCATGTCCTAGTCAGACACTCTAAGCACTACACCATGCTGACTTCCTATAGTTCTTCTGCTATGGGGCAGTAAGTAAATAAATATGGGGAAAGCCAAATGTCACTTAAAGAAGGTTCTGAAGAGTTTCCCGGAAGCTTGCATTTGTTTTATACTGGGTTGTTTTATTTGATCTTTTAATGTGTTATAAACCTTTTTGAGATTTTTTTCCTTAAAAATATAAAGTGGTAGAGAAATTAATAAATAATAATAATAATAATAATAATAGCAAGTTCAACTGCAAAAAGGTGCCTAGACATTCCATTGTGGCAATCGTAACTTAGGTTTTAGGTGCCATTTGGCAATTAGCTTATATATCTGAGTTTCTAACACTGCCTCAGAGTCTCAGATCGAGGGCATTCTGCCACCTCTCTGATGTACCAAATTGAAGTAATTTTATAAATTTATGAATTATTTAAAAAGGATGGTGCGTAAATTATTGGATATGCAACCAGTAACTTCCGGTGGTGTGAGAGAGCTGGAACAAGGAACAGAGACCAAACACCGAGGCCTTGCTCCATGTCTCCCACATCACCCAATAAAATTGATGGGCGGTAAATTCGGTACAGACAAAAGAAAAATACTTTCTCACAGTATGTAATTTATTTATGGAACTAATTGCCACAATGTGTGATAGCCAGGGTCTTAGGGTTGCTCCCCAAGTCACACACTTACTCTCAAGTAGTGAGCATAAGTTTGCAGAAAATGTAGAATAGACATTATAGCTCTTTCATATATCCTTGGTAAAAAAACATTTAAAATGCCAAGAAAGAGAAGAGTTTCTCTCCCACATACAAGAAGCATCTCTAATGAAAAAACAACCTTTTTAACAAAGTCATCTAATTAGCCAGTAGGCATGAGGAAAAGCAGTTTCACAGAGAAAGCAGACGATTGTTACTCAATGGAAATCACACCTCTTTCCATTTAATTCATGAGTACTAAGAGTATCCCAAAATCATCTTGCAGTTAAGTACACTCTTACAACTTGCTGGCTATTACTCTGTCAGCTACCCCTTTTACCTCCACTTTCGCTTCCTCCCTCCTAATTTCATATTGCCAAATATTAAGAAACTGATGTATCAAAAATATATTCTGGTATGTTGATGATTGGTTATGGGTTCATATCTAGTGTTAAAAAAGGTGGGGCAGCATTCTTTTAACATATCAGAGTGGGGTGGGTGGGAAAACTCACTCTTCCCAAATTCCTTGTTCTCCAATCTAAGTATCAGGCTCATTCCTTGATGTCTAGAGAACCATTATAATTGGACAAACTGATGGCCTGCCATCAAAACTACCAGGTTTCTTAACTGTCACCAGATCTATCACAATACTGGCTCGAACTACGTTTTTCAAGGGGGCAGGTGAGAGTGGAAACTTACTGCAGGAATGTTTTAAATTCAGAGGGTTCCAAATTCTCCAGATTCAAAACTTCACCATGGTTTGGACTGTTTAACACTCTTCCAGCAACATGGGAGAAAAAATCGGGAACTCTTGCTAGAAGCACTCCCTTGTGAGCTCGGAAGAGAGCACCTCCAACACGGAAAGTGACATCAGTTTGGATTTCTTCTTTAAGAAGCCTGTGAAACACAACAGAGATAGCATCACACATTGAGCTCAAAATGTTTCTTTCTTGAATGTCTAAAACAAAGTGCTATGCTTGCTCACTTTCCATCCTCCCAAAACCAGCTACCCAGATGGTAGGTGGCACTGAATGAGCTGGGACAGGGGTGGCACCAAGAGCCAGGATGACTGGCCACCTGCTGAGGCACATACCAACCTGTGGAGGTGCCCTCCTATTCCTCCTTGCTGTCCTGTTCACCTGTGTGAGCTGACAAGAGCAAGCCACAGTGCCTTCTGCTTAATTTTTCCTTCAGGACAGCTGCACAGACAAGATCCTGAGAAAAGGCGCATGCAATTGTGCACTGGAAGGAAAAGGAAGTGAGCAACTTACAGAAGGGTCCCCCACAGAGATTTTGCCCAACAGCAACCCCAAACCTGGCACCAGCACTAGATCAGACTCACATCCGGCTGTTCGATAATACAAACAACCAGGCCCATTGCGAAACTCACTTCCTCTCCCGTATTTTCTCTCCCCCAGCTTCTTGCTATTCTAAGACTTGCAATTTCTTTCTTTCTTTGCCTTTCATTTCTGATCAGCTACTGGGAAAGCTGTAGCTTCAGAGAGCAGGTGAGGCAGGGAGATTTTTTTCTTGCTGAGACACTGCACAGCGTGCCCTGGGAAGAACCGATTGTTTATCTACTCTAAGAATTGGAGCTCTGGGAGGGCAATATGGGTCTCCTAGTGACTATACGCAATTCTGAACCAGCTACAGCTCCCAGAATTCTTTGGGGGAGGCCGTGGCTGTTTAATGTGGTATGATGCTGCTTTAAATGTATCATGCAGACAGGAGCTCAGACATGCCAAGAACAGACCCACTGAAATCAATGGGATTTAAGTTAGCCGTGACGACTACTTATGCCCCATTATTTCAGTGGGCCTACTTGGAGCATGCTGAAGCCCTTGCTTTTTCTCAAATCTTGAAAATTGTGACTTTCTCCAAGGAGTGGAGAATGAAAGTGTCATGAAGTAGTGATTCTGTAAACAAGTATCGCTGGGTGGGGCCCCTCAGGCAGGTGATAACAATTAGTCCCCAAAGTGGGAGCAGGTGATGGGGCTGGCTGGCTGCCAGCATTCCCCAGCCCTTATAAATCTTCGAGTTAACCTGCCGAGGGGAGGAGAGAACACACTGTAGATTAGGCTGCTGTTTGACAGCTGGTACAAGAGAAGATGCCAATAGAGCCTGAAAACCTGTTCCCTACGTGCGAATTATTAGAAGCTTGGAGGGAGGACACAGGATAGCGACCTCCTCCTTGACAGAAAGTTCTTTCCAAATCACTGATGGAAAAACAGGTCCCAGAAGGGCATCCCCTAGCAATTAGTCCCCAGGGAGGAACAATTATTCCATCAGCTGGAATAGCTCAGACGATAGCACAGGAGGCTCTTAATCTCGGAATCATGAGTTCAAAACGCCACATTGGGCAAAAGATTCCTGCATTGTAGGGAGTTGGACTAGATGACTCTCATGGTACTTTCCAACTCTACAATTGTATGATTCTGTGATTAAGGGGAAAAAAACCTGGTAAATTTGTGGGTGCCCGGCCCCTTCATGGGGAATTTTGTGGGTACTTGGGCACCCAGTGAGTTGGCACCTATGCCTGGTAGTCTCCATAAAAAAGCTCAGTTAATTGCACTAATAACAGTCTTTATTTGCTTACGTTATATTATAATGGAGAAATTGCAGTGCTTTTATACTTCAATGTTTCTATCCGTGCATTACAAACACCTTGGGGGATTTAAGAAGAAAATGGGGTGGGGGGCGGCGAAACTAGCAGACGCCAGGGGGGAGGGGTCACGTGCATGTTGGGACTGCCTGCGCTGTTACTTCCCACACACCCCTCTCCTAAGCAACCAGCACATGGGAAGAGCCACACCAGGGTTTAGTGATGCTAAGGGCATCGTGCGGATTGGCCTGAAGGTGAGTGCATTCCCCCCCCCCCACTTCCTTGTACCAAGTCTAGGGCTGCCACATGTCTGCATTTCCCTGACAGTACTGGGATTTCAAAGGGGCTGAACTGACAGGGGGGGGGGTTTCCCAAAAGGTGGAAACACAAGTCAATCAAGTGTTTTGTTGGTGTTTTTGTAACAACTTTGGGGCCTTCCTAAAAGAAAAGTCTCCACAATTTTGGGGCCTTCCTAAAAAGAATTTCCACAATTTGGGGGTTTTCCTTAAAAAAGAAAAAAAAGCTCAATAATTCCGATGGTTTCCTTAAAATAAGCTCCATCATTTGGGTGGTTTCCTAAAAGAAAGCGCTCGACCATGTTGGGGTCTCCCCCTACCTCTCCACATCCTGCCTCAGCCGCTCAGCCACCGCCTCCTTCAGCCTCCGCCTCTCGGACGGGGCCTTCTCGCCGCCGCGGCCGTCGCCTTTCCCTTCTCTTTCCGCGGCCCTCGCGGGGCCCTTAGACAAGGCGCCGCCGCCCCAGCGCGCCATGAAGCCGGCCAGGCAGCCCAACTTCCGGCTCAGAATTAGCCGTCGGTCCCTGAGAGCTGCTGCGCCGCCGCCGCCGCCGCCGCCGCCGCTCACGCTCCGCTTTGTCTCTCCCACGCCGCAACCGGCGCTCGGCGAAGGGAGCGTCTCGAAACTCTCGCCTTCTGTTTAGAAGCGGGGGCCCGAGAAAAGGCCCACCCCTTTCCTTCGCCTCATTGGGCAGCGGGAAAGAGAAGACCAATCGCGAAGCGGCTCTCCGTCGAGCCCTGCCTCCGTGTTATTTACCATCCTGGGGCGCACGTGGTTTGGTCCGGGTGGAGGCAGGGAGAAAACGAAGGGGGCGGCGGGGCTTGGCTACGGAAGGATCCTGGTGATCCGGAGCCGCGGACTCGTATAGAAAAGCTGGCAGGGGTGTCATTGGGACATGGCAGAAGCGAAGTAGAGATGGATGGTGTTTGAATTACGCTGATCTGACGCCAAGTTAGCTAGATTACAGTGAAGTGCTTTGTTTAGGGTTGTCGTCTTTCATAAAGTAAAAAAAAAAAAAACCTAAACAAAAAAAAAAAATAAGATCCGGAAGTGGTTGAGCGTTCCCCCCAAAAAACATGTTTTTTCATTGATCCAGGACAAAGCGCCCTTTTGGAACCGCCCCCCCCCCCATGTCAATTCAGACTTTGACATATACGGCAGCCCTAACTTTGTTAAGAGTCCAGAGTTCTTAGGAGACACCAATTTCCTTCACAGAGCGTCAGTGCCCAGAATTCCCTGGGAGGAGGTATGGATCATTAACCCATTTAAACTTGTAGTTTTGTGAAGAATAGCCTCCTAGCAACCAGCAGCAACCTTAACAAACTACACTTCCCATAATTCTTTGGGGAAGGCATCACTGGTATGATACCGCTTGAAATGTATGGTGCAGATAGGTTACAGTCCCACAGCAAGAGGGGATTATGATGGGGAATGCTGCCCGAGTAATTGGGATAATGATACCACAAAGGAGCCAACCAATCGTGAATGGATACATCATGTTTTCTGTCATACATTTAGAAAACTCACTATAAAGAGCTGGGTACAGGGCACCATGTCAGTTGCAGTTTATTAGAACAAGGCAAATACTAGGATACATAAGTCATCATTGGAGTTCTTCATTCTCTATTTTAGTTGTTGAAACACTATGTGTATACATCCTAGGTTTTTTCCCCAGTTTACATCACCGGACAAGCAGCTATCAACTTAGCACAATTACATCTGATTTGTCACTTTAGGATCTCAAAATGTGCCCAGACACAAGTTTTCTTTTCTTTAGGCTTTTGCAGTAATATGTAGACCAAAAGACCTGTTAACATTTTTAATGGTAAAAATACAGTAAAAAAAATTCCAACCAGTAGAATGAAAATTGATCATCATACCAATAATAACTTCTTTTACATCTGGTACCCCTGCACTGATTCATCATTATAAATTTGTTAAAGGCACCACACATTAGAATTTTAAAGCAAGTGAGTAACCAAAACTAAGCAACTTTCTATGAGTTCCTTATTGTACAAGCACAAACATTTTTAAGGCAAGTGTTTCATGTGCAAAATACAGAATACAGGTAAAACCAACATTAACATTACAGAGTCTTACACCACCTTCTTGTAATAACATTGGCATCAATACGTACAGTACATTGAAAAACATTTTCTCTAGCAGAGCTCAGGTCTAAGGTTTGCTGCAAATATGGCCCTGATCACAATTAATTTTAACATTTAGATTGTGCCAGCAAAAAAACAACAGTCACTCTCTTTTTCTTGACTCTTCTTTCAAGAAAGTCCATATCAACTTGTTCACGATGTCAGGCTGATCTTGTTGGAGCCAGTGGCTGGCTTCAGACAGAATCGTAAGTCTAAACTGATTTTTTACATAAATCCTTGTGATTTCTGCCATCTCAACCTCCATAAAGGGATCTTTTTCTCCCCACAGCAACAGAGTGGGCATGGTGACCTCATGGTGCTGCAGAGGCAGACAACTTTAAAAAAATAAAAGAAAATAAAGATATTATTTTAAAAATCGGGACAAATGGATCAGGTTTAATCCCATTTCATAGTCTGTCACTCCAATCCACCAAGAGAAATCCAACCTGAAATCAGGCTAACTTGTGTAGCCAGTGTGGACACAGGTCTGTATATATTTCCGCACTCCCATGTTTATCTGGGCCTACCTTCCTTCGATTCAGGTAGGGATACAAAATACAATCTGGGGCTACTACTAGCTTTGTGTGACCAGAATTGGACCGCTCCTTTCTCTCTCTTGCGGCAATGCATCCCCCATCTGATCCAGAGGGTTGGGGAACCCTATGGAGCGGATTTTGGGAGCACATGGGAAGGCAGGAACGGGGAGTGCTATTTGCACAAGCAGAAGTCCACTAGGCAAGTGTGGCACAGTTGGTTATCAGCCTATATCCCTGTTATGCCACATGAGGACATATTTATAAGGAACTAAGGAAAACAGGGCTTTTCACTTCATATAAACTCATCCTGTATGAAAGGCAAATTAGACCGCAACTTTCAAGTGACATTACTGAAGGGTAGGTGGGTTCGAGCAGGACTCAAGGCCTAGGTTCAGCTCAAGAGAATTTAATGACGCATCAGGATCAAGAATGACAAATGGGGGCACTTGGCCCATTATATATACCCCTTAAGCCGGCCCAGCCGGCCTGTGATAGGTTGCCTTATGCTGCAACTAGCAAATCACAACACTGGCCCTATCGCAGCAGGGATTGGCTGCTTGCCAGCTACCAGCAAATACCATTGGAGCATTTTAGAATCCTTCCCGTCTTTTGTTCTGCAGCTGAAGCTCCTGAGCTCCAGGAGGCATCAAGGCGTAGGCCTGCAATGGCATGCATGCAGCCTGGGCTTCTCCTACGCTGCCTGCATACATAACATTTACCACCCTCCTCCTTTAGATAATTTCAAATTAAGAAAAGTCAGATCCCCAATGGCTGAACATCCATTTCCAAACTAGTTTTCTCCTTCCTCCCCCACGCCTGAGAGGCATTTCAGAGAATCTGAACTGAGTTTCAGGGTAGAAGATTCACAATAAGGCCACCATACACTCCCATTTTATCTCTTACACAAGCTGTGAGAAGTGACTATGTTTCTGTACGCATGTCCAGTGCATGGTAATGACTTCTGCACCTAAATTAAGCCATACTCTGTACCCGAACACCTCTAGGTTGTGCTTGTGAACAGTGGCTCGTATTATGTGATTGATCAAAGAGCAATAGACTGACCTGAAAAGGTTTCTATAGTGGTTAATGGGGCCGGTTAGTGCGCCTGGTTGGGAGAATACATACAGGTAAGCTTCAATATCTTCCGCTGTTAGCCTGCAACCTTTCCTTCCAGTTCCACTTGACTGGCCAGGAAAGAGGCTTTTCAGAATCTATGGCAACAAATAAGTAACAAGTATTAAATCTGTCCTAAATTACTAGACAGTTCTTATTCATAAGCACTGTAATTGTCTCTCATTGGCTTTATATTAATTCTTCTTTCGTTATCATACCTCTATTTCCCACCTTCAGAAGTTATGGACAATAAGGTGGCAACAGCAGCCTCAGTGGAACCCCCAACTTTGCAGAAGTATGTTATTTCCAAAAAATTAACCCCCAGTTGATTACGTAAAAAAACTATCGAAGCAAGGTGAGAACAGGCTATGCTGAATAAGTATGGAAGGGTATTTCAATTTCAGTTTTCCCCGTTTCTCATTTCCCCCCAATCTTCAATTTTCCACATTTTGCAGCAATTAGCATTTTTTATTTTAAAAAAAATCCACACGAGAAACACATTTTCATATGCAGTTTTGCACAAATTTTTGTCATTTTCCCTAATATCATGCATTTCTGTATATTATTTTCATGAATACTTTCATTTTCAGGTGCACTTTCCCCATAAATATGTGTCTTTGTAAATACTAGTTAGAGAACTGCATTGCAAAATTGGGGTAAGTGCGAATTTTGAAGGATAGGTCTGTTTCAATTTGCATATTGTTTTGGAGACTGCAAAGTTGATAAATGTGGACCAATTTTGTGGACCTGTCCCTTCTGCACAGCAACATTTCCATAAGTGACACAAATTCTCTCTCTCGGCACACTTACCTTAAAATCATTTATCGTAAACATAAGTTCAGGAAACCATGGCATTTGGAAGAAGTAGTAGTAGGCAGATTTAATCATTTGTGATGGATGTCGTAGAATGTATTCTTGAAAAGAAAAGACATGTTTGGGGTTGTTGTTGTTGTTTTTAGCTTGGTGTATTTATTATGGCTTATTTCATATGCTGTGAGGCACTTTGGGCACAATTTTGTGGAAAGGCAAATAAATGAAAATGAAAAGGGAAACATACCTGTGGACTGAAATGAAAAGCTGGTGATTTTGAATTACGATAAAAGGTTAATATCCTTTGTACCTAGGAATTAGTAATGTTGCAGACAATCCTATGCACGTTTACCCAGAAAGGAAGTCCAATCACGTTTCCTGAGGCTTATTCTCTAGGAACTGCACTTAGGATCGCAGCTCATAAACCTTATTTTTTCCTTAATCTTACAGAAGCAAGAGGAAGAGAAGACAGAAATGCTAAGGGGTAGCGCTTTGTCCTGAATTAGGCAAGTCTTTTAAAAAGCTGGTTTTTGCTTTTTGAAATATGGCAATCTTAGGTCCTGCAGACTTGAACCTCCCTTTCATTCAGACCATGTGGGCTATCGATGCCTATTAGTCATAATAATAATAATAATAATAATAATAATAATAATAATAATAATAATAATAATAATTTATTTATACCCCGCCCATCTGGCCGGGTCTCCCCAGCCACTCTGGGCGGCCTCCAACAAATACCAAAATACAATACAGAGTCACAAATTAAAAACTTCCCTAAACAGGGCTGCCTTTAGGTATTTTCTGAATGTCAGGTAGTTGTTTATTCCCTTGACTTCTGACGGGAGGGCGTTCCACAGGGCGGGCGCCACTACCGAGAAGGCCCTCTGCCTGGTTCCCTGTAGTTTTGCTTCTCGCAGTGAGGGAACCGCCAGAAGGCCCTCGGCGCTGGATCTCAGTGTCCGGGCTGAATGATGGGGGTGGAGACGCTCCTTCAGGTATACAGGACCGAGGCCGTTTAGGGCTTTAAAGGTCAACACCAACACTTTGAATTGTGCTCGGAAACGTCATGACACTTTGTACTGTATGTTCAATCTCTGACAGGGTGGATAAAAATCAATGTTTTTTTTAAAAAAAAAAAAATCGGATTTTTAAAATTTAAAACAGATTTTTAAAATAAAATGCTTTTGGAGGGAAAATCTTTCTAAAGATAGTTTTCTATTTATGTTACATTGTAGTCCAAAGGCTATTCATCAGGAAATAAGGATTTGTTTTAAGTTTTTCATGTGTGCTAAAACTCAGTCTAAGTTTTTTTTAAAAAATTGTTTAACCACGTCAGTTAACAAACATAGATACATATGCTATAATGTTATTGTTTTAGTTAAATAAATTGCTTAAATTCTTATTAAGGAAATGATTATTTTTCTCCTTCCTATAAAGTAGAGCAGAAAAGTCATCCAAATATAAACAGTTAACTTATTAAACCTCACAATAATTTTGTAATTATCTGTCTATGTATTAGAAGCTGCAGAAATGTGAGTTGAACCCCATAAAAACGGGGCTTTTCCTCTTTGCTTTTCCCCCTTTGCAAAAAAGCTGCAAAACTTTTAGCCGATCCTCAAAAAACCAGGGCTTCTCCCTTTGCAAAAAAGCTACAAAACTTTTAGCTGATCCTCAAAAAAACAGCGCTTTTCCCTTTGCAAAAAAGCTGCAAAACTTTTAGCTGATCCTCAAAAAAGCAGGGCTTTTAGAGGAGGAAAACCAGAAAAATATTTTTTTTCTTGTTTCCTCCTCTAAAAACGAGGTGCACCCTATGTACCTCTGAAAAGCAGCTACTGGGAGTTGCAAGTGGGAGAGTTCCATTGTGCTCAGCACATGTAGGTGTGAATATTTCCTATTGGTGAGCCACTGAGTGAGCAGAATACTGACTTAGATGGGCCTCTGGTCTGAACAAACATGGCTGTTTTTATGTACTTATGTTTCTGAAGCAGTTTGCTCTACCATTTTCTTTAATGGCTTGTGGCACCTGGGTATGTTTATTCTTCCAATTCAAATCCACTCTGTTCTTAACTTGGCACTGGGGCTCCCCCCCCCATTCTAAGAGAACAAGGAAAAAGTTTGTGTTGAGCTCCGACACCTCTTTTTCTAGAAAAAAACAGCACCACACATTTCTGCTTAAAGATGAGAATGCTACAGACAGATAAAACATTGGATCCCAAAAACTTACCTGTAAAAACTGAAGGATGGGGAAAATTCACAACAATCAGCTTCGTCACCATTTCTGGGTAACAAATAGCAGCTAGCCAAGCAATCATTCCACCCCAGTCGTGACCAATCAGCACACACTTGCTGTACCCTGTTATTTAAAAATAGATTTCTGATAGTTGTTTACCAGCAGTTACATCCAAATACATTATCACATCAAAGGGAATGACAGTAGAAGTTGCAGTATGCTTGGTAGCAACATCTCAATTCTATTCCCCCCCCCCTCCTGGCAAATTATATTCATACCACATTAGGTGGGCACTTCTATTAATAAACTGCTTTCAGAATCACGGGATACAACATAGCAACAAGGTGGGAAATTTCTTAAGAGCCCTTCCCCCCCCTTCATAGCTGGAGTTTTTATATAAATATATTCCAGCATGTGTTTTAGATCAACTTATACGGTAAAGGTAAAGGACCCCTGGACGGTTAAGTCCAGTCAAAGGCACTCATCTCGCTTTTCATGCCGAGGGAGCCGGTGTTTGTCTGCAGACAGCTTTTCCAGGTCATGTGGCCAGCATGACTAGACTGCTCCTGGCGCAACGGAACAATGTGGCAGAAACCAGAGCACACAGAAATGCTGTTTACCTTCCCGCCACAGCGATACCTATTTATCTACTTGCAATGGCTGCTTCCGAACTGCTAGGTTGGCAGAAGCTGGGACAGAGCAACGGGAGCTCACCCTGTTGTGCAGATTTGAACCGCCAACCTTCTGATCGGCAAGCCCAAGAGGCTCAGTGGTTTAGACAACAGCACCAACCACATCCCTTTATCAACTTATAACATCAAGGCTTGGGGGAATAAGGCTGCAATAATATACAACCAGGAAAAACAGATTTTTTAAAAAATTACAAGAAAATGCATCAGCCAGTACCAGAAAATTCCCTTGAGGGAAGGGTGGGGAACCTGTGGCCCTCCAGATGTTGCTACAATTCCCATCATCCCTGATCATTAGCCATGCTACCTGAGGCAAGGGGAGTTGAGGTCCCATGACATGTGGAGGGCTGCAGGTTCCCCACCCCTGCTCTAGGAAGAAGTCACAAAAGGCTACGTAGGGGAAAGGTTTCGGTACTCTTCAGGAACGCAGCCGAAGTCACCGTTCCTCAGTTTTAGAAGGACCCCATTCTACAGCACTGGCACCACAGCTGTAAAATGTCAATACTTTCACAAATAGATGGTCACTGGACATATCTGATGAACGAAGCTAGCAGGAGGATTGATTAGAGATAGACTGCCCCTGTTCTGATGTGGCATGAACAGGGGATTCGGATGTCAAGAACGCAACTCTGGAGATCCCACCAACTTGCTTATTGGAAAGCAAGGCAGGGCCCAAGATGGCATCAAGGCCGCAGACCCCAGTGTGCCAGGAATCCATTTGAGCTGGGGGTGAATAAATAGAAGTCGCGTCAAGACCAGGAGCCAAAGCATCATTGAGAAGCGTGGTGGGACTCAATGAAGCAAGCAAAGGGCTATTATTAACAGGGACAGGTATGGAAATGAAGGTGCCAGGGCTGATCAAGCAACAGGGCTGGGCAGGATGGGTTATGGGGATTGCTGGTAGGATGAAAAACGAAGCCCCTTTTACAACCTTCCGTCTTACTGATCGAGATGCTTGCTGTGGTTTCCTATCTGTCTGTTGGTACGACAGATAGAAACGTTTTGCCTTTTCCAGTCGCTTAACATCTACCTGGATTTACCTTAGGCTCCGTATCCCCACAAATATGTGCTTTCTTTTATCGCAAATACAATATTTGCAAGCAACTCATTTGTATGTTGTTTTGTTGAGGGCAGGGATAGTCTTGCTATGTGGAGATAGCCTTCCTGCTTTTCATTCCCACACATGCACAGCTCCCCTTTTTTAGGGAGGGGGGCATATCAAAAGACTGTATTCCAGCAAAGAAGAATGAGAAAGCAGAACCCTTGAGGAAGCTGAGGGAAAGGAGTTTTTCTCTGCTTAAGCAGGTAGGTAGCCACGTTGGTCTGCCATGTTGTTGTTGTTCAGTCGTTCAGTCGTGTCCGACTCTTCGTGACCCCATGGACCAGAGCACGCCAGGCACGCCTATCCTTCACTGTCTCTCGCAGTTTGGCCAAACTCATGTTAGTAGCTTCAAGAACACTGTCCAACCATCTCATCCTCTGCCATAGTTGAAACAAAAAAAAAAAAATCCTTCCAGTAGCACCTTAGAGACCAACTAGGTTTGTTCTTGGTATGAGCTTTCGTGTGTATCTGAAGAAGTGTGCATGCACACGAAAGCTCATACCAAGAACAAACTTAGTTGGTCTCTAAGGTGCTACTGGAAGGAATTTTTTAAATTTTGTTTCTGCTTAAGCAGTCATCCAAGAATTTACGTAGGTTGGGGAAAGCTGCGGTGCTGGCCATCAAATCAGTAAGTGCCTGTAAACAAATTACAGTCATCTTCCCCACTGAAACTACATTTGCTCAGGGTGTGGGCAGGAATTACGTTTTCCCATTGGCAAAACAATGCGGATTTGCTGCAGGATAAATTGTAGTTTCCGTGCAACAAATGCTCTACCTGGAGTAAATGTTTTCTGGCTGGCTTTCTACTGGGCCCAGCATGTGAGCACTGCATGTGTTGACCCTTTCAAGTAAGGAATTTTTTGATAAACAGCTCAAGAATCACGGCTTTTAAAAATCCACGCACATTTTCCTGAATTAAGATTTAAATTAAGAAAAATAGCCTGCACTCCACACATGAACAGTCATATTTAAAGGAGAAATTGTTAAAGGGGAAATGTTATCGTTCCCCCTTTTAGGATTATTATAAGCTGGGCAGCTTGGATGCTATTAACACACCAAGAGACTCCAATATATCCTTTATATCTGTAATCAGGCAGTCTAGCTTGTAATTCTCTCTCTGGGCAGGAGCATCAGTTTCTCCGTAACCTCTCAAATCCAAGGCCACAACTCGGTATTCGCTCTTAAATTCCCGCATTTGATGACGCCAGGAGTACCTATTAAAGAAGAAAAATGTTTTACTTCCTAGTATTTTTTTAAAAAAACTAAAGGTTGATAAGCTGCTTTACCTTATTTTTAGAAAAGCAGTTCACACCAGAAACATAAAAGATCACAAACCTGAATTCAAGAAAGATGTTATACCAGCATTTTTTTTTAAAAAAAAAGAAGAAACAAAAACTGCACAGAAGCAAAAACCCGCAATATTGATCTTGCTGCATCAGATCAAAACGACTCAGAACAAGGTGATACATTCACAGCATGAACAAGGCATCACTTTACCTCACAGAAATACAGAGTTGGCTATCATCTGCTCATGGGTAGGCAAACTAAGGCCCGGGGGCCAGATCTGGCCCAGTCGCCTTTTAAATCCGGCCCGTGGACAGTCCAGGAATCAGTGTGTTTTTACATGAGTAGAATGTGTCCTTTTATTTAAAATGCATCTCTGGGTTATTTGTGGGGCATAGGAATTCGTTCATTTCCCCCCCCCCAAAAAAAATAGTCCGGCCCACCACAAGGTCTGAGGGACAGTGGACCGGCCCCCTGCTGAAAAAGTTTGCTGACCCCTGATCTAGCCTAACCCCAGTGCCCAATGCAGAATGTAACTACAATGTCCCTACACCTTTAGTAAAGCTGTCTTGTTATGGATGCTGAGAGTTATTGATTGATTGATTGTAATTTTGAAATTTGATTTCCAATGTTAAAAAAGAAAAAGAAACAATAAAGAATAATGATAAAGTTACATCCAAATATCTTACACATTCACGTATCAAGATTACTCTGAATCTCCTGACTCCCCCCCCATCCCATCCATGGGTCCTCTTAATTCTGTTTTCATCTGCATATCAATACTTCTCTAAGATTTCCATCTTCCTAAATTATCTGTCGTTTCCATTACATTACAAGTGCATTTAAAACCCTGCTAATGTTTTAACCTGTTTACAATGATTTTGTATATACATTATAAACATTTCCCATACTTTTAAAAAAAATTCTTGTCTTCCTGCTTCCTGAGCCTGAAATCATCATCATTTGTTAGTTTGATGCATTGCTAATCGTTCAGGATGATCAATGGAAGCTAGTTATGGGAGACAGTCTTCTGATACATGGGAATCTCTCTCCAGGTAATTCTCGCTAGTTTAATACTCCTGATTTGAGTTGTGAGGGGTCGAGGGAAGTCATATAGAGGAAGCCTGAAGTTTGTGTGAGGTCGTACAGAATAGCAGCTTGGAGCCAATTTGATAATTTTGAATTTGGAGATGGGAGGAGAGAGCTGCGGGTCATCTGAAAGCAAAACAACTTTTGGGCCAAGGGGCTTTCTCTGGAAACCTGCGCCATTGTTTGCTGAACTAGCGCTAGACGTATGAGTCTTTGTCTGATTCTGGTATGCTCTGGTTACCTATTGCCGGGGGGGGGGAGGGAATGACCCCAAATATTCCCATTTGTAAGCAAGATTCCAGTATTCTGTCATCAAGAGGAAAATGCTTCATTGCTGTACTGTTAACACAGCCACTTCAGTGGGGAATCAGCTGCTCCTCTTTGCTCTGCCTCATGAAAATTTCGTAGACTTTCTGCCCTAATCTGGGGAACGGATGCAGCCAGAAGTATCCCGTTTGAAGGAGGACATTTCTGGGCCATTGCCTTCCCCTACCATTTTGCTCTCATGAAATATCTGTGTGAGTAAATACAGGAATGAATGTGGCTAAAGTATGTCTTTATAGTAGCCCTGGGCATCTTTAAAAAGGGTACTGAATTGACTTCGATAATGTAAGAATAAAGCTTTCTTTCTCATCTTTTTTGCCTTTTAAAACAACAACAACAAACAAGCAAAGGACTATCTGGACCAGAAGAATTCGGCCTCAGGAGTAATCTGATGGATAAAGTTTCGCTCTTTTTCAGAAGATAAAAAGCAAGAAAACTTGTTCGCTCTCCAGCTCAAAAGAAGGTGTAATACGTGCAGCAAATTAACCAAAATGCTGTGGGGTTTTTTTTATTCCTGCTATATTTTTCAATCAGTTCTTCTTCAGTCAATCTCCGCTGCCTCTTATGATGAAGATTAACAGCTGTCAGTGATTTAGTACTCCCATATAATTTCACCAGCAGTACCTGGGTAGAACCGCTCAAAATATATTATATTTTAGGAAGTTAATAAGAAAAATGAATTTAATAAGCACATATAGCCTGAGTTAGAATATTACTCATTTAAACATATAATTGACTATGACTGGATAACAAAGGGGTAAAGATTAAAAGGATCCTGGAAGGTGCTATATACGGTGTGTAGCAATGAATTCTATTGCAACAAAAGCTAATAATAATGTACTATACACCATCTGGTCATTTAAGCATATATAACTGCCTTGTTGTTAGCAAGGAGAAGAGCCTCACTTACATATGATTATGCCTGTAGAATTATAGAACTTTGAAATTTCCAGGTTGCACAGGAAAGTATGCAAAGATCTCAATCTTTTCAGCCCAAAGGCACATTTGGAATTTTAAGAAAGTGTTGTGGACATTATTGCAAAAATGGCTACCATGGAGGCATGGTCAGTCATAAAATGGCAACTGTGGATGTGATTAGTCACAAATGTTACTAGCACAATGAAGCACACCCATTTAATGGAAGTCAAACTGGTGAAGCTTAAAACCAGGCAAAGGTAGACTCTGCGTTCAAAAAAACACAAAATCATTCCTTTGAGTCTACAATTTTCAGTTCCAGCAGAACACCAGTTTCACAGAGAGCAAGCTCATTATTTTCCCCCAATCACCTCCAAACCCATTCCTCTAAAATTACTTTGTTCACCCAAGATCAATAGGAAGAACGCCATCTGATAAATTCCTCCCAAATGCATTACTCACCCAGCATCTGCCTCAAATCAGTTCCTCTTCAGTAAACGGTATGTACACATTAGTAGCTTAAAATGGTGCAAAGTCGTTTCCCCTCACTGTGATTCAAGTCGCACTAACGCTTGCTGTGCACACCAGGGAGGGTGTGGTGGTCGTTCCGTAAGCATTGCCTGTTTTGTTCCCCCATGTCTGCAACCCCCTAAACTGCTACTGAAGGGAGCTGTCTTCTGCACGCACGTTACGGCTGAACTTAACTGCGGCTTGAGTTTTCAAGTCGGATGGAAGCTGATTTGAAGGGGAAATGCATCCTATTTCTAGAGAAACTACAGGATGCATATATATTGTGGCTAACGTCATGTTCGCTCGGTTTTAAGCAGCAGTGGTGGGAGCACACTGGAACAGGAGTAAATGATAATACGTACATCCCTTAACTCTCAATTCACTCATTTCGCCTCTGCCAACCCAACCCACCTCTTTCTCTGCAATCCTCTTTCCCTAATAGCCAACTCTCTCACACAAACCCCAATCTCTTTCTCTGGCTGGGTTTTTTCCTCTCTCACACACCCCTCTTCATGGCTGTTTCCCCCTCTCCTTATGGTCACTCACATCCCTACTCCTCCCAGGGCCCCCACCTCTCTTCTTCTGGGTGCTCCCATTTTTCACCTCCCTTCTCTAAGTAGAGATGCTAGGGCAGCCACCCCCCAAACTTGGCCCTCCAGATGTTTTGGGACTACAATTCCCATCATCCCTGACCACTGGTCCTGTTAGCTAGGGATGATGGGAGTTGTAGTCCCAAAACATCTGGAGGGCTGTGTTTGGGGATTGAGTAAGGGCATTTCTGCATACAACAGTGTGTGCTATAAAGCTGTGCTTTTCATCTACACAGAAATTTTCTGAGATCTAAGACTGGCACATGAAAACAACAGCAGCAACAACACTCCAAAACACCCAACACCAGACCTTTATAGATTTCTATTTGCATGGAGATGATCCGCGTAAAAAACCCAGATATCTTGATGCAGTGCTGCCATCCGTGCACAAAGGAGTCTTCTCCATCACAAAACTGTTCTGAAAACACATCCTGTCAGGTGGGCGACTCAAAGTGCATTCTAAGATGGCTTGGACAAAGAGCAGCCTAATTGCCCATCAGTTTCCATTGTCACTGAACGGCCATGACAAGCTGGGATGGGGGGGGACCACTTTGAATAATTTAAAACATTTTTAAAAGCTTCTTTTTAAAAAAAATAGTTTGAAAAGGATCTTGCATTTCTCTTCACATCCTGTTTGCCTTTCTCTCTCTATTATTTTAAACCCTGAATAAATTGTTGCATAGTCCAAAGTATAGATTTTCTTTTCGTTGGAGGTGCTATTTATTTTTGGGGGGGGTCCAGTTTTCAAAGGCCCCACATTCCCCCTCTTCTTCCCAAATATGCAGTGCTCAGGAAACACAATGATGTCTTTTTCAGTCCCACTCCCAATTTTCCCAGAGCCCTGTTGTTGTTGTTGTTGTTGTTGTTGTTTAAACTGTGAGGCAGGGGCCAATCGCCCTATAAATGCTGTTCATGAGAAGCCCGTCCTATTTTCTGCAAACCCATTTATAGCATGTCAGTTATGTAAAATAAATAAATCATAGCTATCTCTGGGAGAAGCTCAGAATCTTTCTGTTTCCCTCTCTAACCACTGGCCAGGCTGCTTTTACCCATAGAAAGGATTTTTTTTATTTTTTATTTTGTTTTTACAAAGTCAATGGTGTGTGTAATCAGCTAATTTTGCCCTCTCATCTTCTCTGTATCAGTTTATTTTGACTATTTATTTTGTTTGCCCAAACTTTAACCTTGAAACAAGTTGCTAAACCATTTTGTACATACGAGTTACTCTTGCATAACTTGTTTTCACTCTTTAAAAGTGGAAGTTTTTCAGGCACTTTGAAATGCTCTTCAGTGATCATTTCATCTTTTTGTTTCAATAAAAGGCAACAGCATCCTAAATACAATCTGCATAGATAACTATGGTATTTTTAGCTGGAGTACTTTATGCCATGATTCTCCCACAGTCAATCATACATATTTTTAACCTCATAAATTATTTTAATACTTTTTTTTAAAAAAATAGCACCCATGTGAACTGCGCTGTTATGTTAATGTTGACCTATATAGCAAATTGTTCAATTCCATTAAACTAGTTAGATACATAAGCTACAAGCCATATTGTCAACCAGGGATGGTCATCTACCCAGCTGATGAGGCAATTTTATCTGGGCCCTATCAAATTTTAATCAAGTTATGGCCAAATTTCACAAGTAAGGAAGAGAAAAATCCCTTCAAGTCATATGAAACAGAACTATTCCAAACTTTCATTTTATAGCTCACTTTTTAATTTAGTACAGGACTTAACATGCAGCTATGCATTTGTGAAACCCTTACCAGAAGTTGGCGCCTAGACGATCAATGTCACCCCACAGTGATGGATCAGTTTGTATGGCAAAACACACTTTCAGACCCACAATTATTCCCTAGACCAGGGTTTCCCAAACTTTGGGTCTCTCTCCTGCTGTTTTTGGACTACACTTCCCATCATCCCTAACCACTGGTCCTGCTAGCTAGGGATGATGGGAGTTGTAGTCCAAAAACAGTGGGAGACCCAAGTTTGGAAAACCCTGGTCTAGGGAATAAAGTGGTCCCAGAGAACCAGAGCCTTCCCCGTGTTTTGCTCCTTTAAGATGCCCCCCCCCCCGCTGACGTCACTTCCAACATCTTAGCTGGCTTGTTGGGGGTACAAATTAATGCGTGGGGAGGTAAATGTTTAGGTGAAGTGGGTGAGTTTTGCTCCCATCCCCATGCACTCCAATTTAACCTGCTGGGATGCTGGAGAGTGGAACAAGAGTGGGAGGTTATGAATTGTCGAGGGCAAATGTGTATCTTCTTTCTCCGTTTTAAAGTTGCTGGAATCATTAAAGGTTGTAACTTTATAATTTGGTCAGGGACAGCCAACTTAGGTATTTCACTTCCACCATATAGCGGCAAACATAGGGTGCCTCCAGAGTGTCACTGTTTTGCAACAAATCCATTTTTTGAGAAAATCAATGGTTTGGAAAGTGAAATGCATTAAAAAGTGGGGAGGAATGACTTAACAGGAAGATGTATAAACACCCTGTAAATCAGAATGTAGGATGTAGAACAAATGCTTATTGTTGTGTAACTGCCCTGGAAACAAATAAACACAAATGCTCAGTAAAGATTGGCTATAATGTAACCTCCACATAATCTTTACAAGCAAATCAGGATGAACACACTATAAACAGGTTGTCTAGAGTGGCCCAAACAGGTAGATCCTCACCACACATATTTGGTTTGGCCCCTAGGCTGGTAGAAGATCAGTTCCTGATTAACTGGTAGATACTTCAGAGTGTTTCTTTTAGGTATTTGCTGGTATTTGGGATGCCTGACTTTTTTCTTTCTTTTTTAAAAAAACTTAGAATGAAGTTTTCCATTGTAAATATAAAAAAAGAATAGCAACGTGACTTTGGTTAATATGTGATAGAATATGCTATCCTCAACCCCTTCATGTTTGCTCTCTTATTTAAGTTCGTACAGTATTACTTTGTATTTTATTATTATTGTTTCTTAGGAATGCAGATTGATAGATTTATGGGAAAGTAGGTAACTTTTAATATGTTAGAACACAAATGGTAAGTTAGTGCCCTTTTTTCTCTAACTTTCCTTTCCTTTGTTACAACTCAGGATTTTTTTAAAAAAAATGTTTTCTCTTTAATAAAAATGTGGGGGGGGGACAAATTTTGGACAGCAAATACTTTACATTTGAAGCTATAGCCTTTTGTGGCATTTATAAAACCATTGGAGCCAACTCCTAGGGGCTTTGCCCCCCCCCCCCAATAAAATATTTTAGGGGGCTGTTCCCCCAAAATGATGGGCATTGCCGTTCAAATGGTGTGCATGCACCACATCACATGGTTGATTATGGGGGGGGATTACCGCCCGCCCCCAATATTTTTCTCAAGTTGGCACCCCTGTATAAAATATAACTAATAGGGCAAAATCCACAGATAAAGTGAATTGGAGTCATATAACGAAACAACAGCACAGGGGCGGTGCTCTTCCAGAGATGTTGCTGGGATACAACTCCCTTCATCCCTGACCACTGTTGGGTGGGAATGATGGGAGATGAACTCCAACAACACGTGGAAAGCCGTGGGTCCCCCATCCTTGCAAAACAACTTTGATAAGGTTTAATTTGCACTCCTATACACACAGACCTTGATTGCCTTTCAAGTACACATACAGATATCAAATTTTCAGGTAGGGGGTAGACAATTCTTTTGGATTTAGGTCCCCGTCTGCTATGTGCAACATGTATGGGTAATAAGTTACCATGCCTTGATTACCAATACAATAGCTACTAATTTAAGAGTTCTTGGACAAAAGCAGGACACAGATTCATAGGTGCTGACTCCTAGGGGCCGAGGCAGTTTTGCCCCCCCCCCATGTTGGTTTTTTGAGGGAACTGTGTCCGCCTCAATATTAAGACATCACATGACGTCACGTCGGGGCTCCCCGATTTTGAAGGGAAGCTGGTGCCTCTACAGATTAATAATAACTGTAGCGAAACACACATGGATATTGATCTTGCATATGTAGTTCATGTAAACAGAAGCGTATGTGGCATAAAACTAACGTAAAGGAAGAGTTTTACCAGAACTCCGGAAAGCCATGAAGAAGAAGCATAAGCGGTTTGCCCCTCTCTCCAGCAGCCACATAGTGGAATCTTAACCCGGAATCCTGGAAGTGAAAGAGAAGACAAGTTGTGTTTTTATATTCACGGATAGATGTTCAGGAATCGAGAAGAGCTTTGTTCAAAGATAGCTTGAATTTCGTGCTTCTCAAGAGTCACACGGAAAGTTGCAGCAGTCCAGTATTTCTCTGCATCCATAAGACAAAGAACATGCTGTCATGTTTTCTTTCAACTCTCTCCCTTTCATTTCTTGATGGGTTCGGCTGCATTATCACTGAAGGTGGAGTGATAAACAAGGATACAATGCCTCACCGGTTTAAAAGCTTCAGACCAATGAAAAGGGGGCCTCCAATTAGCTGAGCAGTGGTCTTTTAAAAATGTTAATTATTTTCTAATGTAAGTACTTTCAGAGTGGGTGGAAGATAGGCAATTTCTGAGACCTTTCTCCTCTCTCACATACAGAAAGGAATAGGAATATAGAAAGCTGCTTTGTACTGAATCAAATCATTAGTCTGGTAGCTCAGTACTGTCGTACCTCGGAAGTCGAACGTTTTGTCTCCCGAACGCCGCAAACCCAGAAGTGAGTGTTCCAGTCTGCAAACGTTCTTTGGAACCCGAATGTCCAACGTGGGTTCCGCGGCTTCCGATTGGCTGCAGAAGCTTCCTGCAGCCAATTGGAAGCTGCGCCTTGGTTTCCGAACCTTTTGGAAGTCGAACGGGCTTCCGGAATGTATTTCGTTCAGCTTCCGAGGTACAACTGTACCAGCAGTGGCTCTTTGGGAAGGGGTCTTTTCCAGGGATGTCGAACATGAGACCTTCTGTGTGCATTCTTCCCTTCCCCTTGGTGCCTAGTGTGCCACATGAGGTCATCATCTAAAACAAACCCTGAAAATATATGCACAATATTAGTTAAGATTTCTCTAACCGACTGACCGTTCTAATATTCACGCCAGGCTCTCCATCACACGGCATCGGACTGGTCAAACTTACTTGAGAGCACACTGTCCCCACCTCCAGGAATATTTGCTGTCTGTCTGCACCTTAGCAGGACTATTTCACAACTCCTCGTTTTATGGATTCTTGTGCTATTTGTGGACGTGCATCCAGGTATTTCCAAGGAGGGTTGAGGAGCATGGGAGGAACAGAGGAGGAGGAACTTGGGTACGTTCCACTTTATGGCGACTTTGCACAAATCAAGTAAGCACTTAAAAGGATTTATGCAGTTCCTTGTTTCTGGTTCAGGCAGGGATGACAGGCAACACCTGGAAAAGAGAGCTAATTGGAGCTTGTTATGAAATATGCTGCAGACACCTGTCCTCTGTCGCTTTATCAGGAGCACTGGCTTTTGCAAAATTAAGCCGGTGTGTACGTACCCTAGGTTGGACACTGCAACTGTTCTGGCTTTCCGCCGAAGCCTTAATAGGGCCATAGTGGTGTCAGGCAAACTTCTACTTCAACCGGTTGTCACATTACTTCTCATACTATTTCAGATCAACAAACAAGCTCTCTGCTGAGAGTGCTAATAAGGACACCAGCCAGGCGCTGTGGATCCTTGTCTGTTAGCAACTATCTTGAGAGCCTCTCTTCATTTCATGCTTGACATCAGCCAGCTGTGAGAGGCGAGCACTCAGCTGCAGTGCAAGAACATGGCTCTGGATAATTGAGAGAGGTTGATGTGGCTGCCGCTTCATTATTTTGAAGTCGCGGTGAAATGAATCCTGTGGCAAAATTGGTAAAGCGCTTGGGAACTAAGGTTTCTCCAAGCAGTAAAGCCAAGGGCATTTTAAAGCCAGTGTATATGACCTGTCTTCTCCTCACTCCCTCACAGCTGAATTGTAAAGATGTTGGCAGATTCCTTACAGTAGGAAAGGGTAGCTCTGCTCATGTTTGTGGAATCCAAGTCCCATCAGCCCCAACCTTCATGGCCAATGGTGAGGAATGGTGGGGATTGTTGTCCAGCAATATTGTGTCACAGGTTCTCCATTCCTGCCCTCCAGTTATTCCTTCTCAAAACGACAATTCCCAGAGTTCCATGTAGGAAAAGCCATGCTTGCAAAACTAATCATAAACTAATCCTTCCTCCTTATATGCACTTAATTAATTCTATAAATATTCTTGGAACTAATGGAATAAGCTGTTATCAAGAAAAAAAACAAGCAAAACAGAAGTGACATGAAAATTTTCTTCTCCAGCTGAAGAGCTCTAAACATTATCTTTCGACAAACATTTCCCTCTCCATGCAGAAAGCAACTCTGCCAAGAGCTGATTGGCTAGCATCTGTGATGTTGTGCATCTATCCCTCCCATCTCCAAAGCTGTTTTGCAACAAACAAAAAATCACATTGTATTTTTTCTTTTTCTTTTGCATTTATGGACCACTTTTCATCACCTCGTGTTCAGAGAGTGGATTCCAACAGCTACATAAAACAACTCATTAAAATTTAAATTCATTAACCAGCAGAACAATACAAAACAATTTCATAAAGCAACCCAACAAAACATGCAACGGCTAGGAGAGCAAGTGTGTGTTTTACCAAGTGATGGAAGCAATATTGTATTCATCCATGCTACCAGGAGGGCTGGGGAGGATTCCGTAGCTGGGGCACTACTACAGAGAAGGCCCTATCCCACCCACATCATGAGCAGCCCAGACTGACTGGTATGTGGAACGGTGCTTCATGCCTTTATTCAATGAATTAATATTCAAGAGGCACTTAATTTATTTTACAAAAAAAAGTCAGTAGGCCTGAAGTGCCACTGCAAGACAGATGATGAGATTGATGGTCAAATCAACATGCAATTAGCTGATAAAGTATGCAGCAGCAGCAGCAGCTTAAGAAGTAGTTCACTGGAGACAGCCAGTGTGCACTTCTGAATACTGCTGCATGTGAGAGGACACCCAGCACCTTTCCCTGAGGACAAAATGAGGCAGTGGTGGAGGCATGTGGTCATTAAGTGCCGACTCCCTGGGGCCCTGGGGTGCCTAAGCACCCACAAATTTCGGCTCCAGGACCATGCACACTATATGGTACCCACGGCCCCTGGCACCCACGATTGTGGGGCCAAGCTGGCACTCCCGCAAGTGGGGGTTAACTTGACACTTTGCTGGTTCTATGGCTGCCAAGTGGCTAGCAGTCCTGCCACAAGAACAAACCATGGCAAGTTCTATTTAACGGCACGCTTGTACTCACTCAAACAGGGTGCTTCCTGGAATGGGAGTGCCCCAGCCTTGCAGCCCAGCCACCCTTCCAGAGAGAGGTTCTCCCTCATCTTACAGAGCTCTTATGGCTGCAAAACTTGCTTCGTTCATTTCAGCGCAAGGGAAATAAATCGCAGTGCAAATTTATTTGCATCGGGTTCTAGATATTGGCATGTGTCCTAAGTTTTAGAATAATAGCTACATGTTGTTGTTGTGTCCGACTCTCCGTGACCCCATGGACCAGAGCATGCCAGGCACGCCTATCCTTCACTGCCTCTCGTAGTTTGGCCAAACTCATGCTAGTCGCTTCGAGAACACTGTCCAACCATCTCATCCTCTGTCGTCCCCTTCTCCTTGTGCCCTCCATTTTTCCCAGCATCAGGGTCTTTTCTAGGGAGTCTTCTCTTCTCATGAGGTGGCCAAAGTACTGGAGCCTCAACTTCAGGATCTGTCCTTCCCGTGAGCACTCAGGGCTGATTTCTTTAAGGATGGATAGGTTTGATCTTTTTGCAGTCCATGGGACTACATGACTCGCTGTTAAATACTTTATCGCCATAAATAAAACTTGCTTAATTTTAGATGTACATGAAAAGAACTTCTCACTAAAATTTCAAGTTAGCTATGGTTTTATAGATTTCGAAATCTCTATTCTTTCATTTACAGGAATTTTCTCCACAGCCTTTGTTAAGTCTACATAATTTATTTCTATTGTCGTTAAGGGCACTTTACTACCACTGACTGACTGGGTGGGTAATTCAATTTAAAGTATCAAGAGTGCTTTTACATACCTTACAAGGCTGTGATATATACTGCTAATTCATTTTCTTAGGGAAAATTTCAATTGCATTATAGAAATTAAGTGCATATCGAAGTTTCAACTCTGCGATATATTTTTCTTCCAATGTTTCACAACAAGTGCGTGAAGTTCTTAACAGGAGTCATTATCGTCAGTATCACTCCATTTCAAACTCTTACCAACAAATTGCAAGGAAACCCGCAAACCTAACTTTTCTGGATGCGTTGGATCTCATGTCCTGTTTGTGGTCTACTCAGAAGCACTTTGGCCTGAATGGGCAAGGCTCCTCTAAGTTCCTTTCCTTCCATTTGGTAGTGGATCAATGCATGGAAAGATACGGTTTCAGAACCATTTAAAGGACAGAACCGCTTGCTACACAGCACAGGGGATGTCACTGAAAGTGGATTCCATGTGCCAAGTTGTCCCC
Organism: Lacerta agilis; assembly: GCF_009819535.1. NCBI lineage: Eukaryota > Metazoa > Chordata > Lepidosauria > Squamata > Lacertidae > Lacerta > Lacerta agilis. The sequence goes on from NC_046317.1 coordinate 23,450,249, forward strand.
CACCCCATCGTGTAGGATGCTTTAATCCCATGTTGTGATCCTCACATCTGAATTGGCTCACATCATTTGGTTGGTGCTGGCAGGGGCAGGGGAAGCGTACAGCATGGTAATATCATGGCAAAGAGCAACCGAGAGGAAGAAATCAACATGAGGAAGTTCTGATTTGTGCCACCCTAATAGTCGTATGCAATGTGGAATTCTACTTAAGCACTATCCGTGCATCAAGCCATAGGAATATGCTTGATAGAGTTGGGTAGGATCAGCAGGAAAATATTAAGGTGAGGCATGATGGGGGCCAATATCTGAAGGGGTGTCGAGCACACCATGCTCTCTGATGCTCCATGGGGTAGGACTAGAAGCAGTGGGGTGGATTGGCTCAGATGACCAACTAGTTTTGCCATTCTGACCTAGCTTGTATTTCTTTTCAGTATGCAGGAGCATGTTATGTCTTCATTTTGCACAGCTCCTGGGAACACTAATGGGCTACTTTTTATTAATGAGAAAATGAAACCTGCAAACAATTGTAGACGAGTTAAGTGCATCTTGTATTTATCATTTTGGAAGGGCAAAAGAATCAATAAACTATTCCCACCAATGTCCTTCTTCCCTGAGTTGATGATGCTGAGTTGATGAATCCAGGGCAAGTCAGAGTTATGAAGCAATTTGGGACCTAGAATCAAGGACATGGCCTCTGCACTTCAAAGATGACATTTGATTCATGCGCCACCACAGTTTCTGCCTCGAGACTAGACAATTTCAACTCTTCCCAGTGTGGGCTCGCAGACCTTTTAGTGTGCATGCTGGAAGAGTGTACCTACTCTGCAAGCATTTTTAAATTATAATAAATCTGATAAGATAGAGCCACCGCTGCCTTCTCACCAAAACTTCTGCCCCAGATACCACATATGGACCGGATACTGGACTTTTACTCAGTGCCTGCAGAGATTAAGAGGATCGGGCAAATCAGGAGTTAGGTTAAGCACCCAGACTTTTTCCTGAAGCAATTACTGAAAGGTTGAGTAGCGTGTTTGCAAATCACTTCAAATGCATTGCCTCTCATGTCTGCACACCGGTTGCTTAAATTCACATTTCCTCTCAAGGCTTTCTCTCTCTTTGGGGGGCGGGGGGGGGGGGCGGGCATCTGTTCCAGACAGGAATGTCAAGACTAGTCACACACGATGGCTTTGTACCCAGGTTTTGGCACATCGCAACCAAAATGCAGGGTCTGTCAACACCAGGACACACCAGAGAGCTCGCTTATTCTCACTGTTTGCATCTCAGAAATGGACTGCTGCTTGCAAGCCCGCCTCCTCCATAACGCCCCCTGCCTCCCCAAATATATATATATATATGTTTGTGTGGGTGGGTGTGGGTGTGCACAGGATGACATGTGTGTACACACATCTATCTGCAGCAATGTGTGCGTTTGTGGAGCAAACACAACCCTTTCTATGGGCTGCATTCTGCCTTGTTTTCCAACAGCCACAGAACTGGGAAGGAGGGAAGGAAGGAGAAAAAGAGAGGGAGAGAGGAGGAAAGCAAGGCAAGCCTCTTTCTGCCTGTGCTCGTCCTTTCCCACGAAGAGGGCGACCGAGTGCCCCCTTTGCGCCCTGGGCAGCAGAAGCGAGGCTCCCTCCCCGCAGACACGCAGACCCCACAGCTCGTGAGGACGGCGTCGTCCCACCCCGCAAGCTCCTCTTTACCTTGATCCGGACATAGCAGTGAGTCCCCCAGGAAGGGTCGTTGAGGCAGCCCGGCGGGTTCTCCCGGATGAGCCACTGGAAGGTCTTGGCCGGCCTCGTGCCGAGGCTCCACAAAAGTTTCAGCAGCTCCCTGCAGGCGCACAGGCCGCAGTAAGCGTACACGAGAGCCCAGAAGAGCACGGACCGGAGTGTCACCATGAGCCGGCCGGGAGAGCGAGGCGAGGAGGCACGAAGCGGGAGAGGCGACTCGCGCTCTCGATCTCTCCATCCGCTGCCCCCCCCCTTCAGCGGAGGAGAGATGGGCTGCGCCAGCGGGAGGCACGAACCGACGACGGCATCGCGAGGACCGAACCAGATGGAGAGACGGGGGGGGGGGGGGAGAGGCGGGAGGAAGGCGAAAGAGACCGAGGAGGAGTCCCGCGCGTCTGCAGGCGCGCACGTCGCCTCTCGAGCCCGCGGCCCTTGCTCGCCTCTCCGAAGGAAGAAGCCGCGCACAGGATCAGAGGGGCGCCGTGCGCGCGGAGGATCGGCTCGCACGTGCACAGGCGCGTTACTTGGACGCAGACCGGCTGCACGTGTGAAGGAGGGCCGTTACGTGTCGCGTGTGCGTTCATAATAATAATAATAATAATAATAATAATAATAATAATAATAATAATGCTTTTCATTCAGTGTATTTTGCTTCGTCGCGCGGTGATCCGCAGGAGCCAACTCCTTGGGGCCAACTCTGCCCCTCCAATAAAATATTTGTAGGGCTCCATCCAGCCTCCCCCCCCCCCCGTTCATGGGCATTGCCATTCAAATGGTGTGCGTGCACCATGTCATGTGAGCGATTATGTGGGGTGAGGCTTACCTTGTGTGTCCCCCACCCCCAATATTTGATATTCAAGTTGACACCCTTGTTACTGTGTATCATCATCATATTAATAATAACATCACCATCAACAACAACAACAACATCTGAAGAAGTGTGCATGCACACGAAAGCTCATACCAAGAACAAACTTAGTTGGTCTCTAAGGTGCTACTGGAAGGAATTTTTTATTTTATTTTGTAACAACAACAACAACAACAACATTTATTGAGGGTGGGGCAGCCCTTTAACCTCCCTGTTGGCCTGGCCCAGCAAGCCAATGCCTGAGTAAACAGGCATGGGGGAGAGAGACTGTTTTTCTTGGGGTGGGGGGGTGGGGGGAATTATATGTTTATGGAAGCCCAAGAGCTAGTAGGATGTAGCGGCTTTTGGGACTCCTTTCCTCTAAAAAGCAAAGTGTCAAATGCAATTCACCCCTCCCATTTAATAATCAGAACGGCTCTCGTGGGACCAATGGCTTCCAGCAGCTTAAGACGATATCATAGAGTTGGGTGGGACCCTGAGAATCATCGCGTCCCAACTTCCTGCGATGCAGGAACACAGAGCTGTCCCAAATGGGAAATCGAACCTTCGACCTTGAGGTCATGAGCGCCATGCCCTATGGTACTGTATGTATCAAATCAAAGAGCACGGGCAAAAGCAGGACTTTGCAGATGCCACTGGTCAGCTTGATCAACCCTGCTATGGACAGAGAAATGCGCCATTCCTTGCTCCACACCTGACCTGCACAGAAGATGTCCTCCTGGGTATGGCAGGTGGGGATCAAATGGGGAAGACTGGCAGTGCAAATTAGACTCGGGGGCCAGAGGTTCTTTGCTGCTGCTATGTACCTTTGGCCCTCCAGTTGCTTATGTAAATTAAACAATAAAATCATCCGTGACCATAGCTGTGGTGCCTATGCTCTGCCTCCACAGTAATGCTCCCAAATGCCCCTTTCTGGAAGCCACACCAGGTGAGAGCGCTGTTGTGCTCTGATCCTGCTTGGAGGTTTCCCATTGGCACCTGGCTGGCCACCTTGAGAACAGGATGCTGGACTTGATTGGCCTGTTACTGCTAGTATGTGCCTGGGGTGTCTGTGTTACAACGAGGTCCCTGGCTTCACCCTTGGTGGGTTCTCCCGAGTTGCATCCTTTTCTGTTAAAGCACGAACTGGGCAAGTTGCGTTTGGGCAGCAACTTTTCCTGGAAGGTAAGATCGAAGCAAAACAAAGAAGAGAGAAGGGCAAGAGCAAGGGGATATTGGAGAGGGTGTGTGGCTGCCGCTTGACAATTGCTAGCTTTCCCCGACTTCAAACTTGGTTGCCATAGAGGAATGTCAGGGGTTGCCTAGCAACCACCATACTCATCCCCTCCTTCCAAATAGGCTTCTATTTGAAATAAGGAGAGCATCGTACAAAGAGTTGTGTGTGTGTGTCTGTTTTTAAGCATTTTTTAAAGCAAGGTAAACGCCCTGTGAAAGGAAGAAACTAGAAGCGTACTCCGAAAGTTACACTTGGCAAACCCCAACCAGTCTACTACTCTTAGTATCACAAGATGGTCATGAGAGTGCTTGTACTAAAATGGTCAACTGAAAGCTTTCCTTATCACCACAACGGTTATTAACACTGGGCTTTGGTAAAGCAAATAATTTAATTAGACAGTGCCTATATATTGATATCGAGCGACAGAATAATTTGGCCATGATAAGGAAATTTTGTCCATGGTATGATTATTTCCCACCTAGTCATTTTGACACATTGGCACCCTATTTGCAAAATTTAACAATTCCAAAACACAGACGTTCTTTCACTTATGCAAGATTGAATATACTGCCTTCGGCTGTACTTGAGGGTCGATTTCAAAAAATTCTGCTGGGAAAACGCTTATGTCCATGTGGGAGATGGCAGTACTGAGTCAGTAGGTCATGTGCTTCTAGCTTGAACTCTCTATATAGATTTGACGAGTGAGGTTATTACCCCTCTACTCTATGCTGGGTCGATCAACCATTGCTACTGTGTCCTTCCTTCTAGCAGATCAAGATAAACCAGGTGACCAAACAAACAAACAAACAAAAAACCTGCAAAATTTTTAGCAGGGGCAATTAGAGTAAGATCTGTTATTTGACTATTGATGTAAACCTCCAGAATGTATTTTGTATAGTTAAGTTTTTGCCTCTATCTTCAGTACATTTTATTTCATTTCATTGCTATGGCTAGCGGCTGATGAAAATAAAGATTCTTCTGGTTCTGATTACTCTTTGCAAGCTGCACAGATAAACTGCACTTGCCTTCTTTTCCCGTGATCTGGAGACAATGTGACAGAAGGGAGATCAGTTGTTGCCAGTGAGGACCTGTAAGCCTGGAATACGCTGTTGATGCTATGGAGCCGAGAACGTCAAAAGCATCCCTACTGGGGTCTGGCCAAAGGCCGGCTTGGTCCAGCATCGTGTTCGGTCCAGCATCCTGTTCCTGCAGTGGTCAAACACTTTTCCCATGCGTTCCCCAACAACTGGTATTTAGCAGCATAACCCCCCTGATACCAGCAGTAATATGTAGACATTGTGACCGATATCCTTATTCTCCATAAATCCTCTTTCATAACAAGCCACCTTGGTGACCATCTTGTGACAGCAAAGTCCTTAGCTTAACTATGAGCTGCCACCGTGCGAAGTAGTAGCTTATTGTTACAAAAGTCGGGTGGCAAGAAGAGCCAATGGGGTTCCAGGCACTCGCCCAGGGGCTGTGTTCCTTTATAAAACTGAGATATGGGAAAGACTGTTGTAGCTTTAAGAAATAGGGTTTATTCACCTGTTTACACCTTCATTCTGCAAGTAGGGAGTCCAGATCTTACGGCTCAAGAGGGGCTTGTCCCCCCCCACAGCTCTGGAGCAGTGCAGCCCTGGAGTCCAACGCAACTCCCCCAGTCAGCTCTGCAGCCAGCCTGTTCAAAGATGGATCCCATCCCTTTCTTCCTCCTTCTCCTTCCCAGAATCCATTGCTCCCTTTTCCTGTCACCTCAAACACCCTTCCAAACCCCCGTCTCTCTTTACACCTCTAGCAGGTGGGGAAGGACAGTTCTCTTCCATTGCCAATGGCCCTCAGTGGTCCTGTATTCTTGCTTAATGGTCCTAGCTTGTTTTTTTTTTGTTTGTTTTGCTTTTGCATAGGCCAGCCCAGGAATTCATCTGCAGCTTGTATTCTCCCTTCGTATCCCAAATAATCAAAATCTTAGCATTTATCAATTTATAGGGTTGGGGGGGGGTCCTCCCCAAATCTATAACACCCTATTGTCTTTCTTCCCCAAATCTTGCAACATTCAGCTTCCTTGCATGGCCATGGGTTTTCCTAGCGTTGTATGAGATAAAAGCTTCCCTCCATCCACTTTCTGTATGCCATGCATCATTTTTTTTTTACAAAGCTGTCATGCTTTTAACTTGGCTTTTTCCAGTCTCGAAAGCCACAAATGTTTTAACCTTTCCTCATAGGGGAATTGATTGCTTTGGTTGCACTTTTTAGGTTTCCATCTCTAACCTTCAATCACAAGCATCAGCCTCAAGGAACCGTATTGTGTGTCTTCACCAATGGGGCTATAAAAGCAGGTGTGAGGGGAAGCATGCGATAGAGAGCAGTGGCCCCCAACCCTTTTGGGTTCTGGGGTACATTTAGAAAACGAAGGAAACTGGCTTGAGTGGCACAGAATACCAGATTCAGAATTGGAAAACGGGCGGTGCTCAGAGCCCTTCCCAACACAGGCAAAATATGGGTACAGCCTTGCAAAATAAATAAAAACAAACACCTGCCCCACAACAGCAAGCAAAATAAATAAATAAAAATAAATTCCCTCTAATAAAAAAGTCAAAATAAAAAGAATGGAAGGGGTAGGGTTACTTGCTGGGCACCCAAGTCAGTGCCTGGTATTGTTGGAGACTCCCGTGATAGAGATAAACAAAACCCACGCCTTACCCAGCTCTGATACTGCCCAGAAGTGAGCTGGGCTGGAGAAATAAGATATGAGAAGAGGGTGGAGCACCTGGTCAGGTTTCACTCTCCTCCAACATGTGTACCATCTAGTATTAAGAAGTATACTGTACCCCATTCCCCACTTTATAGCTAAATAGACAAGAATATATTTAATAAGACATGTACATCTGGTTTGACTCTAAGCTAGACAGGTTCCTTGACGTAGAATCATAGAAGATTTGGAAGGGACTTCAAGGGTCATCCAACCCCCTGCAATTCAGAAATCCTGCCCACAGCCATTCCTAGGTGGGCTCAAACCACCAACCTTCTTGTTAAAAGTCAGATGCACTGACCCTTTGCGCCACAGTAGTTTCCTGGGGTTTATTATGGAAATGGAGATTACCATTTTTTCCTCCTGGCTGAAGGTCCCTTGAACATCAGGGACCAGAGTTCCAGAACATCCCCCCACTTGTATGTCCATGAAGGTGAGGACTTCCACCATAAACAGGAGATTGGAAATCCCCACTGTGAGCATGGTTGATCGATACATATGGCCTCAGCCAACATGTTTAGAGCTAAGGTGTAGGTAACTGAAAAAATCTAAACTTACAGGACTTAGTTCTATAGGAACTTTGACAAATAATATTTGGTTGGTAGTTGGTTTTTTTTTAAAATGGAACAATAAAATAGGTTTGAAACTACAAAATCCACTAAACCTCCATTTATGACAACTTATTTTATTAATGTATGAAAGGTGTAAAATATAAAGACATCTGAGCATCTAATACAAATGGTTGTAAGGTGTGCATTCAAAAGAAAATGGAAATGATCCAATCTATTACTTAGGAATAACAAAAAAAAATACTTGCATATTTACAGATTTTTACAAGGAAAATATACACTGAAGATTTATTTAGGTTTTACTTTTCAAATGATGGGTAGGGAGAAATCCAAAATGCAAATCTTCAATACTACATGAGCTAAAAGGGCATTTTAGCTTGCCACATCAAATAACATTTCTACTTAAATATATTTGCCAAATAAATCAAAGCTAAACAAAGCAGTTTAAATACCCATAAAAAAATAAATCAGTACACATCCAAGGTGCTTTTAAATACCAAACTTGAACCCTGAAAGGAATGCCTGGCTTGTTTATCACCATGCACATCAAATAAACATTTTGAAACAGGTTTAAAAGTCCAGAAATAGTAGCATTTCAAAACTAAGGCTAGGCGCTGAAAACTGCCTCTAAGGATTACAGCAAGCCTTTACATTGAGAAGTTTTCAAGCTTTACAATTTTAATGGTAGCAAGTTTTATAAAAACTGAACTTATTACAGTAATATACTGGCTCTTCAAAAATGATTAACAAATTATCACCAAAAAAATGTATTCCGGCAGTGAATGGAGTATTTCTCTGCAATCCAACATTACTTCTAAAGAACTGTAACCAAAGTTACGCCACCTTCCTTCCTCTCATTTCAGGGTTTCTTCAAATGTTGCCATAACGTCACTCTGAAAATTCATATCAATGGTGCCCACCATCTATTTAAAAACAAAAGGCAATTAAATGGGGGGCGGGGCGGGATTATTTATGTTGCAATTGTGTAGGTACTTAACCAGGAGTAAGATAAAGGTAAAGGGCCCCCTGACCATTATGTCCAGTCACGGACGTTTCTGGGATTGCGGCGCTCATCTTGCTTTACTGGCCAAGGGACCTGGTGTTTGTCCGCAGACAGCTTCCGGATCATGTGGCCAGCATTACTAAGCTGCTTCTGGTGAACCATAGCAGTGCACGGAAATGCCATTTACCTATTTATCGACTTGCACCTTTTTTTGGCGTGCTTTCAAACTGCTAGGTTGGCAAGATCTGGGACACAGCAACAGGAGCTCACCCCGTCGTGGGGATTCGAACCGCCGACCTTCTGATCGGCAAGCCTAAGAGGCTCGGTGGTTTAGACCACAGTGCCACCTGCGTTCCAACCAGGAGTAAGGCTCACATAATTCAGCAGAATTTAATTTTGAGTAAACGTGCACAGAGATAATGTATGAACTTTTCTGGATTCAGCTTTCAATAGGTAGCAACCCCGGGCAATCTTTAATGTGCCATGGAGTCAAAGCAGTCAATGATACCCAACCTATGTTGCTAAGCTGGCTCTTCAGATGGGTTAAAGCCAATGAAGTCCCATTGATTTAGTTAGGAATAAGCTATTAGAGCAGATCCTTAGCTGTTGCAGTTTGTTATGTGACCGACACTGTTAAAGCTGATTTATGCACCAATTACTTACCGCTTCTCTCCACCTACGCTCTTGTTCCATCTTTCTTGCCAAGTTACGGTCTACAAGAAGACTTTGTGTGGAGCATAGCTGCTCTTTTGTGGGCGCCGCTTTTGAAGGGGAACAGCTCGCTTTTGCTGCAGTAGGTTTCAAATCTGTTTTCCCATTGTTTCTATATAGGAAAAAAAACACCCATTGCTTATGGATTCAAAGATGCAGACCTCACATTTGAAGGAATAAACATAACCAACAATCTGCAAGGATTTTGCATGCCAATTCCTAAACAGTGTACTCAGGGGTGGAGGAAGTGGGGCGGTGGGGGCAGTCTGCCCTGGGTGTCACCAGTGAGGGGGTGACAAAATGCCGGGTGGCACTCACCGTGGGGCCTGCAGTGCGCCCGAGCCATGTGTCTCTCCTGGGAGTGATGCAGTGGCTTGGGTGCCTGCAGGCTCCATGCTGCCCCAAACAGTCCACCCGCCGCCTCCCCCTCAGCTGTGGGGGGATGAGTGGAAGGAGGCAAGTAGACTCTTCGGAGGCCCTGCGGAGTGTACTTCCCCGGCTTGCCCCACCCCATGGGCGGCTGACCCCGCCCCTGGGCGCAGGGCACGCGCGCCACCCCAGGCACCCGATCGGCTTCCTCCGCCGCAGAGTGTACTGCAAGAAGGGATGAATTATACTGCAAAAAACCGCTATATTAGATGTGTCCCACCACTCTGCTGATGGAAGCAGAGAGGTGCCATGCAGCGCTGATTCCCCACCCCCACCCCCGCTATCCAGCACCTGCAAAAATATACGCAGTGACACCCCAAGAGATGGTTTAATAATGATGCACTGGGATTCACCAACTGACAACAATGCAAAAATAAAATAAAATTTTAAAAATCTCAGAACTGCTGCCCTTGTCCAAAAAAGCCCCTCTGTTACATCTCTTATCACACATCAACTTTGTTGGGCAAAGTGAAAACAAGAAGCTTGTTTGTGCTGGCCAAGAAAGCACACAAGTGTGGCTTAAGATGTGCACCAGAAAAAGTCAGTACCAAAAGTTTGGGCGACATTGATCTTGTATTTAGTTTTTCCAGTTATGTCTGCAAATGGATATACACGTGGACAGTTTGGAAAAGTCATAATTTTAAATTTTACTTTAGGCTTGCTAGCAAAGAGGCAGCTACATAGTTACTTAACAAGCTGAAATACTCATCTCTGCCAAACAGACAGTTCACATCGATGAAGTATAAACATGGGCATATGCAAACATCAGAGTAACCTTGAAAATAATACTCAATAGACCGTGCTGCTATTTTACCAACATGGTGACTAGCTATCGCCTTTCATTATTTCCCCTCAAATAGGAATCAGTTCCACGTTGCCACAAAACAACCCAGTTGGAAACCACTCAGTGTGAGCGTAGTTAAATGGACATGTGAAATACAGCCTTTCAATTTAATTATATGGAATTACAAACCTCTCTGTTTCCTGAGGGAGGCTTCTCGGTTTCCTCTCAGCTTGCTCCAATTGCCTTCTGCGGTCCTTGGCCCACTCACTTTCTTCTTTTTCTAGCGCTGCTTTTTGGAACTGCCTGAAGCTTTCATTGGAGGATTTGATTGGGAGCGGCGCAGGCATCATTTTACCTAAACTTGTCCAGGAATCCGCATGCTTGACTTTGATGTCCTGAAATTAAACAGAAGAGCATTTCTCAGCCTAAACACAAGCAAGTTCAGAGTTTTCCACCTCGGGCAGGACCGCAAAATCAAAATAGCAGGCAGAGAGGATTTTGTGGTGGTGGTGGTTGCAATCATGGATACCTTAAGAATCAGCACTTGGTTTAGGACTGAACTGTAGCCCCATTCAGGTGTTATAACCTACTGTGCAATTAAAATAACACGCGCGAGAGCAGGAACCGGCATGCTAACTTGTCACTTGGAGACATACATATATAGTGGGAAACCTGCCAGACTCGTGCAAGCTCCCTGAACAATTCAGGCCCCTACAACACAGCTGGGGAACATGAGGCCTTGCAGATGTTTATGGGTTGCAATTCCTACCAGCCCCACACAATGTGCTGAATGGACAGAGACAATAGGAACATCTGGAGGACAACATGTTCCCCAGTCCTACTGTAGATGATAAAGATTGTGAACTGTATGCGGAGCCTAAACAAGCAGGGGAAAAAAACAACTGACTGCAGAAATTTTCACTCCAATTCATGAAGGCCAAATGGGGAATGGTGTACTGGAATGATAAATGGAGCTAGTTCACTAACCACCACTCTCCCCCATGAGCAAAAAATTAACTAAGTGGTGATTCATCCCTTATGGAATATTGAATGGGAAGCAATTAGATGCCTATATTGCTATCATTAATTATCATCATCATCATCATCATCATTTCTATACCACTTTATATTTTTAAGAAAAATCTCAAAGCGGTTTATTACAGGAAGCTTCTAATTAAAGCAGCAGAGGACCTTTGACGAATGGGATTTGCTTCCTAGCAAAGGAGCTTGATCGTGCTGGATAATGGGACCATATGAAATGTCACTTAGAGCCACTGTTTTAATTCCATTCCGTTCCCAGCCGATTGTGTCAAAGCAACGTCTCAGCGGGCTCAAAATCCCTAGTGTCAAAGCAACATTCGACTCACGCAAAAGTTGTTTTTGACCGGGGACACGAGAATTCTCTGCAGATCACATGAAAATTATGCAACACTTTGGACAAGATATATTTTGACAGCTGTCCAATGAATGGTGCCTGTGGAATCCACTAACTGCAGGATCCCTTTGCCATATCCTGCTGTTCGGCTAAATGCCCATCTCGGGTTGAATATTTAGTCAGTGGGTTTTCTTTTTCTTGGGGGAGGGGAAATTGCCAATACAAATCCATTCCAAGGGATGTGTTTATTACCTGTAGATGTCCTCTTGGACATATCAAAAAAAGCAGATCTAATTGCTTTGTCAGCTATGAGCACGAGGCACTGGGTGGTGTGACTGGGTTAGCCATGCACTCAAGATTGCTGGCATGCCCACTGGCTATCTCCCTTTGGGGTAGGCGCTTTTATAGGATAGTCACTAGAAGCCCATTCAAAGCATGACGACAAAGGTGCCGTTCTCACCCCCAACTATCTACACAGGCCGACTTTCGTTGGCAACACAGATTGGCCTCTGCTTTTCGCTATTACCTTACAAAGCAGCAAATTATTACCTTTGCTAGAGGAATCTGAGGTTTAGCATCTCTCCTTTTTTTGCCCTCGCTGTTATCGGAGCAGCTGGCTGGAGCAGCGGCATGTGTAGAATCAGTCATACGTTGCCCACATGGGCCATCTGGAAAACCCGTCTTCAATTCTGGAATGTAAACAGAAGCTGTGTGTGACAAGGCAGCGAGTTTCAAGGGGGCGGAGAACACCTCCGCCAAATCTCTCGTCATTAGAGGAGAAAATAAAGCTGAGAGCTTCTAACTTAGCTTCTATCCATTTGAATCACAGGCTACGTTTCCACTCCTCAGCCTCGAAACGGCTTTATTTGTCCCTTGTTTACTTTGCGCGATTTCTAAGCAAGCAGAAGGGCAAGAACTCCCCATGCGGCTGCAGCTGTCTATTTTCGGATGCCTGCTCGAGTGTGTGTAGAAGATGCACATTCCCCGTTACTCGTTTCCTTCCTCCCTTCCATCCTAACAGGGACCATTTTGCCTCTCTGCGATGCGCTTTCTCAGGTTCCCCAGGGGAGAAGAGCCTGTTACTAAGTAACCTTGCATTTGGAATAAAGTTCCCTAGGCAGCCCGCTTCCACTTTCTCCAAACAAATAGGTCAGTCCCAAAACCTACGGATGGCATAAAGCTCACAATTCACTTTCGACCGATTGTACACACGCAAGAGTCTCTATGCTGCCAGCGGAAAGTCCTCAAGGAAAGAAGATGCATGCTCACGTGTCACAAACATTCCCAGAAAGTTATATTCCTCCCTATTCGTCAAAGTTTTCAGAGCAACCATTTGATAAATTAAGGCAGAAGTTTTCAACCAGTGTGTTGTGGCACATCGGGGTGCCTTGAATGATGGTCAGGGGTGCTGCAAGCAACACTGGCCTCTGTCCCTCTTTCCTTCCCTCCCTTCCTCTGATGCCCTCTTGTGTCTCTGCCTCCCAAAGGCTGTTTGTTGCAACGGCCTTAGCTACAAGCTCCGCAAGCGAATGGTGTCTCTGGCGCTGCCCGGAGGAATCCCAGTGAGAGGGGAGAGGAGAGCAACACTTCACAAGGGATGGTGTTCAAAAAGGGGTGAGGGGCTGCCGGCTTTGGAGGCAAGGGGTGACCTAACTGGGCTCCTGAGCCCCACAGGGGTGCCGCAGAAAGAATGGAGATGGTCAAGGGAGCCAAGGACTCAAAAAGGCTGAAAACCTCTGAATTAAGGTGTAGTTCAGGACTGGAATTACTACAGGACTGTAAGCAAAACATTACACGGCCCTGTTCTCTCCCCATAACCAACCACTGCAATACATGATGGTTGTTAGGACCATTTGCGCATGGTTACTGCCTCCTTCCCGGCGACCCGTTGGTGCAGTGCTGTAGCCATAGGCGGTTTTCACATTGGTAGAAATCAAGAGGCGCCAGGAAAATAATACTTCTCTCAACATATGCCAAAATCTAAATTCTGTGTTATGTTGATGGATGTGAGTTGCTGGCCCCCATAGGTAAAAAGGGAGCTTCAAATGGCCAAGAACTGAACTGGGTGACAAGAACAGTTGACAAAATATTGCCAGTAGTGTAATTCACTAAGGGCTTATCCACACGTACATTTCCTCCGGCCTTTCCAGGCACGGTCCACGTCCGAGCATGTTGTTGTTGTTGTTGTTGTTGTTGTGTTTCTTTGCCTTGAAGCTTTTCCCTCAAAAAGTTGGCTCTTCATTTATTTTAAATTACGTTTTTATTAAAAGATTGTGTGTGTGTGTGTGTGTGTGTGTGTGTGTGATAAAACAAACAAACAAGGAAAAGTACTGACATATTCCTTCCCCCCCCCCCCGCTGCAACAGCATACAAATCAATATGGCTAATCTGACCCAACAACACCCCCTCATGCATACAAACAAACCACTCCGCAAACAGCCGTACTGCAACCAGCCAAGCTCTGAATCCTTCAATCTCTCACAATGCCAATACAAATAAATAAAGGACCTGCGACGTGACGCTGACACGAAAACCTTGCAAAAACCAGCTCTTTAAAGCTCAATCAAAACGAATGGCAATCGGGGGAAACCCTAATTGACATCTGCTCTGGGGCGTAAACAACAACAACGCTTGGACAGAGTATTTAAACGCGGGCCTGTACCTGGAAACAGCAAGGGGAAAGGTAAATATGGATAAGCCCTAACAGATTCAGTTTTGCTTCTCTTCTAGTACACTTTAACTCAATGGTGTTAGATGTGTTGAAGGAATTATTATATGGGAAGCAAGAGGGTTGGTAGATAGGCTTTTGAACGCTGCTGGAAGCTTTTGTTTTAAGATTAAAAATGTGAAAAATGTTAGGGCTCTATCAAAGGCGAGTAAGTCACTACATAAAATCCCAGAGCAGATTTAGGGAGGTGGCATTAGCTTGTTCAATGGCTTCATTGGAAACAAACCATCAAATACGGAGGGCATACATAGCTTGAGAGCAAATAAAAATCTTACCGTGATAATCACTTAAAGCATTTATTTAAGACTTTGTTATAAAACAGGGTAAGCTGAACCACATTATGTTTTCCTCAGTTCCTCTCGAGTCTCCTGCAAAATGCTGCCTGTAAGGATGAAGCTGCGAATAAGGCATACGGCACGAACAGATACCCAACTTAGTCACACTTGCACCTCTCATTGTGCAAAGGTTTGCAGCTTTTATGTGTCAGTGATGTCAGCTGCTGCGAATATATATCAGACCGTATTGTGATCTCTTTTCGCTTTTTCCAGAGAACAGCTTCCCCTAGGATATGGCACTAAACCAGGGAAGTAAAGTATCTAAAAAAAAACAACAACCCCACCAGCCATACAAGATTCTGCTTTCATTGATTCTGACCTGCATTGACCCCAAGAGAGCAGATTGCAAGCATCAAGCCGGATGAGAGAGCATGGCCAACAGCACCCCATGATGACATAGCCCCATCATCTCTCTTGAAAAGAAATGCAGCATCTAGCTTCCAAAGCAGAGGTCCTTGAGCTTACTTTGGATTCAACATGGCAGGACCACCTTGACTAAGACCAGGGGCGTAGCAAAGTAAATTGGTACCCGGGGGCAAAAAAATTTTTTGTCCCCCCCTCCAGGCATGGGAAGGTCAGGTGGTACCCGGTGCGGAAAATTTCTTGTCAACCCCCACCCCCGCAAAAATTGTTTTACGTTATTTCATATTTTCTTACAAAGGAATAATAACAAGTAATAATAAAAAAACTTTTATTTATATCCCACCCTCCCCGGCCAAAGTCAGGCTCATGGTGGCTATCATCAGATACATAACATTGGTATAAAATCAAACAATAACTAAATTACCTCCTAAAAACATCTCAAAATCAAATTAAAGTCTAATTAGATGGCTTTCCACAGGGTTAGGGTTGGGAACAGTAAGTGTTCTCTGAACTGAAATTTCAGCCTTCATGACCAGAGGGAGGAGAAGGTGTTGCAAGATTGGAAAAAAATTTAAGGACTATCTAGTTAAATCTGAAAAACTAAATATTTGAGCAGAATTAAGCAAAAGATCGGCTTTAGCAAGCCAATGTTAGACAAAACTGTTTAGAAGAAATTTTTTGTGAAAGATTTAATTGTTAAAGAATATTTTAAGAAATTGTGTTCAAGTTAGGATTTATATTGAACTAAGTGAATTTAAGAGTATTAAGAAATTTGATAAATGTTAACGGAAAAAGATATAAAGTTACCTATAACGTATATATGATTTTGAAGGCAGGGGAGGGAACAGGGGAAGTCCCCTAGCAGAGAAGTTAGAAACAAGAAAAGTACAAAGATAAGTGTTTGTTAAGGTTTGTATATGTTTTTTCTTTATGCTTTTTGATATTGTTATTGTTTTTATTGTGTTCATATATTGTGTTTTTATTGTGTTTATGTTTATGCTGTGTTTTTTCTTTGTCTTATTGGAAAATAATAAAAAACCTTTAAAAAAAAAAAGAAATTTCAGCCTTCATGACATAGGAAAACAGCCAAGTGAACAGCTATTTTGGTGGACGAGGGTCAAGATATTAACCGATATGCATGAAATTTCAAATATAGCTATATAATCCCTAGTATAGTAAGATAAGACCTTGGGAGCAGGCATTTTCAAAAAAAAATTCAAAAAAAAATTCAAAACAAAATTTTCCTTGGTGATTTGTCACCCCCTCCATTATGGAACACGGGGCGGCCCGCCCCCTCGCCCCCCCTTGCTACGCCCCTGAGTAAGACTATATATAAATTAACTAATTTTTAAAAAGGAAAAAGAATGTCTGGTGTAAAAATTAATTTTCCTCTATTTATTCAGCAATCGCATACAATTGCTGATTGAAGAAGAAGAAGGAGGAGGAGGAGGAGAAGAAGAAGAAAACACAATCACACAAAAAAGCAGAAATAGTAAACATGAAACTGAAGTTCAAGTTAAAATTTACAAGATACCCACACAGACGTAGATGTTTAATCTCGTTGCCTGAGGCAAGAGCCTGAAGATTACACATCATTGCAGGAAACAGCTCTGGGATATAAATTTGGCAAATTTCACAAATCCGTTCAAGTTAATTGGAAGTGTAAAGATTCAGCTTGCACCACTTGGAGTTTGTTTGGCACTCCGGCACAACAAACCAGATTCTCCCCCAAATAAGGGGTTTTTATGAGAAGGAAGGAGACGGGGAAATGTACCGGGAATCATGGGGTTAACAAGTGCTTGATGCGAGGTCATCTAATCTTCCCACAAACGGATCAGAAGGAAAGTTTGACAAGCAAGTTGTCTGGAAATGACTCTAGATATGTGTGACCTGAGAAGAGATACCGGCAAATGCTGCTTGTAGGTGTTCCAAACAGCAAGTTTTCACTGTTACAACAGCCCTTTTTGAAAACTTGGAACGGGAACGTTAATTGTTCTTTAATTCAAAGCACACCAGTAATCTTAAGATCATTATAGATCAAGTGGACTATATAGTCCAAAAAAACTCAATACCATAATAAGTTTCTTAGTCTTTAAGGTGCCACAAGATTATACTGTTTTTGCTGCGGGAGACTAACATGGCTCTGGGAACAGTATAGATACATGCAATTAGTAATCTATTCAGAAAGGGAATTAAATACTTCCATTTAAATTTCAGGAGAAGTAAAGGATTATTTGATAAGGGCTAACAATACGTTGCACATGCTTCAGGATGCCACTGCATTTTGTCTAGCGAGAAATCCCAAGACAAAAATTGGAGCTTCTTGCTGGAGTGAAATATTCAAGGAACTAAGGGCTTGTCTGAACTTCTGCTTCTCCTGTGCCTAGAAAACACAGAACAGAAAGGCTTCCCACTTGTCATGTGCTTTCTAGGCATAAGACCGAGAGGTCTTCCATTTGCCCCACAGCTTTCCCCGGGGAAACTCACTCTCTAGCACAGAACCAGAGCAAATGTCAATCTGCAGAAAAAACCAATTGGTGTTTGTTCTGATTCAGTGGTAAACATCGGTTCTTACTGGCGGGAAAAGCTGGTGTGGATGAGCCCTAAGGGGAAGTTGCTGCTTTTGTTGTTAATTCTCGTGCAATTCGTCAAGCAGAGCTTCCTGTTCTCAAAATAAGTTATTACAGTGTATTGAACAGATAGTCCTGGTTACCTATTGCATCTTTTTACACACAACCGACATGAACAACTGAACGATGACGTTACATGGCAATATTCATAGAATGCTTCAGACAACATTAGAATGGTGTGTATATAACGAAGCCTGAATATTTCACTATGAAATCCACAGAATTTCCCCTCCACTGAATTTTACGTTGCAGAAGTTAACAGCAACGCACTTCATTGCATCGCATCACCCAGAATTTCTTACTACTTTGGAAATTGAAAGATTAGTTAATATTAGCAATCGGATTAAATAGCAATCAGATTAAATCCACACTTGCTTTCAGGACATATTTTCATACAGTTGGCCTCTTTGCATAATCCACATCTCACTGAAACAGCAGCAAAACTGTTTCAAGCGGATTTGGATGACAGCCTGTGTCACCCTTTAAATAGTCTACTGACATATGCGAGTCCCACAAGGCCATCTGTTTATCCAGTTGCCAGTGTGGTGCAGCATTTAGATAAACCAACAAAACAGAGTACCCCTTTGTACCCCTTTATTTGGACTGGGAACACCCGCAAACATTTATTCTGAAGTCTACGTCCCAGTCATGTTTGTATTTGCTTGACCAGAATACATACTTTGTTCCTGATTAATCGGTTTCGAGTCGGCAGTTCCCAAAGAGGTTTGCGTATGGAGAGCAGATGGCTGCGCCTGATGCAGTGAGGTTTTCACGTTTTCTTTGCTACTGCCCGGCAGGCTATTCGAAGAGGAAGAACAAGATACCTGCAGGAAGATTCAAGGTCTTTTAGATAAATATTCTGTGAGGTGTGTCAGTCATTCATCTCCCTGATCCCACGGGGTTTTTGTTCTCTTGGAGATGGAGGGCAGCATGTGCCATTTTCCCTTCAGTACTGGAGAAACCACCATCTTTGTGGAGGAAAAAGGTCAAAAAGGCTGACATGGCTACAAGGCTCTCCATAAAGCTATTTCTGCAAAAACCAGGTCTTTAATTTTCAGTGGCTTCTTCACCCAAAAATTTGTTTGGTAGAGTGCATATTCTCTAAACAAAAACAAAAAATTAGCCAAATTTATTAGATCCCAATACTTTCCCTTAGCTATTCCAAATTTAACAACTGTATACAGTTGTACCTCAGAAGTTGAACAGAATCAGTTCTGGAAGTCCGCTTGACTTCCAAAACATTCTGAAACCAAGGCGCAGCTTCCAGTTGGCTGCAAGAAGCTTCTGCAGCCAATCGGAAGCTGCGGAAGCCCCGTCGGATGTTCGGGTTCTAAAGAATGTTCGCAAACTGGAACACTCGCTTTGAGAGCCAAAACATTTGAGTCGCAAGATGTTTGGGATCCAAGGTACAACTGTATATTGAATACCGGGTGGAATTGGACCCCTTGGGTTGGGTCCAAAAGTTCCCTCCTCCCATCAGAAGAGGCTCCTTCTGTTGAAGGAAGGGAGCCTTCAGATCCAATATATTGTCAACTGTGTCAAATAAGGTACAAAAAAAAATCTTTTAAAATAATGTTCTGTGAAGGCGAACCACCAGAAGTATCAAATTATTAGGCGTTTTTTTTAAAAGTTAAATGCAATTTTAAAAACGATTTTATCAACGATATTCACCTTTGAGTGCATGTGGGGAGACTGGATAATGGATGGGTTGACTGCCATTGGCAATAAGCTACTTTGAGTGTCTTGCTGAACTGGAGTACAGTGCAGTGGAGAAACAACAGCTATCATACCTGCAAAAAGCAGAGGAGGGAAGATAAAAACAGAATGCCATTGCCTCGGAGTACAGCACCCAATTAGTGAAGCCATGCACAAACAATCCAAGTAGAACAAATATAAGGGTTCAAGCAATCAGAGGAGGAAAACCACGTACACACTAAAGTAATTTCAGTAGGGATCCCACTGGGGATGGCTCTTTACTCTAAAAATGCACTTTGTAGGGTGATGCCCGTGGAGCAGTCTACAGTTTGGTTCATGCCTTTTGTTACTGGTTAGTATTACAGGGACGCGGGTGACACTGTGGCCTAAACCACTGAGCCTCTTGGGCTGGCTGATCAGAAGGTCTGTGCTTTGAATCCACATGACAGGGTGAGCTCCCGTTGCTCTGTCCCAGCTTCTGCCAACCTTGCATACCAGTGCGAGTAGATAAATAAGTACCACTGCGGTAGGAAGTTAAACTGCATTTCCATGTGCTCTGGTTTCCATCGTGGTGTCCCGTTGCGCCAGAAGCGGTTTAGTCATATTGGCCACATGACCCGGAAAGCTGTCTGTCAACAAACGCCAGCTCCCTTGGCCTGAAAATGAGATGAGCGCCGCAACCCCATAGTCGCCTTTGACTGGACTTAACCGTCCAGGGGTCCTTTCCCTTTCCCCTTTTACCTTAGTATTCACTTATTCAAAAACATCTCTTATCAATTTATATTAGGCAGGGTTGATATTTGGGGGGAGTGGGGACAAAGTTGCTAAAAATATTTTGGAGGTTTTGCAAAAAGAAAAAAGCCCAAGTTTTGGAGGGTTTTTTTTAGAGGATATTCACCATAATCTACACTTCAGCCATGGGTTGCCATATGTCTGAATTTCCCCAGACGAATTGCAGACATTTTTGGCCAGGCATTGTTTCCGATGGCCAAATCCTGGCTATGTCTGGGAAATTCTGAAAGCATGGCAACCCTTGATAATGTAATATATAAAAATATGGGGGTGTTTAGTCATTTTAAAAGCAAATAATATATAACACCACTATATATGAGGTAGGCTTGCCTAAACAAAACACATGTAATAAAGGGGGGGGGGAGACAACTAATAAAGCTAATCTTGATAGGCAGGGAGTTCGAGAGGTGCTAAAATACGAATGTCTTGCAAATGCTGAAGGAACATGGGAAAGTTCCACAAATCGAAATGGTCAAATGGGCACATTTGGGAGTAAAATGGTATCTTTAAGTAAACTGGCCCAAAGCTCTTAAGAATATTGTCATACATAACAATAGGAACTCCTTAAATTTAATCCCGTAACAAATTGTCAGTCAGCGCAGATCTTTGCCAGGGCCGCAGCCTCCCACCACAAATAGCGAACAGTTTTTGTTTGAGCATGCATACAGCCATGGGCGACAATTAAAACTGATCTCCTCCAAACTTTTAGGATGGTGTCCAATCCATGCAGCCTGGGTTGAAACTTATGGGGTTGTGAAGAGGGGAACTGACTGCTTGTCGGGTGACGTACAACTGAAAGGTTCTGGCCTTCTGGGAAGCACTAAATCTACATTGCAGATTTGCCATCTGATTACTGTGAATGGGGCCTGTCATTCTCTGGCCAGTTCTGGATATAAATTCAGGCTTTGACACAAAACAAATCTTAAGTTTTCCTTAATGGCAGCTGATGCTTCTTCTGAAGTTATGTGGCGTGCCCTGTTTAAACTTGTATTACCAGAACACACAACACATTTTTTTATAAGAAGAAGGGAAGAGTTTGGATTTGATATCCCGCTTTATCACTACCTGAAAGAATCTCAAAGCGGTTAACAATCTCCTTTCCCTTCCTCCCCCACAACAAACACTCTGTGAGGTGAGTGAGGCTGAGAGACTTCAGAGGAGTGTGACTAGCCCAAGGTCACCCAGCAGCTGCATGTGGAGGAGCGGAGACGCGAACCCGGTTCACCAGATTATGAGTCTACCGCTCTTAACCACTACACCACCTATAAGTAGGTTCTGAGCTGGCAAGTGATGCTTATACTGAAATCCATGCCTCTGCTTCTAACCCACTTGTAGATAAAGCAAATATTACAAACAAACAAACAAACAAACAAACAAATGCCACGTCTCCCTCGCTCTCTCAGCCAAAAGGAAACGAAACCCTGGGTACCGCTCTCGGAATTCTACAAGGGAACAGGGACCACTTAAAAGCTATGCGCATATGTCAATATTCCTCCACGAGCACATGCTTGTGCGGAAAGCCAAGTCACGGCCCTACAAAAGTCACCGCCCCATTTCCCAAGAAGATCTACCTGGAGGAGAGACGATGCTTTGTTCTCGTGGCTTCAGAGGGGTATGCTGCAGGGTCTGGTGAGCGATCCTCATTTCCGTGGATGTCTGAAACTGCATGCTAGGGGGCGAAGTGTTTCGTATTTGGGGGACAATAGCGCAGGACATCCTTGGATAAAGCAGAGGTACCTAGGGAAGAATTCAGCTGGGCTATTCACATCAACTTACTCACTGACAGAGTCCTGTACAGGCTCCTCCCCATTTGCGCGCAATTGACACACACCGGCAGTTTATCACCACAACAGCTACTCACTTTGGGCTTTAGTAAAGCTAACAGTCTGATTTGTCAGCACCTAAATGATATTGAGCGTCAGAACAACTTGGCCACAATAAGGAAATTTTGCCCATGGTATGACCATTTTCTACCCTCCCATTTTGACTCTCTGGCTCCCTATTTGCATAACCTAGCAATTCTAAAATACAGACGTGCTTTTACTCTTGCAAGATTAAATGTATTGCCCTCGGCTGTACTTGAGGGACGATTCCAACAGATTCCACACAAAAACGCTTATGTCCCTGTGGAGATGGCAGTGCCGAATTGGTGGCGCATGCCCTTCTGGCTTGCACTCTTTATAAAGACTTGAGGAATGAGATTATCACCCCTCTTTTATTGTCCATTCCGGGTCGCCCAACCACTGCAGATCAAGATGAGCAGGTGACAGCAAAGGTTGCAAGGTTTTGAGCTGGGGCAATCGGAGTAAGAACCACTATTTGACTATTAATTCATTTTATATAAAATGCATTTTATATAATTGACTTTTTATTTCTATTCTTTGTGTATTGTACTGTTGTTTTATTGCTATGGCTGATGGCTGACACAAATAAAAATTCATTCATTCATTTCGGCGCCTAAAAAGGGAGGGGCGGCAGGGACTGGCTCAGGTGGTGCCTCGGAACATGGTCCCTGTGTAAATGGGGAGCTGCCTGCATTGCAAAATGTTGCCAGGACATCACAAATAAGGTTCCATCTGTAGGAGAAGTGCATTATGAATCTGTGATGGAGAGAGCCTTTCCAGGAGTGATGCCGCAGATTTGGAAAACCCTCCTGAAAGAACTAAGATCTTTTTTGTGTTGGCTTAAAGACTTTTACTTGCCTAGGCTTTTTTATATTTATGGTTTCAGTCTTTTTATATTTATTGTTTTAACCCACAATTATTATTTTTACCGATTATTTCAAATTTTGATCTTGTTTTAATATTATAGTCAATACGTAATTTTTATTTCTTACATATACTGCCCTGGAATTCCTCTTTCGTGCAAAAGTGAAGCTTAGAAAATGTCCTAATACGGTGCAGTGATACCTTGGTTCTCAAACGCCTTGGTACTCAAACAACTTGGAACCCAAACACTGCAAACCCAGAAGTAAGTGTTCCGGCTTGTGAACTTTTTTTGGAAGCCGAACGTGCTCCCTTTTGAGTGTTACATTTCCGATTTGAGTGCCACACTTCTGTTTTGAGTGTTATGCTGAGGTCTGTCTGTGTTTGCTATTTATTTTGTGTTTTTGTTTTTGCGGCTCTTTTTGTTTGTTTGTTTGTTTTTGTGACTGTGTGGAACCCAGTTCAGCTACTGATTGATTGTGTGACTGCAGTACATTGCTTATTGCTTTAATTTTATGGATCGATGGTCTCATTAGATAGTAAAAATGCATGTTAAATTACTGTTTTAGGGCATTTAGGGTATCTGAAGAACTGTGCATGCACACAAAAGCTCATACCAAGAACAAACTTAGTTGGTCTCTAAGGTGCTACTGGAAGGAATTTTTTATTTTATTTTGATTTTACTGTTTTAGGGGTTTGTTTTTAAAAGTCTGGAACGGATTAATCCATTTTGCATTACTTTCTATGGGAAAGCGCGCCTTGGTTTTGGAACGGACTTCTGGAACTGATTAAGTTTGAGAACCAAGGTACCACTGTATATAAAAAGCTGCATTTCAGAGAAGGTACCGCTATGAAAACCAGACTCTAAGAAGGTTGGGGGGGGGGGTCCTCAACTGTGGAAGAGGAAATATTCAGACAGGTTCAGACATCTCTTTAGAGGTAAACGGATGCATAGGATGCTGCTGCATGCAATTATCGCATTCAGAGGTGCTAGCATATCAGGAAGAGGTGGAAAAGAACAGTCAAAGGGGAAGAAAAAGAATAAGTGAAGACTTGTAGACATTTTATAAGCAGGGGGCGGTGGGGAGTTTACCTTAAGCTGCTCTCTGCAAAATGAATCCTTTTGCCCATTTTCATTTTGCTTCAGGCACATTTCTGTAAAAGACGTAGAAATTTAGACATTCAGGCTTTGGATACGCATGCTGGCATTACATACATTTTTGCTGTCGATATTTTTGTCGCTCTGCTTTCCCCCTCCAATTTCTATCTCAGGTCCTTCTAACCCACGAGTGCCTTAGGCAACGACTCTCGCAACCTGTTCTTATTGGGACTGTAGGTGCATGTTGCAAATACACATACATAAACACACAGGGGGGAAAAGCTGCTCTTTGTCCTCTCCTTGCAGTTCTTCAAGGAGAACTTAATCACAAACTTAGCTCTCTCTCTCCCAGTTAACAATTTAAGAGTCTGACCTGGAAGAAGTCCCAGGACTCAGCTATATTAATAAAGAAACAGCGATTTAAATGCGCTGTAAACGTGCAACACCAGATGGCGCCAGAGAGCAGAGAATTTTAAAATGCGATTATCCATAGAGATTTTTTTCAATCTAATGTCTGACTTACTTAAGGCGTTCGTTCGCCCCCCGGTTTAGACCCATCCCCAATTTAAGCAGCAGAGCAAGATTCACTAGGCACATTGTTTCAAGAAGCTTATTCATAAAAAAGGAGGCGAAAAAGAAAATGAGTGCACCTGATTCAGAATCACTTCCGTCGGAGGAGCTGGAATCATTGCTGGTGCTATCGGAGTCAGAAGAGGTGGTGCTGCTGCTGCTGCTGCTGCTTTCACTTAGCCGGCTTGGCCCTCCAATGGTCTTTGACACACCATTATTTTCTGCTGTAACACAGGGAGAAGATCTGAACAAAACATGGGACTTGGGGGAGTACGTGTGTGTGTGTGTGTGTGTGTGTGTGTGTGTGTGTGTGTGTGTGAAAACAGCAACGTTCAAGCACTAATAAGATTTAGGCTTAATTGACACTCCTATGCCTGTAATGAGGGACCCAGGTGGCGCTGTAGGTTAAACCACAGAGTCTAGGGCTTGCTGATCAGAAGGTCGGCGGTTCAAATCCCTGCCACGGGGTGAGCTCCCGTTGCTTGGTCCCAGCTCCTGCCCACCTAGCAGTTCGAAAGCACGTCAAAGTGCAAGTAGATAAATAGGGACCGCTCCAGCGGGAAGGTAAACGGTGTTTCCGTGCGCTGCTCTGGTTCGCCAGAACCGGCTTTGTCATGCTGGCCACATGACCCGGAAGCTGTCTGCAGATAAACGCCGGCCCTCTCGGCCTATAGAGTGAGATGAACGCCGCAACCCCAGAGTTGGACACGACTGGACCTGATGGTCAGGGGTCCCTTTACCTTTATGCCTGTAATGCTTGCCAGACAGGACAGTGAGATAATTTATATCACTGCTATGGCCTTTCCCAGTTTGGACAGTTGTGCGATTGGGCCGCAGAATCTCCACCCTTTTGAGAATTCCACACATTTATTTCTAAACTGCCTCCTCCACGCTTCAACCTACGTTTTGCGTTTTGCTTTGTGGAGTTGAGCTGCCCATTGACATCCAGCAACCTCCTTTCCAGTTCTTGCCTCTTCTCAAAGTTAAATTCTTCCTTTGATTTTTTTGCTGCATGAAATAAACGGGGCGGGGTGCAAATAAATATCAGGAACAAAAATCCAAGCAATTCTCTAGAAAAACGCAAGTTTCTCCTAACGTTTTCAGGTACATTACATGACGCACCATAATGTTTCTTGGGTCTTTTTCTCAAACAAGCCATAACGTATTTCTCCAGTTCCCTTAAAGTTGATGCTTTTAGAGTTTCAAAGTCTATTTCCATTTCATCGGGATTTGAGTGTCTCAGTGAAGGTTCTCTCGACTGAATAATATAAACCACTCTGCCAAGCTTCTCTCCTGGGAGTTTATTTATGTCCAAACTTAACTGCCTTTTTTCATCATAACTCATAGGCTTGGCATTATCCTCGTTCTCAGACTTGTGTCCTGGCTCCTCTCGCTGCTTGATTTTCTTTGAATGACTGCAAGAGAGAAAATAAAAAAAACGAGTTAACTACAGTGCCAACAACTTCAAGTACAATTTCACGCCCACAAGCAATCTTACATGTTCAAAGACATTTTCTTCTTCAGCTTCTTCATCTTTCTCTTCTTTTGGCTTCCTGACTTCTTCCTGACTTTGTTTTTTCTTTTCTCCTCCTTAGATTTTCCTTTCTTCCTCTTCTTCAGTCTGGGTAAAGTTGTTTTAGCCAAAGCTTGCAACTGCTGGTGAACAGCCTTAAGCTATTTAAAATAAAAGGGGGGGGGGAGAGAGAGGGGGGAGCACTGAAACGCAAAATATTTGCATGCATCTTTTAAAGTCAGCAGGAAACCTACTACAAAGAGGAAGCATATCAAAGAGATCACGAATTCCCCACTCTATACTAAGAGAGAGAGAGAGAGAGAGAGAGAGAAAGGCAGTTAGAAAAGATTGATATTTTGCTTTGCTTTTCTACAGTTTACATTTATGGGGGAATAAGCAAGCTGTTTATAAGCAGTCAGACACCAGCAGTTGTATACTGTATAAGGAAATAACATTAAACCAGTTTTTAGATTGAGAGGCAACTGGCAAGTGCTAATGTAACAGTGCTACTGTCCCGTCCCATCCCCCCCCCCCCGTCTCAATTTTTGTAATGGCAAATCCTTAATTTAACATAGAAACAATAGGGCTTGACTCTGTGTGGTTCATTATCCATTCCACATGGTTGCTGTATTGTACCAGATCTGGTGCCTATCATACTCCTTGAATGTCATACAGCCAGGACTGCCGCCACACGTCCAGATTATCCCGGACATTACTTTGATTTCTAGGGTAGAATTGACGTCTGAAGGGAATTTCCGAAAGGTGGCACTTTGTCCTGGATCTTAAGTCAATCGGAAAATTGTGGGTTTTGCCTTTTTGTAAAACAAACAAACAAACAAACAAGCCTTATATTTCAAAATTAATAATTCCAGTCCTGCATGGGGCCTTCACGTTAGCCCGAATGAATGTTTTCCCCTCAGCTATTGTCAAGGGAAGATATTTAAACATCCCCAGAAAAGATACATAGCGGATGTTTTTTGAATGTGCCGGACACAGAAGAATGTATTCTTTTCTACTGTCCATTGCACAACCAGCTATACAAACGCATGCTATTCTCTTTTCTGGGCGGTCTAACATCACGGCACAATGAAAATATGGGATTCTATCTGTCTGTCATGAACCAGGAAGTAACTGCAAGGGGGGGGGGTGAGTTTTTGTCAATAGTATCTCTCAGTGTGGCAAATGGCACTATTTAGCGGGAAGAAATTCCAATGAAAATCCTCAAAAAAACACAGTATGGCTTATTTTCAGGGGATGTCTTATTTTAACCGTGTCGCATCGGTACGCTGCATAGCCACGCCTCCCCAGGCTGTTTTAATGGAAGGTGCCGCGTCACTATGGCTTATTTTCGGGGTATGGCTTATTTTTGGGGAACGGCTTATATTTCGCAAATGCATAGAAATCCTGCTATGGCTTATTTTATGGCTATGTCTTATTTTAGGAGAAACAGGGTATGTATGTATGTATGTATGTATGTATGTATGTACAGTATCTCTCTCTCTCTCTCTCTGTGTGTGTGTGTGTGTGTGTGTGTGTTTGTGACACACACACACACACAATGTTTTATGATAGCACCCCCATTTGCCAATCCTGGGTGCAGGATAGGATCCAGCTCCCGATAGGCGGTGTGGGCTTACACCTGTGCCACCGATCCAGCGAGGAGGCCAAACCTGAGATTCCCATGTCGGGGCCTTAGAGGGGCCTGTGCCGTCCTGCAGTGGCGCCGCACCGAAAGGGTGAGCCGGCTTACCAGAAACGATGCCGTGAATAAGCAACCCGCACTGTATTTCCCCCCTATCAGGTTCCCTGTACATACGTTAATTGTTTGGTGCAATTGGGACTATTGTTAGCCTCTTCTTTTTACTGCTTTGTTCAGCTACAGCCAGTGAGGAACTAGGCAGGTTATTCTGCGACACTGAGAAGTAAACGGAGGTAATATAGCAGTCCATCCATTTTGCTAATCGCAAGCACGCACCGCTGCTAGGTCGCATGTGCGCATTGCCACTCACTTGATCCTGGAGCGCTGCAAGGCGTCTTGCTCTTTCATCCTCCGAATCCTCGGAAGAGGCATCATCGCTGCTGCTTCCACTAGAAAGAGCCGCTGTGCTTCTTGCAGCGGGGTAGAGCAGAGGACTGCAGGGAGCCGGTTCGTCTGGAATTCTGGCAAACAGCATCTCGAAGACATCCTTAACAGAAGAAAGTTAGCCGTCTCACAAACCTCCATGACGACGTTTCGGATTCATAGAATCATAGAATGATAGAGTTGGAAGAGACCACAAGGGCCATCCAGTCCAACCCCCTGCCAAGCAGGAAACACCATCAAAGCATGCCTGACAGATGGCTGTCAAGCCTCTGCTTAAAGACCTCCAAAGAAGGAGACTCCACCACACTCCTTGGCAACAAATTCCACTGCCGAACAGCTCTCACTGTCAGGAAGTTCTTCCTAATGTTTAGGTGGAATCTTCTTTCTTGTAGTTTGAATCCATTGCCCCATGTCCGCTTCTCTGGAGCAGCAGAAAACAACCTTTCACCCTCTTCTATATGACATCCTTTTATATATTTGAACATGGCTATCATATCACCCCTTAACCTTCTCTTCTCCAGGCAAAACATACCCAGCTCCCTAAGCCGTTCCTCATAAGGTATTGTTTCCAGGCCTTCGACCATTTTGGTTGCCCTCTTCTGGACACATTCTAACACGTTCTGGATTGTTTTAACAGTTCTGCAGTTTCAGAACAAGGTACAGCAGTTGCTTAAAGGCACTTAACTGCGTTCTCGGAGGAGTTTCAAAAATGCTGCTTTTCAATATCAATAATTCACTCACCTGGAGTTTTCTTGCCATCGCTACTACCTCATGGTCCGGAGAGTTGTATCTGTAGCAGTTCATAAACATTAGCCTAACGTCTGCAGCAAACTCTTGGGTATCTTTGTACTCACAATTCTCCATCTTTTTCTGTGGAAAACAGAAGGATTTCTCAAGATTCAGATTCTGGGATGCATATCGGATGTACGCTAATTAATGACACCATTTATTTTAATCCTATAAATTT
Organism: Lacerta agilis; assembly: GCF_009819535.1. Classification (NCBI taxonomy): domain Eukaryota; kingdom Metazoa; phylum Chordata; class Lepidosauria; order Squamata; family Lacertidae; genus Lacerta; species Lacerta agilis. The sequence continues at coordinate 23,479,166 of NC_046317.1, forward strand.
AATATTTGGGGGGTTATTACCTGAACCCCAGATGTCCGCTCAAATAAATGTATTTCAAATTTGTCATCCACAGTAGTACTTGGATTATTAAGTATATACTGTTTAGTCAACTTAAATAGGGACTGTTACAGGTTTACACCTTCTGATGCTTCTAGACGAGAGCTCAAAACTATAAACTGGTAATACAGATATCACAAACGGATCGTTGGCAACAATTTTTCTTATTTTGGCTATGCTGCATTTTTTGCCACCTGTGGACAAATGTGTTCACAGCATAGGGGGGGGAGAGCGATTTCTCCTGCACTAGCTGCAGAAGGTTCCAGAAAGTGGGGAAAGCATAATTTGTAAATGCTTGGTAATGCATATTAAACCGAAAAACTGTTGCCAGAGTGATAATGAAAGCATAAAGTATACCCGAAGGAGCGTCTCCACCCCCATTGTTCAGCCCGGGCACTGAGGTCCAGCTCCGAGGGCCTTCTGGCGGTTCCTTCCCTGCAAAAAGTGAGGTTACAGGGAACCAGGCAGAGGGCCTTCTCGGTAGTGGCACCCACCCTGTGGAACGCCCTCCCATCAGATGTCAAAGAAATAAACAACTGTCTGACTTTTAGAAGACATCTGAAGGCAGCCATGTTTTGGGAAGTTTTTAATGTCTGATGTTTTATCACTTTTTTGTTATTATCATTAATTCTGTTGGCAGCCGCCCAGAGTGGCTGGAGAAACCCAGCCAGATTATTATTATTATTATTATTATTACTACTACTACTACTACACTACATGCTGAAAAGGCACATGCAGTTTCTGCCTTGGTGGTCATTCTGCTGCTCACCATGCTTAGCAAAGTCTTTCCCTCTTTCTGCATTTCTCCGCTCTCTCTAAAAGCCGCCCATCTCTTAATAGCCCCTGCTGATGCTCTTCCTCCCACAAATGAGTGTCAATCGTACGCTCAGAGGTGGACCACTTTGCTTTGCATGCAGAACACCACAGGTTCAATCTCCAGGTAGGGCTAGGAGAGACCCCTGCCAGAAATCTCAGAGAACTGCTGCCAGTCAATACTGAGCTGGACTGACTATTGCTGCTTCGCATCATCCTATGTTCCTTCTCCATCGCACGTCTGGTACATCGACTCCTCTGGCAGAGATCATGCCAGTCTTCTGCTCAGTGTCTAGTACACAGTGCATGCATGACAGATATTAAGAGCAATCGCAATGCAAAGGTTCTTCCACCTTGGACATTTTCATCTTGGCTTTTCCCCCCAGTAACTAGTTACCAAAGAGCCATTTAGGGGATGGATACAACTCTCTAACTTCTCCTGGTTGGCAGCTGAGAGGCCAATTGGTACAGCAGGGTAAAGGGACAGGGGGAAAGCATGAGAAAAGGTTTGGCATAGGGGTTGCCTGTACTTCGTCTCCTGCCCTGCAAATATAATACAGCCAGCCTTCAGTTGTTCCATACTCTAGCTTGTGTGGCTGTGAGAGATTGCCTTCTTTTTAACCCTTTAAAAATACAAAAATACAAATTTCGAAATTTGCAGAATTCACAGGACTAGCCGCCAAATGCATTCACTACGTACCCTACCCCCCCCACTCACTTTAATAGTTTCAAGATCCATAGGGTGCTTAATAACATCATGATAGTCTTCAAGTCCCAAGGCTGTAACGTCTACTGGCTTATAAAAGGGCCAAGCATACACTGCATGATGCTTTGAGAACATTTCTCTAACGATCTCGTTACAGTATTCTAGAGGTTCTGTTAGCTTGACATTTTTTATGGGTCCGAGTGGCTGCTGGGAGTCTGGCAAGTCTCTTTTTGAGAGGTACCCTTCACGTTCTTCCCGAGAGGAGATCTTGACGATTTTGGGTTCATTGGGTGATGGAGAGGATTCACTGCTCCCTGTGATGATGGCAGTAGTAGTATCCGCTTTCCTTTTCACACCCTTTTTGATACAGAAACACAGACTTTAATAAAGAAAGGAGCTACAACATTCACATTTGTTTGATGACCCTTTGAAATAGAGCAGTTATAAATCCAAATTTGACCAATATGATACTGGGCTTCCCCCCCCCCCCCCCAGCCAGTTCCTTTCGGATTCTTTCCAAGAACTTGGGTGAAATAGGCAGGTCTCAACCTAAGATATATATTTAGTATATTTTAGGAAGTTAGGAGGGAGGTAAAAAAAATAAACAAGACTTCCCTATAGATTTATTATTCCCTTTTCAGAAGACCATTTATACAGGAAATGCATACTGGTTATTTAGTTGTTGCATGGTATCCAGGTGAGGTGGTTCTCACCCCACCTTGGTTAGTGTACTCATCACTACCAAACTGATCACTGAGATATTGGGGGGAGTCTGTGGTCTCCTATGGCTCAAATGCATGGCTCGTACTAGGAGCTGTGCATTCTGTGGGATAATCACCTTCATATAAACCAACGTGCTTCAGACTAATTAGTACATGAAGGGGTTAATACCATAGAGTAAGCTGTCCTGCCAGGCTTAGCTATGTCCACTTCCCTTACATTAAGAGGAAATGGGCAATCAAGCCTATTGATCAATCTGCCTGAGAAGCTCAAAATGTTAGGTCTGAGCTAGTTGCTCCAAACTCAGACCACTTGGCTCTCACAAGTCACTCTCGAGTTCCTATACCAATAATTTAGGAACTTTCATGACTTTTGAACTAAACTAAGTTTTACTGTCTGTGCAACCTTTTTGACCGATTCAAATTCAAATTCAAACTTTATTTGCGTAGCCGACTGGCCATAGCATCTAAAAGGCAAACACCAACAAAAATACAACAAATATGGTTACCAATAAAACCTTATAACCTATTAAAACTCAAGGTAGTAGCTCCTTGGAACTTAACATAAATAGTAAAATGATAATAATAATGATAATAATAAAATCCTATGCTGGGAATCCGGATGACATACTCTGGTTTCTCTTCAGATCGTATAAATCTTTCGCCTTTTTGACCGATATGGAAAAGCACATAAACCTGACCTTTGAAGTGTTTGTAACTAAACAGTTTTTAACTTACTAAACATGTGGTCTTTTCCTATGCCAGGAGAAGAGGAACTCACTTGGAAAGGCTTGTTTTAAAGGCCTAACAAACTATATTTCCATGCTTTACTTTGCTATTATTATTATTATTATTATTATTATTATTATTATTATTATTATTATTATTTGATTATATATACCTCCCTATACTTAGAGTTCTCAGGGCGGTTCACAGAAAACATATTTTTGGCTACATATTTTTGTTGTGATTTAAAATTTCTGCTGGGATTCTCTCACCAAGGAATACTTGCCCCAAACTCGGCATCCAGGAATTCTCATTTTTATACCTATTTTTCACCCTGAACCAACACTATTCAAGTGCAGTGGGCCCAGGCCTGTGGAACGCCTTCCCACCTGAGATTGGACAGCACCCTCCTTGTTGAACAGGCCCTGTAGCTCCTTCTACATCAAGAAAATGTTTTTGCATGCTTAAAGCACTTTGCGTTTGGCCCCCTCAAATGAGTTAATCTGTGCCCTACAGTATGTCTTCTCATACACACACACACACCATTGTGCAGCAACAAGCATTGCACTGTTGTTGGGCTGTTGTTGTGGGCTGCCTTCTGGGCTTGCTAATTTTTTCGTTATCTGTCAGGACCCACCATCCGTGATGCAACAGGAGCCCCCTTAGGCGCCACCGAGAAAAATCCATTCATTGGTTGGCGGTAGAATTATTGATTAGGATTCTAGTTTGGCTTTGCTTACATTATTTCAAGATGGCTTAGCCTGAGTCAGGCCACTGGGATGAAAAGCGATTCTGAAACAATACTGAACTAGCACCGGGCAATAATAGGTTGTGTAGCAGCAAGAACCACACCACCTTCATAAAATTTAGTTTTGTTGAAGTGGTAAAACAATGAACCACAGGGAAGGAGTAATGGAAAACTTCTGAAGCAACAATGGGTTATTAGCTCCGCCCAAGACATGATGGAGAGCAGCAACAGCTGGGGAAAAATAAGACAACCTTTTACAAGGACAGGAAGTAACATCACGGACAGAATAATTGTCACACACAGGAGGAATAAGGATATCGTTTGAATGCTACACTTACAGGTTTATAAATAATTTAATGTGTCAAGATGAATGGATATCATTAATACTGCAGTTTTTGTATAAGGGGTTGTTATTTTGAATGGATTGTAATTGAGATGAGTAAGATGTTGGAACACAGAAACAATTTAGGCTACCAAAATTATATAATTTGGCACCTGAATGCTGGGGATTAGTAATTGCATTATAATTTGGCATTGTTATGATGAGGCTACCACTGGATTGTTGTAGTTGAAAACTAGCAAAACTTACTGTAAAAAAATAAAATAAAATTTAGTTTAAAATCCCTTGTTTCCAGTCATTTAAATCTAGAAATATTTCAGAGGCCTTTGTTCATATTTAGCAGTAATTACCGCTGGGCCAACATCTCTGTTGTTCTGTTAAGCATCTTCTTACGGGGGCAGATTCCATTCTTTTAAACATGCGCAGCTTCCCTCTTTTCATTTTGGTACCCATATTGTGCTCTGTACCAAAAGCCATTCCAATAGATGGCCAGGAAAGCACCCATCTTTTTAGAACCTACCCCTTTCGTTGCCATTTCAGTAGCTGGCATTACATTTGATGGTGGAGTCACCGGTGACAGTTCTGGGGCATTTTGCTGCGGCGCCGGGGTCATCATCTGTGCTGGTTTCACTTTCTTAGCCTGTTTTGGCTGTTGGCTTTGGTTAAGTTGCAGGATTCCTTCATCGGGCCCTAAGGAAATTAAGCAAAGCTGTATGAGCGAAGGAGTCCTAACAGCGCTCCAAAAATTGGTCTTTTTAAAGATTCTTTGCTAACTCATCTACTGTCACAGCCTGGAAGCCTTTTTTTGTACTTCTGCAAATTTTGGGGTCCCCCTCCCCAAGTCTGCCAACACCTTCCTTGTGTACAGGGGTGGAGTTGTTTTGCCTCTATAAGGATCAGCACTCAAAGGCTGTTTCCAGACTACAGTTTGTATCATGATTTGTCTGCAGAGAGCTTAGGTTATGTCAGCTAATTAAGTAAGTATTTGTTCTGATTTGTTTGTGGGGAGATGAGATGTTGCATCTAAGCAAGGGCTATCCCACCTTTTCCAGTGTATCTCCCCTTCACTTTACTTACTGCAAAAAGCTTGATCTTTTAGGAAAGCAGATTTGTTGCAGAAGACTTTCCAAGCAACTAGAATTGTGCGTTCTCAATTTGCCAGTGTGTGATGGAATTCCACCCCAAAATGGCAACCGTTTAGTATTACTGTATAGGATTCTCCCCAAAATAAACCCACCATGCACCCAAAACTTTTGCAGTAACCAATCTTATAAACAGTTATAACTAAACACATAGTTTTATTTTATTAGGTATTTTTTTTAAATGCTGATTTCAATTGTATTTTGAAAACTAAAGTCAAATTCTTTTTAACTTTTATTGGTATCGTTGATATTGCTAATGGATATATGGCATTGTTTTTGAATATATGGTATTGTTTTATGTAAAATGCTTAGCTGTTTTGATGATTAAGCGGTACAGTGGTACCTCGGGTTACAGAAACTTCAGGTTACAGATGCTTCAGGTTACAGACTCCGCTAACCCAGAAATAGTACCTCAGGTTAAGAACTTTGCTTCAGGATGAGAACAGAAATAGTGCGACGGCGGCAGCAGGAGGCCCCATTAGCTAAAGTGGTACCTCAGGTTAAGAACAGTTTCAGGTTAAGAACGGACCTCCAGAACGAATTAAGTTCCTAACCCGAGGTACCACTGTATATAAATTCTGTTAAATTAATTAAAAAAACAAACAAACAAGAAAATTGATTTAACATTGGGCATTTTTTCCCTTGGGCGTTCCAAATGGTAATATATGTAGACTTCCATATTTTCCAATTATCTATCTATTGTTAGATCAACTAAAACATCCATCATGGTCTTACCATTGAAAAGGTACGTTTGCATTGTCAGCACTGAAATATATATTACAATACAGTATATCAATATTGTAAAGTCCCTTTGTCATTCCGTAAATGCCGATTTCTTTTGGCCTCATCATTTCCTTAGTGGTAGACTAGAATTGAACCTAATTTAGATATTGGGAGAAAGTCTTAAGAAAGTTTGTCAGCTAGAACCAGCTCACAGACTTAAGCTATGCATGTCTTAGGTACAATATTTCCTGTTTTAATCTCCCATGTGTTAAATGTAAGATTTCCTACTTCAGTCGCTCGATTTTCCTATATTTAATCAGCCTTGAAAGCACCATATTCTTTATCCTACAACAGTTCTGCCGAATCTGACTACTAAATCTTGTCATCAGCCATAAATAAGTCTCAGTTGTTGAAACAAAATAGGAAATTCTTTCCAGTAGCACCTTAGAGACCAACTGAGTTTGTTCTTGGTATGAGCTTTCGTGTGCATGCACACTTCTTCAGATACTGAAGATACTTCTTCAGTTGTTGTTTACTCTTTGTTTTAGATGTTTGCTGTTGGAAAAGCTTCTCTCCAGAAATGCAATATTTTACGGCCACTTCCATTGGTGCCACATTCTGCTCAGAGACCTTCGCTCAATTACTTTTCTTACCATCCGTTCTTTTCCCTTTCCTTCTCCCTTTATTGACCACCACTATTTTCTCATCGGGGGGCATCTGCGCAACTTTCTGCAGAAAGACTTTCTCTAACGCTTGGGCCATGAAAACAATGTCATCGCCGGGCTGCAAGACAAGCATTACACATGAGATCAAGATGCTTGTAATGCTAGACTAACACCCACATTACATTCAGCTGCGAGTCAGCGGGCGGGGACTGGTTTGCTTTTATTTTTTTAAGTCACAGAGCTCAGGGCTCATTAGAGAGAATGAGGCACTGCTGCACCAATCCCGGGGTTTGCGTTTCCATTGCAGCTCATCCGAGATGTCTTCATCCTATGCAAAGGTGTTCCCACCTTGGCTAGAGCTGACTTAGGAACAGCTGAAGGACTCCAATAACACCAGCTCCTACAAAACAGTAGTATCCTATAAGTACAGGTTACCGTTACATAGACCTGGGTTTTTCATTCCCTGCAAAGTGCCTGGTTCCTGAAATTGTACCCATGCAACCCCTCTACGTCCTTCCCCCCTGTGCAGAAGGGTGGATATGAAAAGCAGTTTGAGGCAGGATACTGAAGGAGCCTGGTTTAACCGCTTCTAGAAACAGGCAAAGCAAACAGGTCATGGTTTCCCAAACTTGGGTCTCCCGCTGTTTTTGGACTACAACTCCCATTATCCCTAGCTAGCAGGACCAATGGCTAGGTGTCAGGAGACTGCCCTCGCCGGAAGACAAGAGGGTGCCAGGGCTTTATCAGTATCGCGAGCTCCCATCTCCGGTGCTGAGCTCTTCATCTTCGTGCAGTGGGAGGAGCAGCAGTTCCTCCAATGGGGAGGGGGAGATGGAAACAGGAAGTGGGAGCCGGGGCTGTGACAGGGGAAGAGAGCCTTCGCACCGAGCAGAAATGGGAGGTGAAACACCCCTTCCGTCTCCCCTTTTGCACAGGGGGGGGGAAGACGTAGAGGGGGAGGCGGGGGTTCCACATCCCGCGCCTTTTATGCTGGGCGAAGAACCGGAAGGGGTCATTCCCGGACTCTGCAGAAGGATGAGATGGACGTTCTTTCTTTAGCTGCACTGTAAATACCTGCACAATAAAGGAACTTAGTTCCAGAAGTTTGCGTCAGCCTGGTTACTCATGAGCAGCCACTAAACCACCTTACACTAGGGAATGATGGGAATTGCAGTCCCAAAACAGCTGGAGTCCCAAGTTTGGAAAACCCTGGTTTAGGTGAATGGGTGCACAAACGCAACACCAACTTGGATAGCTCAGCTGGTTACAGCTTGGTGCTGGTGGCGCCCAGGTTGCAGGTTCGATCCCCGTATGGGACAGCTGCCTATTCCTGCATTGCAGGCGGTCAGTCTACTAGATGATCCTCAGGATCCCTTCCAACTCTACAGCTCTATGATTTGATGAAACAAAACCTTTTATAACAAATAATTGAGAGCTGGGGGATGTGGAACAACTGCTAGGAAGTGGAGCAGCAGGAAATACATGCAAATGTTTATACATGTTTTTGATGATGTTCAGGTATTTGAGTAAAAAAAAAAAAAAGACAACAGAAGTGGAGAATCCCATCATTACAATTAAATGTCTGTTTTAAGAATCCGCCCTACTTTTGCTACTGTAAGTTGTTTAAAAAGGCTGTATTTTAAATTGTCGTATTCGTAACCAACCCTGGGACCTTAGGAGGAAGGGTGAGCAATAAATTAAATTATTAGCAACAACAGCAGATGATTCTGCTGCCATTAAATAATCCCAAGTAGCCCTAACAGATCATTACAGAGAAATCTGAAAAACTGCCACCTTTGGCTATACATCATACATACCTTGTTATACAAATAGCAATTTGCAAACATAGTTTTAAAATCTTCAATGCATTCTGCAGCACAACTGTAGCATGTGTGTTCCAGACGTTTCTGAATTGTAGTCAAGTCCATTGGATTTTTAATAATGCTATAATAATCCTGTTTGAAGTTTTTTAAAGAGAGAGAGAGAAAAAAAAACGTTAAGAGTACCATGACTTAGAAGAACAGTTCATTGCCGTAACCATAGACTCCTGCCTTGTGTCTTGGAGGGAGAAACTTTTCCATATTGAAAAAAGGCATACAGCACAACACACACACACACACACACACACACACACACACACAAAACCTTCAATGTAAACTACTGCCCAAGGCCTTACTGAAATCTGCTTACTTTATGGCAGTGGACTGGGTTTATATGGCTAAAGTCAAGTATTTTACATACAATCTCAGTAATTCTTAAAGCAAGCAGGTGGTTGGGAAAACACACTTTCCCTCTGGAGAAAGGTTTCGGAGTCCCATAGCTGTCAACTTCCCCTTTTTTTGCGGGAAATTCCCTTATTCCAGCACCGTTTCTCATTGTAAAAAAAAGGAAAAGTTGACAGCTATGGCCGTTTCTCAATGCAAAAAAAGAAAAGAAAAAAGGACAGCTCTGTTTCGGACAGATAATGAATTGCGGGTATGGTCTTATTGCATGGACAGGCGGAGTCCCCCAACCCCCAGGTGACCCCCGAGCGGAATAACAACACAAGACACCGTGCTATGGGATTAAAATTGGCCACAACTTTATTAAGATTCAGGTGTAGGGAGACCTTGGCTCAGGCATTGGGCGTTTATCCTTCCCAGCCCCCAACCGGGGATCTGGGAAACTGCAGGGTAATCCAGAATGTCTGGGGATTGGGCTAGCTCTGGAGAACATATGTTCAAACAGATAGCCCGCCCCCCCCATTTTGCCGCCACTGGTGGGGGAGAACAATGACAACCTCTCGGCGTATGGTCACTGCCTCCCCCCAGTTCCCCTTTAACGGGGAACCCTGGTATCGCCGCTGCACTGGGGGTGTGGAGTCACCGCCCCACGCGCCCCCCCCATTTAGGAAGATGACTAAAGGATTCCGCCCAAGGCTTGAAACCACCAAAGTTGTGACGAATTGCTACGGGAAAGGCAAAACCTGCCAGTGCAGGGAAATTCCTTTCCGGCCCTTGAACAGCAGCCTTGACATAGCAGCGCCTGTGTGCCTGTGGAAAAAGAGGTTAACCTGCAAAAATAAGCGTTAATTGAGGGAGTGGAGGGTGGGAGAAGCTCTGGAGCCCAACTGCTGCTTCCTGGTAAGCTGCACCTTCTATTGTGTGGGCTAGGTAGTCCCTCCCCTTACCTGCCCAATCCCCTGGCAACGCCTCCCCCAGGCGGGATTGGGCGCTTAGCTGGGGTAGGCGGAGACCCCAGGTATCCCTCCTGGGGGAAGGCGCAGCCAGTCCGAACTGTGTCGCCTAGGAGCTCAAGGGGCTGCGCGCGACCACGCAAACGTCACCCTCCATTTGATGTGGGGAGCGATCATTGTGCCTTCTATAATTAGGAACAAAACACAGCTTTCCAAAACAATTTAACTCGTGAGCTATTCCCATTCCTATAGAAGTGTTCCTAGATCTTGACATCTTCTCCAGCACCTCGTTGATGCTTAAGGCTAAGTAAAACCCAGATACACTGTAGCTGCATACCCAGTTTAGGGGTGTTTCTAGGGGCACCCTGATTTTTACTTTATATACCCCCCCAGCCCCAAACAAATATAAGTATATTTTAATCCAGGCAGACAGTTTGTGGAAGAAACTGACACACAGCCATAGGTAGAGAGGTGCAGAGAAGGAACAATTTTGTCTGTAGCATTTGCCAAAAAGTTGTTCATAGATGACAAGCCAAGGTTGATGGTACAATGTTCTTACAAGTATATGGAATACGTTTTAAGTGTCTCCCTTAGAAGTCTGAAGAGGCAGAAGAGGCCCAAGGCAAGTTCCATATATATATATATATATATATATATATATATATATATATATACACACACACACACACTACACTGAGTGAGTGACCTCTAATATTAACCTCAAGTGACAGCTTCTTTGGAAATCCAACACCAGAAATGGAAGGTGACAGTCACTTTGAAAGCACTTTTGGACAAACTGACCATTTGAGTTTGTCAAGAAAAACGGAAACGTGTCTGAGGGGTTTAGCCTTCACTGACAAGATCCAAGCCCTGCGATGATTTTTGAAGAGAAAGGCCCGCAGACTAAGTATGCATGTTATAGTTCAGCCAATAAACAGTCAGGAAAAAGTAAAGATTGAATACTGATAAGCACCAAAATCAGTTATTATGATTACATAGTATTTCAGTGAACTGGTAGATGACTTAAGATTAATCAAAAGGGACCTATTTTAATTAGTCAGCAAATTTTTAATTGGCATAGCTGAAAGTTAACAGCTACCTTTTCCTTTTTTCCCCCTTTTCCATTCTTTTGGCTCTGATGAGTTACTACAATAGGAAATGAAATGCAGCTATTATGGGCTTTTCTTCCTATGATGAGTGAATTTTTGCCAGTTCAATTTATGTTACACGTCCTTCAGTACCTAAAATACAGAGGTTTTGTTCAGAGACAATGTATTTTAATTTGATTGATTGGATAGGGGGCCAAGAAGGTTGAAGGGTGAAATTTGTGAATGTTTTGTTGATTAATTGATTAATATCACTAATTATAGTATAGGGGGACTTAAGAGAGCAAGGCCATATATAAAATAGTCACATTAATTATTTTACAAGTTTGAATTATGGATTTGCGTTTAAGGGAGAAGACTTACTCTTCATTATGAATAAGTTCTTAGAGATTTCGTTTTTTAATTTTATATAGCAACTGCTGAAAAAATAATTGCCATCAAATAGAATAAATACCACATAGCTGGAATTATTTCGTTGCTTCTCCACATTGAACTAAGGTGTTTTCACACATTGCTGCAGACCATTTTCTACATATACAATGTATGTGATTTTCTTTGATCATGACAATTTTCAGCCAATTTGCTACAATCTTATTGACAGTAGTATCTTATTCTTTATCAGATGTAATTATTTATCATTCATAGCGATATGTTCTAATATTTGGTGCCTTTTGACATTAAGATTCTATTATTGTGCATTAAAAGTTGTGTTATATACTGCAGTGTGTTTGTATTTATAAATACACAACAGCTGCATTCCTAAGAGCATCCCACCATCTATGGTTGCTCTCGTTTTTATTGATAATTTAAAAATATTAACTATATTAACAAGGAGTGTGCTCATGTTCTTGAAGAGACACCCCCCCCCTCTTAAATCACTTGAGTAGCATTTCAAAAACCCAACCCACCATGCCAAGTGTGTGTGGATACAGAAAAAACTCCTTTCACCCACCCAGACCAAAATCTTTCCACCATGCTCCATCCATGGAGTGATCATTCATCTGGTGCTGAGCTCCCTGAGCTCTGGAGGGATTCCCACTGGGCAACAGCTCACAGGAAGTCCCAAAAATGGGACTTCAGGGAAGCCAGCCCTGGATTTCAGAACAACCCTGCTGATGGCATTGGGTCCAATCTGTGGGGTGTAACATCACAAAAGCAGTGAAATACAACATTTCCTGTTTGCCAAGAGTAGACACACCCAGGGGAATGTTGATTCAGCCAGGAGGACTTCCTGTCACACCTGGTCTGAAGCATCCTCCCCCTGCGTGTGACCAGGTAGATGGGTGTGACCCTGGCAAGTCACACAACCATCTTCCCCTTCCTCCATTTTTCTCTTGACTCATCTTGATGCCTTTTGCTGTCTGCTGGCTCTCAGCCAGCAGCACATGGGCTCAATCCCCATATGAGATTAACCCACACTCTCTTCTGTAAGTACAAGCAAAAGCCTGCCCTTCAGGGAACCTACTGTGAACTGAATGATAATAAACTTCTTATTACTTTTAAGAGAGGACTGTTGTGTCTTTATTCTTTTTAAGAGGGATAAAAGGGGAATTTACCAGGAACAAATCCAATCTGGACAAGCCAGACTGGATTGCTTAACTCAGGAGATTCAAACGAATCGACCAACTTGCTTCCAGCAATGTGCAAGGGAATGTGCTCTGCTACTAGCTCACTAGTGTGAGTGGGGAAGGTTAATATGTAATCAATATATCTTCTCCTACTGTCCACAACATTCCCACACAATCCAGATTGGTGCAGTGCTGAGCAGGGCTATGCCCATCCCCATCTTCCACCCTGACTGATGTGAGCAACAGTGGCTATACCACTTTGTCCCGTGGCACCCCATTGCTGCCTGGTCAGGGATAAGATTGCTCTGTTATGCAGGAACACCTGCTTCAGTTTGCCATATGTGATCACAGCGAGAGAGAGGAAGTTCAAGAATTTGTCACAGATCAGGCTGATGTGCTTGCATCACCAGAGTTTCTCACTGAAAGATGACCTGCATGTTCAGGCATGCGTACCCCTGCTTCTTCCTTAACTATTCATATTTCTGTTTAAGATAAAGCTAAAGCACAGTAAACTCTTACCGGGAGGTTTAGGCCTGCAGCGTCTACCGGCTGGTGAAACGGCCAGGAGAAGTTATGTCTCCACATTGCTCTCATGAGCACCCTCTGCAAATACTGAAGCTGATTTGTCAAGCGGCCAGTTCCTTGGGCATTGATGTATTTTGGAGGGGGAGGATTGACAATTGTCGTATGCTGCTGACCTGGGGAAGTCATGTTGATCTCTAGCGCGTATCTGTTGCCTTGCAGGTCAACCTCTCTGTCAGAGAATCTGCAAGAAAAGCGATCCACGGCATGTGAATCGATTCATTGTTTCGTCTTTACTCTAGATAAACAATGTTGTCAAGAAGGTGGAAAGCCTCAAAAAGGCGTCATTTGCTGTGATACAAAACGCACACGTTTCTTGCTTGAATCAATAGCAAAATCAGGGTGAGAGATACATGGAGCAGCAATCCCTCTTACAGTCAACTTGGGGGGTGTTGGGGGAGGGGAAAGAAACCTACTCCATGTGTATCTCTTTGTACTGCTTAAAAAACCCAAACACCTCACTTTTTAGCCAAAAGGCTCACAGAGCAGTTTACAATGATCAATAATAAGAGGCCCTCAGGCTTACCATCTAAAATACACGATACAAGAAGAGGAAAAGGAGGGGACGATGGAGGGAGGAAAATATATATATAGTCAAGCACTAGTTCTTAGTTGCAAGTTTCTTACAAGCATGTTTTCTACCAGGGAGGACACAAACAAGATATTTGCAGCTTCTTCTTCACTGATGGATGGGACCAGGTTGATCTACCCATTGCCACGATGCTTGTGGAGCAGGAAGCACATTTTAGCAGTTCTTTGGTCCCTTGGCCAATGGGAGAGGGCAGAGTGCACTGCCCATTGGTAGCTGCATAAGAAGCAGGAAGGGGTATGGGATTTGGGGTACCCATCTAAAGCAATTCAAACACTGGGAAGGAAAATAGAGGTAATCTAGCCTTATTATCAGCTAGCAAGGATGCCTCTCTGATAGGACTCGCCAAAGTGTAATATTTGTATCTCTCCGTCCCAGGATTCTGACAGATACATCCATGAGATTATCCCATTCATATCCCCATTTTTTTAAATATTTTGGTATGTATATATATATATATATATATATATATATATATATATATATATGTATCTCTAGGACAGTGAACCACTAACAGCCGAAGTTTGACTGCTGATGCCTACATCCTTCTCAAGGGCTTAGCAAAGCTGCATCACAGAAAAGCCATTCTGAATGAGGACAACACAAAATCAGAATTATTTTATTTGTTACAACCAAACTCAAGACATGGACGCGTTGGCAGGTCACTCTCATGTTCAAGATACAACACCACCCAAATTCAGGAGGGGGAAAAGAAAGTAAGGGCACATAAACTTATGGCTCACCACTCAGAAGATGCCAAGGAAATAGGAACTCTTGCATAAAGTGAGGAGTTGTCATCCCCCCACCTACCCCCCGCCCCAGCATAAACCAACAATATCTGCATGGATCCACAAACATACAAAGGGATATCATGAGTCAGTTTCCAGAGGTAGCATGTGCTTGAATGCAAGATGATGGATGACAAAACTGTGGGGGACAGCTATTGCTTTCATGCCATACCTGGTGTCCCTTGGAAAGGGGTTATTTAAAAAGCCAGATTATTTTCTAAGAGTCAGAAGAGGCCATTTCTTACACCCACACCCTGAATCATGCAGATTCCTTGCTATTTGTCCGGGACTCTCAACTGTCTTCCTAACTGCCATAGAATCTTTAATCCTGGGTGAACTTGTCAAGTCTGCTTCAGAACTGCCATGCATCTAGTCTCTCCGAGAAGCTAGGGCAAGATACTGCCACAAAAACTAAGTAGCTGGAGACACTTCTTGAAGATGAGCAAAAGAGGTCACATAAAAAGAGGGTATAGATATTCAAATCAGGATCTGTGCCTCTGCAGAGGATATTGGACTTCCACCTCTTCTCGACCCCAGCTATGGGTGCCCCATTCCTGATATACTGTAAATAGATAGATAGATAGATAGATAGATAGATAGATAGATAGATATGGATTGTAGAAAGCCCAAATAATTTGCAACTTCAACTCTGTACACAACTGAGTTTTTGTCAGCCAATTTGTCAAGCCATCTGGATATGGATTCAGAGCCTGCCATAAGCCAATCACTCAGGAGAAACAAAGTACTGGGAGGAAAAATTGAGCTTGTAATTAAGGAAGGATTAAGAGGTTCTAAGAAACGTAATAGAATTTTATTCAAAGCAATTGTTAATTAAGGTACTAGCACACTAGGGGAATCTAGGTTCAACACAGCTATTGCAATAAGGAGTCATACAACAGACTTAATTCATATATAGAGACGGGCAGGTGCCTGCATACCATTTGGTGGTGGGAAACATCCTTGTTGTACTACAACAACCTTTAAAACAGTTGCTGTCACATCACAAAGTGTGTTTGATACAATATTGTGAATCATTTCCATTCTGATGTAGAGCATTGGGTCAGTTGCGCTTAACCAAATAGTTGCACGTTTCTCCTGGCTACGAAGCTACTACTCCTTTCTCTTAGTATTTTGGCGCAGTATGCTCCCAATTTCCTAGCTGACTTAACCAGCGCTCCTGACTTTTAAGGTGTCTCGTCAGTCCTTGGAATAAAATTCAAGGTTTCGTGCCATTCAACAGCAGAACTTAACTAGATTTGGGAGGTGGTCGTTACAATTAGTTGTCAGAGCACTGCATGCATCACACACACAAAGGTGGGCAACAAACCTTGAAGTTGCTTACCTAGAAAACCCAACCTCTCGTGTATTAAACTGCACTGGAATCTTTTTGATGAAGGGAAAAAACAAAATTGTAAGACAAGCAATTTGGTCATGCTTTCCCTCCATCTATATGATGTGGCCAGGTATTTCAAGATTTCCTATTGTTGAGCAGAAGCTGAGTAAGAGGAGACCAAGCCAAGGTTCTCAACAGCAAGCTGCCAGCTATACCCTTTCTCGGGTGCACTTGTAGAGGAAAAGTCAACTGAGAGACATATGCCTCCTTATGCAACACAGTCTGTCAATAACAAGTCCCACAATTCCTGCTGATATTTCCTATGCACAAGCAGGAGGAGCCAACAGGGTGTGGCTTCCAACCCAGAAGCACAGAGGGACCAACCACCATAACAAGCAGGGTCATAGATATCTCTGGGACAGTGGGAGCTAGCCTGTGCTTCTGGTAAGATGTACAGCCCCCCGCCCCCGAAAGTAAGGTGAGTAAGTCGGGTTAACCCCCTTTGCCTCTAGGGTGCATTGAAGATATGGCATTAGATTCCAGGAGCAGAGTCTAGACTCTGGGTTTCTCACTTGTCTGTAACAAATACAGACCATGCAGCCGTGCCTGTTTGTAAATACCAACAACCCAAAAACAGAAAGGGACAATATTTTGATTGGAACAAAATATTTGGGGTCGCTGCTGGAAGAGTGGAGGACATTTCACCCACCCCTTTGCACAAAGGCACAGAGCTGAACATATAAATCAGGGTGGAGAACCAGTGGCCATCATTTTACATATGAAGAGGACGCGTCCTGGAAAAAGAGGACATATGGTAACTCTAAATGTGTATATCCTACCAAGTTCAATACACCTTGTTTTTGTTTGCAAAGACCTATACTTTCATCAACTCCTCCTTTTGTCTTTTGCAAGCAAAACTAACTGTGGATCTGATTATTTATGAAACCATCTCATAATTAGGAAATATTTTTCTTTTCATTTTGTCATTCCTAGCAAGGGCAGCCAAGCCATAAGTCATCACGCACAATTTCTGATTCAGGGAATAAAGAGAGAAATTTTTTAAAAATAAAAGTAGTTGGAAATCAGAGCTATAACATGAACCAGCACAGCAACTTACCTGTAAGGAAGAAGCAGACCTCTGAAGCAAAGCAAATCAGAACTTTCACCTTTGCTTTTTCACTACATGGGATTTAGCCACATCTGCAGTTTATAATTTCACAATGGCAACACCTGCCCAGGTATTTCCCCATATTGGTCTGTTTTAGAAAAGAAAAAACCCACCCAGAATAATTGAATAGCATGTTAGTTGTATTTTAGTTTAGCTAAATATGGACTGGGTTGTGTGTCTTAATTTCTTTCATCAAGCAAGCAAGTCAGAGAGTAGTGCTTATGGGAAATAAAGGGAGATGTGGAGATTCTAGCTTGTCCAAACATTACTTCCCCCGATTTACATTAAATCAACTTAAGCATTGATTCCTGTTCCTGTAATAGTGTTATCGGAACGATTATCTAAACTTGTTTGGATGATTATCTAAACTTGTACTGCAGCCTTCTTAGATGTAAGTTTGTTCAGCCGTCCATTGAGTTATATGGTGTTTACTTACAAAAGTAAGTTGTGCATGGAACTGCAGTAGAGTGTTTCTATTGATGTTACGGGAACCAAATGAGATCTAACTATTTGGGGTCAAATCCTGCACTGACTTTTGTCCAAGAGAAGCTGTGAACTGTGCATCTCTGACCAGCGTTAAATATGAGAATGGAGGATGGAATAATGTGTAGAATGTCATGTAGGAGAGGAAGAAAGGCCTCACAGACATATGCTTGTGCACTATGATGGGTCTCGGGCTGTAACAATTGCTAAAAAAAATGCTCTTTTTTATTTTCAAAAAAAGCACCCACCCACTCGTTATTGGAATTTGTCATTGTGTTCCACAGCTTTGTTAAAAGACAACTGGTTTAATGCAACAGGTAGTTCTCTCTCCCGGCATTTCCCTGAAAAGTTTTAAAATATAAAGCAAAACTTGCAACTTTACCTTTGAAACAGAGTTATTCTGCTGCCTAGAAAAGTCCAGGTGTTTCTGATAATTAGCACAGTCATAGCATTTGCCAAGGGTGCCACACCTGGTGGCATTAATTCATTCTTATGTGCATGCATGTAACTTGGCTTGGCGAGTTTGTTAAAAGCCCCTTCTTTGTAAGAAAGGGTTGGGCAAATTGGCTTGGAGACCCTGTAGTCGTGTATGTAAGGTTTCTTTTGGGAAGAGGTTGCCTAAATCTGCCATGATCTGTCCCAGAACCGATCTAACAGTGCATTTGCAGTTAGATGGTTATGGAGCCCTCTGCTGTTTTTATGAATTAATGAAACAGCATCAGAAATAAAAGTTCTGTTTTAGTGTCAGTTTGGGGCAAAGGCATGAAACATAAGAGCTGGCTACTTAGGCTGCAGCCCTAAATGCACTTACTGTTTCTCCTTTAGCTGTCTTCAATAGGGAGATGTCATGGATAATCTAGTGTGTGTGTGTGTGTGTATTAATTCAAGGTTTATTGTAATGTTTAGAGAAAGGTGGTATGCAGGCTGCATACACATTATACGTCCTGAAAGAACTCTTGAGCGCTGTAGTTGACCCCTCGCAGAGTTGCAACACCCAGCAATCCTTAACAAACTACAGTGTCCAGAATTCTTTGAGAGGAAAAAAAATGTGCTTTGAATGTGTTGTAAAGGTACACAGCCTAGCTTTGACTGACTTAACTAGGGAATGTGGCTGATTTCTGAGTAAATGCCTGTAGGGTTGCGCTGTTAAACTTGGGGAGTTTTAAATCGTTCCTGTAGGGCAGGTGTGGAAATGCTTTGGCCCCCCCAGATGTTGCTGGACTACAACTCCTATCCCGCGCCAACTGTTGGCCATGCTTGCTAGGGCTGTTGGGAACTGTAGTTCAGCAATATGAGGAGAGCCAAATGTCCCCACTGCTGCTGTGGGGCATCCTATTACAAAATGGGGGTTTGTCTTTTGCAGTTAGGACAGTTTCCATGCTCTTCTGGCAAGTAATTATATTTTAGGGTGGGGAGAGATTTCAGTCCCATTTAGTTTTTTAAAATGCTTATTTTTTCCATCTGGTTGGGAAAGCAGGGTCTGTCAGTGCAAATATTTTGAAAAGAGATTCATGTGATCCAGAATGATATGCCCGTCCCCATGCCTTGTTGATGTGAATATAAGAGTTTGCTGCTTGTTGTGTCCATGGTACATTTTCACTCAGAGGAGTGAGATGGTTGGTTTAGATTCACTGAGCCAGTAATAGATCATGATTAAAGTGTTCTACAATGTCATTTTCACCTTTCTGGAATAATGTTACAAACAGCAATTGTGCCATGATAGTTTAGATTTGGTGGAAATAGGGGAGCCTCGCTGCAGATGTTTGCTGCAGGACAAAAGTTGCAGGGTGGTGTTATGTCTAAAAATATATACCCTGGGGTCACATGTGTTCTGCTCCTACCAACATAGGTTCATTTAGAAAGCAATACACTCCGGGACTTTGCTCAAACAGGTGCAGGATTTATTTTGGATAACAGGTTATTAATATTTTGCATGAACAAAACGTACAATGCCATAAATCAGAGATGGTGAACCTGTGGTATTCCAGATGTTGAAAGTCAACTCTCACCAGCCCCAAGCCACCATGGCCCAATGGTCAGCGATAAGCGGCCATTGAAGTCCAGCCTTGTTGTTGTCAACTTGTCCTTCCCTCTAAGGTCCCAGGGTGGATTATAACCATGAAAACACAATGCCACAATGAAGATGCCAGGCACATCTCTTTGGAGAGGGAGTTCCATGACTTAGGAACCACCACGTCCCTGACCTTCTTAGGTGGGGGGAACAACCAGTAGGGCACCCTCTGCCATTCTTAACTTCTGAGAGGATTTGTAGGGAAGGAGGAGGAGGCCTGTCGGGTCTTTGGTGTCTGAGTTGTTTAGGGTTTTAAACTAGTGTGAGCACCTTAAATTGGGCCACAGGTTCCCCTTATCTCAGCATCAATAATCTGTATAATCAGAGCAGAATGAACACTCTTAGCACAATCCTATACATATCTACTCAAATGTTAGTCCTGTTGCATTCAGGAGGGCGTACTGCTGCTATGCAAGGGGACATAGGGTGACAGCTTATGGCTCCCTAAACCTTTCATCCCTTTCATTCCCAGTTGTCCACTCTGACACTTCTCCCTCTCTGCTGCAATTCTCTCCCATCTCTGAGCTAACCGTGGTAACAAGCCACACTTGATCCCATTCCTCACCTCTCCCAACCAGCTACTCTCACATAATGTTTGCTATAGGATTGCAGCCCCAAAACTCTGAACTATACAGTAAAGGGTGCATAGATCTTACACAACATAGCCTTTCCTCCTAGGAACATGACACCAAGATTATACTATTTGCGAGTAGGGCTTTTGAGACTCATTTCATGCCCATTAAGCTTAACTGGAGCCGTGCTATTCTCATAAGGTTGCAACCCTGCGTGTTGTTATTTCAGTGTCAGTTCCATTGAATCTGGAATGTCTCCATTCTGGGGGAAATAGCAGGAGATTTGACTTCAAGCCAGGACATCCTTGATTGCACATGATGCCCCAAACTGAATTATCCTACTTGATATGGGTGGGCCTAACAAAAGAGGCGACTAACTTGTGGCCTTCTGCCAGATGTTGTTGAACTCCAGCTCCATCAGGGTTGATGGGAGCAGTACCTTAACAACATCTGGATAGCCACAGGTTTGCTGCTGGTGGTCTAAAAGGTGTAAGTTTGGGGTCAATTTACGCCTCTTGAGTTTACTAATATCTAATTGCCTTGCCTGCCATGAGCAACAGCAAGCTAAGGATTCCCAGCGCATCCCAGATAGAATAATTTATTCACAATGTCCAATTTTGTTATGCTAGCAATGCGATCCCATGAAGAGTTAGGCACATAGATTTTGATGGGCTTTGGTATGCCTGAATCTGCATAGGACTGGGCTGGTTCTAGCTTCCTGGAGTAGCTAATTGTATTGCAGCACATAGCTCATTTCAGGACCAAATGAGCACAGCTATTGCATAGACACCAATGGTCTGTTGATGAAAACATAGCAGGGATGTGGAAAGCCGGCTTCCCTACAAGAAGATTCAGAATTACAGTTGCATATCACTGTCGTGGGCTCCAGTCTGAGTTTTCCAGAGAGCATTCAGTAACTGCAGAAATGATTCTCAGCTCAGCTGTGTGTCTGCCTTATTCCATACTTGGGTAGGCTTTCTGCTTGCACATCTATGTATTCATAAGACATCTTTTATGTGTCTGCATCTTCTGTATGTGTCTTTATTTATTGGGACCTTTTAGCTGGGAGTCCTATCAATAGCTGAAAAGCTGTGAAATGCTTAGCTCTGTTCTATGACATACTCCTGAGTTTTTCAAAAGGAAACTTTTATGAGGAACATAGTTCTTCCACCAAAAAGTGCAATGGACAACATTTTTGTTTTTTATTGGATTATCTTGAAAGATTTATGCTGCTTTTGATTTACAAGGTAATGCCTTATAAAATGTTTATGCAGTCCAGCTTGGTGTAAATCCTTACATTCTGGAAAGTCAGTTACAGTAGTATCAATTGGCATATAATCCATGAAAAGTTTGAAAATTCTTAGTGTTGTGCCATGTGTATTAAGCTAGGATGTTTATGTAGGACTGCCAAAAATCAGAGGCTAAGATACCGATCCGTTTACAGACAATTTTTGTGTTAACAATAGCTTTGTAATTCGGGACTATAAAAGTTTGTTGTTGTTTTTTAATTACCTCAAACTTGATCAGCCTGTATCTGGAATTCATTCCCTGCTTTCCATGATACTGTTATTCAGATAATCAGCTGCATTTACAAGTTTGTACATTATTGGTTGCTTCTTAATTATTTCCTAAATAAGGTCACTGAAAATGAAACTTTTTAGTAACTGAGAATGGTAGGTGCAAGCAAAGCTCGTTGAAAAAAGTCACCACCTGAAGCATTTCAAAACCTGAGATGTTAAATGAAAGCAAATGGTCTCTTCACAATCTTAGCTTCTCTGAAAACAGTAGAAGCCTTGCAAGACGTTATTTGTTGATCACTTAAAGCACAGGCATTAACCCTAATTTAATATAGCACATGCGAATATGTTCCTTAACTGTGTTTTCCTCTCTGTCCTCTCTCTCACTAACATTATTCATTTTTTAGCTATTAACGTTCTTCGTTTCTTGATTGTTATTTGCTATTTATTTGTTTTATTTAGGCATTTCCTGGTTATTGTCATCCCTCCAGCTGATTTCTGCCTTTGCAAAGGTTTGCTTGAAATGAATGCGCTTTTTTGTGTTTGTAATGCAACTTGCAGCTTTTAGCCAGTAGATGTCAGCTCACAACTGGATTTCACTTATTTTGAAGCTATTAAAAGAAGTGAATGGGGAAACCCATTTTTAGGGAAGAGAAATAAAGTGGTACCTTGGTTCCCAAACTTAATCCGTTCCGGAAGTATGTTCCAAAACCAAAGCATTCTAAAACCAAGGCGTGCTTTCCCATAAAAAGTAATTCACAATGGATTAATCCGTTCCAGACTTTTAAAAACAACCCCTGAAACAGCAATTTGACATGAATTTTACTATCTAACGAGACCATTGATCCGTAAAATGAAAGCAATAATCAATGTACTATAAAATAAACAAGACAGTATTGTAGATGATAAAAATTGAAATTAATTTTCTTATGTGCACTGATGATAGTCATTGTTTGGATGGGGGACTTTTATCCATTTCTGCAGTCACAAAATCAATCAGTAGCTGAACTGGGTTCCACACAGTCATAAAAACAAGTCACAAAAAACAGAGTCACAAGTCTCAGTCACAAAAACGAAAAAGCCACACAAACAAAAACACAAAAAATTAGCAAAAACAAAAGCTCCAAATATCACCTCTGTGTTGCGTGGCTGCTTGGGACTCAACAGCCGACAGACTCAACAGGAAGCCTCCGATTAGCAGAGGGAAACTCAATTAACAAACGAAACACACGCAACAGGAACCGGAACATGTTCACAAACCAGAACACCTACTTCTGGGTTTGCAGCATTCTGTTTCCAAGTTGTCCATAAACTAAGCTGTTCTAAAACCAAGGTACCACTGTATCAGAAACTGGAAAATGGCTAATTTATGTCAGCTGAGTCATTATAAAATCGCTTTTCAGAAAGCGAGACCTGTCAATATTTGTGGTTGGAAACCAAAACCATTTGTCTTCCTGGCTTCTATTGTAAACTAGCAAAATTTCTATCATGCTAAAGGGCAGGAGGGCAGCAAGAGGGCCCAGATATTGTTTGTGTACTGTGTGCCATGCATTCACACACTTGTACATACCCTCTCTGGGACGTGCAAGTGGTGGTTTGGACTTAAAGATATAGGTAGGTTTAACTGGCAGCCACTTACATCTCTGGGGGGAAATTATGGGGTGCACCAGTGTTTAAAGGGGCGTGGGACTGATCTCCCCCAAATAAGTCCCACAATGCTATTCTGTTTCATATCATAGTGTTACAAGGCCTTTCCACTGACTCCATTTCATGGTCATGGCAGAAGGTGTCAAAGGAGCAAAACCCGGAGCCAAATAAGATGTAATGTGGGAGTTCTGTCATTGGTACTCCTAATGCTGTTTTTGAAAAGCAGCCATGGGGTGTGTGGTGAGAATTGGAATGTAGATGCCGGGGTGAGGGTGGAGTCTCCAACCTAACCCCACCTCCCCAAAAGCTGCCATTAAGTGTGGACATTACAGCTTTCTGTTTTCCATCCCGCTGTTAGTAACGGCTCTGGGAGGACAGGGGGATCCCGATCAGGGTTGTGCCATGGGAGGAAAGGATCAGGTCTTTTCCCTCCAAAGTCATAGCCCAGTCCAAGTTGGATTTCCCCCCTGTCCCCAGTGGCTGTTTTTGGACATGAAAAAGACAGTGGGAGTTCCAAGTCCTGCATTCACTCAGCTTTGTTCCACATAAACTGTGTGCGGGTGACTGATATAGGGACAGTCAATACATGAAGATGGGGGACGAGATTGCATTCGCCCCTTCCCAAACGCCATGCATAGATGAGCTTTTCTGCATAGAGCCAATCCAGGGGCAAGTTGCATGTATGGAAGACCCGGTGCCAGGAAAACAGTAGCACCCACCTGCAGAGCAGAGCTCAGTGTAGCCGATCGGCAACCTGGTTGGGATCCTGCATTTGTCCCAGTGTCGGCCTTACAATTTCTTTCTTTCTTTTTAATACATTTTTAAATTAAATTTTCTGTTTTACAATCATTTAAGCATCCTTAAAATATCAATGACTTCCCTTCTTCTCTTTCCATGGTTCATTTTGCATATCATAAATCCCTGCACATTTTACAAAAACTAAAGCATTCAGTATTTCATTAGTACATCCACCAAAACTTATTTACACTGTTGAATTTATCTTAATGCTGCCAACGTTTTCAAGTGTACGCAATTCACCCCCGTATATTCAATAAACGTTTTCCAATCTTCTTTAAACGAATGTTCTTCTTCTCTTATTCTATAAGTTGGATCCGCAAGCTGCGCATATTCCATCATAGAAAATTCTTTCCAGTAGCACCTTAGACACCAACTGAGTTTGTTCTTGGTATGAGCTTTCGTGTGCATGCACACTATCTGAAGAAGTGTGCATGCACACGAAAGCTCATACCAAGAACAAACTCAGTTGGTCTCTAAGGTGCTACTAGAAAGAATTTTCTATTTTGTTTCGACTATGGCAGACCAACACGGCTACCCACCTGTAACATATTCCATCAGTTTAAGTTGCCATTCTTTGGTTGGGATCTCGCTCGCTTTCCATTTTTGAGCTAACAAAACACGGGCTTCATACATAAATAACCTTTTTTGACACCTGGGAATTTCAGTCTGAATTATCCCCAACAAAAAAGACTCTATTTTTTGGGGGGGGGGAGTACTTCTAAACTTTTTTTTCAATTCATTATTGATTGTTTCCCAATACTCTTTTACCCTTTTACAAGTCCAGCACATGTGAAAGAAGGTCCCCTCAACCTCTTTGCATCTCCAGCACTTATCTGATTCAACCTTATACATCAGGCACCCCAACCTTCGGCCCTCCAGATGTTTTGGACTACAATTCCCATCATCCCTGACCACTAGTCCTGTTAGCTAGGGATCATGGGAGTTGTAGGCCAAAACATCTGGAGGGCCGCAGGTTGGGGATGCCTGTTATACATCTTAGCAAGCCTACTTGGCCTTACAATTTCTGACCATTCTCACTATTAGCACTTTGGTGAAGGCATTGTGAAGGGAAGCGGGCAGCTCTAGAAACATGCAGATTTCCCTGAAGTGTGCAGAGAAAGCAGCCCTTGTGCGTGCTGGAGATTCTATGCAGGCCACAGAACCGTCTGACTGCTTTGTAAACAGTCTCCAAATCCTCTTCAATCAGTTAGAGCTCTGCATAGTTTTGCAAATCCCTCGCAGCATCCCAGAGCTCTGCCCTCTTATTTATAAGATGGATGACCTCATTAGGTGAACACAACATTTTTAAACATGATACACTATAAAAGGAGAACAAAATACGGTTTGGAACACAGCCACCATCCATCTATTAAGTACATTGGTCAGAATAGTCTCATAACTCAGGGCGCAAGCAATTATCTCTCGGGGACAAAACAGCATGCTGGAAAAAGCTTAATGCCAATCAAAATTTGAGGGGAGACTCTTTCGTAGCTGGGGTGCTATTGCCGAGAAGACCTTCTGGCAAGCAACAGACCTCCTAATCTCATGCAACAATGGCGCCACCAGAAGAGTCTCCAGCTGGCCAAAAGGGCCCGGGCAGGATTATGTGCGGGAGAAATACTCCTTCACACCCAGTGGCAGATTTATGGCCTGTGGAGCTCTGTGCGCAGCTATTTTGAGGGGCCCTATTTGTTCACCTAAACGTAAGGGTGTCAAAATTCTGGTTTATGCCTTTGCACTATGCTGCCCCCTCGTCAGACAACTTGGAAACAATCCCTGCTGTGGACCTGGCAGGAAGAGAAGGTGATGGTGATAATAAGGATGCTTCTGAAATGGACTCCACCCCCTACAACACACACACACACACACACACACACACACACACACACACACACACCAGTTGAGGAACAATCAGGGGAAATGTGATTCTGCTTCCCAAAAAATCTTTGGTACCATCAGGAAAAAATGAGATAATGGAGATGAGGTTGCCTCTGCAGTGCCTCCCCAACAGATTTAGAACAATACCTGCTGTATGGCCTACAGTAGAAACAGGAAATAATTGCCTTATCCTTTCCCCCACATTCAGCTGAGGCCTCTCTCAAGTAGCTGCCTGCCCCACAAGCCAGCAGACAATAAAACAAACACAGTTGCCAAGGGCCAATTCCTATGTTCCTTCTTCCACTCACCCCCCCCCCTTTTCAAAAATTCCCTCTCATGGCTGACAGGCAATAAAACAACCAACAGGCAATTCCCACACTCCCACCACCCCAGTGCACACTTTTTTTAAATAAAAAAAGTAGCTGCTTGCCTCCTGCTCCATGTCACTGGCAGGCAGCAAAACAAAGTAGAGCAGCAAACAGGTGGCCCCTGTGGCTCTTCCTTCACCGCTCCACACACATGTTTTCCAAAAACTTCATGGGCACAGCAGCTTCCCACTGCTTGCTGCACCTGACCTGGCTGGTGGATAGCAAAGCAAAGAGGAGGCAAACAGGCCTGACACTTCTTCTCCCCTCCTCTTTCCTAAAGCCCTCCATGGGCAAGAGAGCTTCTCTCCCTCACTACTTTCAATAAGTCCTTCCATGCACAGAAAAACAAAGAGAAGGCAAATGGACACAATACTTCTTAACTCCTCTCCTTTTCAAAATGTCACTCCATGCACAGGGCAGCCAAAGCAGAGGAGGTGGAATAGCCTTGGCACTTCCCCCATCCACAAAACCAAAGGGTTGGCAACAACAACAACAACATTAATTTATTACTTATACCCCACCCAGGCCTCCCTAGCCACTCTGGGCAGCTTCCAACAGAATATTAAAAACACAATAAAACATCAAACATTAAAAACTTCCCTAAACAGGGCTGCATTCAGATGTTTCTAAAATTTCTAAAACTGATTATTTCCTTGACATCTGATGGGAGGATGTTCCACAGGGCGGGCACCACTACTGAGAAGGCCCTCTGCTGGGTTCCCTGTAACCTCACTTCTCGCAGGGAGGGAACTCCCAGAAGGCTCTTGGCGCTGGACCTCAGTATCCAGGCTGAACGTCTTGTCACCATCTTTGTCCCACTACAATTGCCCAGGCAAATCCTTCCATACATTAAGCCTATTGAACCTGTAATAATTGTGTCATCAAGGTCAGCATAGATGTAACTTTGTCCTCCCAGGTGCCTAGCAAATTTGACATAGCTCTGGCCACACACGAACAAGGTTGAACTCACACACTTTCTCTCTCCTGGCAAGGAGGAGGTTGGAATCATCAGCTTCCTGGTTTTTAACTACTGTACCGCATGTTACCACTGTGTCTCAAAATGACAGACTTTTGGTAGTTTATTGAAAAAAGCTAGGATCAAACCATGGTTTATGATCCTGGCTTATTTCAACAAAACATAGTGCAATCCAACCAGAGTTCCCAGCTCTGATGTAACTCTCTTGCGACAGTGCAACACTAAAGGAGGAATGGGCAACCTGTGGCTCTCCAAAAGTGGCTAAAAATCTGATTATACCTTAAATGCTTTGGCAAGTGTTTTTCTTTGCACAAGGCTGATCAGAATGTTTACAATGCAGCCATGCCAAAATGGTGACTAGTTAAAAAACTTGAGCAAATAAGATGAGAGGAAGGCTGTGTGTGTTGGTTTGTTTGTTTTGGCTCACATCTATTTTATATCAATACATACTTGGGTTAAAGCGTTCCATCTGATGTCTCAGAGTGCCTTTTTCAAGTATCTAGAAGTAGATAATGGATGCTTCTATTGAAAGGGAAATACTGTAATAATGTCCAGTTAGGCAGCTGGTTGGGGGGGGGAGATCTGTATTTGGAATGCACAACTAATAAAGTATTTTGAGTGTTAGGGATGTTGGGTTTGCTTGCTAGCTTTGGATCACTAGACACGAAGGGCTTGGATTAAACTGGGCAAGAGGTTGTTTGTGTGGGGGAAACCACATTAGGTTAGTTCCACTGCTTTGGGTATACAATGGTACCTTGGTTTTCAAACGTAATCTGTTCCCGAAGACTGTTCAAGTTCCGTAACATTTGAAAACAAAAAACTCAATATGGAAGCCTCAATATGGAAAACTCAATACGGAATATGTTCGACCTCCGAGGTGTGATTGAAAACCGAAGCATTTACTTCCGGGTTTACGGTGTTTGAAAACTGAAACGTTCGTCAACGGGGACGTTCAAAAACTGAGGTACCACTGTATCTTGTCACATTTTCCAAACCTTGGCTGAATTCTTCTGTACGGAATAATCTTTCACTTCCATAAAATATTACCTTTTCCCTAGGAAAGGTGAAAAAGTGAAAAGCATTGTGATATGTTTAATGTATGGAGAGGTTTTGAGAAGAAAATCCGCTGCATCGGTACCTTTGCATTCATCTGCGTGGCAAGATGAATCCAAGATGTGGTCATGTTTTGCCTCAGAGCAGTTGTACCAATGAACCTTAACCTTGATCTTAAGAGACTTCCTCGCTGTTCCTCTGACAGTTTGTTTATTCTTCACTTCAGGGCCTCTCTTGAGCTAAAACAGCCATTAAGGACAAATTGTTCTAGACAGCTTTTCTTTCTCTATGAGTAACAAAAGCCACTCTGCTAGGTTTTTGTTGTTGTTGTTGTGCTTCCTGTACCTTTTCTTTTCTTTTTTTACAGGTGAATGCTTTCCAAGCATAAATACACTGTGCTGTTATTCTGCAGCCACCGTAATCTAAATGTCGATGAAAAGGCATGCTGAGGGATCAGTTGAATATCTTAATGAACAGGTAAAATAATATTGAGCTGGCCTGGAGCTATTCATAGAGTTTCACGTGCCCATTGCCATGCTGCAGTATTCAATGTAACTAGGTAACAGGGTACATGTTTTGATCACGTACATGGGTTCAGAATTGTTTGGACATTTGATTGCAGATCTTCTTGTACATGTCTGTCATGCCTTTAGGGCACTGGTTTTTAACCAGTGTGCCGTGGCACCCTTGGGTGCCTTAAATGATGGTTAGGGGTGCTGCGGGCAACACTGGCCTCTGTCCCTCTTTCCTTCCCTCCCTCCTCTGATGCCCTCTCAGGTCTCTGCCTCCCAAAGGTTTGCACAGCTGTTTCTTGCAGTGACCCTGGCTACAAGCTCCCCAGACAAATAGTGTCTCTGGGGCAGGCCAAGGGCTGCCTCCTAGGCCCCTGTGGGGCAGTGGGAGGAGACACTTCTCTTTGGGGCAGGGAGGGCAGCTCAGAAACCAGGGGCGGCAGCAGTAGTTGCCCAGAGGACTCCCAAGGAGAGGTGAATGGAGAGGAGGCTCCACAAGGGAGGGTGTTCGAAAAGGGGTGAGGGACTGCCAACTCTGCAAGCGAGGGGGGACGTAACTGGGCTCCTGAGCCCCACAGGGGTGCCACAGAAAGAATTGAGTTGATCAAGGGAGCCATGGACTCAAAAAGGTTGGAAATGTCTGCTTTAGGGGATCCCTACACAGGTGGCGCTGTGGGTTAAACCACAGAGCCTAGGGCTTGCTGATCAGAAGGTCGGCGGTTCAAATCCCCGCAACGGGGTGAGCTCCCATTGCTCGGTCCCTGCTCCTGCCCACCTAGCAGTTCCAAAGCATGTCAAAGTGCAAGTAGATAAATAGGTACGGCTCCAGCGGGAAGGTAAACGGCGTTTCCGTGCACTGATCTGGTTCGCCAGAAGTGGCTTAGTCATGCTCGCCACATGACCTGGAAGCTGTACGCCGGCTCCCTCGGCCAGTAATGCGAGATGAGCGATGCAACCCCAGAGTCGGACACGACTGGACCTAATGGTCAGGGGTCCCTTTTCCTTTACCTTACATGAAGTTGACCTCTTTTTCATGTGCTAAGCAAATGCAGGTAACTGCATATGATTTGCTGTAAGCTTCGATCTGTTCAAAAAGGGCAATGATAGCAGCACACCTAAGTAAGAAATATGCTTTTCTAACGGTATGGGTATTTGCAGTTTATTTCAAGTGATTGTGCTATTGATTGAAAATGGGGTGGTGATATTTGCTAGCCATTCTTTTGAATTTTATGTAAAACAACTCTTTTCCAAAGACAAACAACACAGTGTAGACCACAGTATATTATCTGCCTTACCTGCTACCTTTGCATATTTGGGAGGTTTAATCCCACAACGGTGAAAATGTCATATTCTCAGGGCTGTGCTTCTACAGCCCAACCTGCTTCATTTATTCAAAGAATTCAGCCAAAGAAAGGCTCCCAGGGCATTGTACACATGACTAAAAAATAATAAATGTCCCTGTCCACATGCTTGCAATCTAAAAAGACGTAATGCGAAAGTAAAATGGATCAGGAGGGATGAGAAGATAAGCAGAACTTGGGTGCAAACTCTTAGTCACAAGTTCTTTCAGTTTCAGCTGAGGGGGTGCCAAAAATCGCTGGTCTCTCAGCTGCACCAATTTACTGTCCAGTTCAAAGTGGCAACCAGTTTACACATGTGCATGGGGGAGGGCTATTTCTCCATCTTTCTGCATTCTGTTCAGTTGATGCAACAGTGCAACATTTTGTGTAAGTCCCTGTCCCCCCCTCCTTTTCCCATGATCCCACAATCACTGCTCATGCTTAGCTGTGACTGTCAAGTAGCTGCAACTAACATGCACCTCTAATAAGAACCCATAACCCTTTCTTGAGCGACTATCTTGACATAATGCTGCAGACAGCACATATGTATGGATAGTTCAATGAAGGCTGGCCAGCTGACATTTACCTTCCCTGACTGTGATTTCTTGGGTACTGTATTGTGAAAATAATGATATGTCTGAAAGATGCACTTTAGCCTAGTTAAATCCTTTCACTGGTATAACTGCAGCACCATTATTTATAAGGTTGTATTTGCAGGGGGATAATCAAGTCAAGAGAGATTGAACAGACATGGGGTATACTAAGTACCTTACTCATTCGAAGGAAATTAATTTAGTCTGGATTCGATTTACCAAAAGTTGTTTAACTAAAGTCTTTTAAATTAATGAAATACCATATGTTACCTAAGGAGCTCACGTGCTCGTTTCATTCCGAGAACGGCTGAATAGCCGAGATCACTTAAGCAACAAAAAGAATTTTGTGTTCTCGAATTTAGCCTGTAATGAAAACAAGCGAGCTGACTATGTAGGTATCACATTGATCCATTCTACTGTTGAGGTATCATATTAACAAAACAAATATTCCTGGATAAACAGGTATGTTAATCTTTTGGCTTTGGCAAGGCAATCGATGTTAAGGAAAGTGGATATGGGTAACCGTTTTCAAAATTCAGTTTTGTTTCTTTTCTGTCGCAATTACGGTTTCAGGTAGCTGATTTGTGTGCCTTTTATAGTGCTGACCATCCCCTACTGCTGTCCGCTGTGGAACGTTTTGTTGGCCACAGTCCTAGACAATCATAGTGATTATATATAGATATGCTCTCTCCCCACCCCCACCCCTGGTAGCTCAGAAACATCTAGAGGGCCACAAGTTCTCCACCTCTAGTGTAACTGATGGGCTTTTTAAAAAATTGAATACCGTCTAGTTTGTTTAAGCAATCAGCAACGTTAAACTGTCAAAACATTCTTGCAGGCTTCTCCCTTGCCCATGCTGTGTCTGGGATTAATTGGCAGCATTGATCTCTAGGTAATCAAGAGACAGAGTAAGGCACCAGATCTTGGTAAGCTTGGTCGGAAAAAAATCTTAAGATCAGGCATCCTTTGGACCAGCTCACTTGGCCAGTATATGGCCCAGGATTGGCAGGTTGTAACTCAAGAGTACATGCTGAGACCTGCTCCTCCATCGGTCTTTCCTCATTTCACTTAAGTACAGCTTAGACTACCGTATTTACTCGAGTCTAATGCGCCATCGAATCTAAGGTGCACTTCAGTTTTCAGAAGCTTTGAACTGAAAAAAAGGATTTGGTGGCGAATGTAAATGTGCCATCGAATCTAAGGCGCACCTTAATTTTCATAACAAAATTGGGTGAGCTTTGGATAAATACGGTACTTTGGTGCCACTAAAAGGTTACTGGAGAAGACTGAAACAGAGAACTTGCCCTTCATTTCATCTGTTTGTATGTGTGATATCTATCTGTAAAATAGGATGCCTAATTCTTGCACACACAGAGATAAAACACATGGCAATTTCCTAGCTAAAGGGTTGCCTTGTGCTGAGTTAGGTTATTGGTCCATTTAGCTGAGTGTCTCACAGTGTTGCTGGATTTCAAACCAGTGGCCTTTAGTGTACAAAACATGCCCTCTACCAGTCAGTTGTGGCCCTTCCATGGCAACGTTATTGGGGTGCATCTCTAGAACATCATTTGAAATTCCCATTGTTCTAGGAGCATTTTGCGACAGGGAATTCCATCAGCGCGAGCCGTTTCTGAGCTCTGTGTCGCAGTATTGCGCCTAAGATTTCCGATTAAAACTGCAGTGTGGAAGGAAAGGAGGACCTTTTCCTGCTTCCCCACTTCCAGCTACTCTCCAAAGACTGGAGAAGAGACCCTCTTAAGAATATTTGGGGGGTGGGCAGGGGAAGGACTAGACCATGTGAAAAATCAACATAATATTTTAGCTGCAGTTCGTTCATTTTCAGCTTTGTATTCTTGTTATAAATAAGCCCGCCTAGGCATTCCATTGTGGTGCCCCTAACCTCGGTTTAAGGTGCCATTTAGCTCCTAGCCTTCATACCTCAGTTTCTAACACTGCTCTAGAAGCACCAGGAACTAGGCTGAAAATGTTTGTGGAGAGGGGAAGCAAGAATAGCTTGCTCTTCTTCTGCTGCGTGGGGAGATCTCAGGGACCCTGTCTATGCCTCCTGAGAGCTCTCTCGAAATGGCAGTATTCTTGGCCCTATTAGCACGAGGTGATAGGAATCTGATTCCCCTCCTCCAGATGAAGCAATAGGCTGGGGCTCCAAAATGTTTAGTGGGAAGCGGGAGAATGAGATCATGTTCTGAACTCAGTCCTTCACCCTGAGCCTCCATTTGTTTCATTTATTTTGTATCTCGCCATAATTGTGGATACGGCTGACTGCTGTTATAATAATGTTATAATGAAGGGGAAGTATATATGTTTTGGACTTGCTCGTCCTTGTTACGTTCTGCAGCTTATTTTGTCTGATCTGCAGTTTGAACAGATAAGAATGAATGAATGACCTGGTCCTTGTTTCTCCATGCCCTTCAGTTTCCAAATTCCTGTTTGTGGGCCTTTGGTTGGCATTCCCTTCTGGTCTGATCTGTTCACCTGACTCTACCAGTCCTTGTCTGGTTACTTTAGATCCTGCTATTTCTGCAAGGCTAGCACCACTCATATCTCCAGAAAACCTGCAACAGTGCTAAACTGTGGGAAATACACAACAGTCTTGATCCCTGCTTGTTGTGTGTCCCATGTTCTGTGATCTTTGTATCCTCTTCGCAGTGTATGCACTGATGAAGATCTATGCGAGCCGCAAAGGAATGGTTACGTATTGTTCAACTATCTTAAGTACTAAAGGTAAAGGACCCCTGACAGTTAAGTCTAGTCGCAGACGACTCTGGAGTTGTGGTGCTCATCTCGCTTTACAGGCCGAGGGAGCAGGTGTTTGTCCGCAGACAGTTTTTCCGGGTCATGTGGCCAGCATGACTAAGCTGGTTCTGGCGCAACGGAACACTGAAACCAGAGCAGCGCACAGAAACACAGTTTACCTTCCCACTGGAGCGGTACCTATTTATCTACTTGCACTTTTTTTTGGCGTGCTTTCGAACTGCTAGGTTGGCAGGAGCTGGGACCGAGCAACGGGAGCTCACCCTGTTGCGGGGATTCGAACCGCCAACCTTCTGATCGGCAAGCCCAAGAGGCTCAGTGGTTTAGACCACAGCCCCACCCGTGTCCCTATCTTAAGTACTACTCAGTGCTATTATTCTTGCTTTTGAGGGCTTTGTGCTTACCTTAGACTTCCTCCGTCATCCTTTGGAGTTTGTGTCTGTAGTAGCGTTGAGATCACAAGAAGAAAGGGCCATGTTGTGATACTGAATTGTGATGTCACCAGCCCTAGGGTTGTGACCCAGACCATAGGTGGCTCCAGGGGTGACCCTTGTGATGCCAACTTCAAGTCTGGGCCATCTGTCCCATGCTCCTGAAGTTGCCAGGAAAAGGCAGGAGAGCAGAACTCTCTGTTGACCTTTCTTGGGGTGCTAGGGAGGACAACATGTGACTAGATGAGCGACTACACCTTAAGTTGTTGATTTGCAGCTCCAACTTCTTGGGTGAGATGCCTGAATTGGCCCACTGAGATTGCTCACTCTCAGATGGGTCTTCACCAGAGAAGACAAATTGTAGGGTGCTGAGAAACACCACTAATCCATGCAAGAGTCCTGCCCCTTTGCAACTGAAGAACCTCTCATCAGGTTTTGGATGGGGGACCTGTGGATCTCCAGATTCTGTTGGATTAAGGTTACCAGATTTTGTTCGATGAATCCGGGGACACTTTTCAACTTCCTTTTAAATAGATGGATTTTGTCAGGGGACTAATTTGTAAATCTGGGGACTGTCCCCGTGAAACAGGGACGTCTGGTAACCTTATGTTGGATTCCATCTCCCATTATCCCTAGCCAACATGGCCAATAGTCCACTGGGGCTTGTAGTCCAACCGCAGCCACAGGTTCCCTGTCACTGAATTAATCTCTGCTTGAGTATATAAAAACCCAGGTTGCATACACAGCATACGTTTAAAGGACACCCTGCCCCGCTGGAACAATCCTGGAAAATGTAGTCTTCCCCTCACAGTGCTTCAGTTCCCAGCATCCTCAGGATGAGAGGGAGGGAATGTGCTTTAAATGTCTGTTGTGTGCACCAAAATTTCAAGTCAGATCACTTGTCCATCCAGCTTGGTAATATGTACACTGACCAGCCAAAGTTTCTGGGAGGAGTCTTCCCCAGTTCTGCTAGAGACCCTATGGATTTACCTGTCCTCACACCTAATGACATATTTGGCATCAGGTGTAGGGCAGGTGGGTGTGGCTTTTCTGAAACAGCCTTGCAGGCCAAATGGGGAAGCCTGTTGGGCTGAATTAGACCCCTGGGATGGAGGTACCCCACCCAGTGTGCTGTAAAGTGGGCCTTCACAGGACCAAATTCTGCTCTCCTAAGGCATTCATCCAGGTCCTGCAATTTCCCCATCTGATCAAGCGCCAGGCTGTTCTGCTGATTGATACTAGTTATATAAGAGCCACGTAGGATAAGATTAAAAAACCCACTTTGTTCATTTTGTCCCCGCATGGTGGCCAGCCAGTTCTTTCTGGCAGCGCTAGACTGATTCCCCACTTTCCTCAGATCTTGCCCAACACCCTAAAGGTTGTCCATCCAACTGGAACAGAAGGATGAAGTGTTGTCCTGTGCACCACAAATTTCAGGTTTCTGTGAGCAGAAATGATAATTGATCTTACTGCCCTCCCATCCACAACTTGGTATCTGCGTCTGCTTCCTCCCCTCGTGCCCCAGGTTGCCTTGCAATGGGTCCTGCTGTCCTGTTATGTAAGAACATGAGAAGAACTCAGCTGAATCAGGCCCCTTGAGGCCCATCAAGTCCAGAATCTCACAGTGACCAACAAGATACCGGTGGAAAGCCCAGTAAACCTGTTTCCAAACTCCAGTTTCCTTTGCACATTACCTTTCTGATTTTTGAACTAATTATTGGCTAGATTTGTCTGAGAAGGGACCCGGTTAGAAACGGTGCCAGTTTGGGGAAATGAAATACCAGTACACCCTGTGTCTCACCCACTTGCTCTCCCTCTTGCAAAATCAAACGGCCTCGGTTCGCTCACCAGATAAACATTTCTTTTTTCAAGCAAAGGGAATGCTATGTTTTAAAACGATGGAAAGAGAGGTGCTGTCCTGGCAAACACACAATAGTGCTGTTTCAGCAACAACAAAAGCGCACAAACACTTCCTGCGAACGTCTCTCCCAGATGAGATCATCTGAAATACGCATCTTGATTTTGTTGATACCCAATGAGTCACCCAGTGACTTAATGTTATAAAATGATGTCACTGGGATTTAATTAACTGCAGTCATTTTCACATGTTCATGTGGGTACAAGGGAGGTCCCCAGAGAAGAACAATCAGGGATACTTTGGCTGACCAATCGCAGCCTTCCACCAATTCATTTGCATGGAATCCACAATATATGTGAGTACACTCAATTGTGTTTCAGGATGGATTAATGGTCTGAAACATGGTCCTCAGTTTCTCCTTGCCCTTCCTGGCCTCAGTTCCCTTCTGGTCCTGTCTGTCCACCTGAACCATCTCTCAGTGGTAGAGTACATCTGCTGTATGTAAAAAAGTTGAATCCCTGGCATTTCCAATTACAAGGGTTCAATAGCAAGTGATGGTGGTTGCAACTCTGATTTCCCTTCTTCCTCCTATTTGCTTGTACTCTAAATGAGCCTATGAAAAGTGGATATATTTTATGCCAGCCATCCCCAACCCAGTGTCCTCTGGAGGTTGTTGGAACTCCCATTAGTCCCAGCCATCATGGCTAATAGCCGGGGATGATGGGAGTTGTAGTCCATCTGGAAGACACCAAGAGCACACACACACCTCCGGCATTCATTATGATTTGTGCTCTTTGGTGCTTTAAATGCAAACTTTAAATACTCTTTGTGCCTGCAAAGGTTTTGAGCTGGGCACACCCCATTCATTTCCAGCAAGTGCATATCTCATAATTTCCTGCTGAAATCCCATAACTTTTCACAGCACAAATGTTCTGGTTTATTATTTGTCCCATTTTTGTTGTCCTCGAGACTCTTCCAGACAGCAATAATGTGTCAGAATTGCAGAAGCATTGCAGAACAAACTAAAGCTGAATAAATCCACTGTTATTGTGTGAAAAAAACATGTTGCAGAGTAAACCCACAATAAAGACTAGACTGGAGGGGTCCAAGGTTGAGGAAGGCTGTTTTATACTGTTAGGTCCAATGGCATTTGTGTAAGCATTTATGAACGTACAACAGCCTATATAACTTTCCGAAATAGATAGGCAAAGTGAGGGAAGAATATGACTCATGTCTAATACATAAATGATTTCAAAACTTCTACTGCCTCAGTAGAGACCTCTCCTATACCACCTGTACCAAGCTGTCTGAAGGTCAGGGTGGTGGGAAGGAAAGCTGATCCTTATTTGCAGAAATTGGTTCTGATAAATTGCATGCTGGCTAAGAGAGTAATCCTTAGTCAGGGGAAATCTGATCTTTCTCCAATCCATCAACAATGGATTAAATAAACGACAACCACTGCATTTGTGAAACACAGTTACGTTTCAGGAGAGCTAATAACTGCTGAACACATGAGCACTTTTGTGGAGCATATGGATTTCTTTGTTTTCAGAGAGTCAATTTTTTTGCCCATTACTGGTGTTCAGTAAGAGGAATAAGACCGTAGGCCAAAATAAAAATAAGTGAGCTCTCATAATGGGAATTCCTGATTAATGCGATGCTGAGCAAGTTCACAACTAGCTGAAATGGCCCATACTGTACTCCTATTTGTATAGCATTTTTATAATTTGATTTCTTTTTACAGTTGAGGAAGCCTTTTGCACAGGGAATCAGACCTTTGGTCATCTCGTTCAGTATTATCTACACCAGTATTTTTATTTTTTTTAAAAGAATTTATTGGCATTTTCATAACAAAACATAAACCCACACCCACACCTACAAATATAAAACAAATACAAACATAGCCAGGATTCTTCTTCTTGTTTACATGCATAAATAAAAATTTCTAGTTCCAAATCTTGACGGTTGACTTCCCCTGCCTTTTCACCTTCGGTTTTAAATCCAGAATCTACTTTAATAACAACATCTCACTACAAATTAAATTCATTTAAAGAAAATTCAAATCTAAACAATTATCTTAATCCATAATAGTTAATAACAAATCTTTAGATCTTAACACATTATTCTTATATCAAATCTATACGAACTCCTTCTATCTGTGCTGGCCCCAAGGGTTTGTCCATGAAGCGAGGTCCAAATCCAGTCCTGGGTCTAGGGGTCCAAAGGAGGTCAATCCGGCAGGGAGCGAGGCAGGGAGCAGATCAAGGTCCAAGGCAGGTTCAGGCACAAGGTTGCAGGTTGAGCACACGCTTGCAACTAAGTTGCTCACGCAACTTGGGCTGGGTCTGGCTGGCTTTTATCTGGCCCTATGCTTAGGGCGGTCCCGATCCTCCGGAGACTCGCCTCTCCTCCGGGCCTGGAGGCGAGCACTCCTCCTGCAGACACTTAACTCCCTTCGCCTCTCTGCCCTGAGCCTCTGTAGCTCAGGAGAGGATGGTGGGTTACTGGACCCAGGGGATGCCTCAGCTTCCTCTGAAGAGGCTGGGAGTGGAGCACCTGCAGGCAATGGGTCCTCCCTCCCATCAGGAGCCAGAGCAGACTCTGCTGATGCCTGCACCTGGGGATCCAGCACAGGTGGGGATCCTTCAGGCTCAAGCCCTGGCCCCGGCTCAGCTGGTTCTGGAGGCGGGGAATCCCGTGCAGGCTGGGATCCCTCAGGTTCAGCATCAGAGTCTGACTCCCAGGCCATCACACTATCCCTTAAACTGCTGCTAATAACATAAAATTCAAAATATCCCTTTTCTTGTTATAAATAAAATAAAACTTAAAGTCTTAACCCTCCGATTTCAGATTACCATAACAAACCATTTAAATTTTACACTTAATACTTCACCCTATTCCCCCTCTGTCCATTGTCCATTTCCATCTATCACCGGAACCAATCCTCCAATTGTCCTCTTTTCTTATACGTCCACAGATCCAGACACAGTTCCCAATAGACCTTGCCTCGAGCATCAGGGTACGCAGTTCATCTTCTTTCAGCTTCTCCGATTCAATGTTACATTCTTCTTGTATTTGTAGATATCTTAGTTCTTTGTCCCTCACTCCCGAGCTCTCACCTCGGGGGCTGGATATAACAGTTCTTGCCGTCCCGGGGCTGCCACCCCCAAAGGACGTTCCTTTTTCCTGGAGTCGCCAAACCATCTCTCTCCAATCTTCAATCATCCCCTTCAGCTCTTTGCCAAGGTTCTCTTCCATGGTGTAGAAAACTTGGAAGGCCTCCTCTGTGGGAAGTAAAAAATTTTTCATGTCCCCACTCAAAACCTTCAATTTCTGATCAAGCAGTTCCAGCTTCAAGATAACAAATCTTTGTTCATCCGTTAATCCAGAGTTCAAAACGAGTTCAAAAACAAAATCCAACATGTTGGGAAGGGGGATAGGTATCAGATTTCAGTTTCTATTTCTATGTTCTCCCTTTTGTGCCAGTGATTTTCCACTTCAGCTCCAACTTTTCGTAGCCATTTCCCCTGAAACCAGGGCGCAAAGACCAAAACTTTAAAAGGGGATATTTTCCACAGACTTGCTCCCCAAAGGGAGATCAAAAGAGTCTCACTTATCAAAATTCAAATACTTTATAACCATCTCTGTAACAGCAGCCTCTTAAACTGGTTATTTTCTTTCCCCCGAAGGGAGGGAGGCAGACTTCCTTTCCAAATGTCCACCGGATCATTAAAAAAACACAGAAACTAGTCCAATCAGATACTCACGACCACCGGGTTTCTTTAGCTCCAAACATAACAGGTAGAACTTTAACGCTCGTCGCGGGGGTAACCGCCGCTCTGCGTCCCGGTTGGGGCATGTCCCCTATAGCCCGGCTCCGTTGTCCCTTCACCCCCACTCCCCCTTTACAGGGGGAGCGAGGGAAGGGTTCAGAGCCATAGTGGGCACAGCCGGGGAGCCCGGGGTGCGGGACGCTCTTCCCGCACCCCACCGGAGCCCCGCTTTGCGGTAGCGGGGCTCCAACCCCTGGGACGGACTAGGTCGCCTCGCAGCCGAGGCAACCCACGACCGCTCCGTGATGGCGTCACCGCCGGAAGTCCTATCTACACCAGTATTTTTCAACCTTGGATCCCCAGATGTTGGTGAACTAAAACGCCCTTCATCCCTGACTGTCTGGAAATGATGGGAGTTGGAAATCTAACAGCATATAGGGATCTGAGGCTGAACAACATTGATATGCTGGCAGTAGGTCTCCATGATTTTAGACATGGGTGTTCTCCAGCCTTACCTGGATTGAACAGGGGAGTTTTGCATGCAATGCCATTGAGCTATGGCCCAAGGCTCCTATCTCCCTCCCTTTTACTTAGAATCTACCATTACAATTGAGAATTGTTATGATACATACAAGGAGAGTTCTCACCTCTGATTGTTGCTGCACTAGACCATTACCAGTTCTTTACTACAGATGGATCTCAAACCCTTGGTGAGTTAGGGACTTCCTCTGCATGTGAAGACAGGCTCTGGCAGATTAAGTGGAGGAGACCAATAGTGGGTCCCATTGGTCAAGAAGGCAGTTTCTGCATGTGCTGTAGAGGGAAGTGAGGGACAGGTGGGGCTCATCAACCAGGGAAGGTAGCAGATCTTGGAGGAGGAAAACTCTGTTCCTAACCTCCACTGTCTTGCGGAATGTCTTGGGGAGAAGAAAGGGCTAAGGAGTAAAAGCTGCACAAATCCGGAATGGAGTCCCTGAGATGGTTGGATGGAGTCTTGTATGCCTCCTTCCAGCAACACCTGTAGCCAAGCTGGTGCCAAACATATTGCTCTGCGTTCCCTTTGGACCACAACAGTGAGGCTGTCGTCCAGGCAGCCCAGGACCTCAGGCTTGCACCCCAGGGAGGTCACTTAGGTGCTGCTAAAACAGTGATTTGCCTTCACCCCCGGAGGCGCACTCCATTGTCTCTCAAGTCAGATGGGTGCCAACAACTACAGAGTTTTCTGAGTAAATCCAACGGAACTTTTCCGGAGCGAGTTTTTATTAG
Source organism: Lacerta agilis (assembly GCF_009819535.1). Taxonomy (NCBI): domain Eukaryota; kingdom Metazoa; phylum Chordata; class Lepidosauria; order Squamata; family Lacertidae; genus Lacerta; species Lacerta agilis. The sequence continues at coordinate 23,520,022 of NC_046317.1, forward strand.
GAATTGAAACGGTTGTTTCTCATCCTGAATCTGCACACAGGTTTGCTTGATTCTGTGATCTTCTCATAGAAGGAATGCATCCCTGTGCACACTTGCATGAGACTGAGTCCCATGAAATCCACAGGGCTTGTGTGTGTGTGTGTGTGTGTGAGAGAGAGAGAGAGAGAGAGAGAGAGAGAGCCTACTCGTTTTTCTCTGAAACAGTTTGAACATTTTGAACTAGATTTTCCTGTACTAAAGGAGGGACATTTCACCACCTGTCTCTTGCTCTGGTCCTTACTCAAAAATGTGCCTGCAGTAGTCCCACTGAGCAGGAATGATCACATACACCATGTGCCAAGGTACCTTATTAACGTACAATATTTGATTAGGACACTGTGCCAAAAAAGAAAGGGGGGGAGGCTCAGAAGCATCCAGCTTCTTGAAAGCTGGCCCAGTTTCCCAATGGAACCAGATTCAATGCCAAAAATTGGACAAAATGTATTTTTAACGCACACTTCTATTTTCCACTGCGAGGATTTGTGTTATGCTTTGTTGCAAAGCAGGCTCCTTCGTTAAGCAGCTTTAAAAGAGATCCTGTCATCCTGATCAATAAAAGAGGGGGCACTCCGAGCTGTAGTTTTAGTTGCTGAATGCTGCTATCTACATACATCTTTTTGTCACAAATCTTTTTGTGTGTGTGCTTCAGATCTCTCTCAATGTGCGGTTGTGTGTCTGTATACCCCAGTGAGCACGCAGTACGGAAAGTCAAGTTTACAACTTATGCAGATGTTCACCACATGTGTAGCTCCATATGGAAAAAGAAGCATGAGCTCAGAACGCTCTCCCTCTTTTCTGCCTCCTTAAGAAACTTATATGGTTCCAGTTTTAAAAAAACAAAGAACAGCCAAAACAAAACACCTACGTATCGGCACATTTAATATAATACTAGCGTTTGGAACCTAAAACTTTGGTTTTGGATAGTAATAATCCATGCTTTCAAAACTAGAAGTGGAACATAGATACTCTTAATAAAATAGCTGGATGTGTGTTTCTGGAACTGCTGAAGGTAAAACAAATACACAGAGGTGTAACAGGGCTTCAGTTATTTTCTTCTTATTTTTTTTTTAAAAGGCTCTGCTGAAGTATTATCTGATTTCCTAGTGAAGACAACATGCCTTTAAATCAGAGGTGGGGGGACCTGTGACTCTCCAGCTGTTGCCATCTAGGCCTGATGGGAATTGGAGCCCACAGGATTCTCACCCCACATTTAAAAGTAGACTTGCCTCAGTGGTGGGTAGGGAAACTAGCTCTTTAGCGCAAAAAGACCCCAAGAGCCAAAGGAGCTGAACCCTCTCTGTACCCATGTGCTACTCACCTTCCCATATCTCTCTGGTGTGGAGTCTTGTCAGCACGAGGTTACATTACCTCCTTCCAGGGGCCAGATTCTAGTGGTGGGCAGATCCAAAGGCACAAGTGCAATGGTGGTAGATTTCAGCTTTGTCCTGTAGGCTACACTTCAACACCCCTCTCTGCCCTCCGCTCAGGCAAGCGAGAGGCATTATTAGAATTCAAGCCAGGCGGAAACACTCAAGGAGGGCGAGGAGCAGGGGTGTGGCTTGGGAGAATCCCAAGGGCCACTCAGAGGCTGCATCCTGCCTTAGCCTTTTTCTCCTAGCTAACCTCATTTCCTGTGTTGGCACCTTGCCGGAAGGTAAACCATGGACAGGAGAGGTGTTTGATGTGCTCCCTGCCTTAAACATTCCTTTTGCTCAAACGTTTGAGCCTTTTGCCTCTACTTTTGTTGGTGACTGGCGGGCTCCAGTTCAAATAGATGGGCCTGCCACTGTTTGCAGGTGGCTTGAGCAACCTTTCTCCAGATATTTTGGACTACAACTCCCATCTTTCCCAGGGGTTCGAGGCTCTTATCCAAGAGTTTGGTTTCCTCTGAATGTCGGGCAACAGAGACTGCAATGTCTTTAGGATATATGGTTTATTTACACGTATACACAACCTGAGCCAGGTTCACAGCATTAATACCCCTAGAGGGTCTTGGTCTTGCTTCTCTCATAGCCACAGCCTTGGCTTCCAGCAAAAATCAGACATGGCTCTGACTCCCTGGCTTCCCAGCCTGCCTTGCTTCCAGCTTCCACACTATCTAGGCTTTGTCTTTCTAACTACCAGTGAGTTGATGGATGGGGGCCCACCTGTTTCATCTGGCACAGAGCCTCTTCCTTTGTTACCTTAATGGCTCATGCTTCGAGAGGGCCAGTTCCTCACCAGGAAACTAGCCTGGCTATTCCAGGAATTGAATCCATGCTGGATCCAGGAATTAGAAGGGAGCTCAGGCATACAGTCTGCTCCCCACCCCAATCTCATAACAATATGCACACTCATCAATATATCTGGCATTTTGGGATATAGTATGGAAGTGAAAAAAAGCTGAAAGACATTCAAGAAAATCTTTGGCTTTCCCCTTTCCGTGCTTGATTTCTCATGGTGGAAAGCAGGAAGCTGAACTCCTACTCGAGGCTTTTCTCACCTTCACACCGGTGATTTTGTGGCCCGTTTGTTAGGGCGATCTATTTGAAGCAGGTTTATTTCTAGAATTCCCTAACCCTAAATGCCACGCAAATCAGCTCCTACAAGCACGCCGTGTACCATTTCCTACCAAGTACCGAGGAAAGCACATCGGAAGGAAAAAGTTGGAAAGGCGTCAAATCGTTTCACGGCATGCGCACGAGTTGTGCCAGCCTAATAAAAATAGTTAACAGCCAACTGTGTTTCCTAGCTTTCAGTCTGCCTTCGCAGACTCCGGGACGGCGAGGCTCTGTAAATAAGAATGTAAGGAAAGCACTGCTGGATCAGGCCAGAGACTCATCTAGTCCAACATCTTATTCTCAAAAGTAGCCAAACACGCCAATGGGAAGCCCACAAGTGGAACCTGAGTGCAAGAGGACTCGCCTCGCTTGCAATTCGCAATAACTGGTATTCGGAGGAGTACTGCCTCCAGCAGTAGAGGTAGAGAATGGCTATAATGGGAAGTAGCCACTGGTAGATTTATTTTCCGTGAGTTTGTCTAATCCTCTTTTAAATCCGTTCAAGTTAGTGGCCAGCGGTATATCCGGAGGGAGTGAATTCCATCGCTTATCTGTGTGCTCTGCAAAGAGGTACTTCATTTGCCTGTCCAGAATTATCCAAAACAAAACGAAGACATTGAGCCTGGGAAATGTGCTGCTTGCCGTAGGGAGAGCCTGCAACTTGCATGCGTTTAATTTGTGCACATTCAGCTTTATGTGTGTGACAATTGAAGAAAGAAAGAAAGAAAGAAAGAAAGAAAGAAAGAAAGAAAGAAAGAAAGAAAGAGGGAGGGAGGGAGAGAGGGAGGGAAAAGGGCAGGGTTCCAGGGGAAATGACTTGGGTTTTAAGTATATGTGATTTTAGCTTTAGGCACGATCCCCAGAATGTAATCCCTGCATAACTTGCAAGCCTACTGTAGTTGATACAGATGCAGTCCTCAAAACATATATTGGCTGTATCTGGCATTTCTCTGCTGCTACCTAGTTTTTTGTTTTTTTTTAATAGAGCTGTTGGTCTGCTGGAGGGACGACGTGGGTGATTTGGTTCTGAGTGGTTTTCTTTTAAAATAATATTTATGTTTGCATACACACACACACACTACAAAAGCACAAGTATACCAAATGTGTAAATTCCCATCTTCCCCCTCCCCTCAAAATATCCCATGTATATATGTTTAGTTGCAGAAAATGGTAAGTAACAGTTAATTTCATTTCTGGATATTTGTGATACTTGACCTTGTTTGTGAGATTTTACTTCTGTAAGGAGATACTTGACCAACATCTTCTAAACTTTTTAAAAATCAACTTATCATGCGCCTTAACCCATGAACTCAAAGCAGAGCACATCAGTTTTAATAGGAATGGCAGATTTATCACTACCTAAATCCCAGTCTAAGCAATAAATATAAAAGACCTGGAAATGCAAAGACAAGTGAACTGTTATAAAAATGAAGTATATTATAGATATAGAGCTAATAAAAGTGTCTAGAAAGGCCTGCTCCTTTCCACTCTCAAATATTCTCTTGTAATAACACATTCGACTGCTCACCTGCTTGCACACTGACATATGCCTATTATGAATGTATTTAAAATGTGGTTCCTCCATTCTAGATATACTGCAATAGTGGTTTCTGTGTTCCCACTCATGATCAACATGTAAACTTTTCAGGCCCAAATCCGGGGTGGAAATAATTGATCTACCAGAAAAATAGCTATTTGGACCTTACATCTCACATATGCACCTCTCTGGGAATTGTATATAATAGTATCCATCACAGAACTTGCCTGCTTTTATTAATTGTTATTTTTATTTATTAAATTTGCATGCCACCCTTCATCACAGGGCAGTTTGCAGCATAAAAATACAAAACCTAGAGGTTGCATTCAACGAACCTTTACTCAGTGCAGATCAGGCATAGGCAAACTCGGCCCTCCAGATGTTTTGGGACTACAATACCCATCATCCCTGACCACTGGCCCTGTTAGCTAGGGATGATGGGAGTTGTAGTCCAAAAACATCTGGAGTGCCGAGTTTGCCTATGCCTGGTGTAGATAGACCTGTTGAAATGAATGAGCCTCAGTTGCTTGAATACAACCCATGGTTTCATTAACAGGCCATTAAATTCATTGGGTCTACTCTGAGTAACTGTTAGTTGACTATAGGTAAAAAAGGTAAAGGTAAAGGACCCTTGGACAGTTAAGTCCAGTCAAAGGCGACCATGGGGTTGCGGCGCTCATCTCGCTTTCAGGCCGAGGGAGCTGGTGTTTGTCCACAGACAGCTTTTCTGGGTCATGTGGCCAGCATGACTAAACCACTTCTGGTGCAACAGAGCACACGGAAATGCCGTTTACCTTCTCTCCGCAGCGGTACCTATTTATCTACTTGTACTGGTGTGCTTTCAAACTGCTAGGTTTGCAGGAGCTGGGACAGAGAAACGGGAGCTTACCCCATCGTGGGTATTCGAACCGCTGACCTTCTGATCAGCAAGCCCATATAACCCATGATGACCCTACAAGCCACACTTGTCTATAGCTATTCTCATTGCTTCATGGAGGCAAGATTTTCCGCAATGTTGGTCCAGCCACTGAAAAGGTCCTGTCTCGTGTCATCATCAACCTCCACTCATCAACTTCCACGCAGAGATACAGAAAGGTAAAATTATTTGAGTGGCAGCCGTCTACACACTGTTTCCATGACCAGGACCTGTGTCTTTGCTCCCTACTGCAAAATCCACACTGATGAATTGAAGGTGTGGAAAATAACAGGCCCTCCTCATGATAAAAACATCCATGACTCATTCATTATGAGAAGAAAAAGAAAGAGATTGTGTGCATTCTAAATGAGAGAAATCCCAAATATGTTTGCTCAGAGGTAAATCTCAAGAGTTCAATGGGGCTTACACCCTGGGAAGCAATTAGGCCCAATATTTCTCTCAAATTCCTTGTGAGCTAGTTTAACAAAAAACACTTATTAGGAAAATACTTTACGTCTTCCGCAATTGTAATCCTATATGCTTAGGCTTTATGAGCCCTTTCCTAGCCCACTAACAAGAACAAATGAAATTTAACGTCCCCATGGATGTTGAGATATAAAATGTTCTATATAGCAACCATGAACCAAACCAAACAGAACACACAAGAAATAGTCTGACATCAGGCATTTAATAGGTAATAATATGTTACATATTGTATATTGTTGTGCGCTGAGATTCCCCAAAGCCTCTCCCAGTGACGCTGAAAGCTGATATGATGCATTCTCAGCGATCTCCCCCTTTAGCGTTGATCATCAGCCTGTTAGAGAAGGAAATCATAATCCCCAGGATGATGAACTCACATAGATTCCCTGGAAAAATAAATATCCAACATAAGGCATTAATCAGCCGAGCAGAACTTTTAACCTTTGACGCATACAACTTTAGGTAGGAACAAATTGCATTAAAATTCATACACCAAAGGCGATACAACTCGTTCCACGGGACATTCTTATCATATCTGTTGTAGAATTGAAATTTTCAGTTAATTATCATTTTGATAAAAACCCACAGAAGGGTGGAGCGTGTTTAAAGTTCGGAACAAGTTGGGTGAGGCTTTCGGTGATGAGAGAGCAGGCTTGGAGCAGCTTGCAAAATCCTTCTCCTCCCCTGCCAGTGCCACTTCCCAGATCTCTCTCTCTCTCTCTTTTGAAATTAACTACGGTGAGGATGATTTCATTGAAAGCATTACAAGGAAGAATGTGTGCCTGCCTGCCTGATGTTGGTTGACCCAAGACTTTTTGCTGCTTGAGGTGAAGGTCAAGATGGTCCTCTCCCTCCCCACGACAGGAACCAAGTGGCAGCTGAATCTTTCCTCAAAACTGGCTACAAGACAGCATCCTCGGGGGGGGGGGGGCGTAGCATGGTGGTGGGGCTGCCGGGGCGATGGCCTGGGCGCATTTGTTTTAGGGGGCACTGCACATTTGGCTCCTCACACCACCCTTGCCAGCCCGGTACCGCTTTGTGAGGCTGGGATCTGATCTTAAAGTTTTGCCAGGCAAATACTGTAATTCAGATCATATCCTAGCCTTGCAAAGTGGCGCAGGGCTGGCAGGACAGCATGAGAAGGGATGCCACAGCCATGTGCCCTTTGATCCCAGCCTCACAAAGCCTCCTTCTCATGCCGCCTTGCCAGCCCTGAGCTGCTATGCGAGGTTGAGGTGATCCAAAGGATCTGTTGGCCAGCTGGGAAGCCAGCGCAACCACACTTGGATTTGATGGGGGGGTGCATTCTGGCAGCGTCAACGGCAAGGGCTGGGCTGGCATGGAAGTCTCCATTCACCTTCCACCCCCCACACGGTGCGTGTGGCCTCCCTTGGCACTGGCAAACTATGCTACGCCACTGGCATCCTCTGCTGCACCTTAGGGTAGCTGGCCCATTCTCTTGTATTGCCTGTTCCTAAAAGATACACAGTAGGATTCAGCAAAGGAGGCTCTTAGGCCTGTCAGATCATCCTGCCTCTTGGTTACCTGCCTAGAAGTCAAAGGAGTGAGGGGAAATGGTGCCTGTGGAAAATACCATTGACAGGCTCCATCAGCAAAGGGTCGGGCATGTGGGTGTTGTAGTCCAACAACAACAACAACAGCAGCAGCAGCAGCAGCAACAAATAATAATAATAATAATAATAATAATAATAATAATAATAATAATAATATTTTTAAAATTTATATCCCGCCCATCTTGCTGGGTTTCCCCAGCCACTGGGCCGCTTACAACATATATAAAAACACGACAAAGCATCAAACATTAAAAAAACAAAAAACTATACGAGCAACAAAAATACTCAGTAAATCAATAGAAACCAATAACAGCAGCAACAATAAACAATAATAAACTAGAGGGCCACCGCTTCCCCACCTCTGATCTAAAACAGAAATACAGAAATAAAACAGAAATACTGTATCTTACCATAGTTGGGAATACTGCTTGGGTAAACCTATCTGCTTGCACAGTCTGCTTTCGAGGAGCTGCCTGCTAATGGGCAATTTAAAGACTCTTACTTTCTTATGCTTTTTTGTCTTTAGAGTGCCCTCCAGCTAGAGCTTGTGTGGGGTGAGGAACCTTTGCTGTACTACAACTCCCATCATCCCTGGCCATTGGCCCTGCTTGCTAGGGCTGATGGAGGTTATGTAGTTCAACAACATCTGGAGGGCCAGTTGTTCCCCATGCCTAACCTAGAGGATGCCTTCAATCAGAGAATCATCCTTGGCCAGTCCTTCAAATAGGGGGACTGTACGCTGTAAAGTAGGAACCTGGTCAACTTGCTTTTTGTTTTAATCTAATTTTTGTCCTCCGTTATCATCCTGTGTGCTATCTTTTAGCCTCATTCCTTTCAGTTGTTGCAAAGGTCTCAAATAGTTTACTCTACGGTAGACCCACTGAAATACTTTAATAAGCACTTCACATTTATTTCGCACCCTTCACAGAAATGTCAGCGAGCACTTCACACTTGGAAACAAACCACGTTAAAAATAGCTGAACAAAATGTCTTCATGCCGGGATATATACTTTCACAGTTGACATGAGTGGGACTACTTTAAATAAAGTGGCACATATTATGCATTTAGGTATATTAATGTATGCAGCAATATACAGTGGTCCCTCGGGTTAAGAACTTAATTCGTTCTGGAGGTCCGTTCTTAACCTGAAACTGTTCTTAACCTGAAGCACCACTTTAGCTAATGGGGCCTCCCGCTGCCACTGCGCCGCCAGAGCACAATTTCTGTTCTTATCCTGAAGCAAAGTTCTTAACCTGAAGCGTTATTTCTGGGTTAGCAGAGTATGTAACCTGAAGCGTATGTAACCTGAGGTACCACTGTATTCCGGTTTGATTTTTATTGGGTTTTTTTTGTTTGATTTCTGTTGTAAACTACCTCAAGAAAAAAACATACTAAAATTGAGCATTTCTGTATTATAAATACTCTGTTGAGCCAGTGCAGTCTTTGCCAATCTGGTCCCCCCCCTCTGAGGGTTTTGAACTACAACTCCCATCATCCCCTGTCAGCATGGTTAATAGTCAAGGATGATGGGAGTCGTAGTCCAAAACATTTAGAGGGTACCAGGTTGGCAAAGTTTGGGCTGCTGGCTTTGTTTTCGGCTTCTTCAACCGTGGGAACAAGGCAAAGTGGCTGTCTCTGAGTAGTTTTTTTAAAAAAAGGTAAAGGACCCCTGGACGGTTAAGTCCAGTCAAAGGCAACTATAGGGTTGTGGCGCTCATCTTGCTTTCAGGCCGATGGAGCCGGCGTTTGTCCACAACACAACAGAGAGCTGGAAAGGTTATTATTTTGTCCCTTTGCTGCTTATGCTGAAACATCTAAAGGTCAGGTCTAGATGCACACAGACATTACAGTTGACTAAGTGATATGTCACTAAAATCGGCCTCCTTCCACATAGCATACTACTCAGAGAGGCGGTTGGCACTGGGCTCCCGTTGCTCTGTCCCAGCTTCTACCAGCCTAGCAATTTGAAAGCACACCAGCGTGGGTAAATAGATACCGCTGTGGTGGGAAGGTAGATGGCATTTCCGTGCACTCTGGTTTCCATCATGGTGTCCCACTGCACCAGAAGTGGTTTAGTCATGCTGGCTACATGACCCGGAAAGCTGTCTGTGGACAAACGCCGGCTCCCTTGACCTGAAAGCGAGATGAGCGCCGTAACACCATAGTCGCCTTTGACTGGGACTTAACCATCCAGGGGTCCTTTACCTTTTACCTCTACTGATGAAACGGATGACTTTATATCCCTGATAATAAACAGGCTGGAGTGCTGATTTGCTTCAGATTTTTGCAAAGCAATTGCTCACGCCACTCTCCCTTTTCAACGTGATTCATGTGTGCATTCAAAAGACAACATCAGAGCCAAAGTCATTTGCATGTGGTCAGCAGCTTGTCAGATTCCGAGTTCATACAGAACAAAATTATGCAAAGCTCTTTCCTTTATTTCATTGCTTTTTTTTCTTTCAGGATGAATTCCTTGGGGAGTTGTCTTTCCCAGGCTGGTGTTGGAACTCATTTGCACCTTTTAAGATCAGTAGCAATGAGAATGCAAATCCATCTCTCCGGCTCTCTTCTTATTGCCCATGCCCCCCCTCCCATTGCCGCCCCAATTTCTTCCAACATGGGCTCTTTGACATTTAATGAAAGGCATTATATAAAAGGAGGGAATTGTTCCACTGTCATGCTATGAATTCCAGCGAAACAGTGGCATTCTAAAGTATTCTCAGTTATTCTCACTTATGACAGGCAGCTTTGTGTGAGAACATGTTCATTAGTTAAAGGTGAACTTGAGAAGTGCACCAGTTTCAAAATGTGCTCAGCTTTCCCAATGAGCATTTAATTTATTTCTTGGGGAGCCTCTTCCGAGTGCATATTTTTCCTCTCAGTGATGTTACTCTCCTGTGCAAATGTCATAAATCAGAACTGATAATATGCTAAATACCATATCTATATCTATTGCATAGCCTTACTAATTTCAGACTGCAAAAACATTTTTTTAAGGTGAGGAGGTCATGGGAGAGACTCATTCATGCTAAGAAAGAACTATTTCATTCCTAGAATTGAGCTTCAACTGAAAATAAGAATTGAGAATAGTACCAAACTGTACCTTTACTTGAGCAGCTGTTTATATTATAAAAACAACATCTAGCAACTGTCTCATGACAATTGAGTCTGTCAAGCAATTAGATAATTTGAAATTGACTAACCACCTGCTTTTTAACTCATCAATCATTTGCAAAATGGTCATTCCAACACATGTGTATTTATATATTGGCATATTTATTCACAGCATTTATATTTATATTTATATTGGCTGCCCAATAACATAGTTTTTATATCATAAAAACAACTGCAGCATAAGAATTTCCGGCAGAGACACACCTAAAATCAAATTCACCAAATAACTAAAACTGCTGGTTTTAAGACTATAGAAGGAAGTCCCAATGGGTTGTGTCCAATAGTTCAGCTCAGCTAGCAGTATGGCTTCTGTTAGTGGACCATTAAAGGAAGCAATTTCAGTGATTTCCCCTGCAACCACACTCCCAATCCCCTAGAGCACATTTAAGTGGGATGGGGCATCTCCAAAAATTGCTTAGAGCCCTAATCCTGCAAACCATGCCATAAGCTCTCCATAAGAAAGAGGATGACCTAGCTGTGTAAAAGTTTGGTTAGGAAATAGAGCTTTTGAATTTTAATGGTTGTTTTACATCCCCTTGCAAATAAAGATTCTGGGGCTGTCTCAGACCTGATCACTTTGGCACGCACAGTAAGGCTGCTGTGCTAAAGTTCACAATCCAGTTTTGATTCCCCAAACATGACTCCCCCCCACAAAGGATCCCAGAAACTGTAGCTTGTTAAAGCTGCTAGGAAGGGTAAACTACAGTTCCCAGGATTCTTTGGTGGCGAGGAAAGTCATGTGCTATAAAAGTACATTAAATGTATGGTGTTTGCAGGACCTTAAATTTGACCAAAAAATGTGTCGATGGCCCTGATATTTAGGAGACAAGTTTTCATGGAAAACCTAAGAAGGTCCAAGAAGATTAAGTGATAGTTTGATGAAGTGACTTATCCACTTTCCAATACCCTCTAGTAGGAGGTGTGGGTTGGGTGCAGGAAGGTAACTGTGTGAGAGAGGGAACTAAGAAGATTGCTGTTTGAATAAGACACATCAACAGCAACAAGCTGAGTTGAGTAGAGATCTTCGGGTGCCTACTGTGTCTCCCTGGAGATCTGATGCCAGAACAGTGGACTTCAGCTGTCTGTTGGAGTCTGTAAGCCGTGTTTCCACCTTGGCTCAACCTATAGATATGAAAATAAACACAAATATTACATATTCCCAGTGAAGCCTGGACCATTAAGACAAACGGGGCATTACCCCATCAACATCCATCTCAGCCTGCCCCCCACCTGCCTGATTTTTTTTACTTGCAACTAGACCAGGGTGGTGCTGTGGTCTAAACCACAGAGCCTAGGGCTTGCCAATCAGAAGGTCGGCAATTCGAATCCCTGCGATGGGGTGAGCTCCCGTTGTTCGGTCCCAGCTCCTGCCCACCTAGCAGTTTGAAAGCACGTCAAGTGCAAGCAGATAAATAGGTACCACTCCAGCAGGAAGGTAAACTGTGTTTCCATGTGCTGCTCTGCTTCGCCAGAAGCAGCTTAGTCATGCTGACCACATGACCTGGAAGCTGTACGCCGGCTCCCTCGGCCAGTAAGGCGAGATGAGCGCCGCAACCCCAGAGTCGTCTGCAACTGGACCTAACCATCAGGGGTACCTTTACCTTTACCTTTAGTCCAGAGGGCAGCACTGCCTGTCACCTTCCTCCTGCTCCTTAGCCCCTTAGCTCCAGGGAAACCCAGCCAGATATTATTATTATTATTATTATTATTATTATTATTATTACTATTACTATTACTATCCCATGATTTCTAGGCATGCGCCCACTACTTTCCACAGGGAAAATCCGCTGTTTATGGCTGAATGGAACATACATCAAGCAAACATCGGGTTTCCCCAGGGAAAGCATTTGGAGAAAAGAAAGTTCTCTTGGACCTGTGCCTAGAAATCAGAAGGCAAATGCAAGTGTGGATGAGCCCTCTGTGTTGCCCCTTGTAGAACCCAGCAGGCAGGAGGATGAGGATAAAACTTAAATTAGTTGGCTCTATCTGTCATTGACTCTAGCTCCACCTGCTGTTGGCCTCCTGGCCTGCTGCCCATTCCAAATTGGCACCAGCCACCACTGTGTATTCCAAGAAGCCTCCAGTAACCTGGGGCATCCCAAGCTTGGAATTAATGGAAAAACTTCCAGTTGTGACTTTACTCTCAACAAGCACTTGGATCTTTTCCAGGACTTCTGTGAGTAACAGGACACAGTATTGGAAGTGAATTTCAAGTCAGCGAACTATGTTCCTGTCCTCTGGGTTCTGTGCCCTGATCCACAAATAAAGCTAATCCCACAAAATTCCCGAAGTGGAGCAGCCCCAAACCCCAATTGAATTAAGGCTAGCACAGGTGCCCTTTATTAATTGCTCTGACCAAAAGCCATAGCAGTTTTTACAACTCACCAAAGCATGGAATAAAAATATGCCTGGATCATCATTTTTGCATTTTGATCAGAAATCCTTTACAGGATTCTTCTATGGAAGAAAAAGCAATGGTATTGTCCAGTCTCCATTTAGGCACACACACACAGAGAGGAATTAGTATTTAAATTCAAATCAGATTTCTGAGTACGTGTATCATCAAATTTCCCTCAATGGGTTTACACTCTAGGATTACGTTCCTAGAGGCTAGAAAATGTTTAACATTTAAATGTGCAGATATAGCTGCAGCTTACCCTTTTCACTTTAGGTTCAAGGGACTTTCCTCTCCCACACCTCTCTGGTCACACAGAAAGATTATGCATCCTAAAAGTAGCAGAGCAGTGATAAGGCAGAGCAGTGGCACGTTGCAACATGCAGAATGTTCCAGCAAGTTTAAAACAGAAAGTTGAGAGAGATTGGCCCCAACTTGTGCCCGACCCTCGTTCAGGCGGCATTCTTGCTTGGGCTTGTTTTATTCACAAATCACACCTTGCCTGCTATACGGTATTCTTTGCCACAGATTTACCTAAGAGTTTAGAAGTATGAATCTGGGATGAAGCTCCTCTGTTGATTCCGCAGAACAGGAGACACAAAATGAGTGGAAAATATTGGGATATAAGTGGAACCTGCATCAGTTCTGCTTAGGGTTACAGCCAGCCATGCCTTATTCCTGATAGTAGAGCCTGAGACTCTTAATCTCAGGGTCGTGAGTTCGAGCCCTACCTTGAGCAAAAGTTCCCTGCATTGCAGGGGGTTGGACTGGATGACCCTCATGGTCCCTTCCAACTCTATGATTCTGCGATTCCATTCCATTTCACTCCCCTGCTCAGTCACTCACTTTTCCGTGGCCACAGTGTACACTCAGTTCTTCATTGTGCTTTGTGAGGAGTTCCCCAGCCTATTTCCCTCCCTATTTTGAAGACAAATTTGTACTCCTTCAAACCATGGTGTTTCCCCAAGCCTGCTGATACCTTCCCTCTTGTTTGTGGGTGCTTGCTGTTTTGGCTACATCAGAATCTCTTCCCCCTGAAATGATCGTTCTGTACAGATATTCCAAAACAAAGCCAAGCCAAATTGAAGCAGCCTGGTTATTCTACCACACTGTCTCTCTCAACATCAACCATAAATGAAGTTGATCCTGATTCAAAACTAGGGTTGCCATTTTTCAAAAAATAAAAACCAGGACACCCAGAAAGTTGTTGAGCTTTTTTTTCTTTTCTTTTTTACAAAAACGCTAAAAAAAAAAAAAACCTCAATTTTTCAATTGACTTGCCTAAGATCCAGGACAAAGCCCCAAAATGCTCAACACTTTTCACTTTTGGGAATATGGCAACCCTAATAAAAGCATTTATGAGGGGGTCTGGATTAGAGCAATGGCATGGGGGGGGTAAGGTTGGACCTTCCTCTGTACCATGGACCTGATCCAAATAAAGGTGGGGGGGCCTCTGAATTTAAAAATAAAATTACGTTGGGCAGCCGAAACACAGAGCTCCAATGTGACATCTAGTTTGGCCCTTACTTCCAAATAAATAGCCGCAGGATTGGGCTGTGCATGGCATGCCTGAGACTTTGTGCATAATTACACCGGAAAAAGTCTCTCTACCCAATCTGGGAGTTCTGCTTGGCAGCTCAAGTTCTAACTGCTAGACGACGTCCGTTCATTTACTCCTTCATTGCTACAAAATAGGAGCAGTGAGTCATTCACTTAAGATGAGTCAGCATAGAAGTGATTAGAAACAGGAGCCTCCCCAGGAATTTGGCTTTTATACTTACTTGAGTTTGAGACTCTTCCATGGCAATCACTGTTCTGAGTTAATTTCCTCCTAGGCAGATTTTAATGTCATATTCTTCTTCCAGAGCTAGTGTCAGTGTGGTGTCATTGTTAGAGTCTCACACTTGGACATGGGAGACCAAGATTCAGGGTTCAAATCCCCACTCAGTCAACTAGGTGACCTTAGGCTTGTCACAGCTTCTGCCTAACCTGCCTCACAGGGTTGCAGTGAAGATAAAACGAGGAGGAAGAAAACTAGGTTATGCCACCTTGAGCAGTTTTGGAGGAAAGGTGGGATTAAAAAACACAAGGAACAAATGGTCCTGCTCCCGGCATCTGTTCCTTTGAAACTCTGCCTAAGGAAGTGGCCAGGAGTTTCCTGTTCTTGGGGAGGGGATAATGAGAACTGCTCAACGCTGGATAAATTGGGATGCAATAACGCTGGTTAAACTGGGACACACGGGGAGGCAAGCTTCTATGGCAGAATGCAAAGGAGCACAGCAGGCATGCTTTTGCCATTCAAGCTAGGGCAGGAAAACCTTTTTCAGCATGAGGGCCGCATTCCCTTTGGGGCAGCCTTCCGAGGGCCACAAGTCAATGGTGGGCAGGGCCAGAGGCAAAAGTGGAAGGCCTAATGTCAAATTTACCTTTGTAATATAGGCTAGTTTCCACACCCCTTCCTACCTTCCAAGCGAATGACATTAACAGATTTCAAGGATGCATTTTCAGCCAAGGAGTTCTGAGGGCCAGGGAGAGAAGCTGGGAGGGCAGCATTTAGCCACCTGCTCTAAGGTTTCCCCATCCCTGCTTTATTGTGCAATCAATAGGCACTCACAGGTTGACTGTCAGCATTATATTTAAGTTTATATTATATCAGGGTCGCATTGAATACTTTTGGGTGTAAAAGTTAATGAGTTAGGCATTACCGTATAAGGATTACCTGGAGCACCTGATGGAGAATCTCAGGGGCGGGGGGCGGAAATCCTGTCTTCCCCCATCCTCTGTCCTATCACTCCACTCCTTTTATCTATTTGTCAACTTAATTGTGTCTTTTGGGATTTGGGCATCATGAGGTTGGGGCTCTGAAAGGGTGGGAAGAGGAGAGAGACACCGTTTCACGAGAAAGGGTTTTGGAAGATAAAAGATTGGATTTATTATGTGGAAAGGTTCTGGGAATATAAGTTGTCGTATTAGATTTAAAATAAAAAAAAACAATTAAAATAAAGAGAAAAGTCAGAGCGGGGATTTGTAATAGAGAAACAAGGGGGTGATTCGCTTGGTTTTGTACTGGGAGTAACTAACCGTCCCTATTGCAACTGGAGAAATCTTAACGTGGTGGTGGTGGGGGATGCGAAGAATAAATCATGTTTAAATACTTGCAGTCTCGGTTCTGCATTGTCATGTACGATCCAGCTGTTAATCATTTGATTCTTTTGTTGCGTGCAGTTCCTGTCTGGGGGAGTAGAAGTTATGCAACACAGTTAGGATGAAAATCCCATTGAATCCTGCAGGAATGCAGTGTTGACTTTAAAACTGCAATCCTAAACCGCCTTTCTAGCAAGTTCTCTTGAACTTAAGTGAGGTTTGCTCCCGAATAGACACACATAGGATTGTGCTACGCAGGAAGCCACCAAGAGCCAGTCTTAAATTCATTGCTCTGCAATGAATTGGATTGCTGGCGGAATATTTCCTTGGCGGGGGACGGGGCAGTTGGTGTAAAGAGAGAGATTTTAAAAAAAAGCTGAAGAATTTTGTTGGTTTCTACAAAGCTCCACAATTTTTTGTGGTTCCCTAAAAAAAAAGCTCCAGTTTTTGTGGTTTCCTTAACAAATTCTCAACAATTTAAGTGGCTCCCCTCCCCCCCAAAAAATCTCAACAATTTTGTTGGTTTCCTTACAAGGCAGAAATTACACCTGGGGGGAATTTCTGAAATGTGGCACTTTGTCCTAGATCTTAGCCAAGGCAATTTGGCGTTTTGGTTTAAAAATAAATAAATCTCGACAATTTTGGGGGTTCCCTTAAAAAAATCTCAACAATTTGGGGGGCTTCCTAAAAACAACTTTTGGGGTGTCTTGGTTTTTACGTTTTGAAATATGGCAACTCTACTCAAACCTGGCAGCGGAATTCTGCATCAGTTGGACATGCCCTGGAGGGGAAAAGGTGCAAATGTTGCAATGACTAATTTCATAAGTTTTAAGTAGGAGAAAGTGATAAATCCGACTTGTCCGGCGGCAACCTTTAACCTAGATAGGATCCCGCTGGGAACGGCTAGGGAAACTGTCCGGATTTAGGAACACTGAGCTGAAATATTGCACAATATTTCCCGAGACACGGGAAGACAGGGAGGGAGTAGCGGAGGAGACGCAGTCCCAAACCGAAAGACCCGGGTCTTCCCACGTTTCCTCCAGCTACGAGGACTCCGCCCCCCCCCCCAATAAAAATTCTGGAGGCCGCGAGGAAACGCCACTGCGAGCGTACCATTACTCCGTCCACCCTCCAGGGCTCCCCGAAGAGGACTGAAAGACCCGCCGAGGCGCGCGAGGGGAGAAAGAGCGAGAGGGGCGTGTCCCTCACGAGCCCCGCCCCCGCCCCTCCACCCAATGGGAAGCCTTCTCGGCTCTGAGCGACGGGGCCGCGCGCCACTCCCGTCCGTTCCTTCGGGGCTCTCCTCAGAGAGGCTTCAACGGAGAGTCTTCTCCGCCGCTTCCTCCGGACTGAAGGGGAGAAAAGGAGCAATCGCGCTCCGAGGAGAACTTCGGTTATTTGCCAGGTAGGAGCCCGGCGTGTGTAGGGTGTTTGGGTGGTGGTGGTGGGAGTGTGGGGCACGGCTGGGGGGAGGGAAGCGCCGCCGCCGTGTGGACGCAAATGCGGGGCAATCCCGGAATAGAGATGTTTTTGAGCCGCGCGGTGTGTCCGCTTCGGCCCACGAACCCACCTTCTTCAACCCGTCCCGTAGACCTGAAACCCCTCGGAGGAAGCCGGCCAACCTCCTAGGTCTCTTCTTCCTCCTCCTGAGAAAGCATAAGACGAGGAAATCCTCCCGGGAAGAAAAGTCACGTTTTGTGTTTCCACCCTCGCGGGAAACATTTGATGGTAGCAGGGGTGATTTTTTTTTTTTTAATGGGAACAAAATCGGAGCCACTCACGAGTGGGGTAGTTTCATGTATAGGTTTGTTTCTGAGAGGAGCAAACGGTTGCGGTTTATGCGAGGCGACTTTTTTATACGCCGAGAGGAGTTGCTTCCTTGGAGCAGGAACTTTTGCAGGATTGGAGATCCGAGGGAGACAACAAACAACAACAACAGAAAGACCGTGCATCCTGGAAAAACACACACGACAACAACAGAAAGACCGTGCAACCTGCAAAAGAGAGACAAGGCATGCACTTTTGTGAGTCAAGAAAATCTTCCATGAAAATAAATCTGTAAAAAAGCAAACAACGACACGCTACTGTATTGCATTTAGCTAAAAGCCATCGCAAATCCAGTTAGAGATCCGATAAACAAAATGAAATAAAAAGTGAAAACCGGTGTGTTTGTGTGTGTGTGTGTGTGTGTGTAACACATCTGATCAGTCAGTCCCCTTGCACAATCTGCAGCATGGTCTTTCATGAAAGCAGCAGGAATACTTTTAAAATAAACTCCTCTGCCCCCCCCTCCCAAAATGTGCATCGACTCAGTGGGAGCTTTTTGGCGAAGTTCACAGTAGGAAATTGTCTGTCTCTGTGATGGAAGTTGATCTTTTTGATTCTGTGCAGTTGTGCATTCAGGCACGTGCCCAAAGCAGTTCTTATGGCGTTCTGTGTGTTGTTTACTATTGCGCAACTGCTACTATTATGCTTCTGAGTTTTTGGCTATGATTTCCCTTTTGATTTGTGAAGCATCTGAACTATGCTGCTCTTGCTGTGTTTACATTTTGATAAAAAGTTTCAGGGACCATACTCCCATATAACAGCAATACATCACTGTTTTTAAATGGTGTAGCCAAAACATCTTAGCGTAATGCTGCATTTTATTTACTTCCTAAAACACCAGTGTTAGGTGAGTTTTGTTCACAGCTTCTTGCAGGCTTTTTGTGTGACCCTAGGAAGGTTTCTAAACTTTGTGTTGTGGGTGTGGACCAGGAGTAAATGAAATCCAGTGGATGAATACTATTGAATAGCTCTGGACGGATGGAAGCTTAGGCTGCAATCCTGTGCTGCACACCTACTTGAGAATAAGTGTAGTTGAACTCGCTGGGGCTTGCTTTTGAGGAAACTTGCATAGGATTGGACAATTGGAAATGTCTTTTAACTCTCCTGGGGCACCAGTATATTGGCGTTCAAATGAGTGTGTTCAAGAAAGTTACACTCTCAGTCTCCTGTTCACTTACTTGGGAGTAATATCCACTGAATACAGTGAGTTATTTGGAGTAAGCTTGCATACAGCTGGGCTGCCAGGCAGTGTCATTCCAGGACGGCAAGAGCAAGTTGGGTTTATGAATTTTCGAGTGTAGGTTTGCCATTTGTGGTTTTGTGGTATTGACTGAATTGGACAGAGCAACAACCAGCATAATATGTCGTTTGGATGAGTTGTACAAAATTATATCCTTCTGATTATTGCTGTTTCATTCTTGTGGCTACATCTTTCAATGCAGAAGGATAACACTGTAAGTTAATACAGCTTTGCATGTCTGGACTGTTTCTATCAGAAGTTTGTAGCCAGTGTAGGGTTGTTGAGTGTTCTGTATTTAACCAGCTGATTCTTCAAAAGGCTGTCCCTTACTTAAGACCATTTCTTTGTCATGAAATGTGCATAAGAGGGAATCACTGTTTTCCTGTTTAAAACAGAAACAACTTAAATTGATTTGACAGTTAGTACTCTTGAATCAGAGTCAAGCAGGTTGTATTATTACTTGACTCCTAAATGTAGGTTCAGCAATCGTACTTTTTTGCTGCCCCCTTGGGACCTTTTGCAACTTCACTGAAGTTGTAGTTCCAGTCAAATCATTACCAACTCTTCCCTGAATGTGAACCAGATCGCTGTGTTTCAATCATTCTTTGTTGCCTGATTTTAGTGCACAACATCT
Organism: Lacerta agilis; assembly: GCF_009819535.1. Lineage (NCBI taxonomy): Eukaryota > Metazoa > Chordata > Lepidosauria > Squamata > Lacertidae > Lacerta > Lacerta agilis. Next base: position 23,539,526 of record NC_046317.1, read on the forward strand.
AAATGCCTTTTACTTTCCTTTATAAAACAAAGCTGAAAAACTCCAGTAACAAAATTCTCTGTGGTGTTTTGGTCCTTGTTGTGCCAGTTAAAAATGCTTAGGAATGGCGTGTGTCAAAGTCATTAACAGAATCATCCCATGTATGTCTACTCAGAATTAAGTCACATTGTGTTTAATGGGGCTTACTCAGTAAGCCGCATTGAACTGAATATGAAGCAGTCCTGTGCACACATTAACTATTGGAAACTATGGGACTGAATTCTATGTACTATACTTGAAGGCTTCAGCAACAGACATTGGCACAACTGTGTGCATGCCATGATATCCCCTGTTCCTACTTTTTACTATCAAGCAGCATTATTTCCACTCTAACTCTCTCGACATACATTCATGCAGTGAGGAACAGCAAGCCAAGTTTCTTTCTGGTCAAGGTGAGAAGAGTGAGTACATTTCAGCTGTCTGAGAGTGAAAACCTGATTCATGGTAGCTGTTCTCACCATGTCACACTTATCCCTACAAAGCAATCCTATTAGCATCTGTTAAATATAATAGTGCAACTCAACAGACCCCTGAACACTCAAATCAGTGCAGCTGTTTTCAATGCCAAAGTGAATATCCTAATCATACTGTCACAGTTATTATGCATATCAACTGTGCTGTCCTAGTGTTATTAAAGTCAGTGGGAGTTGACTTTTGAGTAAATATGCATAGGGTCAGGTTGTGAACGTTTGGATGGAAAAGATAGATAGGTTGGCTTTTATGATGCCTAAAGAAAATGCTTAAAGATGGGTAAACGCTGTAGCTTGGTGGTACGACTTTGTGTGTAGAAGGTCCACGTCCAATCTCCAATATTTTTTGATATTAATAAATATCAGGGCTGATCGCTGAAATTTTTATGCTGCTGGTTGTATCTTGTAAGCAATGTGTGTCCTCTAAGAAGACAATGCAATCAATGGTATTTATTTATTTTAGTTGGGAGGGACTGTGACTCAGTGGAAGAGCATATAGTGGCCCACTTCCCCAGGTCAGGAAGGCTGGAGCTTGAAGCTATTGCTTCAGCAATGAAGCAGCTCAGACTGGGAGCTTATATATAGACCTGGAGGCTCCACCTCCTTCCTGTCAGGTGCTGATCCACAGAGGAGTTTCCTTATGCTTCCCCCTCCTGAATAGCCTTACAGATAGCTAGCCAGGTCCTTTGGTAGCCACTCTTAAGTTCTTTCATGGCTCACCATCTCGTCTGCTCTTGTGGCAGGAGTAAGGATGTCCAGGTCCAGTGGTTCCTCAGGATCATTGGTGGTATGGAGACATTCTGGAGGGTCCTGCTTCCTTGCTCATCAATTGAGGAGATATTGGGGGTTGAGGTCCGGCCAGGGTTGAATCCTGACGTTGGCTTTGTGCATAAAGAAGGTTTAACGTTCGGTCCCTGGCCTCTCCAGTTAAAATAATTATGGTAATAACCAGGTAGGTAGTGGCAAAGACCTCTGCCTGCACATTAGGGAGCCTTCTGAAACTTTGTGTCCTCCAGATGTTTGTTGTTGATTCCCAGTTTCCATCAGCCCAGCCAACATGGCCTCTACCCCAGAGCTTAGCTGGGATTGTGGCAAATTGCTTTTTAAAAAACATGCAGATGTGCAGTTTGGCATTGAGAGAAAGTCCATTTTTCCCAGAGAAAGCCTGGGAGAAAAGATAAACTGTAGCATGCCTTAAAGGTCACTATCCTTGTGCTCTAGTGACCAACTGGGGAACGCAAGTTCAAAGATGAAGATCCTTTGCTGCAGCTTTCTGTTTTGCAAGGGCTGTAAACCTGTACCTACTTTCTTGTGTGTAAGCAACATTAAACACAAAAGGGCTTGCTTCTGAGCATACATGCATAGGATTGCACTGTAAGCCAGCAACTTATTGGCTTTAATTTCTCAGCTGCTTTAAGACTGAGGCACCATAATACTGGAACAGAAGCAATCTTTGCCACAGCAAGGAACTGAATGCCTGGCAACGGACACGTTAAATGGGAGCTAGCCAAAATAAATACTATTGTTTTCCCATAGATATTTTTTGCAATTAAAATGTTACAGGTTTTTTTAAAAAAATTAAAAGATGTAAAGAACAGCTAACACTGTGAGCTTATTACTAAATCTACTGGATATTATCTAAAAGATATCAAGTGTTATTTGTGGGGGGAACTAAATAAAGGCCGCAAACTCATTTAAAAAAAAAAAAAGTTAAATACAGGATTGTGGCTCTGGATGCCTTGATAGAAGAGCAAGGTAGGATTGCTGAATCCATTATGTTAAAGCAATTATTTCCACTCTGCTTTGATTCTGAAAATCAACCTAACAACCTATTATGAAATTGCTTTTAATCAAGTAACCAGAGGGGTAATGAGATCTCTATTCAGATATTTTTGATATAGTTCAACAAAGGTCTTGACACTTGGAAAAGCTAAGTTGTGATTGGAAACATAGAAAGCTGCTTTTTACCAGATCAGACTATTTCTCAGTCTAGCCTAGCATTGTCTATTCCCAACCTTCCTCAATCGGGTGCCTACCAGATGTTGTTGGACTACAACTCCCTTTATCTAAGAGTTGTAGAATGAGAGTTACCGATAATTCCTTGCACTCATAATAAACACTAGCTACAAGCTGCACACAACCTTATGGTTGTATCAACTGGGAGGGGTTGATCTGACTTTGGCATGATCCAGCCATAGAGTGTAGTGGGCCAGAGGGAGCTTTTGTCTCTCCATCTTCCAAGAGTAGCTCACATCTTACTTTCAGAACATGTTTTATGTCTGTGCCTAGTAATAAAGCCAGCACATTTTCCACCAGATTTCTGTGATAGACTCTCAAGACCCTGCTGAACGTAGTTTAAAATTCCACACAATTTTAACTAGTGTTGTAAATCTTGAAAACTACAAATGGTGCTTACTAAAAAAGGACTATAATCTCCAAATGCCACAATTCTGTTCATCAAGTGTTATTGAACTGACATGATGTTGACTTTAAATGTGGGTATGTGTCACTAGTAATCATTTGTCATGTAGATCTATCCTGACCTCCTACCCTTCCTTGGCTGTTGTTTTGACTATAAAATACTGATGTTCTAGAAAACATAGTTTTTGTGATCCGCTTTGACGATGATTGTTGTTCTCTTTGATTATATATTTATTTATTATTCTCTGTTAATAGAATGGGAGGGGTACAACACAGTTATAGATCACATATTTTGCATGTGTAAGATCTCAGGCATCATCCTGAGAACCTCCAGTTTAAAGTTTCTTAGGTAACAGGTGCCAAGAGACACCTTTGCCTGAAACCTAGAAAGCAGTCAGAGGCCAGAGGTAAAGAACTTCGTTGTTCTCCAGATGTTATGGACACCAGCTCCCATCAGCTCCCAGCCAATATGGTCGATGGTAAGAGAAAATGGGATATGTAGTTTAATATATGGAGGACCACAGATATACCAAACCTGGTCTATACCTTTAAAATGTGCCAGCAAGGCAGTTTGAGGACTGATAGTATAGATCTATTGCACATTAATTCAGGGAACTTCCCCCCCCCCCCAATATGTTGAGGGTTCTGGGTATGGGCAGGCAGTTATTTCTGAAGAGCACTGGGAACAGCTTCCCCCTTAATTTTGTACAATGGCACTAGCGCTGATCCAGCACTTGTAGCTTGATATCTGTAGAAATGGAATGGGAGAGAAGAGAGTCACTGTGGGAAGAAATGCTTGTGCATTCCTATCCTAATTGCAGTTGATTCTTCTAGCCTGGCAAGTCAAGGGTCTGTTGAAACTGAGAAGACTGAATGGCAATGGGATTCCATTCTGATCAATTTCACTCTTGGCTTAGGGGAAAAACTGTCCTTGAATGACAGAGCAACGTTTAGAGAGGCAGCCTTGCACTGCTTCTTCACTTCTTTAAAAACAGCTGCATGTGTATGAGATTTTGCAAAAGAATAAAAAATGTGTGTGTGTGTTGTGCGCCATGGGCAGCATCCCTTTGCAAGAATGGGGGGGGGGATTGTGAAAACATCTAGCAGTCCAAAATGCATGGTTGTTGGGCAGTGCAAAGGCTGGATGTTAGACCCTGTGTGAGGAGACAAGGAGAGTGTCAGTGTTGCTAAATTGGGTATTCTGGCCTATGTGAAATGTGTTTCAAGTAGCAGCTTTTCCCTTGGAGTTGTTGAGTGGGTTTATATGTGTGGCTTCAGATCATTGTGGGTTAATGTGTGTGTGCCTGTGTGGGCTTGAATATGGCCTACCACCTATGGGGACCACAGATTGGAAAAACATTTGCCTCCCTACCATAGTGCCTCTGTAGTGGCCATCATTCAATGGTATGATGACTTAAGTGCAATTAGCTCTTTTATAGCTTCACTGGACTGAAAAGCAGCACAATGCTGAAGGCACTTTGGGGATTACCTTTGGATCAGTTTCTTGGTCTCTTTCCATCAAAAATGCCGTTATTTTCTCTTTGGGAGCATCAAGTTTTAAAATCTATGCATTGCAGCCGAAAGCAGTGCGTATCCTCCTAGTGTAGCTGTACGCAAAGTCCCTGATTCATCATTGAGAAGGTTATTGTGCTGAACTTTTTGCGGCATAAGCAAAAAAACCCTAACCTTCAACTATACTTAGATTATTAATGCCAGTTGCAGTTCTTCATATACATTGTAGGAACAGTTCATCTCAACAGCATATGTATTTTTTCAAAGCCAAAAGGTTTTCACTCCGATAAACGTCATTTTCAATCGGAAGCATTGAACTAAAGCTTAAGCAGATGGCCCGGACCAGTTTCTCAGTTTCTGCATGCAAGGATGGTTTAGTGATAAGAATTTGAGATTAAATTTGCTATGCCAGACCTTGAAGGAGACCTATTTAGATTGCTAGAGAATAGCTTATCTGAAGGTCATGATCTGCATCAAGCTAGTTTTCTTTCTTCCTTTCTTTTAAAAATTGCATATCTGAGAGGCTGTGCCTCACTGTTAAGTCACGACCGAGGAGGTTTTGGCTATGAGTTTACTTTTCCTGATTTCATTGCAGCTATGTAGATTTAGTGAGGCTTCCTGTAGATTTAGTGAGGCTTCCTGATCGCCGTAGAATTGATGCTTTTGAATTATGGTGCTGGAGGAGACTCTTGAGAGTCCCGTGGACTGCAAGAAGATCAAACCTATCCATTCTCAAAGAAATCAGCCCTGAGTACTCACTAGAAGGACAGATCCTGAAGTTGAGGCTCCAGTACTTTGGCCACCTCATGAGAAGAGAAGAATCCCTAGAAAAGACCCTGATGTTGGGAAAGATGGAGGGCACAAGGAGAAGGGGACGACAGAGGATGAGATGGTTGGACAGTGTTCTTGAAGCTACTAACATGAGTTTGGCCAAACTGCGAGAGGCAGTGAAGGATAGGCGTGCCTGGCGTACTCTGGTCCATGGGGTCACGAAGAGTCGGACACGACTGAACGACTGAACAACAACAACAAGATTTAGTGAAGGCTTGATACTGCAAATGCTTTTTCCCATTGAAGCCAGTGGCTGTTGGGGCGGTAGTTACATGGAGACAAGTGAATCGCTATGAAGGCAAAGTTCACATATTCAAGATCTGTGTCCAGAGATCTACCGTATAAAACTTTTAGGACACATACAGAGCAGCCGAGAGGAGAGGACACAGCTTGCCTATGTGAATATCCATGTTATACAGGGATGGGGTACCTCAGGAAGCCTCTCTTAACTGGACCCTAGCAATTCTTCCGAGGCCACATCCTCCTCTAGCCTTGCTTTGTACTCAAGTATGTTTGCCTGGCTGGAATGTGCCCTTAAAGTCTGATAGTGCATCTCACTTTCCTGGATGGAGGATAGAGAAGGGTGTGTGACTGCGTGTAGAAATTAGTGTACTGTATGAAGGTAGAAATAACATTAATTGTCCCCCCCCCCACTTTCGCCTCTGGACTCACCCACCACCTTGGGCTGAAAAGGGTCCCCGCCCCTGATTTAAACTGATGGTTAAGCCATCAGGGGAAAGCACTAACAACAGCTAATGTGCTAGTTCAGGGGTTTCCAGCATAGTGCCCTCCAGATAATTTTGCTGTTGGCCATGCGAGTTAATGGATGATGAGAGACGTAATCCACAACATCTAAAGGGCACCATGTTGCCTTCTTCTGTGCTAGTTGGTTTAGATCTTAGGCACTGCAGTTAACTCTGAATGCTGATGCAGATGATGAAGATCCGACTTGGTTGGCCCTCCTCACTGGACCTGCAAGTCAAAAAAGAAAGCTACTTCCTCATACTAATATTTTAGTACAGTATTTGTGTTCTGAGGCTCCAAGTGCCCTTTTCTCTCATTCCGATTTGCCTCTGTTTTGTAGAATAACAGCAACAACAACAAGCTTCCAACATATATAAAAACATAATAAAACATTACACATAAACAAACTTCCATATACAGGGCTTCCTTCAGATTGTATAGTTGTATAGTTTGACTCGGGGGGGGGGGGGTCACATAACTCCATACCCTCCAGCATTTCTCTGATGAAAATAGGGATGTCCTAAGGAAAAGTGGGGCATTCCAGGATCAAATCAGAAACCAAGATGGCTTCTGTAAATCCAGGACTGTCCCTGGAAAATAGGGACATTTGGAGGGTCTGTAAGTTCTGTGGCAAGTCTTTGTTAAAGACGTGCTCATGCAGAGACTCTAGGTCTTCAGCTCCTGTCTTGGGATTCCCCTTCTTTCTTGGATGGCAAGACCTTTCAACCCTCTTTCTGGGCGAACTTTGATAAAAGCATCCTCCTCCTTTTCCTTTTCTTGCTGTCAAAGCGCCTGTTTCACTTCCAGGCTTGTAATGATTAGCTCAAAGCATAGTTAGAGGGAGGAGGGATGGCTGCTATGCAGAGGAAGCACCTTTTGACTCATTGTTTTAGAGGTGTTGTGCTTAAAAGGCTTTTCCACATGTGTGGGAGAAGTTTCCTAATTCACTTACGTGCATTTAGTGTCTGGGTTATAACCTTTATTGAAAGTCGATTCGCTTGATCTTATTGTTGAGCGTCTTCTTCTTAATCACAGAAATGAAGTGCAGTTTTATTTGTTACAGGCATGAAAGGACTATGCTTCTGCTCCATAAACAAACCTCTAACATTTGTGTGTTTTGCAAATGCTAACGTTCAGCACATCTCGCCAGTGCTCATGTTCAAAACCAATTCAAGTTGCAAAAAAAAGCCCAACCCAAATTGTATGTCTCATCCTCATCTGTGAACTTCCTTTGTGTGAGCCTTTGCACTACTGCCGTTTTATTCCTATAGCAACCTGGCCTCCTTTCTGATTTCAATCTGGTAGAGATTAAAATGGTTTGTTTTCTGATAGGGAGTTTCCCAGTGAAGCTTTATTTAAACAATCTTAGGAGCTTTTATTATCTCTGAAAGCTAATTGCATCAACGGCTATGAGGCAGTGCCTTAGAAAGGACTTTTTCACCCTGGGAAGAAAAAGCAGTAAACTGTATCCTGCTGCTATGACTTTGCTGATTTTGTTATTCACAAGGTGATGGATATCCAGATAATTTGCAGTATATTCTGAATATAAGGCATCTGGGGTTGGGTGATTAACAAATTTAGGTGTGTACAGTCATGGTCTGAGCCAAATCAAATAAAAGGATAGTGCAATTTGTAGAAGGCAGGTGTAGTTGGAAATAATGTGAACCTTCTTCTGTTCATGGTTTTTAGACAAAAGTTCAAGTTGCTTCAGCAAAATAGGAAACAAAGGGTAGAGGGATGTGTGTGTGTATCATTCTGCTTATTGCATGGTATAAAACATTAAAATTCATGAACACGACCAAGTAAGGGCAATTAATTTCAGTAGATCTATTCTGGGTAGCACTTAGTTGTGTGCAACCCAGTTTCTCTTCTAGCCACCGTTTCACGCAGTAGTGGGGCAGCTTGTGCCAAGCCTACACATTTATTTAAATATTTAATGGTTTGTTCCATTTAAGTTTGAGATAATGACTACTAGTTTGCATCTGTTTGCACCAAACCTGACAGCACATCTGTGACAGGCTGTGTCATACTCCTTGCACAGCCTTTGAGGGGCAAGCTGGGGGTGTGGGCATTTGCTGAGCAGATTCTGTAAGGGCAGGACTACTGAGAGAGTGGGTACAGAGGGTATTGACATACCACGGCCACAGCTAAGAACATGAGTCAGATTTTCTTCCAACAGCAAAACCATCCCTGAGCCGTTATGTAAGGATGGCTATATAATGTGTTGGAAGAATAGCAATGAGGGAGGGAAAGCGGTTTTTCCTCCTAGCATTTAGAAATGCTCTAGCTACACATGAAGTTTGCCTTATAGTCAGGCCTTCTGGCTCCCTCTTCTTCAACCAGAAGGTTAGGACTTGCAACCTGACCTGAAGCGAATCAAACTAGTGGCTTTAACATCAAACTCACACAAGTCCTCTAATGTTTGGATTAAAGGTCAGTCTCAGGTTGAGCAAAGTTGAATATTCCTGTTAGCTCACCAGGTGACTGGGGCATCTCTAGGGTTTCAGGCAGAAGTCTTTCCCAGCCAGGGGCGGCTCATCCTGTTTTTGCCGCTTGAGGCGAAACAGGAAGTGTCACCCTGCCCTGCCGCTTCTACTGCTGGTGCCGATTCCCAGCAAGTTCTCGTGTCCACCACAAGATCTTGTGAGATTTTGCTGAGATCTCGTGGGAAATTAGTCCTGATGCCGGCACTACTTCTCTGTCAGCCGTGGAGGTGACAGGGCAGGTAGCAGTGCTCATTGGGATGCCGCTTCAGGGACTTCCACTGCCTGAGGAGCGGCTTCACCCTGCCTCATGGTTGGGGCAGGCCTGCTCCCAGCTCTACCACCTAACAACCTTAGGAACCTAGCATCTGCCATATTATTGGCCAATCTAGCCCATTATTGTCTTCACCGATTGGAAGCGGACTGGGGTGTTTCCTAGCTCTAACTGGAGACTCCAGAGATTGAATTTAGGACCTTTTGCATACTAAATGTATTCTCTAGCACTGAACTATGGCCCTTCCTCACATGTTAACTGGTAAATTCAGGTGTGCTTGGAGATCATGTGCTCTACCCTCCATATATTGCTTTCAAATAGACTTTTGTTAAACTGTCCTTGGGATAGCACATCAAATTAGATTCAAAGTGTGTGTTAGAGAACAAGATGGATTTGGTGGCTGTTTGCAGGCAGTAAAAAGTAAAAGCCGCTTTCCTCTTCAGGATGTGATTATGTATATTTTGTGGCTTCCTGTAATTTGATGGAGCGCAGAGTAATACATTAAGCAAAAGAAAGGAGCAAAAAAGTTACGAGAGTCACATGGGAGTGGGAGGGGGCACGACTGTGAGTGACATAACACATCTAATCTTGGCATTTCTCCAGTTCCCATAGCCTTTAGCCGAGATTTGTAGAAATGTCCTGATATGCACAGCAGCAACATGTCAGTAATTCTTAGACGTCAGAGCAACTCATCGGGCAAAACCAAAAACCCATTTTAGCTCCCTAAAAGTGAAATGCCTTTGTAAAGCCAAAGTTCAGTCTTTCCCCCAAGAGCTTATGAATCTGTTTATGTTTTGAGTGATAAGGCTCATGGGCTGATTATTATTACTCCCTGAGAATCTTCCAGTAATATTTGAAACTTCTGTTGTTTTATTTCCCTGTTATAGGGGTGGGGAATCTTTTTGACTCTTTGGGCCTGATCCTCATCAGGATCTAGACTTGCGAGCCAAACCTCACAAGTGGGGAGGGTTCCCCATTTGTTAGCCACCTGACATCACAGTAACATCAGGTGATTGAGCACTTTAAAATTCTGAAGTCAGGACTTCAAAGTACCACGTGCAGCCCACCCAGGAGATTTTGGGTGTGTGAGGGACTTTCCCATGGGGAACTCCCTTACGCATATTATCAAACAGACTTTGCAAAGAAAAGTCAAAATAGCAAGACTGCTCAGGCTATTTTGCGCCTGAGGCAGAAAATCCCACAAGTACCTCTCCCCATCCCTGAGAGCAAAAATAAAACAATAAATTAGGTAACTAATAATTTGCTGCCCTTTCATGACACCCCAAAACAGCTGTCTGAAGCAAGTACCTTACTTAGATGCCTAATGGTAGGGCCAGCCCTGCAAAATAGCTTTTGAATTTTAATAGTTTCTCTTTGGGGGGGAAATAGCTTTTACTTTAAAGGTGATTCACATGTCTGCGTTCCTAGTAATAATGGTATTTTGAAATAACTAAGTGTCTAATTGGCATGCCAGATGCAATCCCAGTTTGGAGTGGGCAAATCACATTCTGAAGATAATCTGGATTAAATTTCCCAGGTGAGGGCTGGAACTGGATTGGGTGCTGGCTCTGGCATTCAGTGATTATCTCATCATCTGTGAAAAATAGGGCCTGCAGGACAACACTTTTCAGATCAGATACCCATTGCAAGAATGTGTATCGGAAGCTTAACTTTCCTAAACACACTGTGCTGCATTGTTTATTCAGCTTTCTGTTTTAAGAATTTTGCAAATAGGTCAGATGCTGCAGGATCTAAAACTTGTTTCTAAATCTAAAGCACCGTATAGGGAAGAGGAGATGTACACTGGGATCAAAAGCTAAGTAATTCTTTTTTCTTTGTTTAAAAGAATGCCTTCCACAGTCATTTTTACATTTTAAACAACTAAACATTTGCATTCTGCACATGAACTCACTCAAAAAGTTTCTAAGTTCATTGGAGCAATAAATACACTTGAGAACTTTGCTGGACCTCAGCTCTCATAATCTCTGACCATTGGCCATGCTTACCGCGACTGATGGGAGTTGTAGTTCATCCACATGTGGAAGGCCACACATTAGCCACCCCTGCTTTAGATAAAATACTGAACAACTTTCTTTTTCCCTTTTAACAGGAACTTGCCTTAGCTGTTGGGTCTTTATACAAGCATAGGATCTGAAGTTGGACTGAATGTGTGGTGCCAAGGCAGGGGCCTGTTGGTGTAATCCGATCCCCCCACCCCACTGTGGCTCCTGCCTGCCATCTAAACATGACTTCCAAATGCCTTATTTCTAAAGGCAAGAGGAAATACTAATGGTGGTGCCGCCCCGCCATTTAGAACAGTGGGAGAAAGGTCTAGCTCTCCTGTCCTCTTTTGGAGGGTTTCCCATAACCCTGGCCATTTTGGGAAATAGGATGGTGGATTAGATAGATAGGTCCTTGGTTTGATCCAGCAGTGCTCTCTTTGTGTTCTTCTGCCCCTGCCCTCCATGCAATCATCTGAAGCTCTGAACAGAATTTGTACATGCGCAATTGTATATGCACAAAAAGCCTGCAAAAAGTAAGACCTCCCATGTGTATTGGCTTGGTTCAGAGGCCAGGGGTGGGTCTACCCCTGTGATTCATCTCCCCCACCTCTTCCACATATTCAGTGTATCCTGATGGTCATCTGAACAAGGCTGTAGGTCGGGATGCCTTCCAGATGGCCAATGGTCAGGGATGTTGGAAGGCATTTGGATTGGCATCACTTTGGAGGCAAGAAACCATGTCAGAATTTCTGTATGAAGCAGGTGCTTCACATTTGCTTTGCTGAAAAGCTGATTCTATTTTTTTTAAAAATAGAAACCTCCACACGTAGTTGGACTGCAATTCTCATCAGCCCCAACTAGCATTGCCAATGACCAGGGATGATGGAAGTTGTAGTCCAGCAACACCTGGAGGGTCCACAGTTGCCTACCCCTGGTTTAGCTTGTCATTGAATGCTGGCAGAATGGGAAGAGCCTTGCGTTGTGCTGGATATTTTCTCAGTCGAGGCTGGAGGTCATGAACACTGACAGGAAGCAAGCCTTAGGAACTTTGCTGTGATAAGGAGATCAGGAATAGGAAGCTGTTTTTCATGCCGCAGAGAAAAAGTTAGACTGAGAAGATGATAGAATGCAAATAGGTGGAAAGCAAAGCAGGGAAATAAGTGGGACGGGAAGGAGATAATACGAGAAACAGATGGTGACATTTGGGGAACGGCACAGAAAGCGGAGAATGAAGGACCCAGTAGGACAGTTATGCCCAGTTCCTGTTAGAAATGACAAAAAAGGTTGTCCGGTCAGTGTGTAATCTGAAGTATATTTATTGTTCTTTTTTGGCTTAGAACAGTTGGAGGAATAGGAACAAGTAGCCATAATCACTAGAGGAAGGAAACTGTGAAGGCCTGAGGGACTTCGTTTACGAGAACAGAATATAACATTCACGTTGGTTGGAGCTTGATGACATTCAGAAGGTAGAAAGACTGCCTTTCTGCAAGTTTTTAATGTAAGACAGCACTTGGTGCAGACCGGTCCCTCACCATTTTTCACTTTTTCTGGCTATAAACAAAAGATGATAATTTCAGCATCATACAGCTTTATCTTGAGAATACAGGGAACTGGGAAACCTGAACGCTTGGCTTGTAGCAGATTCCTTTCATATATAGTACACAGAAAAACAAGGTGCCATTGTAGTCCATGACGCGGAATGCCATGTAATATGTACTAGATTGAGATACTGACATCTTTCTTTTACATCTTAATTTTTGTGGTTTTTTTTGTTAACCATGCTTTATTGCAGACTCTCTTTAGGTTTGATGAGAGAGAAGAAATCACTGGGGACTATGAACGGGTCCTCTTGTAGAAATGTGATGAACAGGTCAGAAATGGGGTTGGCAGGCCTTCTTTAAGAGAGCTATGTAACCCTCCAGCGCCCTCTCTTTCCTGTGCAAAGAAAGACTGACTTCGGCCGTAATCCTAAACACATTCACGAGTAAAAGCCTCATTGATGCCAACTGCTGCCAGGGTTGTGCCCTTTGCTACTGAGAGACGGAGTTGCTTTATCTCCCATGACCTCTTTTTTGTCCACCACTTCAGCAAGGCTCTCCACACCACAAAGAACAGCATTGCTGGGTTATGTACTGACCTTAAGGAAAGAATGATCTAACCAACGGCTACAATTTTCCTATTCAGGGTGTCCTGTTTAGCGCGTTTGTATCAAGTGATTCTTGGTTCCCGGTTCTCTTCTGTTCATTGTCTGGGCAAATGGTCATGGGTGTCAGTTTTAAAAGCTTTCAAAATGCTTTATTCATGGACTGTAGCATGTATGATAGCTGGCATTTTTGCATTATTCAAGGAACTGTGAAGGTTGCTTTGGTAATTGTGTTTTTGCCATTTCGACAATTCAGTCTTCTTGCATCATGAAGGCCCACCATTCCATGTATCTGATAAAGTGAACTCTAGTCCATGAGACCGTTTGCCACATGGGCACTGCAGTCCAGACCCCATGGGCACTTGGCCAGGGGAGGCCTTGAATAGAGCGGAGGTATCCTTCCACCCAGCCCTGCTGGCCTTTGCCCATGGAGTGAACAGCTGGGCATTTAGAAATGGCTCCAGTGGAATCACCACAACACCAACTTGCAGAAGGCCCTGAAACATGGTGTTCCAGGTGCAGGGAGTGGCTGAGCCAGGATCCATTGGATTCCAATCTGCCCATAGTGCTAATACATGGTAGCACTGGGCCCAATCCAGACCGCAGACTGGTGTAGCAATTGGTCTGTCCTCCCACCTCCTGTCCTGGCCAGCGTGTGGAGCTTAGACTTTTCGGAGTTTCAAGATGAATGCTGCGATACTACTACTACTACTACTACTACTACTACTATAGCATTCATCTTGAAACTCTGAAAAGTTTCCCCAGCCACTCTGTGTGATTTACAGCATATCTAAAAACAAAATTAAAACATCAATGATTCAAAACAAGTAAGAATAGCTTTCATTGTAAGTGTGATGCTGGCTGGAACAGTAAGGCGGTGTAGAGATGTATAGAGTTTGCACTCCAGTGAGCCCACTATGGATTCACACTTGCCCCTTTCTTTCGTAAGGAATACAGCCTTCCTCATATAATTGAGTTACAGACCAACTGATGCTTCCTGTTTTCAGCAGAAATGTCGGCTGTGCAGAGTGCTGATTGGTTGGCCCCTGTGGCAATCACAAAGCCTCATCTCTCCTTCCTTCTTGCTGCCAACGTTTTGTGGTTTATTTTTGAACAGCATAAAAACTGGGTAAAAAGCCAGGCGTCTGATTATTATTATTATTTACAGCAAGCCAAAAAACCCAGCTGAAGCATGGGGAGGAGACATGAAAATCAGTGCTGGATTAGGAACCAGATAAGAGTGTGATTTAGGGGACTGGTGAGATTTGAATCTGCCTCATTCAGCAACAGCAACAATATATACTTGCTCCTATAGATAGATACATTTACACTGTAAATGTTGCAGATAATTGCTTACGTTTTCCCTACTTGAATACAGTACATTTCTTCCTTTTCTAAAACATTATTCCAAAATAGCAACTTCTCCTCTTTAAAGCCGAGATAGTGGATTATTACATTCCAGTACTGTATAGGGTCATCACATGCATAGTTCTTTAATTTCAGTGACACTTGTACAGAGACGTTACTGATAGCGTGATATATCACTGCCATGAAACACTTGTGCGTTTTCAGATGAGAATTAAGACATTCCTCCAGTGAATGGTTAATAACATGTTAACTCCATCCCTTTAAAATGTAAGTGCAGTTGATTCCACACAGAGTTGGACCTTTATTCTTCTGAATAGTTTGAGAAATTAGAGGCTTCTCTTCTGGGCTTGTAAACACCTTAAAAGGTTATTGCCAGCTCTCCTTGTAATTTTCTTATTATTAGTTTTCATTAAATTTGTATAGCACCCTTCACCTGCAAATCTCAGTGCGGTTCACAACATAAAAATGCAATATAAAAATACATAATAAAAATAAGAGCAAAAACAAACAAATAATTTCCCTCAACAATACAGTACATTTAACAGGGTATCAGGTGTTCATCAGCCTAAGGCCTGGTTGAAAAGTAACATTTTTGCCTGGCGCCCTAAGGTGTATAATGAAGGTGCCAGACAAACAGAGAGGAGAACATTCCACAAACTGAGCCACTGCAGAAAAAGTCTGTTCTTGTTTTGCCACCCTCTGGACCTCCTGTGGAGGAGGCATACAAAGTATTGCAATTTGTGGCTTGTGCCCTGAATGCTTGGACACAAGAGAGCCTACAAGTAGAGCTTTTTAAATATATTGCCTAATGACTATCTTGGGCAGGAAAAGTAATCTTTTTTTAAAATGCACAGTCCATAACAACAATTAATATTAGGGGCTTAGAATTGTTTTCCAGAAACCCACACTGTAAGTTTATGACAGCACTTTAAAACTTCTTCTATATGCACTGCATGTATTTCTTTCTGATTTGGTCAGTTGATTGACTTTTAAGTCTCGTTATATGGAAGAGGATTTTACGTTTCCAAAGAAGAAGAAGAATCTGGCCACATGTAGCTCACATGTTTTACTTTTGGAAACCCATAGATGAACTTCCAGTAAATCTGTGGTTACACATTGGAATGGATTGTAAAGAACACATTATTTTGTTCCAAAGTCAACAGCAAAGTGTTCTTCGGCAGAATACGTGCAGTACTGTGGTTTTAATTTGTGTATGAGTGTGTAGGAAGGAGAGAGAGGATCTGGAAGCGTCGGTTAACACGTCAGGGAGAAGGCTTGCTTAAAAGCACTTCTTCCTGACTTGTACGCTTTCCATATGCAAAGATATCTTGGCGCATGTGTGTGTGTCCATGCAGGAGGAACAGTTTAAAACATGAAACACTCAGACTAACCTTGTTCAGTGTAGCATTCTGTTAACAGCAGTGGTCAGCCTCCAGGCATCTGGTGGCCTCTCAGTCTTCCTTTACTTTAACATGGGGGTAGACAAATTTGCCAAGATACTTCCTAGTCACATGGAACCTTACTCTGGAACAACAAAATATGGACTAGCTGTTGGTTATCAACTGCATTGCTTTTCGACACTGCAATGGGTGGAAGCCTCATTCACTGTCCATGAATTATAGACACATATGGAACTATACATTTATAAACTATTTGGGGTGGTGGATGGGCAAGATTGCCGAGGCAGTGGTGGCTGGTCAGCTTCAGGCGTGGTTGGAGGAAAAGGGTTATCTGGACCCATTTCATTGTGACTTCAGGCCTATTTTCAGAACCGAAGGAGCCTTGAGGCACTTACTGATGACCTAGAATCATAGAATTATAGAGTTGGAAGGAACCCCCAAACCGTCTAGCCCCTGCAGTGCAGGAATCTCAACCTTGAAGGAAGAAGAGTCCACCACCTCTCTTGGGAGTCTGTTCCACTGTCAAACAGACCTTTGAATAACTTCTGCCCTCCCATAAAGTTTTGGGAAACCTACGCTGCGTAATCATCTTCTGAGAAGCCTGCCTTGCTTCTGACTTTAAGATTCCCATTGGGTGCACTGGCTGAGCCCCCACAGAAAAAGAGCAAGAGAAGGAGGTGGCCTCACATCTGTTTGGAGCCTAAGTCATTTAGGGCTTTAAGCACTGGGATTGGCACCTTGAGTTTCGCCTGGAACTGAACTGGCAGCCAATCCCTGACTGTTGACTTTGCTAGCTGGGGCTATAATAGGAGTTGAGACCCAGCAACAGCTTCAGGACACCCAAGTGGGTTCCTCACACCCTAGCACAGGCATAGGCAACCTTCGGCTCTCCAGATGTTTCGGACTACAATTCCCACCATCCCTGACCACTGGTCCTGTTAGCTAGGGATCATGGGAGTTGTAGGCCAAAACATCTGGAGAGCCGAAGGTTGCCTATGCCTGCCCTAGCAGAATGCCCTCTCCATCTCATAATGCCCTCATCTCATTTTGAGATGTGGGAACCCTAAGACAAATCTTGTAAAATGTATTGGAGGGCTGTGTGTATGAAAACCTGAGAAGTTCTGATAATTCTGTATAGCCCTCTGTGGTTCTCAAGGTTTTTGAGGCACCAGCTGCCATCATTGATGGTAGGCAAAGTTAGGCAGCTTCTTCGCACACAATCATTTTTTAAAAAAATATTTTTATTAAAGATTTTCAAAGGTAGTACAATGTCTTTCTCAAGCTTTTCCATACAACATTTTTATAAGTCAGTGTTGGTGAGAAGTGAGTATTGTCGAGGCCATGACATGGTTTGGTTCGTAAGGAGGAGTTGGCTCAAAGTCTGCTTGAATTGGTCTCTAGTGATTGCGCTAAATTTTGATCAAAGGCTGCCAACCCATGATCAGATTTATTCTGTCGCAACAGTGAGTTCCAGAAAGATGTGCTTGTAAAAATTAAAAAGGGGGTTTCTCGGGATTTTGCATTGGAGGCTCTGGCTTGGAGCCAAATAGAGTGAATGAGTGAGTGGAATGCAAAATGAGTGATGGGTTTGGGGTTACACTGGGAGAGAATTAAACCTGTGACTGTAATATAACTCTTTTTTCTTTCATTGTTCCTCAGTATAAAGGCTTTCTTTCTTTTTCTTGTTTAAGGGTGCTGGCTTTCTCTGTGTTTAGTATTGTGTAGAAAGTCATTTCTTTGCAAGACATGCTTTTAAAAGTATTATTTTTTAACTTTTATTTGCAGGTAACTGAAGACTCCCTATCAAAGCACCTATACAGTAGTTGTTACATTTCCCCCCCCCCCCCGAAGGGTGCCCACCAGGCACAAAGAACTACAAAGGAAGTTGATCCGAAGACCCCTGGTGTGGCAAGAATGACTTCAAGTTGTATGATTCCAGTGTTTGCTTTGATGATTGGGTGTTTAGCCTCTGCAGGTAAGTGGCCTCAATGTCAATTTGGGCTTCCAAATGTTGCAAGCGCTTGGATTTCATTGCAGGATGCATTTTTTTTTTTAATCACCGGGAGGCATTTTGTTCAATACCAATGTAAATGTTCCCTGGTGTGACTGCATTAGCAAGAAATAATATTAGGAACCTTGTTATGGTCTACTACTGCAAATTGTAACAGAATGGACGTGCTCGTATTCTGCCTGTGGGCTTCTCATAGGCAGTTGTTGGCTCCCATGGGAAACATGATACAGAACTATATAGATGTTTGGTCTGATCCAGCAAAACTGCTCTTTTGTACTTAAAATGGGACATTTCCGCCCCTATGTGCTTGCTGCTCATTAAGATTTGTTGGAGCAACTCCCCTTCACATCCCATTCAACATCTGAGTTGTGTTTGCCTCGGACACAGGAGAGACCTTTCTCTGTAGTCATGCCTAGGTTTGGGAACTCCCTTCCGAGAAACGCCTGCCTTGACCTCTCACTGATTGTGAGCCACCGGAAGGCCAAGGCATTTCTCCTTAGACTGGTGTTAGATCAGCCAAACTGCTCATGTTTTTTAAGTAATTGGTTTTGAGTTTTTAATCTTCGCTGTCCTGATACATTTTCATCTTTTCGTTGGCTTTGTGTTGGCCACATTTGCACATAATGCTAAACCAATATCTAGTGCTATCTGCACAAACAGGAAGGAGCCTGAGTGAAGCACCAGGCTTGAGAGCTTCTGCCTCCTTTCCTGTGCTGTCTGAAGAACTTTGCTAGTGTTTAGTTTCAGGTTTCATTAATCATGGCTTGTTGTGCTGTGCAAACCAGAGAGTGTCCTTTAAAACAAACACTGGTCAGTTGCAAAGCATGCCAGCTTCTCAACCATGGCCTGATTTGCATGTATACCAAGGCAAGGTTAATGGAAGCCAAGGTACATAAACCAACAAACCATGGCTCATGAGTGTGGATTTTGTGGTTAATAAACCATGGTTAAGATGCTGGGCCAGGTTTGGACAATCAAATTACATCATGGTTTATAAACCATGGTATATGCATATACTTGACTTGTTCAAGTAACCAGATTTTGTGTTAAACTATGGTGTCTGATTCATATGCAATGTTAAGCCAGGAATCTCTGAAAGTAAATGTTAGTAAAGTCCTTCTCCAAGCTGGACAGGAGGAACGAGGCGAGGGCAGGGGAGAGCCCTGTGGCTTTGGTTGGGCTCTTTTCTGCTTGCACACATGGCACTACACCTTGGTTTTAGAGGAAAAACTATGAAAATACTTGCCGGCTCAAATACATACCAGCAGCAAGTTCATATGTTTTCTAATCCATTGTGTTCTGAAACTGTTTCTGAAGCCCACAAGTGGTTTTTGTTCTGGCACAATAGTACAGAGTCCAGCAGGGAAGTGTCCAAGATGTCCGAGATGATGTAGTGGGGAGACAGTGGACAGTGGATGGATGTCTTGTTTAAATATGAGATGTTCTCATTGTGGAAATGGTGACCAACTGCAAGGAAAGACATGTCTGACCAATAAAGTGCATTACAAGCTGGCCTCTTCTCTCTCTCTTTTTTTTCATCAATTGCATGGAAAATAATACTCTTTCAAAAATGTGTTTAAACCTTCTGGGACTTTCTCCAGGGTTTAACTTCAACGAAGGCGTCCAGCCAGTGCTTATTTTGATTCATGAACATGACTTGATGCCTGGATGTTGTAATGATCTTATTTGGTGACAGATAAATATTTAAAAGTAGGCCAAATGTGTCTGAAGTTGATTTGCAGGATATTGATGGTTAATAGCAATATTTAGCATTTTTGACTGCTCAAAGGACTTTACACACATCATCTCAGTTATCCTTATGGCAACTTTGAAACATTAGCCAGCATTGCTATCCCCTACTTCAGAGAAGTTGGTGGCTTATCCAGTGCTACCAGCTGAGTTCATAACCAAAGTGAAATTTGAACTAAAGTTCTTTTAGGCTGCAATCCCATTCTCACTTATGTAAGCCCATTGAACACAGTGGAGATTACTTCTGAGTAGACATATCTAGGGTTCCAGCCTTAATTATTATTTTCTGCCTGCCATTGCATCAACGAATGATTAGTTGGCTCAGACAGGATCTTACTCGATGATTTTGGAAAACAAGTTGTATTTCATCAGCACAAATAAATTAGTGGTTGTGTGGGAAGGGGAATGAAGTTCACCTCTTGGATATATCTTGAGGATTATTTTATGAATTGCTTCCCATGAGACACCCCAAAAGGATTTGCAATATTTGCCCTCTCTAAAACAATCTTGGAGGTTGTGGACCTCAGCTACCGGGGAGGAGTAATCATTCGACTAGTACAGTCTTTGGTCCTCAGTTTCCCAGTTCATTTACAAAGGTCACCGGTACCTTGGACATAGACTTACAAGGTGGTTCTTACAAGGATAAAGGGGAAGGGAAATCCATGCTTGTATGCCATTTTGAGCCCCTTTGAAGAGTGGCATCCTTTAAGACCTTGGCTGCATTCACGCAGCTGTTTATCCAGTTTTCCTGATGTTCCCCTAAGTGCTACCAGTCATGTTGGCTCTGCGCTGTCTCCACTGCCAGAGGAAGCAATGCTTCTGAATACCAGTTGCTGGAAACCACAGGAGGGGAGAGTGCTCTTGTGCTGGGGCCTCCTTGAGGGTTTCCCACAGACATCTGGTTGGCCACTGTGAGAACAGGATGCTGGACAAGATTGAGCCATTGGCCAGATGCAGAAGGCTCTTGTGTTCTTACATCCTTGTTACATCATTTCCCCAAATTATGATAGGTACCAAACAGCCTTCATGTGTTATTAGATAATACTGTATAATAACAGCGTTACTATTATTAAATAACAGTATTACAGTGGTACCTCGGGTTACAGACGCTTCAGGTTACAGACACTTCAGGTTACAGACTCTGCTAACCCAGAAATAATACCTCAGGCTCAGAACTTTACCTCAGGATGAGAACAGAAATCATGTGGCAGCAGCGGGTGGCCCCATTAGCTAAAGTGGTGCCTCAGGTTAAGAACAGTTTCAGGTTAAGAACGGACCTCTAGAACAAATTACGTTCTTAACTCGAGGTACCACTGTACCATGTGTTGTTGAATAATACTGAGCAGTGGGTTTTCCCCCCAAACCAGTGGGATAGTGTCCTCCTTACTTCTAACACTAATAAAGTTTGTTTCTTTTTAAAATTGTCTGTGTATGAAAGATAATCATATCTGTTATAGTAGGGTTCTTTTAACAACGGATAGCGATGCTTTCCCTTTATAAAATCTGTTTTCCCTCTTTCATCAATTCTGTTACTTTGTCCTGATAAGGAAACTGTGTTGCATCTCAGTTCTAAAGTTGTGCAACACCATGGTGACAATTGGCATGGAAATGGACAATAAAAATAAACATCCCATTTACGGCTGTGGTGTCTTTTTTTTAAAGCTTTGCTTTTCTGGAAGGAAAATCCTCATGGGCTTCCTAGAGTGCATTTGCAAAAGAAATTAGAAGTTAAGATAGTAGAAACCCATTGAATAGCATTGTTAATTGTATCATGGGAACTGGATGAGGATAAGGAAATGTTCACCCACTTTTTCTCTCTCTCTTCCCCTTGCTGAGCATCTTCCAGGTTCAATAAAGCTCAACAATTTATGTCACTGTTTCCTACATTATATTTAGTCAGATTTCATGAAAGTAAAAGATACAAACTTGTTTTCTTTCCTGAGGGGAGAAATAGTATATGGACTGATCTTACATGGCTTTCTTAATTTGAACAACTTGTAAAGACTTGAGGTTTGTTTGTTTTATTATTTTTATTTATTAATTTTTCCATGCCACCCTTCATCCAAGGATTACAGGGCGGTTTACAATATAAAAATACATAACATAGTAACAATCAAAAACAATATCTCCCCTTTACTATTTAGGAAATAGTAATGTTTTGCAGGGTGCTGTAAAGATAGAGGTATATTTTTAACATAAGAAAACAGCACAGATAGAAAGGTTGAAAGGTGATAAAATGAATGGGTCAAATTGTACCAGTTTTGGTACATCAGGTTATCAAATGCAGCAGTGGAAATGCTCCATAGGTAATGAACAAGATGCCCTCCAAATATTGTTTGACTACAGATCTCATCATCCCTGACCATTGGGCCTGCTAGTTGGTGCTCATGGGAGTTGTAGTCCAGCAACAGCTGAAGGTCACCATGTTGGCTTTATCTTGTACCCGTATCTTGTAGCAGATCCATAAAAGAAGATAACCATCAGACACTAAGGAACCTGTAGGCTATTGAATCCAGCATTTATAGCTAATCTGCCCACATCACCTAGATTATTTTAACTTTAATATCTGTAATACCTGCCTTAAGTATCTTCAGAAGTTGGAAAAGAGGTTTAGAAATGATATAGAGAAGTGTTTGTTTTCCTTGGAAGCTAGACCTCTGTATTTGAAGATTCTTAAGTCTGAGTCCCTATGGTTTTCTGATATTGCTTGCTGTTCATATGGCTCTTTCACTGGCCTCTTTTAAACCATATGAGGTTGTTGATATTGTTTCTGTGTTTCAGAATTGTGCAATTTATGTCTTGTTTGGCTTTCGTAAAGCTCTGGTTCGCTAGTGGTATATTCTGGGCAAATGGCTCGCTCTTGACAAATTCCTCTATTTTTTCACAGCTTGCCTGCAGATTTGGTCCCCTGTGGCTTTGATGCAGCAGAGGATGAATAAGAATGCCCACTGAGTAAACATGGAAATTGGGCATTTTGTTAAATCTGACACTAAATTGTGCTAGATGAATTCTCAAAAGCATGATACTACAGTGTACAGGGCAGTAGAACATCCACAGTATGTTCAGGATTTGTAATTCTGTAGAAATAGGTATTCAGTGTGTATTATTAAGCTATCCAAAGCACCAAGCCAAAAAAGATGTTCTGCGTCACATTCTTGGGTTTTCCTTTTCTACTTTGCTGCTGTTCTTCTGTTCCACTTCCTATACTGTGTGAAGTATGACTTTGTGCCAAAAAGAAATTTTTGCTGAGGTTTCCTTGAGTGCTACTGAAACTCAAGCAAGAGGAGATTTCTAGAGAGGAAATGAGTTGTGAAATGCTGCAAGCCTTTGTACTATGTAATTGCCCTCCTTGATAGTTCTGCTAAGTGATACATTTGAAGATGCAAAACTAGGTGAAAACAATGCATACTTCCTACTAGCAGCTTCTGATTCCACCCCAGAGTTCTACCCCATATAACATCTGAGGAATCACTTTTCTAACAAAAGCTTTTAGTGTCAGGATCACCTGTTGTCCTCCCCACCTATAAAAAAAAAACTGAGCAAAGCACCGATGGTCCTACGTGTTGGAAGGGTTACAGCCTTGAAGTGGGCAAGCCAGCTAGATGTAGCCTGGAAAGTGATACCAAGATATTTAAAAGAAGGACACTGTTCAATTGCATGTTCGTCTAAGGACCATCTGAAAGTGTGATGAGCTCTGGTAAAAACCACAATGTTTGTTTTGTCATAGTTTATCTTTAATGAATTGTGGGAGCAATAAGCTGCGAGCCCCTCCAGCATGCTGTGTAGACCCCTTCGGGTGAGTGCCATGATAGCCATGTCATCGGCGTATAGCAATATGTTCAGATGTTTGCCTTCAAGGGCAGGAGCAGATGACTTGTACTTCGCCATATGCTGAACAATGTCGTTTATATAAAAATTAAATAGGAATGGCGCTAACAGGCAACCCTGTTTAACCCCATTCCCCAGTGGCAATGGATCAGTATAATTGCCTGACAGCCCAGTTCTGATTTTAACTGTGGTATCTGTATGTAACTCTCTAAGTATTTTAAAAAGTCGTCTATCAATATCTGTTTCGTATAATTTTTGCCATAATTTATCTCTACAAATTGAGTCAAAGGCAGACGTAAGATCTACAAAAGCCACAAAAGCTTACTCTTATGTGCCTTTTCATACCTGTTTATCATTGCCTGTAATACCATACATTACAATGACCTATTGTGCTATGGCCCTTTCTAAACCCTGCCTGTTCCGGGTTAAACAGGTTAGACAGCTCAGTCAACCAATTTGTTTAGCAGGTAGCGAGTATAGAGTTTATATGCAATGTCCAGGAGACTTATAGGGCGATAGTTTGACGGGTCTTGGATGTCTCCCTTCTTATAAATAGCGGCTACCAGACTCAGTTTCCAATTTGCCGGGATTTTTATTCATTTATTGCGGCATATCTCTATGAAAATGTTTTTTGGGAGGGAGGGGGAAATCAAGGTTAAAAACAAAATAGGCACTAGTAAAATCTTACCATCAAAATCAAACCCCAAAAGCTCCCCCACAAATGATAGGAAAGCAGCACAGTGAAAATCAATATAGGGCATGGCAAAAATAGTCGGTTTTCAAATGTCGGCTGAAATAGAAAAGTTTTTTACCTGCCTATGAAAGGGCAGCAGGGGGGGGGGGTTGACAATCTGCTTCTGAGCTATGCTCAAGGTGCTAGCAATAACTTTCAAAGCCTTAAAACAATTTGGGACCTAGGCATTTCAAGGGCTGCTTCTTCCTGTACTGTTCTGTCCACCAGAAGCAGCTTTTTCCAGGTAACGTGGAGCTGCAACACTTGCTTGCTGGAAGACAGAGGGGCCAGATGGTGAGGTCAGCACACTGCAGACAGATAGGCAGGAGGCTGGATTAGCTCCACTGGTGCAATTGTGGAATGCTGGATTGTCTCCCCAATTGTGGAATGCTATCCCCAGAGAGACTTGCCCGGCGCCATCATTACATGTTTTTATCTCTATCTTCCATCCATGCAAGCAAGAGGCATTATCAGAGTTCAAGGACCCGTTCCAACCAGGCAAGAACTCTCAGGGAGGCTGCAAAGCAGGGCTGGTAAGGGATATGGACTCAGGGGAAGGTGTCCCCCCCTGAGAGGCTGCATTTGGTCCCCGAGCCTGAGGTTCCCCACCCCTTCCATAGAGTATAACAGAACTCTGGAATATGGCACTATATTTATAAAGTGCCTATTTATAATACAGAAGTTGCAATGCAATTAATCCTATGTAACTTACAAAGCAACCCATCAAGCACCAGGAATCTCTGTCCCACAGGCAAAATTTGACCTGGCAGACAGTTATCCTAATATTGTTTAGGAATCAACAACGGTTGTTTTCCCCAAGCCACACCCATGACATCAGGTGTGGGACATGCAAAGATGCAGCTGCAAAGGAACATTTGGGAGTCTTAAAGGATGCATCTCATTGTTCCTTGGCAAAAGGGCTTTACATTTGGCCTGTTTTAAATTTGGCATCAAATGCAAGCAAGGGATTGGCTTCATTTCGGGAGGCTACAGTGTGCATCTTTGCACAAAAGCAAGGTCAATTAAGCTAGATGGACTTCCTCCCAGCCAAGTGGATATAGGACTGCAATAAAATAATAATAATAATAATTTCATTTCATGCAGGAGTGCAGAGCCCTTATCCAGAATGAATAAATGCACTCCTTGCTAAAGGCCTATACTTCTTAAAAGAATCAGTACAAGAAAAACAGCCAGTATTTCTGGCCAATAATGTTAACGATAAAATTAGGTTCTAAATCCACAAATGAAGCAGGATTTCAGTTTTTGATATTTACAAAAGATTTCTTTTTTAAAAAGAACAGCTGGTGTCTATGCGCTTGATGCCTTTTATACTTGCCATATAATCAAAACCTTGAGCAGTGACAACAACAATGTTGGCATAGGCAAATATATTCCAGTGGAAAAGTTTATCGCATGTAAGGACTGTGGGAGTTCAATAGCATTTTTAAATGAGCACATCAGGACAGCAATTGTTTTTCCAACAGCAGATGCTTCATTTCTAGCCAAGACACTTGGGGCTATATTTTTTACACTACTTCATGTGTAACTTCATTCCTCCTGCAGACAGTCCAGCTGTTTGATAGGTGTGTGTATTCCCCTGTGCGGTAGCCAGTGTTCTACAAGCTGTCAGTTACTTGCGTATGTACTGTCACCAAGCTGGTCTCTTAAGCATTTGTCCCCCATGCTGTTTGTTGATCACTTTCTAAGCGGAATATCCCATTTTGGTGTAATATTCAATCAAGGGTTCATGGCTGGAAAAAAGTATTTTAACAAGTGAAAAGCAAAAGCTCCCATCGCCAATTCTTACCAATATACAAATAGCATCTGCGAGGTTTGTTGAAAATTCCTTCCAGGCCACTTAGCCTTGCCCATTCATAATGTTGATGTAAATGATAAACAGAGGAAATGTTGTTGTCACGATGGAAGGGGCTCAGCAGTGGAACAAACTTTGGTTTAGCAAGGAGAGAACTTAAGCATGAGCCTGCGTTCAGGTGGCACTTGCAGACCCTCCAAGAGTCCCTATTTTCCATATGAGAAATGTTGGAGGGTATGTGGACCAGAGGTTTCCCGAGTGCTGCCAAACACACTTAACTGGGAGTGAGCTCCGTTGAATTCAGTGCACTTGGCGTGGCAGCAAAAATGACCGGGGAGGAGTACAGTGATTGCAAGCTCCAGAGAGTAGCTTGCTGTGTTGTGCAAACTAGACCTATAAGGGTAACAAAAGCATAATGTAGAAAGAAAGCACTTAGGGTAGGTGGAAAGCTCCCCCAAAATACATGCATGCATGACTGCATTCACAAAACGTCCAGAAACTGATTTGCAGAATCATAACTGACTTTCTACTGTGTGTGGCAATGTGAGCAAGCGCAAATTTTGCGGCTGCATTATAAGGAGAATGCTGGACCAGATAAACCTTGGGATGCTCCAGGAAGGCAATTACCACATTCTCATGTATTGCATGCGCTGTCATTTTTTTATGACGCTCTGTTTACAGTTGACCCTGGTCTTCTATTTTAATAGGCAAAAGAGAGAAGCGAACCCAGTCTGGAGGTCATAAATGCCATAATATGATATGTATTTGTATTAACGGACGCATGTGTTCCAAGTGAACTGTCCAGATTTGTGTAACTTGCCTGGCAGATAACAAAGTTGAAATGTGTCCCAGTGCCTTTGATTTACCCCCCCCCCCCCGAGCCCAGCTTAAGCTTCATATTAAGGATTCTGATGAGGACTTAGTTGTCTGGGCCATCCATCTGCTTCTGAATAAATGTCAGTGTTAGGACATCTGAGTATTTATTAGTGGAAAATTTCCCAAACAGTTCATCCTGGGGCTGCAGTTATCTCATTTAATTTGGCTTTGAAGAACCATGTTGGAGGTAGTTTGTTTGAAGGTTTGCATTTGGGTGCTAATGCATTTTAAAGCAGCATTTAATTGTTTTGGGGCTTCCGTTATGGTCTTTAAAAATTCATCCTTTTTTAAAAAAAAGCCTATGTTTTGTGTTAGTGGTGATTTGATTGGATGCTGCCTCATGCCAGTTGCTGTTTTTGGATTACTACCAACAATTTTCCTCTTTGAAATAATGTTCTCAGCCATATTGTTCTCATGGCTTGTGGCCACCACTGAACTGACCCTCCCTCTGGTGGGAACCTCAGATTTTCACCCTGGCACTTTCAGGGAAATTAATTTGGCATAGTATTTATCAGACACTAGAAGAGTTGTAATTTGGCACAAACCTGTCTAATGGGGAAAGGACATGCCAAACAATGCCAGTCTTTAGTTTCTAGTGAGTATCAAGGGTTTCTGAGTCCAGGTTTATGCTCACAAGTCCAGTTGGGGGGGAGAGTGAGAGTCTGCTGGTCCACTCAGAACAAGGGTCAGCTTGTCTCTCTGATAACGCATCAGATCTCCCCTCAAGCACTTGGATGCCTTTACTTCGTTAGAACATCAGCTTTCAGCTCGCTTCGGCTTGTGCCTGGCTTTTATCTCTGTTTGGCCAGATGCTCTACCTTCTGACTTCCTGTTGCTTTGCTCCTGCTTGCGCCTTCACATAAAATAAAGGACAGGCCCTGTTCTCAGGATCAGTCTCAGATTCTCACAAAGTGCATATCCTCCATCATTTCGCTGATGGAAGTAGGGAGGTCCTATTCCATACCCTCTTATGAAAGTAGGGACGTCCTAAGGAAAAACCAAGCATTCTGGAATCAAATCAAACTGGGACAGCTTCTGTAAATCCAGGACTGTCCCTGGAAAATAGGGACACTTGGGGGGAGGTCTGAGAGTGACAGGAGCTGTGTTAACCCTTTCTGTTGAGGGACACATGGTTTGGAGTTGGGCATAAGAGGGTCATAGCGGGGGCCTTCATCGTTATTGTCCTCTCTGCTGTCTCTTAAGTACTTTAACCACTGATATCTGATCTCTTCTCAATCCAGTTACCTTGCAGATTTTTAGAAGGCTTTACAATTATTATTAGTTTTTTGCTGTTTTAACTATTTTCTCTTAAAAATGCTTAGGCATGATGTGTTATATAACTGGCTAAATGAGTATGTTCCCCTCCCATCTTTTTCTGTCGCTCCTGCAGTCTTGGCATATTCCTTTGTCAATGTAAAGGATTCAGAAGTACTGGAAAGAGAGGCTGCTATATGACGAGAAAAATGGTACCAGCAAACTATTAGCATTATCTCTTAGCTGCGAGCCAGTACAGAAATCAAAACAAGACCATATCATAAGCCATTTTTCAAAGTATTGATATAATAAATGTTCTGGCCTTTGCAGTAGCAGTGTTTATTACATTCAATCTTTCTTACTCCAAGGACATGGCTCCATTACAATCTAGCTTTGTGTTCATACCGTAGCCCTGTCATGCAGGCTAGGTTGAGAGGTCATGGTTTGTCAAAGGCTACTCACTAAGTCCTATGGCTTAAATAGGAATCTGGACCTACCTCAAGTCCAAACCAACATAGCCAATACATCTCAACATCTGCAATATGCTGTCTTCTTGATGATTTCCATTTCTATCCATGCCTTATGTTTACAAGATCAAAACTGTACATCTACGGCAGGAAGCATGCAAGTAAGTCAACACATGATCACCAGACCAACCTTGATTTTATTGGTATGATTTAGAAGAAAAGAATTCTAATGAAATGTTTCTGAGTGCTGCAACATTTAATGGTGTTGTTAAAATCTTCTAGTATGTAGCAAAGGCATAACAGGCCTCCCCTGTTTCTTCTTTTTGTCAATTTTTGAAAGTTTGCAGATCGTAGAGTGTCTGCCTGCCAACAGTATGTTTATTTCTGTCTAGATGTGTCCCACTGCACTTGAGCATATACAGTGAGTGAGTTGGCCAGAAAACATGACCTCTGCATTCACTTTTTGTTACAAGTCCTCCAGAGGGTGTAAGCTAGGACTCTTGACCTAGACAACACCAGAGTTAGTGTTAGTGAGAACCCTATTGGAGCAGACCAGGATCCTGTCCTCACAGTGCCAACCAGATGCCCATGGGAAGCTTGGAGGCAGGACCCGAGTGCAGTAACATTCTCTCTGCTTGCGGTTCCCTTGCCCCTGAGTTAGTATGCTACTGATGGAAGTAAAACTTACCCATTGTGGCCTTATCCTGCATGTTGTGTAATCCTCTTAAAGCCATTCAAGTTGGTGGCCATCACTGTGGCTTATGGGAATGAGTTCATTTTGTGATGGTGGCCCCTTTTTAGTTTGATGATGATGATGATGATGATGGTGATGATGATTTATAGGCAAAGAGAGAAGAGAGAATAAGACTCATAAGACTAATTTATTCCCCCCAAAGACGGAGTACTGTCCTGAATTTACTAGGATGCCCAGTCTGCAGCCAAAAGAGATTACTCACTGGAAAAGTGCAACAGGGCAAGGATGAAAACTCGTGCCAAATAACTTGGAGGTGCCACAAAACTTTTTTTTGTTACATTTCCTCCATACCGTTTCTCCCTCCTGTGGTCCTGGTTGGGGAGGAATGGGGTTGAGAGAGAATAATAATTTGATGCCACTCTTTCTTGTGTGTTTGTAAGGCAGCCTTCCTCAAGGTGGTGCCTCTCAGAAATTTTGGATGGCAAACCTCACCAGCCCCAGCTGTGTGCTGACTGTGGCTGGTGAGGATTGTAGGCCACAACATCTGGTAGGCACCAGGTTGGCAAAAGACCACTGCAAGGCAACAATTCCTGGGGAATATTATTATTATGTGACATTCAGATTAAATTTAATTCCTTGCTCAGCCTTCCAGAAAACATCTCGTTAAGTGATGCCATCAGAAGCATGTGTCAGATTTGTGGGCACTGCTTCCCTTCCTCCTTGGCTGTGCTTGAACTGCCAATAAATAATAACTGTGATGGGGAGGTAGGGGTTTGGGATATTGTTTTTGTTTGCTACTATGATAAATATTTTTGGGCTCACCTAGGATAGCTCAGTTGGTAAAGCATTAGACTATAAATCGCAGGGTTGTGGGTTCAAGCCCCACATTGGGCAAAAAGAAAGATTCCTGCATTACAGGGGGTTGGACGATCCTTATGGTCCCTTCCAACTCTACAGTTCTGTGAAACTGTGATTTTAAATTGTAAACCGCCCTGTGATTGTCGGCTGAAGGGCAGTATAGAAATTTAATAATGAATGAATGAATGAATGAATGAATGAATGGAACACAGTCAATTGAACACAGAATGTCCCTAGCCTTTTGATCCAAACTCAGTGTTTGAACAGTATGGCAGATGGGGAAAGAGCATGCATGAGCTCATGAACTGTTCCTGATCTCCCTTTGAGCAGAAGCTGTGAGGGAATAGCACTCTGGGTTTACTTTATGACTTCATCAGTTCATTGTACTGTCCTAACAAAGCTGTGTGATGCAGGGGTGGGGAACCTGTGACACACCGGATGTTGCTGCACTACAGCTCCCATTGTCCATGACTGTTGGCCATGCTGACTGGGACAGATGGGAGTTGGAGTCCCTACAAAATTTGGAGGGCTACACATTCTCCACCCTTAGTTTAACAGATAAGCCCTTGCTTAAAGGTAAAGGTAAAGGGACCCCTGACCATTAGGTTCTGTCGTGTCCGACTCTGGGGTTGCGGTGCTCATCTCGTATTACTGGCTGAGGGAGCCAGTGTACAGCTTCCGGGTCATGGTGAACCAGAGCAGCGCATGGAAACGCCGTTTACCTTCCTGCACTTTGACCTGCTTTTGAACTTAAAGAGGCTAGTTTAAATGGCAGCAATGAAGATAATGGAAAGTAATTTGAGATCAGGGTGGGAGGTAGCCATAGCGCAAAATCTAAACATTAATTCTGCCCCTTTTTACAGCCACCCCCAAACTAGCCTCTTTAAGCAAAGGCCTGTCTGGGGACGGCAATGTGAGCTAGTAAAAAGAAGAGCTTTATATGTAATGTTAATATTTGCCACTGGCATTTTTTGCATGTGTGTGTGGGGCAGATGTCCCCTTCCTGCTGCCAAAGTTAATATATTTGTAAATAATGTAAATGTCTCCCAATACTGATTTTTCACAGAACTCTGTTCTCAGTCCTGTTTTTATGTCCTGCAATGCCTCTAATTCATTTGTGACTCTAAATGGATGTCAAATGAGACAGTCTTTTAAAAATAATTGGCCCAGTAATCTCTTAGATAATCTCATGGAACATTAAAGCTCAACATTGTAGTTAAAGCACAGCTTTCTAAAATCAACAAGAAAGGACTGTTTCACATGCTGTGAAAAAGGGATTGTTTTTTATTTGGTTTGGATCCCTGTTTCCCGTCCTAATGAGTGAAAATTACTCTTGGCTTTATTAAGGGCTGTGATGTTGGTCAGCTGTTTGTATGAGCTATTGGCTAGGGATTTTGTAAACTGTACGTTTCATTACTATTCTATTTTGTATAGTGTTGATGTTGTGAAAGCTGCCTTGTGTATTTTTTGTGAAAGGTAGGATATAAATTCATGAATTACTTTAAAAAATGCATTATATTTTAGTACATCAAATATACAATTGTCATAATTTATCTTACACTCTTTTACTTCCACACACATCCCTCTGTCGGGTCTTATTTAGTCCTTGCATCTCCTTAATTACCACCCTTCTTCTGCTTATTTTAACTACTGCTCATATATCTAACCCCAATTGGAAGTTTATCTGATTGTTATATTTCTTTAAATATTCGCCGAAGTATTCCCACTCTTCTTTTATATCTGACATCTTGATTTCTTATCTTCGCAGTCAACATTGCTAGCTCCACGTAATCTGTTATCTTATTCTGCCAGTCTATTTTTGCGGGAATATTTTTGTCCTTCCACTTTAGGGCATTAAATAATAATAATAATGATAGTAATAATAATAATAATAATAATAATAATAATAATAATAATAATAATAATAATAATTCATGAATTACAATAAAATAGTGTTAGAAAGTTTTCTGCAATATGGAATAAATGCTGTATTTTTCCGTGTATAAGACTAGGTTTTCCCCCTAAAAAATAATATCAAAAATTAGGGGGCATCTTATACTCTGGGCCATCTCCCCCCATTTTCTTAAATTTGAGTCCCCCCAAATAGAGGGTGTCTTATACATGGGGGCGTCTTATAGACAGAAAAATACGGTACCATTATTATTATTATTATTATTATTATTAAGCTTCATTCTGGCTGTGATTGTTATTCCTTAGGAAGTGAAAAGTGGACTTTGGTTCATAATTACATTCATGCCGAATAATAATAATAATAATAATAATAATATTGTATTACAAGTTTTCAAAGCAGCACTCTGTGTATATTACCTAATCCTTATAACATGCTAGAGCAGGGAGAGCCAATGTGGTGCCTTCCCATCATTCATGACTATTGGCCATCCTAGGACTGATGGGAGTCCAACAATGTCAGCAGGAGGGTACCATGTTGGTTACTCTATCAGTGTTAGGTAAACTAGTATAATTATTCCCCATATTGTAGAAGGTGGGGAGAACTGAAGGGGGAGAGAGAGAGGCTTTCCTTGATGAGAACATAGCAGAGGTGAGACTTCAACTTGAGCCTCTTTATACATAGCTCAGTCTCTTAGCCAACAAGCTGTACCACCTCATGAGCAATAAAGTATGTGGTGTGTGAGGAAAAAATGACAATATGAGATTATAGAAAAGGAATACTCAATTTGATGTTTCTGAAGTTAAGATTTCTTTGCTGCATTCAACATTTTGAATGCTGGTTGACACCATGAAGATGGTGCCTCGCTTTTATCTCTCTTTCTCTAGGACCAACATGGCTACTTTGTATGGATTGTGAGGTTCAGTGGTACTTCCTGGTACAAGTAGAGAAGACTTGAATGTAATGGTCTGTAGGCTTTTATGAGTAAACCTGCTCACTAAGATTAGCAGGCTGCTAAATTTCAGATTGAGATTAATTGCCTTCAGTATTAAGATGACTTTGACCGCTAGAGAGTGGCCTCATGTCACCTATGGTAACATAACAAAAGTTGCTTCCTTGCTTCTCGAGCCTCTCTTTTCAAGAAGTTGCTGTCTTACAAGCCTCCTAAAGAAAGCCAAATTTGTGTGTCCGAGAGTATGACCTGTGTTGTTAAAGATCAATTTAGATAAATTTTAGACGGCTATACATTCCCAAAAAACAGGTTATACTTGAATGAAATGGCCACTACCAAGTTGTTTTGTTAAATATTGCAGCAGTCCAAGTTTGCCCTCCTCAGGGTTGGATGTTGTCAATTTTTATGTACTGGTACATCGAAAGGCTGTCAGACTCTTTAGATAAAATCCAGCTCTTTAGTGGAGCGAGATAACCATGGTGAAACCACACCACAATTACAAGGGCTGCCCTGCCTCACCACATGCAGCACTAATGGCTCTATGTATGTATATATTCTATGAAGCACTTATATTAAATACCAATGTTCCATTAGTATGTGTATTAATAAGGTTATGGAAATATAAGTGACAAATAGAGTGAAACTGGTTAACCATAAATGTTCACAAGCTGCTCCACTACAGCAAAGGGAACACCTGGCCATTAAATTAACAAAATTCAGATTGAGTTTTTAAAGTAACATTTTTGTCTCCTGTAAATGTTGTTTATGGAAACGATGTGTATCTAATTTTAAGTGGGTAAGAGTAGGAGAAGGAGGCAAACATCTCCTTTCATATGCACTTAATAGCTGTGGAAGTGGGAGGTATTAGCAGCGAGTACCAAAATTGATGCTGCAGTGATTTCTAAACAAAACATGCATCAAGGAAGATGGAAAGAGAGAGTGTCGGTTTATTCCTTACATGGCTTGTTTTTCAAAGATCTGACTTCCTTGATAAC
This sequence comes from Lacerta agilis, assembly GCF_009819535.1. Classification (NCBI taxonomy): domain Eukaryota; kingdom Metazoa; phylum Chordata; class Lepidosauria; order Squamata; family Lacertidae; genus Lacerta; species Lacerta agilis. Next base: position 23,573,353 of record NC_046317.1, read on the forward strand.
TTCTAAAAAGTAGTTTGTGTTGGAGGGAGTCGCATCCCCAAACAGGAAAAATTGACTTGCATGATTTCACGGCCAATCCCCCCAAAGGATTTTTGAGATAATTACAAGTTAAGCTGTGTTTTTTTTAATGGTTAGGGTTTCCTTTTCAGTTGCTCCTTTTGTGTAAATATACAATTTTCTGGAAGAGCTTGCAAATGAATACAAACTATATCTGGACCTGCAAAAATTGCAAATCCTGTGCAGACGTTCAAACCCTGTGTGTGTTAGTAGGGAAAATGGGATTGTTGTAGCAACCTAACTCTCCATTTTAGGCTAGTTCACGGGACATCACATTTTCAAAAGAGCCATATACATGCAATTAGTATACAGGTGGAGTGGACCGATGTGCGTTATTGCCTGTTCTAACTATCACACCTCCGCCATTTTAAAAATCTACAAGTAAGCCCTGAAGTTCTTGTTTGGTTTAAGTTTGGCTCTGCTTCATATTGGTCAGTTGGATTGAGAACCATCTTCCTGTTTCAGTATTTAAGGAACCAAAAGGTTAGGTGGAAATGGAAACAACTGTGGTTCTGAGGTTGTCAGCCAGATTTGTTGGTTTATTATGTCAGGGGTGGGGAACATCAGGCCTGGAAGTGGTCCTGTAGGCATCTATCTGGGCCCCGGGACTCTTCCCAGGCCACATCCACTCTCCTAGCTCACATCCCTCAGTTCATCCTGCTTTCTACCCTTCCTGTTTTTGTTTCTTGCTTGCTTGGATGGAGGATATAGAAGGCTGTGTGAATGTGGGTAGGAACGAGCCAACTGTACTAAGGTTTCACATTTCTTGTTCTTTCTACTTTTTCCTCCAGTAAGTTGTCCAAAAGTAAATGTGACCTTTGGCATGGAAAAAGTTCCCTATCCCTGGGTTATGTTTATTTCTTCTATGTTAGAGTTTAGGAGGTTCTATGCAGCCTGCTAGACACCCATCAGGCTTACACTGTGTTTTTCTTCAGCAAGGTTGCTGTGTAAAGGAGCTGTCAAGCAAGCCAGGTCAACCACAGGGCAGGCACATGCATGGGGGACACGACATGCAATTAGCTATTTATTAACGGAAAATAACAACACAGCAGAGTCCTCTGATTTGCCTTAATCCAGCTGATATGTTGCTGAAACTGACCACTCTAGACTTCCCCCCTCTAGACTTTCCCTCTGGATCCCTCCCAAGCAGACGAAGGCTGTGTCGTGGGGGTGAACTCCTCCTCTGGGCCTGTCTGGCCCATTGCTCAGCAACGTGCAGGACTCTTCTCAAGCAGGGTGTCAGAGGGAGAGACGAGCCAGCAGGACTGGGACTGTCCTGCTGCTGTGTAGCAGGGGCAATCTCTGACTCCTCTCTGTCTGAGTGCACAGTGCACTCACACTGTGACTCTCAGCCTCTGACCCTGTCCTGAAAGGCCCTCCTTCTGGCTCCTCTTGAATGTTCAACCTCCCTGCTTCTAGCACCTCCCAGCTTATCCCTTCTGCAGACTGCTCTTCAGTGCCCCACCACAAGGATCTGGGATCTAAGCCATCTTCTGCTGTGGCCTCCCTTGGGGGGGCTCTTGGACAGGTGGGCTCCCACCACTTTTCCTTATCCAGACTGTCCCTGAAAGTGCCATGCCTTCAGACCAGGTTGTGGGAGGAATTAGGTTGATGGAGTCTTTCCTTTGAGTCAGTTTAGAATGGACTAGACTAGTGCTGTTGTCACCCAGTTAGGTGAAGGGTGATATCCAGCCATGATCTCACTGCACTGTCTAGTTATTTATTTTGTATTTATCTGTATTTAGTTATAAGAGAGTTTAGACCAGATACCGTCCATTCTATATGAGACCTTCAGTCAGCATAACTATAAAACTAAACTCATCAACTCCAAAATAATAAGCAGTTGTAAATGTGAGGCTCTAACATGAAATAAATAAATAAAAAAATCCGTGAACCTTTCTGTGACTTTTTGTTGGAAATGATTCCTTTGTTTCTAGCATTGGGCCTCCATGTGGGATAGGTTGGGCTGCTTGTCATGACTTGAACTGTGCTCAAAAGAAGGCAACACGCTATGCTACAAACAGCCATTTCCCTGCTGTACTGCCTATCTTAAAACCTTTGTTTCCCAATGAATTTATGTGCTACATCATATAATAGAATAACTGTCAATTACATAGATAATAGATCAATGACCTTGAGCTGTGTCATCCCCCCCCCCCGGTATAATGTGAGTGGGCAATCAGTGCATATCCTGAGGTTATAAACGGTACGCATTCCATAATCAATCAAACTCTCTACGTGTTCCAACAGCGTTGGCTTACACTACTGTATAACTCCTACTAATTTCACCTGCCATTTCTTAGCTATGTGATGCATTTAATGGTATTCTGCCTGCCTGCCCCCACCCCCGGTTTTATGGAGAAGTGGTGAATGATTTTTTTTTTTTTAATATAACAGTAAAAAGAAACACACTGTTAGGAAAACAGGAATTTAATTGGATGTCTTTAAATGTAAAACCATTGAAGTAGTTGCCTAAGGAGAAACTGCTCTCATTTTGGGATTAGTTTTGCCTCGTAAGTCAAAAGCTTATAGCAGCAGGCAGCCACTCCAAGAGGCTGTTGGTGTAGCGCAAGTTGAGTGTGCAAAACCCAAATGTTTGGCTTTCTTTGAAAATGACATGGATTTACAGACCCCGTTGGCCATTGTTTAAAGAGCAGATATAATTGCCAAGCTAATCAGAAGCCTAGCCCTAGCCCCAAAGAAGAGAGAAAATTGAGTAATTTAGGTTTGGCCTCTCAGAGCTGTGTGCGGATGCTGCAGAAGCACCAGGTGGTAATTGCTGATTTGTAAATGCAGATAAATCTCATGGTGCCTTGTTCCTCAGAATGTAAGTTAGGTGGGACGTTAAACAGAGCTTTGTCCCCTCCCCACCATGTCAAAACATTTCTGCCTGTAGGGTACTATCAAGAGGTGCTTCAGCACAGCACAGGGTTTTTCACATGGTGGACCCAGTGGGCCATTTTCAGGTGGTCCTCAATGCCACAACCTGCCCAAAGCCTCCTCACTTGCCTGCCAAGCAGTGCCATAGCTTTTGGGTTTGATCAATACCAGCGACTCCTTGCATGCTTAGTAGTGGCTGGGAGACAGAGAGGTTCAGGGTTGAGGTGGGAGCAGGGAGACCTTCCATCATCATCATCATCATTATCATCATCATCATATGAACTGGGGATAGGGAGAACGAGGAGAAGAAAGGGAAGTTGTTACAGGAGGAAGAGATGACTGTAAAAGTTCCAGGGAGGAGAGATGGAGAAAGGAACCAATTGCTGAGTGATGGGAGGTCTGTGAAAGGAGAACCGGAGAAGAAATTAGAGGAGACAGGTTAACATATTTTTCAGAAGCATGTGGAGGGTGGGAAGGGGAAGATATAAAAGAAAACATCCTTTTCCACTTAGAGCCTCTGGTGGGCCTCAGTAATTTTCAGCTGCCTCAAGTAGGCCCTACGGGTAGAACGATGCTCCTGATGTTAAGCAACTGGGATAGAAATCGGAAGTTTCCAGTTCTACTTACTAGGTGGTCTTAGGCAAGCCATTCTCTTTCAGCCTCACTTTTCCCATCTGCAAAATGAGGCATAATACTTACTTACCTTGTAAGGGTTACATCTGAAGCACTCTGAACATTTGAAAGTACACCTTGGTTTGGTTGGCCATCTGTCATGGTTGCTTTAGTTGAGATTCCTGCATTGCAGAGGTTCAGACTAGATGACCCTCGGGGTGCCTTCCAACCCAGGGTTACCACACATCCCTGGTTCCCGGATTTGCAAATCTGTCCCCGGACAAATTCCATCCCTGGAATGTCCCTAGATTTGCAAATCTGTCCCCGGGAAACGTGGCAGTGGCAGCCTCAGCAGCCCGGAGCCAGCCTGGTAGCGCAGTTGGCTCTGGCTGGCTTCAGGAGCTGCTCACTGCCGTGGCGCCCGCCATTTTTCCTTGCTGGAAGTCCCAATATGATGTGTTGCACATCATATGGGGACTTCCGGGAGGCAAACTGGTGGGCCCCACGGCAGCGAGCAGCAAGCAGCTCCTGAAGCCAGCCAGAGCCAACTGCGCTACCAGGCTGGCTCTGGGCTGCTGACTGCCACTGCTGCTGCCACTGCTGAAGGTGGTACAGATCTCCTGCCCCCTTCCCGCTTTGTGATCGGGGGAGGCTCGGGAGTTGCGGGCGGGCGGGCGGGCGTTGCCCAGTTTTTTAAAAACTCTGCGCATTTATGTTTCACAGGGTGCGAAAGAAGGGCTTTGTACCTTTATACAATATGCATGTGTGCTTGGGCCCAGGATCTTTTGACTCACCATCCCCACTACTGACTCCCTGTTGCTACTTAGCTTAAAAAAAGAAAAGAAAAAAGGTGTCCCTGCTAAAAACGTTTCTGTTCAGGCAAACCTACACAGACATTTCATCTGATTGTTATATTGTTTCTAAGACTGTTTATTTTACCTATATTTTGAAAAAAAATATGTCTGCTTATGAAGTCCGTTGATTTTATTGGAATTTTCTTAGCAACAGTTTATGTGATTTTATGTAAACTGCTTACTGTTTATTTTGATTAAGTGATATGTAGACCTTGTTACATTTTAAAAAAATAATAATTAGATATTAGGGGTGTTACATCTGCATCGTAGCCTGATGTGACAGTAGATTTCTGCCACTGCTAAGGGTGAATTTAATATTTTCAGAGACAAAACTGTCCAAAGCCATAGTAGGAAAACACTTTGTGGAGAAATGCCAGTCTTCTGTGATCTCACACCAATAGAACCAATCTGTATGTGATTTACAACCAGATTAATTTTTAAATTAAATATTTTGTCAATAGCTGTTTGTTTCTGGCACATGTATCGTCAGTCCCTTGTCTGGATTCATTTTTTGCACGAGGCCCATTTTACTGAGAGAGGCAAATGGGAGCGCCATGGGAACTGTGTTCTGTTTGTTACAAAATGAGATATGTCAATGTCAAGCAAATTGCATCTAGGAATAAAATGAAGCTGGGGAATAAAAGTGCCTCTGAGAGGGGGCGGGGGGAACTAACCACCACCAAGGCAAACCAACTCTGTTTAGGCCTCATGCTGTTCTCAAGAGCCGTATCTGTGCATCTTATAGATTCTGGAAAGTAGCCAAGGTTAAGACGAAAGGGTTCTGTCCCACAAGACATTAAAAAGATTCTCCCAGATGGATATTTACATGTAATAAAAGCTCCAAACACTTCATATTCCTCCCCGCTCCACTCCACCCTGCAGATTCCTGGAGTTTACCTCCTGAGAGCAGAATGATATATATGTGCTTGGGTGCAACATAAATCACATGCTCACTAACAAGAATGCTTAAGTGACCATGTTTACTAGGGTAGAAACAAGATTTCCTATCTGTCAGGTGAACAGCTGTAGCTGTTAACAATTAGTAGGAGATTCAGTTTTATAGCTCAATTGTCCAAAACAGGTGCAAGAGAAGGGAGCCTGGCCCTGGCCCAGTATTTCAAACAGTGATTAGAAGAACGGGCCCCATGTTGTTGTCGAAAAAAGGCAAATGAAACCCCAAATATCTGGACAATGTATCCCCCCCCCCCCCAATTGGGCCTATGAATTAAAATAGGCTGAAGTCCTCTAACTTGGCATAAGGTTTTTCTGTAATTGAGCCTATGTAGTATCCATAAAATAAAGTCTCTTTCCCACCCCCTTTTCCATCTACTAAAATAAGCATGGCTGAATGCTTACCAGGTCAAAATGGAAAACCTACATTCTTTCCCGGTTCTGAATACGCTAAGCCAATGCTAAGCTATATATTTTCTGGCAGCCTTCCAGCAAAGCAGGCTTTCTAATTGAAAACAACCCCTGCTTATTGCTGACCTTCAAAATGTTCATGGTTTTGCTGGGAATGTGGGCCAATGTTTGTTGTGCTCGGGCACTTAAGAAACACACAGTGTCCACGGGGATTAAACTGTGGTGGTAAATTCTGTGGGGAAGGGATATTGCTATAGTAACCCGACGATGGTTTATGCTCCTTCTCTCGTGGCTCTTCTACTGTAAATGGAAAATACAGCTGTGGCTCTAAATATTTGTCCGCGTTTTTGGTGTTTCTAAACTCAGATCACGGCATCCTATTTTGCAGTTTACCCTGTCCCTAAAGTGAGGACTGAGTGCTTCTTAATGATAACAAAGATGCCTAAATCTTGTGTCAGGGATTCCAGCTCATGGCCTAAGAAAATGCCCTTTCCTATGTTTTATGATGAGATGGGCAAGAACAGTGTATCAAAGAACAAGCATGGTTTGATATCTGAAGGTCGCTCTTAATAGAACTGTTTAACATTAACTATAGACCAGTCAAACCTGCAAGTGACTTAAGCTTGTTTGCATATATTGCTGAACAGAGTGAAACCTTGCAGTTTTTGGCTTTGTGCAATGTTTAAAACACTTTAAAAACTATGAAGGGTTTCGGGGGATATGGGACAGGAGAGAGAGCCTGTTCATGATATTCTAAATAGCTGCTTTATTTGGCATTGAACTGCTGCTTAAACTTAGCATCACATATAAACTACTTTACAACCAACTTTACATGGGATTATGCATGTTGTTTGGGGCTTATTTTTGTCATCGTGATTTTTCCTCAGCTAGACTTTTTTTTTTGCTAAAGATATTGGAGAAGTGTTAAAGCAAAATAGGGGCATCTAAATCTGTAGGGACATAAACTAGTCTTTGTAATAGTTAGCATCACTGAGGTTAAGTGAAGCTCTCTCTCTCTCTCTGTGTGTGTGTGTGTGTGTGTGTGTGTGAGAGAGAGAGAGAGAGAGAGAGAGAGAGAATTTCACTAAAGGATAATTCCAGTCAGTTTTAGAAGTGGGAAACTGAAGCTCTGAGACTTGCCTGGGGCTACTTGGAAAGTCCATGACTAAGTTGGGACAGCTGCTTGGGCCAGACAGAAATCTGCACTATTTTTTCCTAGGGTGATAGCTACTACTGCTACACTTTTGTGTAGCCTAAGAAACAAGATAGAGGTTTCGAACCTTTTTGAGTCCATGGCTCCTTTCACCAACTCCATTCTTTCTGCAGGCACCCCTGTGGGACTCGGGAGTCCAGTTGTGTTACCTCTTGCCTGCAGAGCAGGCAGCCTCTCGCCCTTTTTCAAAACCATCCCTTGTGGAGTGTTCCTTCAGGCTCCTCTCTTCTCCCCTCTCCTTGGGAGTCCTCTGGGCAGCCACTGGTATCTGAGCCACCCCATGCCCCAAAGAGATGTGCCTCCTCACAGTGCCCCACAGGGAAGCACCCCCTGGCCAGCCCCAGAGGCACCATTCGTCTGGGGAGCTTGTAGCCAGGGCTGCTGCAACAAACAGCTGTGCAAACCTTTGAGAGGCAGAGATGCAAGAGGGCATCAGAGGAGGGAGTGAAGGAAGGAAGGAAGGAAGGAAAGAAAGAAAGAAAGAAAGAAAGAAAGAAAGAAAGAGGGACAGAAGCCAATGTTGTCTGTGGTACCCCTGACCATCATTCAAGGCACCCCAGGGTGCCATGGCACACTGGTTGAAAACCACTGGACTATGATACAAGTGGGAGTGGCTAAGTAAAGCAGGGGTGATGGAGCTAAATGCACCAGAATACGACTCATGCACAGGATGGTTTACTAAACCCATATTTCATTACTTGTGAATGCAGCCCATGTAGCTACCATTCTCTTACCCAGCAAAGATCATGCACTTTCATCTGTGGATCTAGAGTTGTATTCAGTTAATTTTTACTCAGAGCAGACCCATTGAAATTAATGAGCATGGCTAAGGTAGGTCCATTAATTTCACTGAACCTACTCTGAATGAAACTGGGTTGAATAATCCCCACTGTCTTTGGACATGCAACTGTAGAGCTGGATTGTGCCCAATAAATTCTGGACTCTTGGAACAAAGCAAAGGCTTTGAATGCAGTCTCAGATTTGTATTCAGGAAATGTGAGTCTGTTTGTGTTTCCATCCATGATTAAGAATTCAGCCTTTCACATCCTTCCTCCTCGAGCTTAATAATGCATCTAGTACACACATACATACATGTGCAGAGAGAGAAAAGGATCTATCCAAACATATTCTTTGTTCTTTTCTGTTTCCCAATTATTTTTATTTTAAAAACATTTCTATATTTTGAAGGTAGGTGTGTAACTATAGATATAGCTATATAAGCAGCTAAATAAAACAGAAATCACAGTTAGTACTTGAAAGAAGCATAAATTTATTGCATAAATAAACTTATGATATTGCATAAATAAACTTATGATAAAAAGATGAAAGAAGGCATTACAACTAATCAAATTTGGGGAGAAGCAGATTTTATTAGTGATTGGAGCAACAACTTTCATACTAATATATAGGTCCATTTTCTCTGTTTTGATTTCTACAGTGCAGTAAGGGTGGATGGGGAAATAAAAATAGCTTTCTTCCCTCTTATTATTGTTAGCATTTTTTAAAATTTGAAACCTTACATGTCAACACAGAAGAATTGTGAATAAGCATATAACATGTCTTGTTTGTTATAAATAAAAAGGTACAAAATAAATGCAACAGGACATCTAACTTTGGAGATTGGGCTGCTGGACCTCTGAGCTAGATTAATTCTTTTATTTCACAGCGGAGATCTGTTTTATAATTTGGTGGTGGTGGGGCGATCATTGTTTTGTTAACTTTTGGCCAAACATTTTCTCAGAGATGAGGTTAAAGCTTGGAATATTATAGAGAGGGAGGTTTTGTTTTGTTTAAGCTCTTGAAACAAGATCAGCTTTCAGGTTTGGTGTAATGAGATTGGTGAATGGGAGTTAACTCCTATTTAAAGGGTCAATTATAGGAATTCAGCCTTCAGCTGAACTTGGAAACTTGTTGCTATTCATTAGAAAGCTGAGGCTATCTCTCCTCTGCCGTTCACCCAGGGAGGCTTCACCCACACGGTAATGTATAGGCTTGGGGGAGAATCTTTGTATTTTGGAAACTACAAATTGTGTAAAAGTTGGTTTTCCACAGTCACTCTGTGCCTGAAAACTGCCATGAGAGAAGTGGTCGTCCTCCTTTTGCCATCCAAAGAACCCACCATACTTGTCAACTTGGTAGCAGAATTATGACATGTAGGCTGCATTGGGACAGCACTTTATTCTGTTTCTCTGACATTCCCTTACCAGATAATGGTGCACTTGGGTGCACATACATCCACAGAAGCCTTCCATGGGGCTCATAGCACCCTCTCCTTGGCTCCTCTCCTGCCCCTCCCTCTGCTGAAATAATGTTGCTGGATTAAAAGAAAAGAAAAGAAAAGAAGGTAAAGGATCCCTGGACAGTTAAGTCCAGTCAAAGGCAACTATGGGATTGCGGCACTCATCTTGCTTCAGGCTGAAGGAGCCGGCGTTTGTCCACCAACAGCTTTCCGGGTCATGTGGCCAGCATGACTAAACCGCTTCTGGCTCAAAGGGACACCTTGTCGGAAAGCAGAGCACATGGAAATGCTGTTTACCTTCCCGCCGCAGCAGTACCTATTTATATACTTGCACAGGTGTGATTTTGAACTACTAGGTTGGCAGGAGCTGGGACAGAGCAATGGGAGCTCACTCCGTCATGGGGATTTGAATCGCCGACCTTCCGATCGGCAAACCCAAGAGGCTCAGGGGTTTAGACCACAGCGCCACCTGCGTTGCTGGACTAAAACAGCCTCCGCCCGTGGTCAGGGACGATGGTATTCCGTTGTATTCCTGCAAAAGCTGGAGGGCACCATGTTGGCTACCCTCACCTCAGAGGCTGTGTTGTGCGGAAAGAAATTATGTGGAGGTTGAAATACACAGCTGTTAGGTTTAGGTACGCACAACCTCCATCTGTACTCTTGCTGGGCATTTTACCAAACTAGACAAATCCTGTGATGTTCCCTTATCTTTTGTTTTTAGTTTCCAGTGTCATGTGTTAATGGCTTGTGGCTGCAGGACTGTAACCACATGCAGAAAGTGAGCAGCTACTTTCTCTCCCTTTTTTCTCACTTTTTAAGGAGAAGGAATGTACAGACCTGTGCTTATTCTGCAGCCATGTAGAGAGACTTGAAGCTCAATCTGTGTTTACTTTTGTGTGTGTGTGTGTGTGAGTTTTGTTTGCTGATTTATGAATTCCTGCACAGTTTGGTTTAAAAATAAATACACATCCAGTCCTGGACTCATGCCTCAGGTTTTATAATGTCTAGCATTTCCTTACTTATTGTCTTTTAATTTACCAAATGAGCTTATTATGACTCAGTTTCAGCAGTACAATAAACAATACTACTATGCTTTGGGTTGAGGCTTTTTGGTAGTATTCTGTTAAAATACAATGGCTTTAAAAATGTGTTAAGGGTTATTTATACTCTGTATAGAGATAGCTCCGTGGAGTTTGGTTTTCTTCTCCCTTGAGTTTCAGTATGGAAACTTGACTGTACAACTAGCTGAAAGTTTCCTGCCCTTGTTACTTAAACAGAGCACTTCCATCCATTGTTTTCTGTCCAGCTTCCTACCCTTTCTGTAGTTAAGAAGGTTCAAATCAAAGACAGATTTATGGGTTATCTCTAGGTGGGGGTTATATGCTTGTGTTTGGTTTGTGGGGCGGGGGGGGGGGAAGGCTTGACACAAATGTTACACAATGAGTCAAAGCGATGAGTTAAGTCCAGCACCTCTGCTTTTATAAGCCTTTTCACTTTCTTGAAATTTCCTGGTTTGCCAATTCATTGCAGTAAAATATTTTCAATAACTGAAATGCTTTGCCTCCTCCTCTCCCCGGTTTCTTTTTATTGGGCTCTTGAGGGTAAATGGGTGTTGCGTTTCAGAGTCTCCAAAATCCTTCCATTTGCAGGAATGTGGGACACGGAATTACTTCCTGCACATATCATGATTCTTGGTTACAGGCAGTCCAGTGTAGTATGTCAAGAGGAGAAGTGAATGAAAGTGTTTGGGGGATGGACGGACGGACGGGAGCAGAGAGACAAGTAAGGGGGGAAGCCCAATGTAGCTAAATACTGTATTGGAAGTTCAGGACAAAAGACACTTACTGATTTAGGCAACGATGACTTGCTACTATAGATAGCTAGTAGCATGCATGCCATTGCTCTCAAAAGAGTAGCCACTAGGACAGTGTTTTTCAACCTTTTTTGGGCAAAGGCACACTTGTTTCATGAAAAAAATCACGAGGCACACCACCATTAGAAAATGTTAAAAAAATTAATTCTGTGCCTATATTGACTATATATAAAGTAATTCTCTTGAATAGGAATCAAATAAACACAAAGAAAGTATTTTATAATTACTTTATTATGAAATAGTAAGTAAACAGAAATATGAAAAATTATAAAATACTTTATTCAGTGCGCAACCAGGGCCTGTTTGGCTGAACACAAAGCTGATATTCTGGCTGGAATCTTTTTTTTAAAAAAAATCTTTCAAATTTTTCAATTTTTCCCACGGCACACCAGGCAACATCTCGCGGCACACTAGTGTGCCGCGGAACAGTGGTTGAAAAACACTGCACTAGGAGACAGTGTCTCTAAAATATCTCACTGAAGTCTGGAAGAGATTGAGGGAAGATGGAACCAAAAGAAACAACAAGGAAATCTGACAGCATGTGTGCGTGTCATCTGTTTTCAGAGAGTAAGCCTGTTAAAACTAGCTAAAGATGCATCCCCACCTCTGGCCTGCTGGCAATTGCCATTTCTCTCCCCCTGCCCCCATCTGCCTCCTGGATGAGGCCACAGAGTTGTGGAGCAGCATTGCAAATGGTTTTACTCCTGCGACCTATAGAGAAGCAGTGAGTTGTCTTGACCCTGTGAATCCTCATCCCAGGATATGTCAGCCTTGGACAGCAGGTTGGAACTGAGCAATACCAGGATGAGTTGGTCTTATCCAGGGATTCAGGCCGTCATATTATTGAAACACAAGTGTCAATGGATGTGAATATTGGTTAGGCATCTGGGCCGAATCATGTCCCATAGGCCGCTTGTTCACCCCCTGGAGCCAGCCCTGTGCTCAGATGAACTCGCTCACTTTTTTCTTTCTTTTTTTAGGTTAGGGAGTGACTCTTGCCCAAATTATCCCTTTACTGCATCTGTAGCTGTTATCTTCATCGATCTTCTTCCAGGTTCTACCTGATTCTTTGCAAATTTACTATTCATTCCTGCACAGCTGAGCTTTGAAACTTTTTGCCCTTAGGCTGGCAATGCAGAGCTGTGCGAGATAGCATCTGAGCACATTTACAGAAAGTGCAGGGATATAATCCTGAGAAACAGCCAGCAGAAGCCTAGCGAACATAGGAACTATAGGTTTTTAAAATACAACAACAAATAAGAACATAACCAAAGGCCAATCTAGTCCAGGATTCTGTTTTCTGCAGAGACCAACCAGATGCTTTTGTGGAGCCTGCAAGCACTTTCAAAGTCATTTATGGACTCCACAACAAATAGTGCAAAGAGAGGAGTGCCCCAGTATGGAGCATTGTGCATCTGCCCCCCAAGACTTCTAATTACTTGCTACAGATGTTGCATCTTGGCCTGTATTGCATGTGCAGTACTCAACAGAAGTGGCATCAATCAGGTTTCTTATTCATTCCATTGTGTGTGTGTGTGTGTGTGTTCTCGAACGTTTTAAATAAACAGCTAAACTGCAGTTGTTCTCTTTCTATCTAGGTTTGTACTGTACTGTGTATGTTGGCAAAGTGTTTCCTATTTCAGCAGAAATGCCTTTAAAAATATAATGAAAACCTTCTTTGGATGTGCTGTTTGATTGCTGCATTATGCGGGCTCCTCCACAGGAGGTTTGTTCTCCTTTTAAGCAGAAACTCAATTTGTTTGAAAGTGACCTCTTTTCAAATTAATAGTGTTGTACCTTGGTCCGTAAGTTATCTTGCCCCAACTTTGCTTCCTTGGCACTTTATAAGTAAGTAAGCAACATTCTGAAACTCTTCTAGGTCCAAAAAAATAGTAATTCGTCATTATTTCCACAAAGAGGGCATAGCAGCAGCTGCTGATAAGATTAGACCATTTTAACCCTGGCCCATGTGTGTTCCTATCGATTATGGCCCACTGTGGAGGCAAACATTATCAGAGGTATGGTTAAAAAAGGAGAAGATTGCAAAAAGCTAGTGTCTTCCTGAGACAGACTGCAGTTGAGTTGAGAGCCAGTGTGGTGCACTAGTTAGAGTGTAGTTAGACCTAGGAGACCAGGGTTCAAATCCCCACTAGCTCGCTGGGTCAGTCACTCTCGCTTAATTTACCTCACAGGGTTGTTTTGAGGATAAAATGGGAAGGAAGAGGAAACATGTATGCCTCCTTGAGTTCCTTGGAGGAAAGGTGAGATATAAATGCATTCAATCAATCGATAATACTAGGGTGTGTGCTGGGAAGGACAGCCTAGTAGGAGTGGAGAGAGTTGGACAATTGCATAGTTCACGGCCACAGACGGTTAAAGCAGCCTTCCCCAACTTGATGTTTTGGACTACAACTCGGTTCAGCCCCAGCCGGCATGGCCAATAGCCAGGAAGGATGGAAGTTGTCGTGCAAAAGATCTGGAGGCCACCAGATTGGGGGAAGCCTGCATGACAAAAGCAAGCACATATACAAGTTAAGCTCCCCTTAGCTTTCAAAATGGAGTTTCAGCGGATATTGTGTACCACAGAATAATAATTTAAAAAGTCTTGAACGGTATTGATTCTGGTTGTATTAAAGACTTGGTGCTAAGCCCACTCTAGCGAAAGTGGTGGGGGAACAATATTTCCTGTAGTTTCTTTTTCTGCTGATGACACGCACCCCACCTCCTGCCAGGAGAGAGATGGATCACTCTTGCCGGGGGTGTAAAGTGCTCTCTCGCTCACTGAGTAGGGTCATGACAAGCCACGAGTACATCCAACCCTGCCCATAGCCTCTGGGAGAAAGCATTACATATAACGTACCCGCTTCCCATCCTATATGCATATGTAAGGATATAAAGATGATGTTTTTGACAAGGCAGAACTGAGACAAAAAAGAGGGCCATGTTGCTCATATGCAATTGCATCGGTGGAGGGAGAGGCGCAGTATAAAACGACGTAATCCAGCATATCTTTCTAGACAATCATTGCCATTTAGTGTAGATTTATTTGTTTGCTTGCAGATGAGGGGCAGCTTATAGGCATGAAATGCCTCCAGTACCTTCCAGATCCCCAAAGGCCCATGAATTGGGTAGATGGCAATTTGTAGCTTTTCAAAAAATAACACTGCAAATATCCCTGGTGCTCCTGAAGCCTGCTGTTTCCTGTTTTGCTTTAGCAGCTGAAAGAAAGCTCTTGAGTCTTTCATGCAATGCACACAGTATGGCATTTCAAATGTTCTCTCCTCTGAAGTTCTGCTAATAAACATCTGTGGTTTCTTCCTGTGCTCGCTGGATCTCACTGGGGCAATCTTGGAGCTTTGGGGGAATCCTGTAGATAGAAAATAGTTACCACGCTCTGGAGGCTGCAGCACATAGCCATGCAGTTTGTTTGACTTGGTCACACTTTTCAGCTGACAGCCTTGAAGAGTTTGTTCTCTGTGGAAATAGAGCGCAATGCATACTGGCCTTTCTGAAGAGTTAGAATCAAGTCCGCTACGGTTACATGCTGACCTCAAGGTTGTAAAATCCCTCCTCTTCCCACATTGTAGTTGCTTTATTACAGCACAACACACGTTAAACATTAGTGGCCTGGTGATATGGGAAATCGGGGTGCTAAAATTAAATTCAATAATTTCCAGATGTTGGTATGAGAACTGCATGTTTTTATTAGAAGCACATAGCGACGGGAAGGGGGAGAAAACTTGTTTTCTTTAAAAAATGTTTTTTTTAAAATAAGGCAGTTCTATGGGATTTTGTCGCAAGCAACAGTAGTGGCATGACTAAGGCATTGTTAAGCAGCAGAGCGAGGTAGGGCTGGTTCCCTAGGTCTTTCTCATTCATTGAGCATGAATTGTGGCATAGTTGATTTGGATACAAAGGGTACAGAGGTAGAGGGAGCCTGCCACCCTGCATTTTTTTTTTTTACAGAAGCATCAGCATTGCAACTCTAAAAATTACATGCTGGAAATTTTAAGCAAGATTATATAAGAAATCCTATCATAGTCACACTGCTATTTGACCAAGAGATGGGTTTGGCTAAGGGCAGCGGATTCCCCAGGGCTTTTCTTTAATATACCGTTACGTGTCATGTTTCTAGTTTTATAATTTAAAAACACCTGTATTAGGTATCCTCCTAATTGATTGATTAATTCATTAGATGAATTAATTAAAAGAAAACTGCTGGCAAAGTGAAATGGATGTTTGTTTGTTTTCTGTTTCTTCCTTGGTTTTTTTTAAATGAAAAAAAAGCTGCCCTTTGTCTAAAGTTTCCAGGGTGATTAGTGACATGTTTGTAGTGACATTCTTTCTTTAACCAGGCAGCTGAACTTCAAACATTTTTGAGGATAGCCAAAGGAAGCCATTTCCACCGCACTGAAATGGGTGGGTAAAAATCAAATGAAGTGCTAGTTATGATTTGCTGAAGCCAGGAAGGCACATTGAGCTAAGTAAAAGGAAGGGTTTTCTATGAATGGTGAATATGTTTTGGAAGATGCCAGTGGTTGTGGAAGGTTTAGAGGGGGGCGGGGGGGGGGGGGAGACCAGGATGTGGTGTTCAAATAAAACACTTGCACATTTTGCATAGTAGTTGGTCAATGGTTTGGCAATGGACAAGGAAGCTGATACAGCATGAAATGGTTTGTTTTGATGTTGAATGCATTTTGCCAAGGGAAGATGACTCAGAGGCTATGGAACTAAATGGCACAGTGTTGTGTCTTCATATTTATCTGATTATCACTTTTAGCCGGCTCCAAATCAATCTGAGAGTGAGTTATAAGGAAAAGTCACAATGCATGTGAAACAATAAAAAGAACATGAACTTTGAATTTATTTTGCAATGAATCAAAATCAGGGCAGGTTTCTACACATGTTCCAACCAGCTTAGCTAAACACCAGAGTGTTATTATAGTATTTTGATATTATGGTACACTGAAATGTTTAAATGTTTCTTTGGCTGCCCTTGGATCTTCCTGCTACACTTGCCGTCCTCTCCTGCCACACCAGTGTGATGTGGCACACCCTTTGAGAACCACTGTCCTACCCACTACCAAAACATGGGATGGCAGAGATAAGTCACTGACTGCTGTTGCCTTCCTCCTGAAACTCAGAAATGTTGCATCTTTCAACATGCCTACTTGAGGGAGGGCATCCTGGAAGCACCACTGCAGAAAAAGCTGAACGCTCTAACAGCAGAAGTCTTTGGGAAGTGATATGTGGAGTAGACCTCTCCAGATGATCTCCAGTGCTGCAGATGTGATGGGAAGCTCCTATGGGCGGAGGTGGTTCCTAAGATTCAACTATGGCTTACACACACACACACACACACTTGTATTCAGCTATACGGAATAAAATTCTAATTTACATTGATGTGTGCCTGGTAGGAGCTCAAACCACAGTACTTCTTCAGTGACCTCTGGAATGAAAAACATACAAAATCTCTGGCTATCACTGCAGGCTTGTGCATAGATTTGGAAACACGGGGCTGTTTTCCATAAACATTTGCCTTGCTTTAGCTTCCTGCAGATGTACTTTATATGCAAACTCCTCTCCACACATGTCAGCTGTCCTGCTGTCTTGCTATACCGCAGCCATAGTGCTCTATACACAGCGTGAAAGTGTGTGGTTCTATACTGTGTTGTAGAGATTATTTGCAAGGATATACCCTGCATTTTGGGTGAGAGGGCTGTTATCAGCTTAGGCAATTGCTGTCAGACGCAATAAACCAGGCACCCAGACATATCCGTTTGTTTAGTGATAAAAGCAGCTTACCTGACTGATGTTTTTGTGTTCTAGATCAGTGCAACATCAAAAGTGATACAATGAATATACAGTGTTTTTGCAGTTATTTGTTCCGGATTTGCAATGAAGATATGTGCTAAATACTCATTTGTCTTAGTTATGCCAACACTCACTTTTTAAATTCTAGAATTTTGCCCTAAATTCATTTCTTTCTTAAGAACACCTTAATCTGAGGTTGTATTACTTTCTGCTGCACAGAATGCTGTGCACTCTTATCTTTCATAAGAGTAGAGAGGTCATCATTCTTGCTTTACAGATTAAGATATGGCAGTGGAAAGGCTTTTGCTATTATCACCCAGTCAGTTTCTGGACGGGATAGGCTTTGAATCTTTGCTGTTTTAGTGTTCGTCTAACACCTAAATGCTGACCAACACTAGCTGTTGGAAGATCAGTACAGCTTAGAAAAGAATTGTATAGTTGGAAGGGACCATGAGAGTCATCAAGTCCAATCCCCTGCATTGCAGGAATCTTTTGCCCAACATGGGTCTCAAACCCATGACGCTGAAATTAAGAGTCTCATGCTTTATCAACTGAGCTATCCCAGGCTATAATAGGAATGGAAAAGCTGTGGTCAACCAGATATTGTTGGACCCCAACTCCCATAACCCTCAGCTAGCATGGTCAGTGGTCAGGGATGATGGGAGTTGGAGTTCAACCGCATCTGGAAGGTCACGGGTGCCCCATAAGTGTTGTAGAAGAACCATGAATTGATTAAAAGTTGATTCGCTATAAATTATCTAGGCCAGGAAAGCACATTGCAGAAGGCTGTTTTTGTAACAATGGATACAATGCAAAGAAACTCACAGCTATAATCCTATGTAAATACCATTTTAAAAGTATAATTGTTTGTAAAACTCATTAAAATTTATAGGGCGTAGTTTTAATTGAGTTTACATTTAAGTTATAAATTCCACATATGATTTTCAGTCTAGTCTGTACTTCTTTGTCAGAAGTAAGTCCCTCCGAGGGCAATGGGGCTTTACTCTGAAGAAAGTGTGTTCTGGTTTGTATCCTGGCAGCACAATCCTAAACTGGCTTAAGAGAATCCACTGCTTCCCTGGATCTTATCCCTAGGAAAGTGTTCATAGGACTGCAGCCTCAAGCACTTAACATTGGTTTCAATGAAAGAAGAGTATGCTTGATTTCCCTTCGATCACACCCCGCTTCTTTAATTCATATTAACGTTGTTGTTTGTAATTTGTGTATTACCAGTTTGAAACCTTGCGGCAGTTCAGATAATAACAGAGCTTGCTATCCAACAGTCAATGAGAGAACTGCCTAAATGTTGCCCTAATCTAGTTTAGCCTTTCCCCTCAAGATCCTGTTCATTTGTCATTTACTTTGCAGGTCCCATGCCTACGAACGAGTGTGCGTTGTCACCTGTCAATAGCTCCCACCCAGTTCAAGCCTTGCTTGAGAGCTTTACGGTTTTATCCGGCTGCGCAAGCAAAGGGACTGTTGGATTGCCACAGGAAGTTCATGTCCTCAATCTCAGGAGCCCTGAAGAAGGCCTTGGCCACCATGAAAGAGAGGTAAGAAGGAGAAATCGTGCTGTTGCTTACGTCCCGCTTTTGAGGGCCCTTCACACAACCATCACGTTCTGAGTATGGTGGTTCTGGCCTGGCTAGCAGGTGCAAAGCAGAGGAGAGCTAAGAAACCACCCCAGAGATCTTAGTATTATCTCTTTAATTTAAAAATTTGTTATTTTCAGTTACAGATATTTCAATAGTTTTACAATCATTTTAACATTTTGAAACTCAACTTCCTTCCTCCTCTTTCTGCAATTCCTTAAATTTATATTTATCATTTCCTGCATATTCTAAATTAAATTAACTTATTCTTTTATTCATCTACTTTAATTATTTACTCTTATGAAATTGCAGGTTGTTACAATAATCCTGCCAATGTGCTTATCTTTTTACAATTTATTTGTACATATTCTTTAAACTATTTTCATTCTTTTAAAAGAAGTTTGTTGTCTTGATTTCTTATTTTTCCAGTTAGTTTTGTTATTTCTGCATAGTCCATGAGTTTTTGTATCCAATCTTCTTTCATAAGGACTCCTTCTTCTTTCCATTTTTGGGCAAATAACATTCTTGTCGCCATAGTTTCATACATGAATAAATTTCTATACTGTTTAGGTAGTTCTGCCCCTATAATTCCCAGAAGGAAAGCTTCTGGGTTTTTTTTTGTTTTTTTTACAAATGTTATTTTAAACATCTTTTTCAATTCATTATACATCATTTCCCAGTAAGCTTCAAGCTTAGTGCAAGACTATCACATATGATAGAAAGTACCTTATTTCTCTTTGCATTTCCAACCCTTATTCGATTTTGATATATACATTTTTGCCAGTTTACTTGGTGTTAGATACCACCAATGTAACATTTTCATTAGAGATCTTAGCATTATCACATGGGATTCTGGGACACCCTCATGTTGGATTCTGTAAGGCTGTGCACTGCATCAAGTACAAACCAAGATGGCGGCATTGACCTTCAGAGGCTTGGCTCCTTAACCGATCTGCACCCAAGCAGAACTCTGAAGCCAGCCACAGTTATTCATCAAGATATTTTTATCTCACTCTTCCTCCAAGGAACTATGGGTGTGTTAATGGCATCCCATCCCCATATTTGATCCTCATGATGCCACAATGAGCAGTAGCCATTTGTAAGAGGCCCTGACGACATTAAGTTTTACAAACAAGAAGGTGCTTTGGGAAAGGGGGAATGTAGAGAGGGAAGAGGTAAGGAAGAGGGATGCTTTCATTTGTGTGCTAGTCACCATTTCTTCTCCCATAAACACAAATGGGGTTCTTCCTCCCCAGCAGAGATTCAGATGTCCATTTGCAATGAGAAGGGGAGATGGAGAGGAGAAGTATTAGGCAGAATCAAGCATTCTTCTGCTTGCCACTTGCTTCAGATTCCCTGTTCCCAAAACAACTTAGTCGTGTCCATTAATTTCAGTGGACTTGCTTTGAGTAGGGCTAATGTTGGATACAACCCAGTGGATCTGGCCTCTCTTCTATGTGTTTTCCCATAGTCAGTCCATGGTGTACCGGTGGCATGCTAAGACCTGAGAGACCAGGGTTCAAATCCCCCACTTTAGCCCAGTCACTCACTCTCAGCCTAGCCTACCTTTACAGGGTTGTGAGGATAAAGTAGGGAAGAGGGGAATTATGTACACCACTTTGAGTTCCTTAGAGGAAAGGTAGGATAAAAGTGCAATCAATCAATCAATCAATCAATCAATCAATAAAAACATGAGAATACGCTGACAAATATTTGGCAATCATCTTCCAGGCAGAGGGCCTTCTTGGTAGTGGCATCCAACCAGTAGAACAGCCTCCCATCAGATGTCAAAGAGATGAGTAACTATATAACCTTTAGAAGACACCTGAAGGCAGCCCTGTATCGGGGAACTTTTTAATATGTAATGTTTTATTATGTTTTTATATGTGTTGGAAGCCACCCAGAGTGGTTGGGGCAACCCAGCCAGATGGGCAGGGTACAAATAAAATAATAAAAATAAGAATAAAAAATTAACTCCTTTTACATGCTCTAGAACAGGGGTCTACTCATGTAAAAACACGCTGATTCCCAGACCGTCCATGGGCTGGATTGAGAAGGCAATTGGGCCGCATCTGGCCCACGGGCCTTAGGTTGCCTACCCCTGCTCTAGAACTTTGAACTCATCAGATTTCCAGAGTAGTTAGTTCATTCCTCACTTCTAATATGTTTAACTTCGTTTACGATGCGAGAAAGGAAAGGGTAACAAGAAACAGATTTTTAACAAGAAGAGGATTTTACTTTCTTCAAAGCCAAATTGCTTATGTTGTAAATTATCCTGAATGCACTTGGAGCTTTGCCACAATCACTATAAACAAATCTTTAAGTTCATATGCCTTTAGCCTTGGCAATGGATCTTCAATGCCTGTGAAGAATGGCATTCAGAAAGCAATTGCTCCTAAATTCAGTTTTTCTTGTGCAATGTGCAAATGAGTTATTAATTTAGACGTCATATGGAGGGATTAGCAAAAGAACTTTTGTTCTAGTTGCTATGAAAAAAATAAAGCAAAAAGAAGAAATGTTCTTGATGTTAAACTTGCTCAGTGTTGTTTTGCTCTGAGAATAGATCAAAAGAGAATTGCTGGAGAGAAAGAGAAATATCTCATCGCATGACAGCTCACGTCGCTAGCGCATGCCCTAGAAAATACTCCATGATGTAGCTGCATGTATTAGCTGAACATGAAGTTTTTAAAAGTAGATGGGGAAGAGAATTAAATGGGAGGGTGAGGAGGAAGCAAAATTCTCAGCAGCCCATTACCCAAAAATAAATGCTTTTATCCGAACCCTGAGCCGAAAAACTTCAAAGTATGTATCCCACTGACTTCAGGAGAACTTGCTTCCAATTAAGTGTCTTTAGTATTATAGTCTAAGGATGGAATGCTGTGCCAGCACAATGCCACAAACAAGAATATTAATTATATACTGGTGTTGCAGGGACTTTTTTTTAAGTATCAACAAAAGATTTGCCAGCACAAATATGGAGGATGGAGATGGACCAGGGCCAGAGCCACAGCATGTGGGCATTCTACCCCTATTGACTTTTGGATTCTACAAAAAATATCCCATCATTGTACCCAAATTGGCTTTTCGATTTGTTCTCTTAGTAGCTTATTTTAAAATAAATAAATAAAAAATCCTTGTGTTTGATATGATACGTTTGTAAGCCACAACATGGGTCTCTGTGAGCTGAGACTGGATACAAATTTTAGCAATAAACAAATGGAATAAATAAAAAGCAATCCAAAGCATAGTCTGACTTCTTCTTGCAAAAGCTCGCCTACCATCATTTTGATCAGTAACCAGAAGGTCCCAGACATGCTACTAATTTCTGATCAGAATAGTGTGTCTCAAGTATTCTCATAGTAAAAAACACCAAGGCCACGATTATTGCATAATTTTGTACACCTCTATCATGCTGGGTCACCTTAAGCACACCCATCTCTGTGCTAGACTGTGCTCCAGAGGATCCTTGGGAAATACAGTGACACTCATGTTAAGAGGATACTAAAAGGATGGGAGATGAGAGAGAGGGAGAAAACAGCAGAGGAACATAGGAAAATGCCATATACTGAATCAGACCACTAGGTAAGGTAAAGGACCCCTGGACGGTTAAGTTCAGTCAAAGGTAATTATGGGGTTGCGGGGCTCATCTCACTTTCAGGCCGAGGGAGCCGGTGTTTATCCACAGACAGCTTTCCTGATCAGGTGGCCAGCATATCTAAACCGGTTCTGGTGCAACAGGACACCATGACAAAAACCAGAGTGCACAGAAACACTGTTTACCTCCCCACCGCAACGGTGCCTATTTATCTACTTGCACTGGTGTGTGCTTTTGAACTGCTAGGTTGGCAGGAGCTGGGACAGAGCAATGGGAGCTCACTCCATCGTGGGGATTCAAACTGCTGACCTTCCGATTGGCAAGCCCAAGAGGCTCAGGAGTTTAGACCACAGCGCCATCCACGTCCACCTATTCCACCCAGACCACTAGTCCACCTAGTTTAGTATTATCTACACTGACTGGCAGTGGCTCTCCAGGGTTTCAGGCAGGAGTCCTTCCCAACCCTACCCAGAGATGCCTGGAATTGAATCTGAGATCTTCTGCAGGCAATGTTTGGCTTAGTATTAGATGCAAATGTGGCCACTCTCACCCCTTTCCAAAACCTTTTAATTTTCAAGCAAATCTATAGCCCATAAAAAGTCTCCCATTTAATTTCACTCTCTTTGGAGCAGACAATTTATGAATATTCAACTATAAATCTACAAGTTGATATCGAGGACAAAGCAGCAGCCACTCACCTAAGTGGGCTTTCCCAGAAGTGTTTTCCGTATGTGTTTTGTTTTGTTTTTTAAGAGAGTTGTTTAGTGGCCTCTTGTGTACTCTGGCATAGCACATTCCACATCCGCAGTCTCTGCTTTATTTCCCGTATCCTTCTAAAAGTGGGGTTGTTGTAGCCTTTAGGGATGGCCGCTGAGAAAATGAACAGGAAACTAGGAAAAGGCTGGCTGGCGACAGTGGAAAGCAGAAGGCTGTAAACAATTGAGCTATATCAGAATTCTTTGCTTCTAGGATACAAGGTTGAAAACAAAGCAGAGCAAAGGTTATCTTCACCCTCATTGTAAAGAACTGAGGCTTGGTGCCCAGGTTTCACTCAAGGAAAACCACAGCCTCCATCACCTTGTGTTGAGCACAGAGATGCTTCATCCCTTGAGTTGTTTCCTGCTGCCTGGCATTCTGTTTAGAAAAGGCAGAGATTTATAAGTTGACTGTTCAGTGCGTCCAAGATCATGGCGCATAAACAGTATTTTCCATTCTGTTTTTTCTTTGTATACACTGCTAACATGTAAAGTGGTGGCAAACAAGCTCGCACATGCTCCTGGTGATCTTGGGAGCATGGTGAAGACGCTCTTATTTGAAAATCCATTTCACCAGTTGTCTTGTTAGAAGTGTGTGCTTTGTTTGTTCCTTAAACTTGTCACATTACAGGTTCTGCTAAATTACATACGCCTTTACATGCTGAGAGGGAGTGCAAATGCCTTCTTGCAACAAATCTCTCATAGGCCTCATGCATTAAACATTCTTCCGCCATGCCTGACATGCCGTTATCCTCATAAATATACAACATGTTGTGGTAACGTTTTTTTGACACTCTCTCCGAATATGTGGAAAACAGAAGTCTGTCAAATGTAACCACTTGGGGGCATCGATGATGATGGTGATGATGATGATTGTATGTTGCAAGCAGAGAGGTCGTGATAAAATTAATGGAAATGATTTTTGCCCATACAGTGTATAGCTGAAGTATTTGCACAGTTGCATGTTTGCTGGGTGCTGAGACGCAGGTTATAATATCTACTCTATGGAAATCCAGCACTGGCTTTTCCAGGTAGGACTGTGAATGTCCCCTGTCTGAAATCCCAGAGAGCCACTGCCAATCGTAGGCAGTATTGACGGACCATTGGCTCTGACTCAGTATAAGGCAGCTTCATATGCATGGCTTTCCAGCTAAATATTTTAAAGCACTGTCTTTTCCACCTGATTTCCTTAGTTTTGCAGCTGTGCTGAAAAAAAAAATGATACAATTTGGAGGAGGAATAAAAGTGGTTTTTGTTTTGTTTTTTTGGTTATCAAGATTTAAAATATTTCTTAGACTTGTCAGCTGCGTAATTATATACATGTCTGCTCAGAAGCAAAGCCCATTGAATTTAGTACGATTTACCCCCAAGTAATTGGGTACAGGTATAAGATTTCAGAATATTTATTATTATTATTATTATTATTATTATTATTATTATTATTATTATTATTATTATTATTATTATTATTGCTACTGCTTCTGCCTTAGTAACTTTGGGGCTGGTGTTGACTTATTTTGCATTTGTATATCTTGTAGATGCTGTGTTGAATGTTTATTATGTTATTAAGCCACCTTGGGTGAATGGTACACAGAAAAGTAGCCTATAGATAGATAGATAGATAGATAGATAGATAGATAGATAGATAGATAGATAGATACACACACACACACACACACACACACACACACAGTGGTACCTCAGTTTTTGAACATCTCTGTTGATGAATGTTTTGGAACTCCGTAAATGTTTTGGTTTTTGAATGTGCCTCGGAAGTCGAACTGGAAATGCGGCTTCCATATTGAGATTTCTGTTTTGAGGCTTCCGTTTTGAGTTTTCGGTTTTCGAATGTTTCGGAACTTGAACGGTCTTCCGGAATGAATTACGTTCAAAACGAGGTACCACTGTATACATATTTTTTAAAAATACTGTTGAGATCTCAGCGATGTGAATAGGTAGAATTAAGGCACTTCTTCCTGTATAGGAACCCATATAGTAGTGCCTCTGTTGGTTTTAGAGGCACCCCTTCTCTTGCATCTGAGGGGGAAAGCTGGCAAGTTAAGGATGTGTTTTCCACCATCACTTCTCTGCCTGTATTGCTTTCAGCGGTCCCAAACTTGGTACACCCCCTCTGATTACCCTTTCTCCGGTTTGTTAGATATAACTTAATACCTTAATAGGTTATGGTTGTTGAGTGGGTTTTGGCTGAAGGGGAAATGGAGCGTCTTCTGGGATTCTCATGAACAGGGAACTGAGCTGTGGAGGGAGAATATACTATAAATGTCCCAGTCACAAACAGGTGATACCAAGATGCCCATGAGACACTCACAAGCTGTACTTGAGTACAACAGCACTCTTCCCACCTGTGATTTCCAGCAACTAGTGCTCAGACGCGTGATGCCTCTGCCTCTAGAGATAGAGCACAGCCACAGTGATTAGGTGTTGTAGTCCAACAACATCTAGGTGCTTCCTCATCCCTGCTATATAGAGGTTTCAAGATTTAGCCTGCCTACTGGTCTGAGCAATTTGGGGACCCTACTTTTACTGGTGGCCACAGGTACCGTTTCTGGCTTTCTTCTGTGGGTCTTAGTTTCTCTCTACCTCACTTTGCCTTACCCACCCAACTTGACTGGAGTTGGGTCTCACAATAGTAAGTCCTTCACTATTTCTGTAGGAAGAATATTGATAGTTTACATTATGCCTAGTTTG
Organism: Lacerta agilis; assembly: GCF_009819535.1. Classification (NCBI taxonomy): domain Eukaryota; kingdom Metazoa; phylum Chordata; class Lepidosauria; order Squamata; family Lacertidae; genus Lacerta; species Lacerta agilis. Next base: position 23,598,908 of record NC_046317.1, read on the forward strand.
TGAGCCTTCTTAAAAAATCTTGAACAGTTAATCCTCTTACATGTTCGAAATGTTGCCCAGGAATGTATTGATTCAATCCACTTGCCTAAAGTCTCAGATTTACTGACCTCCTTTTCTCAGCAGGTGTAAGGAATTTCTAATAACACTTAACTTTTCTGTAGCTACTTAATGCTTGGGAAAGCAGTGTGATACTGTGGAGATTGACACCCAGGAGCGTAAATAAAATTTACCACTGAGCTGCTTAGAGATTTAAAGATTTATTCGTTCTTTTCATAAGGATGTGTTTCTAAATCTTCCTTAATTACAGACAGAAAACTTGAATCCTTAAAAAGCAAATTAAACTGCCTGGAGCTTCAAACAGACAGCTTATTATCAAAATGAGAAAAGGATAACAAAAATATTAATCTCTTGTGGGCAGTCTTAAAGAAAATTATGTGCTTATACATATGGAAACTGTTCAAATGTTGGCAGTTGAATTACCTAGAATTGTGATCATCCTCAGCATGACAATGCTTAATGTACACCTTCAAACAGGATGTAACAAGTCAACAATAGAATTGATCCTTGATATTTCTGGTGAAGCAGGTAGCAGATGCTTATTTCAGAAATTCCTATACAGACAAATTTTCTACCATCTAAAATCCATATATTGCATATATGAACTTGAGAAGATAGCTAATACTGTTGGACCTTTGGTTCATTATGCACACTATTGTCTCCTTTTGGCTAATGGCAGCTAGCCACACAAGGGCCTTTTCTAGCACGTTTCCTGGGGTCATTTTAATTAGAGAAAATAGGGACTGACCAATTTTGAAAAGCTGAAGGAGCTACTGGGTGTGATCCCGTGGTCAGAAATACTCAGTGAGAAAGATAGATGGAAGTTTCTAAAAGGAGAAATATTGAAGGTCCAAATGCAGACAATACCAACAAGAAAGAAAAGTAGGAGGCATCTAAGGAGCTTGCAGGTGAGCTGAGAGTTAAGGGCATGTGTAAGAAATGGAAGAAAGGGGAAAGTCAGCCTGGCTAAAGCTCAGAATCAGCTCAGGCTTGCAAGAGAGATTAAAAATAATAATAAAGGTTTATTCGGCTATGTCCGAAGTAAGAGGAAGAACAAACAAGTGGTAGGTCCTCTGTGTGGGGAAGAAGGAGAAATGCTCTTGGGTGACAGAGAAAAGGCAGAACTACTCAACACCTACCTTGCCCCTGTCTTCACCCAAAAGGAAAGTGATAACCAACCTGGTGATAACAGAATAAATGATGTAAGGGGGGAGCTGCAGTCCAAGATAGGAAAAGAGGTAGTAAGGGAACACCCAGCTACAAATCTCCAGGGTTTGATGAGCTGCATCCAAGGTTACTAAAAGAGCTTGCAGGTGTAATTTCAGAGACTTTGTCTATTGTTTTTGAGAATTATCGGAGAACAGGTGAGGTCCCTACAGACTGGAGCCGGGCAAATGTTGTCCCCATCTTCAAAAAGGGGGGAAAGGAAGACCCAGGTAACTGTCAACCAATGAGATTGCCATGTGGACTCTCCTTCCTTGGAGGCTTTTGCAGGGAGTTGGACTAGATGACCCTTGGGGTCCCTTCCAACTCTACAGTTCTAAGATTCTATGACCTGGGGACCTTTTGCATGCAAAGTCTGCTCTGCCGCTGTGTTGTTGTCCTTAGCTCAATATTTCAGCTTTATATTGTTGAATGACACAGGCAATCTTCAAAGTGTGAATATGATTTCCCAGTGCTTTTATATGAAAGGAACACTTCTAAAGATTCCTCTAAGGATAGGAAAATAAGAAAAAGGGCAGAGCTTCTAGGAAGATATACAAAGAAAAACAGAATAAAAACATACGTATTTTCCTCTTTTGAGGTAGGAATTGAATTGCAAAACTGAAAATATGCTTTTTGAAAGAGATTTGTATTCATGGTATGGTGTGATGGGGAGATCCAGGATAACAATGAAACCATGGAATCACTGCCATCCTACAGATCAGTTATAACAGCAAAAAGAAAGAAGAATAAACCCAAATTCCAGGAAGCAAAACTGGTTTCCAATATCTAAACATTGTAGTTGAAGCAGCAGGTTGAAACCTATCCTGTAGCACTCGTCATCATAAATGTATCCAGCTAATTTTAAAGTGTTACGGCTTATTTCACTCATGCAGTAATTAGGAAATATTGTCAGATCTCATTCAGAATTGCAGCTAAGTTTTTTGCTGTTATCAGGACAGAAACAGCTAGTCCTGTGATTCAGTTAATGTCAGACTGTTAATTGCCTTGATTAGTTCACTGTGTTTTTTGGCAACATGTATATATTGAAGAAACAAACCATCTATAGCCCCTTTTATCTATTGAGTAAGTTGCAGTTGCCTACACAGAAAATTATGTCTTGTTTAATGTGGCATCTGCATCTTATTTACTCTGGACTGAAGTCTCTTCTGGGTTGTTTTCTAAGACTGTTCAGAAAATTACTGGTCATTGAATTTGAAAACTCTTTCATATTTACCAACCAGAATTTTCAGAGGAAGTTGTATGGGGGCCAAAAGACTATTTGTTTAGAGCTTCATGTCCAACAGAAACATGGAGCTAATCATAGCTTACTCAAAAAGAGATAATAACCAATTATTTTCATGCAGAGTGAACCCCAGCTGGGTTTCTCTCTCTCTCTCTCTCTCTCTCTCTCTCTCTCTCTCTCTCTCTCTCAATCTGCAGTAAAAATTGCATAAGAATCATGTATATTTTAAAGAAAATGCTGGAGAGGAGTATGGGATAATACAGAAACCCAAAGAGATTTTTTAAAAAATTGTTTTTGCATATTGGCCTACTGATTTGCTTCATAAAGTTTGGAACTATCATTAAGATCTGGTCAAAAGTAGGAGATAAGTTGAACCTGAAAGATGCACAAAAATATAGTGAAACGGGGAGAAGCATAGTGATGTTAGACGCTACCATAATCCATTTACTAATAGTTAATTAGAGGTCTAGTCATGATAGAGTGCTGTGAAATAACACTTTGGCCTAATTCAGACTGAAACAACAAACCATGGTTTCTTGCTGCCCGTGTGAAGCTTGGGCACAAAGGGAGAAGATTTAAAGCTTCCATTCCTATTTCCCACTTTGGCCAAACTAGGGAAACTGTGGTTTGTACAAAACCCAGTTAGTTAGCAAGCCAATATATCAAGCCAGAATAAAAGCTGAAAACTGCAACTTAAACTAAGAATGGAAGCCTATAATCTCCTCCTAAGGGAGAAAGGAAATGTTTGAGCACAAGCAAAACATGGTTACAAGCAGTTTCTGACTTTACAAGCAGTGTGCTCTCCTCTCTCCTTCCTTTGTGTGCAAGGGGGAAGAAACCAGAAGCTTCTACTCACTGGCAACTACGGTATGCCACCGCTTAAACCAAAGTTTGCCTGCAAAACAGCATTCCAAACCATGGCCATGGATTGGGATGCTTGTTTGCAGGAAAACTCTTGATTAGATGAAACCATATTTGCTGTGTTTGGATGTGCAGACTGTCAACCAGAATCGGAAACCTCTGATTATCTCCACCCTTTGCATGTGTTGGGTGGGGGTGGTGGCAAGCAGAAACTGTGTGCCAACTGCAGTCTCACACTTGCAAGTGCCAATAGTGGCACACCCTGGTTTGCTGTTATATAAAGCAACTCGAAATGCTTTAAAATTATAGCTCCAAATAACCCAAGCTTGAGTTACACAATAAAGGCCTCATCCACACTTCCACTTGTCCAAGCGGTTTTCCACTTGTCCTGTACTTTCTAGGCACTGGTCCAAGCGGTTTCGCTACTTTCCCCAGGGAAAACTCACTCTTTAGTGATAAATCAGAACAAACAGCAATCCACTGAAAACCTGATTGCTGTTTGCTCCAATCCAGTGCTAAACCACAGGTTATCCCAGAGGAAAGCTGTGGAGCAAACAGTAGTGTGGATAAGCCCAAAGTGAAAGAGAGAGAATCAGTAGAAATGCTCCAATGCAGCAGAAGGCTTTTAATCTAACATGCATACCACGTTTTTTTTCTCCATTCTGTAATACTTAAATATAGACGCCCTTACTACCGTAGGCCCCAGTCTCTTAAAGCTCCAATGTTTTCAAGTCCCCTATGACTCATATACTGGTACTTCTTTTTCATACTGGCTCTAAGTGTGTGTGTGTGTGTGTGTGTGTGTGTGTGTGTGTACACTTTATTTTAACAGCATAGCGTTTCATTTTAAATTGGACATTTCCTGCATTTGACTGAGGTTTTTCTTTTTCTGAAACACACACCTGTAAAACGATCTACCTCTTTCATACACAGCTGGAGAAATGCATAATCTGTTGACTGAATTGACCTTCGGTGTTTCAGAAATGCAGATATTCTTCCATGGGACTGTCACTTAAAAACGCTATTTTGCAATTAACCCAAGACAAAAATTGCTCTTTATTAAGTGGCCTGTCAAAGGGTATTAGTTAAAATAACCTTTAAATTATTCAGCATTTTACACTTTGCAATGGAGTGAGATTGCAAAGCTACACGTACTTCCCTGAAAATAGGTCTGATTGAATATAGGAAGAGCTGAGCCGGATCAGAGTAAATGCCTTTCTAGTCTAGCACCCTGTTCTCACAGTGTTAACCAGGAAAGGGGCTCAACAGTACTATTTCCACTTGTACTTCCCAGCAATGGGTATTCAGAGACATACTGCTTTTAACACTGGAGGCTTATCCTTCATATCTAAATCCCTTTTCAAGCCATTCATTTCCCTTTTTTGCAGGAAATTCCCTTATTATAGCATCGGGAAACAGCAGGGAGGGTTGACAGCTATGTATATAGCAGTGGGGAACAGCAGGGAGGGTTGACAGCTATGGTCGGCAGCCGTGATCGGCAGCCATGAATTTTAGTGAATTGCATAGTTTGTACTGTGTGAAAAAAGTTACTTTCTGTCTTGTGACCTGCCTCTTCCAACATTTAACTTCATTGGGTTGTTCCAAGTTCTAGTAGTATGAGAGATGGAGAAAAACTTTTCTCTGTCACTTTCTGTGCATACTTTTATACACCCTGGTTATTCTCCCTGCATTCATCCCTTTTCTCTAAATTATAAAAACCCCAAATGTTATAACCTTCCTCTTAAGGTAGTTGACCCAGTTCCTTGATCAGTTTGGTTGCCTTGAGTTGTGGTGCCCAAAACTGAACTCAAGTATGATCACACATCATAGATTTGTAAAGCAGCAGTGTGATATTGGCAGTTTTGCTTTCCTTTCCTTTTCTAATTATGCCTAACATGGAACACACCCTTTACACCGCTGCTGCTCACTGGGTCAACATTGTCTTTGAGCTATCCGTTGTAATCCCAGGATCTCTTTCCTGGACAGTCACTTCTCATTGCAGGCCCCGTAAGTGTCTATCCCCACTTCATGCTCACGAAAGCTCATACCAAGAACAAACTTAGTTGGTCTCTAAGGTGCTACTGGAAGGAATTTTTTTATTTTTTATTTTGTTTTGACTATGGCAGACCAACATGGCTACCTACCTGTAACTATCCCCACTTCGTTACGTGTCTAGCCTGTAACGTACATGGCATGAAGAGGACGGAAAGCCGAATTGGCTCGGATATGCCATTGGAAAGCTGGCTTTATCAGAACGATAACATCCCCTTTGCCACCACTGGAAACTGCACTAGCAAATGGAACAAACTCCCTTGCTGTGTTTACACAATTTCTTAATGGGCAGCACTGTCTGAATTTTTGTCTCTAAAAACATACCTGTTCACAGAGATGCTTCTGTCTTCCGAGTAAAGAATCCTGTATTTCTGTCGCAACAAATCTAACTGTAAGACAGCTTAAGGAGAGATCCTTTCCCCCACATAAACAACATGAATGCCAGGTCTAGAAGCTCCAGATGTATCAACTTTTTATGTTCAGAAAGCACCAGGTACCTTGCAAGTTCTGGCACACGGTCACTGGGTATATAGCATGTTGAAAGCTTCTGAACTTTCATAATTCCTATTAACGGTGTAATTCTGTGGCCGGTACTATTTTTAATGACCTGATAACTTGGGAACAGGGAACCTGCAATCCTCCGGGTGCTGCTGGACTAGAACTCCCATCATTCCTCACCATTGCCCATGCTGGCTGGACCTGATGCAAGTTGTAGTCCCTCAATATCTGGAGAGGAATAGGTTTCCCACCCTTGTCTTAGGAAGTACTACTACACATAGGATTGAAGGCCTCTACAGTGCAAACCTATACACAGGAAGGAGGTCCTATTGCGTTCAATGAGGCTTACCCCCAAGTAAGTGTGCATAGGGCTGCAACCTAAATCTAATAGCACCTGGAAATATCTACATCTTCCTTGTCATGGATGCTTAGTGTGATTTCGTGTCAGTATCATCTTCGTTGAAGTTTAATTGCCAATTATTTGAGAGAGGGTGCAGTAAATTTTTCAAAGTGAAGTCTTATTTATTTATTTAAATAATTTACCCCTACCTTTCTGTTCCGGAATGTCCACTGCTAGGGCTGTTTTGTGGTAAAAAAAAGTTTTGCAAAAAAAAAATATGAAATGGCCAGGCCTCATGCTGTAGCTTTTGAAAGAATAGTCTCTTGATCTCTGTGGGGTAGTTGGCAAAAGTTGGCCTTGTGACTTTAAATAGAATTAAAAGAAGCTAATGGGTTCTTTTTTTAAAATGTGAAAGAGGCAGCCCTTGACTCCCAAGGATGCTTTTGATTGTGCAAAAATCCTCTTGACCTCTGTGCGCTGTGGTTAGCCGAGACACAAAGATTGTTAGGGGTTTTATATGCTCATTTTGTAAACCAAAAGATTTTGCAGGAGATCTTGTTTTGCTTTTCCAAATCCGTATCTGTATTAAGGCTCAGAAGCAATGGATTTGGTAGTCTCAGCTTCAACTCCTGGCCTCATATATATATATACATAGAGTTTGTTCGGTTTAAAAACCCCATGATTATAAAGGGCAGTTGGACTAAGGCTGCAGTCTTACTTACTTACTATGCATGTTTCTAGATTTGCTCAGGTTATACTAAAAAGCTGATAACCATTAACCCAAATCTGCTAAATAGCACTGGCTAGAACTGCTGCAGGACTGTGTGTTTTCTGTAAATGTGCAAGCATAGTATCTGCTGAGGAATTGGACTGTCAGGGAACTGAGATGTCAGGGTTTTTAAAAAGCTACTGTAATTTCTTATCCTCAGTGTTGCAGTCAAAAGTAAAGAAAAATGTAGGCAAGGGCTGCTGAAGGCCAGGCTAGCAGTCCCAGTGCTCAGAGCAGATAACAGCACAATTTTTACTCTTTATCCTCATGTTATGGTACTTATTTCTGCCTCCTCACTTTTGCTCTGTTTCTGCTACAAATCCTATTCTACCCTTTTCTCCATTTCCTCTCTCGTTTCCCCACTCCTTTCTCTCAGTTACAAAGATAAGTTCTCTAAAATAATTAGGTTTGGAAAGAGATGCAATTATGCCAAGTATGTTAATTGTATGCATCTTTAACAATGCACAGGGCCAAATAAATAATGTGGCTTTCCTTAGGCTTTGGCTTCATTATTACTTTTTGCATGCTTTTTATACCAGACCGGATTAGTGTGCCCAACGTAAAAGGCTGTGTGAAGATACTGTATAATTTGGCAGATCTCTGGTAGTTTTTGCAGAGCAGGTGCTTGAAATTGGAAAGCAGCTGAGGGCTAAAGAGATTGGCAATATTATGTGGCAAAATTAGGACTTAGCAGGTCTATGTTTCTGCCAGTTTCTTTAGCTTCCTTACTTTATAGGAGCCCCAAAACATTTCCAAATTTTAATTTAAAGCAAAAGCCTTAAAAAAAAACCTAACTTTGATTGATGGTTCACTCAAAATGTGGCAGCAAAAGTGGAATGTAAACTGTTTAGAAAAGTAGTTTCCAAAGAATGATCCTGGGAACTTAGACGTTTGTTGGATGCTTCCAGGGCTTCCAGAATGAGAATGGCACTCATGAATGGCAAACCATCTCCTTCTAAAAGGCCACAATTGCCAATCTTTTCTCATAATGTACCACTGGGAGAATACCAAGTACATTTTAGAGCTCATTCTGAATTATGATGCCCAAACGAGCTGGCCATCCCACCCCTCTCTCAACTGAATGTATATTCTAGAGAAGGGTTTCCCAAACTTGGGTCTTCCGGTTGTTTTTGGACTAGCAACTCCCATCATCCCTAGCTAGCAGGACCAGTGGTTAGGGATGATGGGAACTGTAGTCCAAAAATAGCTGGAGACCCAAGTTTGGGAAACCCTGTTCTAGAGTAGCCTTTGCCAAGCCGGTGCTCTCTAGATCACGGTTAGGGAACTAGATCTGACTGACAGGCCAGATCCTAATCTCCCGCATGGGCCAAATCCCAATCCACCCACCTCTCAGTCAACTGATGTCATAATAATGCCAGGGGACTGACACTTAGCAAAATTCAAATGAGGTGGCTCACAACCAATCCGAGGGCACCACTGAATGACACTGGGAGCACACCTTCAAAGAGGTTCCTAATCGACTGACTGTCAGTTACAAGGGAGCACCTTTGAAGTCTCTGCATTGAGGGGAATGCTCCTAAAACAGCAGCATTTCCCCCTCTGCAGAGAAATTAATTTGGATCCAAAGCCCTTTCAATGCAAACCACTTCTTCTGAAAAGAATTAAATGCCAGAGATAGTGCTTTGAATCCAAGCCACTTCCTCCAGCCCCCAAAGAGAGCTCTCTAGTGCAGGTGATCCCAGCTGATGGTTAGAATGTCAGCTCTCCAGGACTCATTTCTTTGCACCTCCCCCAACCTGTCTTGATTGCCCCATATTGCAGTGGGCATGGCTGCCCACTGGTAGCCATGTTAACTGCAAAGCATGTCAACATTGTACGTTCTTAGATATGGACATCAAAAGATAGGAGTCCAGACCAGATCATAATAATTTTTGGGTTCCAGTCATGCAGGTATGTTTAGGAATGCTAAGCTGTAGTTGGAGGGGATCAGGTTTGATTGTTTCCTTCCTCCTGCTGAATATATAACCATGTCTCCTCATACCAGTTTTGTAGTCTTTTCAATAGCTGGCTAAATTGGGACGCGGGTGTGCGCAGAAGGGATCACATGGTTGTGGACCACTCCATCATGAACGCATCACAGAAGAGGAAATGCAATCCACCTTGGCTCCAGCTGTGTCTCAGCAGCTCTACTTTTAAGATGATGGGATTGTACACAAACAGAGGTTGGCCCATAATTTTGGGCAAGTTGGCAGTTTTATCCAAAAATAATTGCTAAGTGGTGTTCAAATAGCAACTTGTATTCATTATGGCTGATGCCCATACTCCTTACTCCCTCATGCATACAGATGTGAAGGCCCAGAAAAAAATCGGGGAAAAATCGGAAAAAATGTTTTTTCCCTGTTTTCTTTCCTGAAGCCTTTTTTGGTTGTTGTTTTTTTGAAAAATTGGAAAAAAATTGTTTCAATCCAAGCAAACATTCCGTTTTTAGAAGTCCATAATAACTGTGATAATGACAGACACAACAGAGTACCAGTAGATGCAGAAGCAGAGACTGAAACTGATACTGATCATTACAGCTCAGAAAATGATTCTGATTAAATTTCATGCCCATTCATTGAAATTTAGTCCCACTTTCTTCTTCAGTTCTTTTTATGAGAATGTTTTTTTTTTAAAAAAATACTGTGGAGAGGAAATAGGAATAATTGTTACTTCTAGATTTTTAAAAATTGTTTTGTGGAGTTTTTTTGTGTTCCACATAAACTAGTAAACAGTTCAGGAGATTGTTGCTCCAATTGTTACAAATACAAATAAATATTATTTTAAAAGTAAATTCTGTTTGTAATAATTGTTTGGATACACTATATTTTTTAATATGCTAGTTGTGATAATTTTATGCCCATTAAAATTGTCCATAGTTATATTTTATGTTTCTAAAGTAACAGAATGACTTTCAATCTGGAAAAGAAAAAAGAAGTGCTAATGTAGCATTCCCCCCCCCCCCAATTTTTCTGAAAATTTCCATTTTTTTCTCTACTCATCTCTACTCATGCATAGGGATTTTTGCTGTCCTGCAGCACCACACATCTAATGGCCAGAGTGGGACACTGTAACTTATCAGCTCTGCCAGACCAAATGATGTGGGGAGCCAATAATAGCCTGGCACGATCCTCCACTTTCCCTTCTAAGGCTTCATCCAGGTTTTAGGGGGCCTTTGGCATAGTGCTCCCTGATGGTCACCCATCTGTTAGTGGAAATCTGCAGAAACAGCAACAGTGCTCTAAGCACGGCCAGGTAGATGGGTCTTAAAAAGGTAAAGGACCCGTGACAGTTAAGTCTAGTCGCAGACAACTCTGGGCTTGCGGCACTCATCTTGCTTTACAGGCCGAGGGAGCCGGCGTTCGTCCGCAGACAGTTTTTCCAGGTCATGTGGGCAGCATGACTAGCCGCTTCTGGCGCAACGGAACACCGAAACCAGAGCAGCGCAGAAACGCCGTTAACTTTCCCGCCGGAGCGGTACCTATTTATCTACTTGCACTTTTTGGCATGCTTTTTGAACTGCTAGGTTGGCAGGAGCTTCGCGGAGATTCGAACCGCCAACCTTCTGATCGGCAAGCCCAAGAGGCTCAGTGGTTTAGACTGTCTTGATTTTTCACGGTGTCCCTTATGGAGGGCTGATTTGAGTTTGGAAAATTAAAAGGGCAGCTAAGTCTCATCACTTCTTGGCATGGGAAGCTGGAGAAATGGATTTTAAAGGGAGCCCAGGACATGCATTCTGGGCTCTGCTGAGGCACTGGGGCCTTGGCACTAACTTAAGGTTGACAGGTGTTGGCACAAGCTCTCTGATTGCTGTCTTTTGGATCTGGATTGCACACCTGCCTCTGGTCTCTCTCATATCCCCCCCTCCTTCTCTTGACGTTGATTTTGCACTGACCTTCGGAAGGGGACTCTTCCAGCCCTGCATCCATGAGACGCTAGTAATGTTTGTGTGAAATATATCTCTCACTTTCCATTTATTGTGGGGGAATAACAACTATCCTATCTTTTGCGTCTTCAATTTGCCATGGTGCAATTTGTCTATCCAATAGGCACTTGTCAAAATGTGGGTTTCTTCTTTCAGTAAACCATCTGCTTAAGGTTAAATGCAAATGATATTCTTTCCACATATGGAAAAATGCATTCACATCGTGGTACAATGTGTTTCTTGCTATACTGAAAGATACTTTTTTCTATAATGCTTTCAAGGCTAAAGTATTGTTAGCAGTTCACTTTGCCGTTCCGTGACTGGTTTGGGGAAGGTTGCATGTGCTGGAAAGATGAACAGCGTGGGCAGGGACATGTACGTTTATGAGTCCTTTTGTTTGGCTTTGGGGTATTTTGTGTGTCTGAAAGAATCATCAGAGAATAGTGGGATTTAGAAGAGAGTGCACAGATAATTCATTGACATACCATAACTCTGGAGGTTTCAGAATCTACTAAATATTTTTTTTGAAACTGTAACCTGAAGCTCTACAGCAACAAAAATGTAACCCGATCCCAGAGTGGATTATAAGTATTGAATGCTGTTAGTATACCATCACTATCTAGATCTAAATCAGGGTTTCCCAAACTTGGGTCCCCAACTGTTTTTGGACTACAGTTCCCATCACCCCAACCACTGGTCCTGCTAGCTAGGGATGATGGGAGTTGTAGTCCAAAAACAGCTTGGAGGCCCAAGTTTGGGAAACCCTGATCTAAATGAATGGAAGCAAAATTATTTGTGACACATTATATAATGCAGACATGAATTCAGGACATGATGTAAGTTCTGTAAACAGTACAATTTAGGGTAGTAAGGGTTGGCAGTTGATGCCCCTGGCCTAATGTAGCCATTTGGAAGGTGCTGCTAGCCCTTTCCTCCTTAGTCTGTCTTCTTTCCTGTCTCCCTTCTAGGCTTCTTGAAATTGCTTGGAAGGAAAGGTCTTCCAACAGCTAGGGGGAGCACAACCATCCTTTTAGCTGTTTCCAAACTGGGATTTTGTGGGAGTCTATGGGTTTATAGGAAAAGAAAAATAGTAATCAGTTGAAGAAGAGGGACCACAACTATTAAAGGTGCAGGAGACCTCCTGCTCTCCCTCCCTCCCTCCCTCCCTCCCTCCGTCTCTCTCTCTCTCTCTCTCTCTCTCTCTCTCTCTCTCTCTCTCTCTCTCTCTCAATTCTAGGCAAAGCCAACCTTTCTGTTCCTAGTTGAAGTTTCTGGTTGGCTACATGCACCATCAGTTTTCTTTTTTAATCAGTTGGCAGTATAGAGAACCTCTGAAGCAGATCCATATAAACTACTGTTGTTGCATATTTCACACTTGAGAAAATTAAACCATGCTATGGTTGTTGCCCATTTAATTTTTTTTTAAATTGTTCGCGTTTCAGCAGCTCCGTCCAGTACAAAATAGTACACTTGCAGGTTATGAGGGCAAAAACGTGTGACTGAACAAACAACAATAAAAAGAAGAACTGAACGTATAACTTATTAAGAGCAATCATTGTGAAAAATCTAGTGTATAGCTAAATTAAAAGTCAGTAGTTGGAGAAGCTAGGACCAAAGCCAGCCCCTGAAAACCAGTTTCCTCCCAACTCTCAAGTTACAAATTGAAAGGGAAAGAGAGGGTCATGGAGAATGGCATGGGGCTTATGAATATAGAAATGCTATGTTGGCAGTACGTATGTTTTGAGGTGGCATTGGTGAAACTGTTGCCAAAGTGTTACAAGGCAGGGTTTGAAAAGCATTGAAGAAGTGTGGCAGACTTTATGAATATGCCCTTCAGATTTATTAATTTTTATCACAACTCCCATCATCCCTGACCATTTGCTAGGGCTGATGGGAATTGTAGTTTAAAACATCTAGAGGGTACTATGCTGGGGAAGGCAATTTTAGAGACTTTCCCAGAAAGCATTGCAATTGATTAACTTTCTGTTTGCACCTGAACAACTACTTAAATTTATAAAATGTTTATATTTTCAAGACATATAGTGCTGTAGTAGTTTTGTGATCTGAAGATACAAAGCAAAAAAAGTGCATTCATCTCGAAAGTCCATTTTCTCTCTTAATGCTTTTCTGAACAGCTGCCTCAATATGGGTACTGTAACTTGATATATTTTTGCCCTGGTTTATTAGGACAAATTTGTAATGGTTGTTTTGGGAAAAAAATGTGCTGAAAATTAATCTGGATCCCTTCACACTATGGTGGTTAGTTCAGCATTACAAAACCTTGAGCATTAACTTTCATAACAGTCTTTGTAAGCGTGTGATTTGAGGCCTTAAAGTCAGCAAAACCAAATTATACTTCAACAGTGCTTTTTTCTTTGATCATTTTTCAATATCTGTGCCCCAGGCTGTTCCTATAATACAAATTACTTTGCCAGAATAATGGGGCACGAGCCCATTGGTCTGTTTTTGTAGTTTGGTTGCTGTGGTGATCCTCAGCCTTCCATAAAAACTGGTATCTCCAGGGAAACTGAAAGTTTGCAGCTGTCTTTACCTCCTTGATATTGTATGTGTCTGCAACGCTCTTTCGAAAGAGATTCTTAATAACTGCAGAGGCATGCAAAGCCTATATTGAAAGATTATTCACTTGATAATGCGCTGGACGTATTAGCTACAAAATGCTTTCAGTGAACTCTATAACATTCTCTCACAACCAGGCCTCTCTCTTTCTTATTGACTGCTATATCTATAGTGGAAAAGAGGAAACGAGTGTTTTCTGAAACTTCCATTTCCATCTTAACCAAAACTACTTTTGTATCATCCTTTGAATGATGGTGCATGTGGGCTTGGGTTGTTTTGTAAGCACATATTATTGATGTTTTCCTGATCGGTGCATCTTCAGAATACAGGCGATGTATCGCATGATAGCTGGCCTAAGTCACTGTGCCGCCTGAGGCAGGGAAGTCTCCGGCTTCTTCCCCGGCCTGCCTTTTTGAATTGCTTTGCCAGTACATTAGCACTGGCAGTGCTGGCAGTCCCTGACTTGAGGCCATCTTCTCTCTCAGTGTCCTTTCCCAGAAGGAAGCAGTGCGGGAAGACAGCCCTGAAGAGTGTCTGTGGTGCCATGACTTTGCCACAACAGTGGGTGGCAGAGATAAGGGAGGAGGAGAGGGAGTGTGTGACCCTGCAAGGAGGCTAGACTTGTTCACATACCATTAAACCAAGGCTAGCTAATGTGGTTCCCTCCAAATGGACTACAACCCCCATCGTCCCTGACCATTTCTCTTGCTGTCTGGGGCTGGTAGTTGGAGTCTCAAACATCTGGAAGGCACCATATTGGCTACCTCTGCACTAACTGGTGGTATAACCTTTCATCCCAAATGTCATTCCCAGTGGAATCTCAGACCCTGTACCTTCAGGTTGCTCAATTTCCCTATTTTTCATGGCCACTGTCACCTGGTGTGTGTTTGATTTTTTTAAAAGAGAAGTGAGAAGGAAGTTAGGTTATCTTGTTTATACAGCTCTTGAAGGAAATATGTTAGTATGTTGTGGGGTGGGGGGAGAGAATTTGGAAAAATATGCCCAGTATTCCAAACATTGATAAGTTCAAGCCAGAAAACTATGATTGCCCACTTACGATGAAGGAAGAGGTTTTGGGATAATAGTTAAACTGAAGGATTATTTACCGCTGAGCAGGTGTCTTTCTAAGTTTGCCCAAACACTGTCGCAAGATCCAAAATATCTCATCTCTTTCCTGGAATTGTTTTCATTAGCAGACCTCATCCCGAGCTTGCTAGACTTCTCCTAGACTTCTTCCCTAAAGGCCGTTCAGCCCACGTGCCAGACTTTGCAATGGAGAATCACTCCTGCCTTTTCCTCAAAAGGGCTCACGAAGCTTGTGCCTCTGTGGGCTGCCCAGCATAGCTGTCACAAATCCCTTCTGCAGGCAGGCACCCGTGCGCAAGAAATGTGCTCCGCTCCCCACAGCGGACCCATGCTCCCTCGCCCTCTTGAATTTCCCCTCTGCAAGCTGCATCCATAGATAGAACATCACACCTACTGTAAATATTTCCATTCTGCACAACGCGCAGCATTTGCACAACCCCCCCCCCCGACAGCACCACACACAGAGGGGTAATTCACACACACAGCTTGATGGGCACATGTGCAACCCCCCACCCCCACCCCAATATATATCTGCATCAGATCTGCATCAGAGGGAATGGCTAGATAGATAGATAGATAGGTGTGTGTGTGTGTGTGTGTGTGTGTGTGTGTGTGTATGTGTGCCATTCCCTCTGATGCAGATCTGATCTCGCCCCACCCCACCCCACCAAACACCCACCTTGTGCCCAGCTACACAGGCAGACCCGATCCCAGCCTGATCGTTCCCCACCAGCAGCATCCTTTATTAAGAGACCCTTCTTCAAAGACATCTCTGCCACTCTCAACTTGGCTGTGACTATGTGTGTGTGTGTGTTGGTTGTGGAGGCGGGGTGGGGGTGGGGGTTAGAGACCCACCGGAGGAAGGAGAGAAAGCTCTCTACATCACCCCCATCAAACAAAAAAGCCTTCCTCGCCATTTCCTCCTTTCTCTGCCTGCTTTGCCCCCCTCCTTCCCCGGACGAGCCACGCGGCTCTTGCTGTCCCTGCGAAGATGATGGGGGCGATGGAGCGAGAAAGAGGCGTGCGCGGGTGGGGTGGGAGTTAAAGGTCCAGGTGGCTTCACGGGCAACCCATGTTGCAGCTCGGCTGGCGACTTGCCCGTTGCAGTACGCAACATCACATGCTGCAAAAACAACATTCGTGTGATGCGAGCCGACCAGTCACCCTCCGTTAAGCGTGCAATGGATCCTTTGGCTGTCCTTACCATGCACTCAGCCTGCCCATTGGAGGATGGGTGAAAGGGAGAAAAGTTGTTTTCCTTCATTTGCAAGGAATCATACAAAACAAAGTGGCACTAATAAAGAAACATTCCAGTGTGCCAACAGAAAGCAAACTAAAAATGCTTTTGCAGTTGATCAAAACTATCCAGCAATATCAAGTTATAGGTGCTATTAACAGTAATCCTTCTGGTTGGTTAATTGGTTTGGCAACTTCCAGGCACATGATGTGTGATGCTAATTATTTCCCCCAAGAGTTAAATGATAACTGATCAGAGGCAGCTACCGGAGAGCTATGAGATTCAGGTGAGGGTCAGATGACTTGTCAATCCCAGCAGGTATATAAGAGGATGACCAGGCCTGCGGCCTGTCTACCCAGTTTGTGTGCATGAATTTTTTTTTTTGCTCTGCCACAGATAGCAAAATTTCTTGAGATGGCTCTGCAGATGTACAGTATTGCTAACCCCCCACCCTAGCCCTGGCAGTGCCTAGGATGTTACTATTTAAAATTTCACATCAGTTGTGAACTGAGCAGGTGGACTTAAGCACATTCCTTTTCCTCAGTCCCATCTGTAACATAAGAAATTATCATCATCATCATCATCATCATCATCATCTTATCAACTTGTCTGTGTATAAGGATTACTGAGAAAATGTACACAAAGCACTTTAAATGTTAAAGAGGCACTATATAAATCCTAAATATTAATTATCTTTGGAATATTTATCAAATAATGGCCACATTTTAATTGGTTGGTGTGTATTTGTGTTTTTTACAGGTCACCTTACATTTGAATCCGATTTCTTCAATTCATATTCACCAGAGGCCATTGGCATTCATACTGAACTCTCCTGTTCCATTGGTATGGAAGGTGAAAACAGAAAGACTTGCCCCAGAGATTTCGAGGTTTTTCACTGTAAGTATTGGGAGCTTCATGAAGCTTTGTAGCCACTTCATAATGGACCCTACTCATGCCAATAGAAAGAAATGTTAACTAGTTATCAGGTTTCAGAGCAAAGGCTCTTGGGAGCAGTTAGGTGGCTTGTGGAAGCAATTTGAGTTCTCTCGTTATTTATTTGAATTTTTGTTTAAAATGGGGTTTATGGCATTGCCCTTAATGTGTGATCATCGACTCTAGTGGGCTTCCTATTCTGAGAGGCTGTGTGGCCTTGTGACAGATCATCAGCCCTGGAAGGCATGATAGGAGCAATGCCAAAGGCAAGAAAGAGCATGGAAGAAAATGTTAACTAACAAACAACTTGCTTTCTGTGTGGTCTGCAACCAAATCTCTAATCACTTTGGGACGAGCCTCTTGCTGCATAGTGGAAAGTCTTTTTTATTATTTTTTGAGGTTTTGTTAAAGGTACAAAAAACTAAAAAACTAGGCCCAGGATGAAGTCATGTATGTGCTTCTCAAATACTGGCATGTTGCTCCTGGAGAAGGATCCAGCTATTACCTACTGTTTTGTAAATCACTCCTTCACAGTTTGCCAGGACATTCAAATTTGCTGTTTGTAAAGCTGAGCAGACTGGTTGTTTGGATTGCATTTTTAGGCTATGATATCATGTCTCATGATGTGTCCTTAAAGCTTCACTATTTAACATCCTAATTTCGGAAACAAACATTACTGTTGCTGGTTGTAGAACAATTGCACAGGGTCCAGTCCTGCTTTATAAGGCACAGCCCACAACATTAAATAGGGCAAATGATGTTCATCCTGAATTGGAATGAGAGAGAGTGAGTTTTCTCAAATTGCATCTGGAACCCAGCGGACAATCCAGAATGTATTAATGAGAACAAATGTTATTACCACATGTACTAAACTCATTGGAATGCAGTTTATAGTGTAGTATTACACTATTCCTGCTATGAGCATGTGGGACAGAAAACTCTGGTTCAGGGCAGCTAATCTGGAAGAAGAGTTGTGAAGTGGATATTGTCTTGTGAGCTGAGCCTGAGACCCAGTCCAAATATTGTAGAGGCAGGGGGAATCACATTGCTCAGTCCTCCTGGTGCTATACTACAGGATTCAAAGATCCGTTTAGTGCCCTGTGTATCTTGACTCTGAGATGGCCGTTTGATCCAGAGGTGAACTATTCTGTAAGTTTTTGTTTCTAGCATCTTTCCCTTTTCCCAATATTAAGTTCAGTTTACTACACACTTCTGTGTCAGTTTGCAAAGCGCATGTGTGAATAATATGTGTGGCCAGTTCTTAAAACACACTGAAAATTTCTCCTTACTAGCCGGAGTGTTCAGAAATGTCTACCCTCAGGCTGGATTGTGCTGCTCACACAATTCCTCCAATGTCTAGGATGCAGAATTATTCGAGCTTGCTCTGACCCTTGTACTGAATATTTTTTTGCTTGATTGCCAGACTTTCCATGCCACTACATCCTGGAAAACATAGTATTTTAAATCCTTGCACATTCCCGGTTTGTTTTATTATTTTTTTTTAATTTTGAAAAAAGTCCATTGTTTATAAAGAGAAATGTGTGTGTCTTACATGATGTACTAATGTCAGAATTATTGTGTCTGTCTCTATGGAAGAGTTTAGCTGGATGATTCATAGACTTTCTGGCTTCTCTTGCTAAAAGGACATTGCTTTTTCATTAAAAAATGTGAAGAGGTTATTTTCCATCAAACACTCAATATTTTGAGATGAAGCTTCCCCTAATAAAAAGATGATGAACTAAGAGGGCCTATACTTTAAGGACTGAAAGAAAAGCATTCTGGAGCAACTGGCAGCCAAATTAAAAACTTTCAGTTAAGTTGCCACATAATAGTATGAGAACTGTCTTAGTGGAAAGCCAGTCTCAGAGGCCATCTGAGTACCTCTCAGGAACCTCTCAGGTAGGGCACAATGATGTTAGCTTCTCCCGTATTTGTCTCTAGCATCAAACCATCAGAGAAATCAGCTTTGAACGTGGGAGTTCCGTTTTTTGTTATCATGGTTAATAGCAATTAAATGATACAGTGTTCAAAGCCCTTCAAATGCATTAGTAAGGTAGGCCAGTTCTTTGTGGCCTGGTTTTCAATGAGATGGTCAAAGCTGTTTCTGGATGAAATTGTTCCAAACTGCAGGTGGGGGCTCACATAGCCATGTGATCATCCACACTAAAAAAAATCCTTCCACATAGATTAGGGCTGTCATACATCCAGAATCTCTCGGACATATCCAGGATTCATCTTTTGGAAATGGCGTCCAGGGAAACCCAGGCGTATGGCAACCCAGTAGTGTTTTTTGGGCAAATTTCCTTTAAAAATAGCTCAAAAACTTCATTTGATTTTTTGAGATTTTGCCCCCCCCCAAAAAAGGGCAACAATTTTTGTATCCAGATGGCAACCGTAACATAGATGACAAGAAAAATGGCTCTAGGCTAGCCTTTTCCCTCCCACAATGTTTTTCTGAGTGCAGGAATTTAGGGAGCCTTGTTTGGTCCTGGTCAAAGAGAATATAAGGCTATGTTCTATCTCCACTGCTGGAGGCAGCATGCCTCTGAATGCATGTTGCTGGGAATCTCCAGTGGTCCAGCTCAGGTCCAGCTTGTGGGCTTCCTATGAGCATCTGGTTGGCCACTGGGCGGACAGAGTCCTGTACTAGATGTGGACCTTTGGCCTGGTCCAGCGGGGACCTTCTTGTGTTCTCAAAATGTTCCTTGGCATGATATCCCCTGTGTGACATGCTTCAGGCGCACCACATTCTGTGAGAACTAAGCCTCGTATGTTTTTGTATGTTATGGAAAAGATATTTTAAAGCGATAACGAGTGGGTGAGGAGGTGAGGAAATGGGCTGATAGGAAAGGGTTAAGAAGCCCCCTCCTCACTCCGCTCTTTGGCCAGAGTCCCCCTACACATTGTAACTTCAGCTGCTGCGTTTTTTCAAAGCAAAAAAGAAGAAAAGAGTTCTGAGGGGGGAAAGAATCACAGAACTATATGTAATTCCTCCGTTAGTGATATTGCAAATTGCATATTTGATTTTTCAGCAACATTAGTTCTTATACAGATTTTATTTGTATTTTTATCACCCATGCTCATAAAATCTTTCTCGGGGGCTTGTCCTCTGTGAATAGACAATGTTGAAGAGGGCTGACTAGAACTACAGCCTGTCGACAACTGTACTTTTGAATGTGATTCATGAGGGAACAAATTCTTAATGATTTTGGAGGATTTTAAAACCTGTTTTGCATCGAAAAAAACTGGTATGTACTTTAGGTTGGTTTCTCCCCCTCCACAGCCCCTCACATCTTGTTAGGAAGTGAGTTATGTTCTCCTCTACTAGGGGGATTAATTTAATAGCAGGAGTAAATCACTGCGAAGGGTAGATTGTTTGAGGTCTTTAGTGACTTGTTCATTCAAGCTGTGCTGGAAATGAAACACACACACATACATACAATCCAAATTGGGGCACATAGGATTTCAGCTTTAGCCTTATAGGAACCTAGGGGGACTTATTTCTGGGTAGAAATGCATAGGATTGTACTCATGAGAGAACACTGTTCCATGACAAAACACTTTGTTCCATGCTGCCTATTCACCTACTCCATTCCTGTAGAAATTACCACTTGGAACTGGGAAATATCATTCATATTTGAGCATGGAATCACCTGATCCCTGTAAATGGGATCCTACTTGAAAGTAGGGTTTGGATCGCAGGGTTTATATGCCTCCATGGAACATCTTTCAGAGCCTTCTGGAATTTTCCCAGTTTCTGCCTTATTTCTTCCGTGAACTTCCTTCTTTGGACTTGGCTATACAGCTGCAAATAAAACATTTTAAGTGTGTTGTAAAGTGCAATATACAAATGTGACACTAGATGGCGACAGTGAGCTATGGCAAATTCAATGTATTCCCCCCCCAAAGGTTTTTCAAAAAGCATTTTCACAGCGTTTTTTAAATATGTGTGTAGATTCCACCTTACTTTCCAAATCTCACTTGGAGCAGAGGTGGATGTAGGTGTGTAAGTCTAACCTGAATAGACCTACTGTAAAACAACACTGGGAATGCATGGCCAAACTGAATAAGCCTCTGCTGTTCCCATGTACCACTTTAACCGCGTAACCTGACCCTTGGCCAGATTAAGGATCTATAATGTACTGCGTTCACATACCCATAGGTGGACAGTGTTGCTGGCTTCTCATCCAGCTGTGGCAGATTTCTTTGCCGTTTAGCATTTCGGTTAAAAGAAAAGTCTTTGCACAAGGAGCAAAACAATTAAACATCTGGCGCAAAGCGGTTTCATTAGCGGAGCCCTTAAACCCTAGAGATACTCGAAGGCAATAGGGGAGAAAGCCATTCCTCCCCCCACCCCCCCGCAGGTTTTAAATATCTCCAACCTGCTGTTCCGTCCTAGAGGGTATGGGAAATCCCAGCCGCACTACTGCTAATTCCTATCCCTCCTTTTTTTCCGCTTCAAGCAAGTTTCCGCATGAAGTTATTGGCAGGCATCCATGCTTTTTTATTTTTTATCCTGTGTCGAAGAGGTGGCCTTTGCAGGTGTTACTCAGCTGGTGGAAACTTTTGCTTCAGGAGGTAGCCCTTTGACTTTCATGGCTCGAGATCTTTCCTGCTGGAATGCGGCTGTTTGTTATGGAAACTACAATGAATCTTCCTTAGATACTTCACACAGTCCGTGGCCACAGAGACATTAGTAGGTTTAAATATTCAGCCGAGGGCATGTGCAATGGTTTACTATTTGGAACATTCTTGACACAAAGCCAGCGATACTTATTCAAAGGCCTTTATAGCACACCCTTCCCCATATGGGACCAGGGCAGGTTACATGCAGCTCAACACAATTAAGCCATGTAACTTCCTCCATCCCCAAAGGTTGTGCAAAAAAGTGAACCTTCACCTGACACCAAAATGTATACAACGGCAAGATGCACCTAGGAGGGGAGGGCTTTCCAGGATTTGGGGACCTCCAAATTCTCTCTCTCTCTTACACACCCCCACGAGCTTCATATATGTTGTGGGCCTGAGGACTGTGTTGCAAGTCCCTACCTGTCACTAATGTCATTTGGGTGGGATTCATGAGCATCCCTGCCATACCCCGAATTCTGGATCAGGGCATTTGGCTGCATGACTGAAACATACTACTCCTTGCTCACGAGTAATGATTCCAGAAAGGTTACGTACAAGGGTTTTTTTCAGGGTAGGGTCCTTCAGAATGCAGCCCTTTGAGAGGTGTGCAATCTCTATATGTTTGCACACGTAAGTAATCCCACTGGCTTTAAAGGGATTGCTCGTGGTGCGCTTGGTGATCCAAAGCACACACACGCTGTGGCAAAGAATGAATGGTTACTCTGCTTAAGGCTAGCAATTAAAAGTCCTGTATCCATTTCTAGAAATATAAAGTGAAGCTGTGTCATTATTTCTGGCGAAGCCCAATTTGCTTCCTTCTCCCAAGAATATGTTTCAGAAATGTTGGGCCCTTGCCATCAAACCACAGACCGCTCTTTGGTGTGCACTGGATTTTGGATGGCTGTCAAAACTCACTGAAAAACAAGTGCTATTTCTTTTCCTGTGCCTAGTATTTAACGGGAAATCAGGAGGCTACATTTCCAATCACTTGTTAAATCAACCCAGATGTGAATGGAGCACTAGGCTAAGAGGAGAAGAGGGTAGGATAGGGTAGGAAATGTAGAGCTAGTGATAAAACGTGAATAAATAGTGACCTTCATATGATTTGAAGTCAAAGAAGAGGGCAGGGGGCAAGTTTCCTAAAGTTTGTGTGTGAATAATTTTATGGGATTTTTAAAAAGTTCCTTTTGTGTCCAAACCAGAAAGTAATTGCTTTTTTTTCTTAATTCATTTGTCAGTTCATTTTTTCCCTCTACCTTATGCTGCTTTAGAATATGTGGAATTAGCTGTTTAAATTCCTGTTTAAAGTAAAAATAATTCCTGTTTAAAGTAAAATTAAAAGCCGCTTTCTTAGGCCACTAACCATTGGTCATATCTAGTGTTTGTTCTACTCTACTCAGATTAGACCCATTGAAATTAATGGACATCACTAATTTCCATGGTTCTACTCTGGGTGAAAGTTAAGTCAGCTAGAACCCAATATTTTGAATTTCTCCCACTAAACTAAGGATGCCAGAATGGAAGGTGTTGTTTATATAAGCACTTCCAATTGGGATTTTATTCTGCACTTGGATTAATTAAACCTGCCTAGAATAGCGGAATAGAACTAGGTGGGGAGAGGGTTTATGGTCGAGAAATTGTGGACTTGTAATTATGTTAGGTTCCAGTTACAAGTAACATATGATGCACCAGCTTTTGTTATCTGCTTAAAAACAACAACAACAAATAAACGAAAATAAGCAATTGTTGCTGACTGATGCACTGAAATTATCATTGCCCCAAGCATTTTTACTACATACTGCATGTTCAAGATATTGACTGTCATGTTAGAAATATGAATGCGACTAGATCAGCATGCCTCTTACAGTGCTTTGACTATAAAGCAATTAGTATAAATTTACTTATGTAACAGACCATTTACCAAGAAGGATACTGACAAGCTGGAACGTGTCCAGAAGAGGGCAACCAAAATGGTCAAAGGCCTGGAAACGATGCCTTATGAGGAACGGCTTAGGGAGCTGGGTATGTTTGCCTGGAGAAGAGAAGGTTAAGGGGTGATATGATAGCCATGTTCAAATATATAAAAGGATGTCATATAGAGGAGGGTGAAAGGTTGTTTTCTGCTGCTCCAGAGAAGCGGACACGGGGCAATGGATACAAACTACAAGAAAGAAGATTCCA
Source organism: Lacerta agilis (assembly GCF_009819535.1). Lineage (NCBI taxonomy): Eukaryota > Metazoa > Chordata > Lepidosauria > Squamata > Lacertidae > Lacerta > Lacerta agilis. The sequence continues at coordinate 23,622,499 of NC_046317.1, forward strand.
CCTAAACATTAGGAAGAACTTCCTGACAGTGAGAGCTGTTCGGCAGTGGAATTTGCTACCAAGGAGTGTGGTGGAGTCTCCTTCTTTGGAGGTCTTTAAGCAGAGGCTTGACAGCCATCTGTCAGGAATGCTTTGATGGTGTTTCCTGCTTGGCAGGGGGTTGGACTGGATGGCCCTTGTGGTCTCTTCCAACTCTATCATTCTATGATTCTATTCTATGATTCTACCACACACATCTATACATTTTGATATATGGTAGATCTCTCTTTAGATGCAGCAGGACAAATGAGACAGCCAGATTACCAAGGAGTTGCCTGCACATCACAGTAAGCTACCAACTGCTAAATCACCATCTATATCTACATCAAAGACACCTCAGTGCCAGGAGGAAGATGTCCTCTCCTAGCAGTGGAGAACATCTGGACAACATATGTTGCTGGACTACAGTTCCCATCATCCCTGACAGTTGGCCAGACTGTCTGGGGCTTATGGGTACTGAGGGTCTAGTAACAACCAGAGGGACGTAGGTTCTTCAACCCTGATCTATCTCTCCTTATCCATGTTTGCTGGGACCTCCAGTCCCATCAGACGTTTCCTTAGTGCAGGGATTGCCCACCTTTCTGGGGTCAGTGGGCGCATTTGGAATTTTGAGAAAGTGCCATGGACTTCCGTCACAAAATGACCACTGGGCTTGCTGACAGAGAGAAGTTCTTTGCGCGGCTCTGTTTGGTACAGCAGGGAGGGAAGGGTGCACAGCCTTAGCATCCACTGAAATGTGGGCAGGGTTAAGGGATGTTTTTGACGTCTGAAAGGCTGAGCGAGTACAGTCAGAATCTGAGCATTGTTCATGCATTGTGGAGTTTTGAGGGGATATTTCTTTAGACTTTTTGCCGGTGCTATATAAGAGCTACTGGCAGACACATTGGCACCCATGGGCACCACATTGGCAACCCCTGCCTTAGTGCAACCACCTGCAGGTTTGGGTCATATGACGCAGTACTTCTTGGGAGCTGGAACAAATCAGACATTCATGAATGTTCGCACTGGACTTGTTGTTCACTTAACATTTCTGTAACTTATATAGAAAATCAACAGATTTGCTGCTATTCTGTCAACACAAACAATTGCTCCACTTTGGTTATTTCCCTCCCTTCTGTTCTGGCAGGAAGCTCTAGGCCGCCTCTTAGTTTAATTAGATGTAATAATGAATTAGAGATGGGAGGATGAGCAGAGATAACATAAATGGAGGTGGTGGTGGTGGGGAATTGGATTACAGAAAGGGCCATCTTGAATATTATAATTGTTGCCCCTCTCAAATGTAGTGCTTGGGACACAGCCCAATGAGGTGCTCACTTTGTCCCTGATAAAGGGGATCTGTACCTTCTTGAGCAGGCTTTTGCTCATCAGATAACTCAAGCAGAAAATGGCCTTGGCAGTCATGCAAGAACAAATCTTCTGTTCATCTGCATACTTTAAAAACCAGATTATGGTAAGGAACATAAACAACCATAGAGTCAAGGGCATAGATTACTCTGTCTCTTTCTGGGGAAATTAAAGAAAGGTCAGCAATGAACCCCAGTCTGGTATGAATTTATGATATCTAACTGCTGGGGAAAACATGTGCTGGTTTGAAATAAACTTTGTTTCGACAAACATTTTACTTAGCCATTTTTTGTCTTTTCAGGGATCTACAATGAGATTCCAGTTAGTGGAGGGAGAAAGTAGTATATCATGGAATCCTATTAGTTTTGATTCCTAACAGTCGTTTCGATATTGTTTCCCATTATTTCTGTAGCTTTCTATTCAGACTGGTCGTGTCTGTTGAGCAACCCACAGCACCCATTCCAGCACCTATTTGTCATGTGTATCTCAGGAAGTTTCTTCACATATTTGAGAAATTTCCTTTTATTTCACTCTTGTCTAAGAACTGTTTTGGTGATCCCATGAGATTGTCACTCTCACCTTTATAAGTGCCATGGAAACATCATGGAGATGGGGTGGTCAGATCCTGAGGAGAGTGGGAGAAGCTTGAGGAATTGGAGCTTGATGACACAGGTGAGGGTCCTAGTGGGATGAGGGGAGTGAAATTGGGACACCAATAGGTGTTTGAGTCAGGCAAGAAACCTGGTGGTATAGGGGATGAAAGTTGGACCTTGGAGATGGCGTAAGAGTGTTCTGCCTTTGTGACACAGGCCACCCTCTGACACATATCTCTTCCCATGGCACCTTCCAATGAGGAGACTCCTCCTTTGTGGCAGGTGACTTGAAGTAAATCAGATACTGAGCCGCTGATGAAACTGCCTCTGTCTCCCAGGACACCTCAAAGACCCAACACACTTGAAGGAGTGCCCAGTTCCTTGCCCACTTCTGAGACTCCGACCACTTGTTGCACTAAGAGCTATGGCCGCCCTGCTCTTCAAAAGAGAGGTGCAGGGACCATGTCACTTGTTGGATCAACATCTTAGCTTGAGTTTAGCCATGCGCCAATACCTCTTTACACATGTTCCTTTGTGCAACCTGAACTTTTCCTGTGCACTGATTTGATTTGTACGTTAAAACCTTTGACAGAAACTGAATCCGTAGTTCAAGTTCTTTGCCTACCAGTGAGGGCCAGGCCACTTGGAACTGCCACAGAATGACTTTTATGAATGAAAATATATTGATCCGTTTCCATGTTAGAGTCTCGCTTATAGTAGCAGTCCTCCCTTTATTCTTATGCTTCTTCCTGGGGAGTCATACACATTAGTTGTTGTGGTAATCAGACCTGGATAAGCCTTTCTTACTTAATTCATGTGGAATTCCAACTTACTGCATCTACATTCATGTGGTGTGAGAGGTGGCAAAAGCTTTAACAACCTCAAATTGCAACACTTAGAATAAAAATCTAGCTTGCTTGGCCTTTCAGATACAGCAAAGTCCAGTCGATGTGCCTCAGTTATTGGAAACTGGCCAATCCAAGGAGATGTCACAATTCCTTGTGGGTAAGGAGAAGTTACCTACAGAATTGTTGGATTCAGCAGCAATCATGTCTTAGGGGAGGGAAAATGCATTTTAGAAACCTCATTGCCACAGTTAGCTGAAAAGCTCAGGCCACTTCAGAGGAATGAGGAATAAAATATAAGAATAATTCCAGTATACAATTGGGAGCAAAGCGTAGCATAGTTTGAAAGACAAAACCTTTAACCCTGTGTACGTTTTTAAAGTGTCTCTCTCTGCTGTAACACAAGTGGAGCTGAAGCTGCACACAGCAGCAGAGGGGGGTGACAAAGGCTTGTCAAATGTTGGAAACGCCAAGAAGAGCAGGAAGTCCCCATTCAGCAGAGGTGTTAAGAGCATCAGCTGAATTGAGGGAGACATCTGGCAGCAGGAAGAATACATATTGCCCCCAAAATTGTACATATGAAGCCCATCAATTCTGATCGGGTTGTGAGACTCTTTAAGATCATTTTAGTCACTCTATTTCTTTGTAACTCTTCCATTTTGGGGCAGCTACTTAGCAATGCTCTGTTTGCATTGTTAATAGGTCATGTTTTGAGAGCACAGCATCTCACAGGTATTAGGCATATGTTAACAAAATGAATAAGAAGCGCAGACATACTCATAATCTCATATTACTAGCTAAAGAGGTACCCATGGAGCTAAGAAAAGAGTTTGTGTAGAAGGACTGCTGTTAACGTGTAGCTTTTATCATCTTAAGTCATGTTCAACGGAATCCATTTCCCCCCAGTGGATTAATATTTTCAAAGACCAGCCAAAGGTTTCTGATTCATAGATTTTTGTGTCAGCATAGACCAGCCAAAGTTCTCCAATTTAGAGAATTTCTCGTCTGCAAAGGGTCAGCTGCCTCATTTTGGGAAAGAGAACACTTTTGGCCAAAAGATCATTCTGAGAAGATCAAATGAGGCAATAGGAAAAAGAATAGGGAGGTTCTTACATGAGCTGCTTCCTTTGTAAAAACTGCCCTTATCTGGAGCTCAGTGCGATGACTGGTGTGTGGTTACATTTGGTTAGTTGCATCATGTGCTCATTTAGAAAAGTGAAGCCTAAGTCATGACAGATGGTGCCTCTATGTAGTTGGTTAGAGTGATTGGCAGAGACATTTTCATAACTACAAGCCTTGGCAGAGGAGCTTCATTAACCTGTGACCCCAAAATTCAGGATCTCCGCCCCTCAACTGATGCCAAAGTTTTGTGCTAGTTTTGTGCTGCCAACCGAACAAGGTTGGGTTTTGGGGTATCCTTATAGCCCCTTGTTTGCGTGTCAGTTACTCAGTTTGGGGGGTGGGGTGGCACAAAACACAGGGTTCACAGCACAACACGGCACTAAACTAGCACAAAACTTTGGTATCAGTTTGGGAGGGGATCCTGAATTTTGGGGTCACGGGTTAATGAAGCTTTGGATAGGTAGTCTGGAGGTGAACAGTGTGTGTACCTTCTGTGAGTCAACACAGGAACAGCTGGGAAGTGAAGTGTGTTAAAATTAAGAGCCCCAGCACACCATAGCAAGATTCCCTCTACTCTATTGTTGTATAAGCTCCCTCATACCTGTTTAGTTGGCAGGTAGGGGATCAGAGCAGTATGGGTAGGTGGGAAACATAATTCCAGACACAAAACATCCCACTGACTGCACTAGACCAGGATTTGAAAGTTCATTGAGGTTGTGCTTCCATGCTGCAGAGTTCACAGGTCTCTCTGTCTCCTGAATCCCTCCATCCTGCAAAAAGGAAGTTTCATCCTCCCTCTGTTGCTGCTGATTTCCTAGTTTGCATCCAGTGCAAAGTTCTCTGTCTCTCTCCCAGCACATGGTTTAAAAATGGCATACTCTTGGGGTGATAGCCTAACAATGAGATTCACAAAATAATTCCCTGAGCCGTTTGTTTGTTTGTTTGTTTGTTTGTTCAAGCAGGTATTCAGAAATGCTCCTCTGTCATCATGTGATATCCTCCTCGCCTCTTGTCAAAAGGTGCTCAGGAGCCTAGCCAATCCCTAAGCACCTTCCTGTTATTTCAGGCAAGTCCAGCTGTTGGCTTTGGAATGCTACCTTTGCAGTTCACGTTTACTTTCACGTCCTGGATACTTCGAGAGCAGCCTCACTCTCCTGAAACAGATCCGTTCTATAGAGGAAGCAGTTAACATTTGATGAAAAGTGGTGAAACAAAAGTGACGGCTGCCTTTTCTTTCCCTCTCTGGAAGAGCTTCTTGAACGCAGTCCAAAGAAAATAACGTGCTTGGCTCATTGAATGTAGCCTTAAGCCCTCATAGTAAAACTTTGAGACCTGGCAGGCACAGCGGAGTCCTCCTTTGCTCTTGCTTTCTCTGCTTGATTTCAGACTGCAACACATCATGCAATTTTTTTTAAAAAAAGCAAGCCATGTGAAGCTTTAATTAATTAGCATCAGTTAACCTGTAATTCCAGGTTGGAAGCAGCAGCACCGAGCCACGCTGACTGTGCATGCAGGAGTTTTTTTCTCTCTTCTCCTTGGTCTTAAAGGGCAGGTGGCCCTTTAAATAGGGTGAAATGAGAGGATCATGTGCTCAGTCAGTATGTTGCAGTGCTGTACTTGCAGGCCAAAAACCAACAGTTCCTTCTGTCAATCTTATCTTTAAATAGACAGGGCAGGTACTTGGGATGCCATGTCAATGATGGGCAGCCAAGGGTGAGAAGCAGCTCAGGTAAATGAAGCAAGAGTTAAGTAATCACCCCACAGAATTATTATTTCCAAGGGAGACTTAATTCTCCAAATGGTAGGCAGAAAGTCCTAGCAAAATATCAACTAGAGCTTGCTCACTTAGCTCGGAAATAACTTTGCCAAAATGCACCCTCAGATTTCAAGCACTGAAGAATACACTACTTGAGAGAACACACCAAACTGATTGCGGCACCTGATTTTTAAAAGGCAGCAGCAAAACAAATATTTCAGTTTTGCTTTCCAAATGGACCGTGTGGTTCCTTCTGTATGCTCTCTGTGAAGAGGCGTTGGCTAAGGTAACATAATACAACGCAAATGTTAGGTGGCAGTTTGTTAAAACCTTGTTTGCTCTCATGGATTGCCCAATACAGGATCAAGCTGTTATTATTGATGCGTGGTTTATGTAGCCAACATAACTCTCTCAGAGCCTCAGGCTATAGCCGCGTGTAGCCTGGATCTCTGGATGCCTTGAGGCTACTACTTGATTTGTTTGCTTTTTGCCTGATGCTGTAGCAGAATTTGGACATGCTCAATTGTTGGGAGCTGCCAGGTCTAAACTAGAAAGCTGTGGGCCTGTGCATAGCTACTGTGCGTGGTTAGCTGTCGGGGCTTCAACTTTGAGCAAATCCCCTAGACGGTAAAGGGCTGAGGTTCTGGATCGACTCTGTGTACTCAGGCTAGACGTTGACTCTTCTCAAGAGGACAGACTATAAAATACTTCTTTTTTATGGTGGAACTTTGGTTTAATCAGCCACCATCTCTCTGCCAGGTTCCAACTTGACTGTTGTCTATGGATCAGTTTAAACAGCAGCCCCCTTCCCCAAAATACACATTCTCATAAACTTTGTGTTTGGGGTATTTCCGGTGCCAAAATGCATGGTAGGGAAAACCATACATGCTTCCCACCCCCCTCCTGTTATAGGAAAGGCTTCCTACATGATAAAAGGTCCTGGAATACGTGGAATTGAAACAAAAGCTAAAATAATTATAAAAAGGAAGAAGTGTCACCACCATGTTTCAGTGGGGAGCCCCTTGAAGCTGCAGATGAGGCAGGCTGACGCATGTTGTATACCTGGCAGTTCTCTATGTTGGGATATTGACCTGCACGTACCTGTTCCTGCCATGTGGTCTTCAGGCGTACTTAAGATTTCTCCCCACCACCACTCCCCAGTACTGCAGTTCCTTCACAGACCCCCCCCCCCCCCAGAAAATGAATGGTTCACCAAGGCTTCCATTCCAGAGATCTCTCCGTAAGTGGAGAAATGTTCACGCCACACGTTGTCGGGGCTTAAGAAAGACATGTTGAGACTAACGGGTGATGCACTGCCAGAAGATGGTTTAATAAAATGTAAAACAGTGACATTTGGAGCTCTTGCTTTATAGAAGACAGGGTATACTTATGTAGCGTCCCTTGTTAAAATGATGCATGAAGCATTACATCGAATAGAATTTTTAATTTTTTTTTTTAATGACATGTTTTATGGTGGTCGCATGACCAGTGGCAACAAATGAAAGGAATCATCGAGAGTTGAAACAGAGGTTAGTTTAAAGTTTTTGGAACTATTCTGGCAGGAGGCGAAGGGTTCTTAAGCTGCTTTCTGTGATTTGTCTGGGTGAAATGAACTCTTGGGATAAGAGGCATCTCTTCACAAAACAAGCTGTACAATAGGGCCCCAGTGGAGACGACCCATAATAATAGAATGCTGGATTTAAAAAAATTAACTTCACCAATGAAAGCTCTAAGCAGGATTGGTCATATTTGGTCATTCTGTGCCTAGTATAGAATTGGGAGTATTTCACACTTGACATTTTTCTTCTGCTCAGGGTCAAGCTATACTTTACAAATACGTGTAATGTGCAACATCATTTCTCGTTGTGCGTGTTTAATTACAGCTGAGTTATGAGCCCAATTTGTCATCAGGATTGCAGCACACAGAGAGCAGAGATTTATCCCTTCCTTCCCCAGCTATGAACACCACCCACAAGCATGGCTACAAAGCTTTTTAAAAAACAAACAAAAACTTTCCTTTGCTTCAGTTTATGGGCATTTGTCAATAATAGCCATAAGGCCAGACAAAACAGCAGAGTGATAATATGCATTAAAGAGGTGGGGGTAAAAAGTATTAATTCTTAACCAAACAAACATAGATCGTAAAAATGCATATTCTGGGACATCATTTGTGAATGATAGATATCCATTTTTAATGGCTGATGGTGTTAATTAAAAATTTAAATTGAAATATCACTTTAAACAAAACCTGGCTTTTAATTGTGAGGAACTATTTTGGGCTGCAGCAACATCCAACTTTTCTACAGTTAAAAAGTACCCTGCAGTTTTGTGTAAACAATGCTTTGCTGAAATGTATCTATTGTTTAAGAATACATCTGTGTTTTTCCAGATGGAGTCAGGCAAGTGTTTTCAAATCTGTTTGCAACATGTTGTTATTTGGAGCAATACACTGTTGACTTAGTTGTCCGGGAGATATTTGCAACTGCCGTGGCAAGTCAATTGGTCGAGGTGCTTAAGAAAATGTGTCTTCTGAAACAATCGCATCCCTCTGTCTTCCTTTGTCACTTCTGTGCTCTGCTCGAACATAACAGGTCCTACTTTCCCACTGGAATAAGTTTCCTATGATGCAATCCTTCACTCTGTGAGATTTGACAACATGAAAGACAACCTATCTATTTTCCTATATTTTCTTGCTCCAAGATAGGATGGAGCTGGATTGAATAGCTCATAAACCGCTGAAAACACAGGAAATGAGCTCCCAGCATAGCTTTTAAAATAGATAACCCATGTTCCCTGTGTATAACCTCCTTTAAATCCCATATCTGTGTTTAGCTTTTGAAATAAGTGATCTGCAGAAGTGATAGTCAAGTTTTAGAGGGCTGCTCTGGTGCCCACTACCTCCTAGTATTTTTTCAACCCTTTCTATTCTGATCCAGCTGTTTGCTTAATCCACTGCGAGCTAAAAGTTAATACCATTCAAGGATCACCTGGCTGACAGAGATGTGAAGGAAGTGACATGCTAGGTCGGAAGCAGTGAAGCCCCCTTGTGTTGTCAGCAAAGCAACATATAGCCTAATAGGGTCTTTCTGGCATATCTATGCCATCAAAAAAATAATATCTGTGAGTGGGCATCAAAATGTGATTCAATATAAGCCATTGTGAGTGGTGCACACAGAGGCAAAAAATACCCCCTAGCTTCACATATATGTTAATGAAGTCTGAGCTGACGGTGACTGACCGGGAAAGGGATTTTGGAGTCACAGTGAATAGGTCAATGCAAATGTCAACCTAGCTGTGAAAAAGGTGAATTCCATGTTAGGAATCTAGGAAAGGGACTGAACATTGCCGATATTATACAAAACTATAGTGTACTTAGAATACTGTTGTCATGTTCTGGTCTGGTGCTGTATCCCATGGAGAAGGTCGGTGAGGTTAGAAATTGCAGGACCAGAAATAGTAAACGCTCCAACAAAGGTTGAGGGCAGACTGAGCCATTTTAAGCTCTTGCTCTCAGACTACCTCTCTCAGGCTCTACCCCATTGCTGCTAACAGACAGTGAGGTCATATGCAAGGCCCCTTAGTCCCAAGGGAAGTCTCCAGACTCTGGCCCTTAAGATCTGGGAGGCGTAGTGGTCTCTTGATCTCCCGCAGCAAGCTCTGGATTCCTGTACCTGGTCTAGTTCCTTAGCAGGAGACTCTTCAGCCTCAGAGCCTTGATTGTTTCTGATGGGGAGCTAGATCTGTAGCTGATATTTTCAAGTTCCATCCTCTTCTTTTGCATGTAGTTTTCATTACATAAGATACTGCTCAGTTTCATGGTACCTTAAAAGCCTTCTGAAGTGGGATCTCCTGTGTCCCTTGAAGTAATGAGTGAAAATATCTTCTCTGGACCTTCTTTGTTGAGTAGTATATGTGTGTTTTTGTTTTGTTTGTTGGTTTAAGCATATGGTGGAGGAAGGCCTATGAATAAACTCTAAAATTTTGGCTTACATTTTTCAAACCCTTACCCAACTTTGTTTTGGTCAAAGTATTTTCAACGGAGCCTCATCCATACAACAACACTTTTGTTCTTCATCACTGTCGATAAGACAAGGAGAATTCACTCTCACGTTCTTTGTTGTGATGTTCCATCGAACGTGAAAGCGCATTGTACAAATGGTTCATGGTGTTGCCTGTTTAGCAGATGTTACGGAAAGAGCCCCTGTGAGAAACGTGTTTTGGTGTGACCGGTTTAAACGACTTTTTGTGGGGGTAATAGTTCTGCATCATGTGGATGTCACATTAAAAGGGTTTTTTTTTATTCTCCTCAGGTATCAGCAGGTTCCATTGTGCAGTTTGAGAAAGAAAACTTCTCCTTGTCGGCAAAAATAGAGGAAAAACCTCTCCCTCAAGGAAATAAGCATCTGCTACAGTGGGCCCAAAAGGAATATGGGGCCGTAACATCTTTCACTGAACTCAAAATATCCAGGAATGTTTACATCAAAGTGGGTGAAGGTAAGTGTCTTCAAACTAGTAAGATTATACATGGAGAATTGAATTGTATTCATGTCTGTTTCTGAGAAAGCATTCCCCCATTCACAATCCTTCATGTCACAGTGGCTGCAGACTCATTATTTGGATATTAGGACTGATCCTAGCTTCTTCCTTCCAGTTTGCAATTTGTGACCACCAAGGCAGATTTCACCTTGAGCAATTCATACTAAAGGTATTAATAGTGTGATGTCAGTCTTCAGTTAGCTACCATATTGCATTGTTGCCTGCACTTTTCTGCCCGTTCAGGTCAGCTGGCCTTTCCTTTTTATTTGTCTACTCTCACAGTCTGTAGCTTTTTCTGATTCGCCATTGCTCCTTCTGTCTTCCTACGAAAGCTCTGTTGCACAGAAGGATTTCACAAAGCATTAATTAGTTAACAATAGTTTGAAATCCACTACAATTAACTTATTGTTCCAGTTTCACAGCTGAAACTTTATATCTCCTTTCAACATTTGGTAGCTCCTGGACAGTAATCCCTTTGGTTCTCCATTATCCTAGACTTAAACCTTTTCAAAAAAGAGTTCCAGCTGGGAAGAAATCTTACCGCTGATGTATAGCCCTTGGCAATAATAATTTATTGAGGAAAGCTTATACATGATGAATGGTTCTGATATATTCATAAAGAGTGTCCTCACATTGTCAAGCCAAAAGCACTCGAGATTGCTCCAACTTTGGATCGTGTTGGCTGGGAATCTGATAGTAACACCTAATTTGTATAGAATGAAGCAAAACACTCTCATCCCTATTAAGACAGGGGTGTGACCCAAAGAAACTAGTAGGGTTCAGTATACAGGTCTTGGTTGCAGGCAAGCAAGCTGGCAGCATACATAGAAGACAGAAGTATCTATTACTGTGTTTACATTACACAATTCTAGTGCATTCTCTGGCAATTGTTCCTCCTAGTGTCTTCCTATCCAAATCAGATACCAGGCTATTTACCATTCCTTACATACTATGATAGGAACTTCAGTTCAGTGCAATAAAGAAAGCCATTTAGCTCAGTCTTGTCTATGCTGATTGGCAGTAGCTCTCCAGTGTTTCCCAGCCCTACCTGGAGGTACCAGGGATTGGACTTGGGACATTTTACATATAAAATGTGCTTTACCTAGGGTTGCCTTATTTCAAAAAGTGGAAATCCAGTCACAAAAGTTGTTGAGATTTTCCCGGACATTTCAGCTATTTACGCCCGGACACTGTTTCTGATGGCTGAATCCCAGCTATGGGAAATTATGGATTTTTGGCAATCCTTGATTGACCACTGAGCTATGAGTCTGCTCTACAGGTTGGCTAAATGGTATGGAAGTGAGAAAATATCAGCAATATTTGATCTCAAAGGGTTTAAATGAACAATTGAAAGAAACTGAAATGCTGTCGAGACCCTTGCTTGCTCTTGACTGTATCAGAAGAGATTGCCGAAACACATAACACAAATGCAGGAACTCTTTAAAAAAACAAAAAACGATTCACCTTAGAACTTGTGTTCCTCTTCTTGCAGAACTGGTTGGCAAGCCATTTCTCAGCTTAACAATAATGACATTACTAGTACTGGCGAATTACATTTGCGCGGCGTCTTTATGTACGTTAGTTTGAGTTCAGCATGGACAACCTCGGGATCACTTTCCCTCATTTGTGTGGGAGGAGTTGGCAGAATCGTGACTGCTTTTGCATCCCATCTGGCAGGGTACTTAACAGATGTTTGAGGAGTGCTCCGTCAAGCTGCGCAAATAGATTTCATCTCTCATAGTTCACATAGAAGGATCCTCTAGAGAAGAAGGCAAAGTGAGCATTCAGATACCGTTTAGTACAGAAAGGAATCGGGGGGGGGGGACACACCCCTTGCCATTAATGCCTTTATTATACATATCTATGATGCAACTACACTTGGGAATACTGTGTACAGATCTGTTTGCTGAGACTAATAAATAAATGAATTGTGGAGCTGGAAAAGGTGCAGAGAAAGGCAACCAATCTGATCCAGCAGCTGGAGCAATTTCCCTAGAGAAAGGATTGTAATGTTTGAGGCTTTTGTTTATTTTAAAGAAAAGGTGGTGACATGATAGAATTGTGCATGTTGCAGAGAAAGTGGATAGAGGAAGTTTACAGCCAATCCTTCATCATGATAATATTTTACTATAGGTTGTGTTTTTTTAAATGATTAGTTGTAAAAAAAAAAAAACCACCAACCCACAACTGCACCATGTTTAACTCAGATTCTGCAACACAGAATTTTGTAACTGATGTATAATATTATGCAAAAATTCATGTCACAATTTTTGTTTGTGAAAGTATCACTTCTAAAGTAAAAAAGTGAATGAAATGAAATGCTGAAACTGAAAATATCAAGAAATAAACTTTCGTGCATGCACATGAAAGCTCATACCAAGAACAAACTTAGTTGGTCTCTAAGGTGCTACTGGAAAGAATTTTTTATTTTGTTTTTCCTCTTACACTGTAATTATCACTGTTTTAGAAACTTGCCTTGGGACATGAACAATAAAACAAAATTTGAGGTGCAAGTAGAATTGCATGACTTGTCAAAACACTCCTTTTATGAGCATTTTACAGACAGCTTTTGAACATTACTGCAATTTATCATAATTTGTTAACATCGTAGAGGGTTATCAGCTGTGCACAAAAGTACAGAAATTGCTTAGAATGTGGTTCTGGCCATAGAACAGCTACTTGAGAGTCTCACAGAATACTTAGAATGAAGAATGGGGAGGTGTGGAGCAGAAGGTCAGGGGGGCAAGTTTGGGTTTTGCTTTTTGTGGGGGTTTTTTGTTTGTTTTTGTTTGTTTGTTTTTTGCCTGATCAAGCCCCTGTCTAGGAAATGGTGTAGCTTAGGATCCAAGGCAAGCCTGGCTTCGTCTCCACAATCAGGAGACAAGGTAATTAGTGTGGCTATGAAACCATGGTTTGACATGGGCTTGTAAACTATAGTTTGTTAAACATGGTTAACTACTGCATCCTGTATGCACCCTTTATGTGCTTAGCTTAATATAGAGGGACAAATTATTATCAGAGATGTTTCCAAAAATCTATTAGAGCAAGGTGCATTTCCCTCTGAGCTGGGCACAATTCGAAGTAGGATTTTGCACCCTTTCCCTATCACTTCCCTGTCAATCCCCTCGCCGCAACCTCTTTTCCCAGGCAAGGGAAAAGGCCGTACCTTGGGGAGGGAGTAACAAGTGATGGAAAATCCACTTCCACACAGGAACAACCCCATAAGGTCTCTCCTTTGCTGCAAATGATGTCCTGCTAGGTATCATAGAGCTTGTAGTTAGAAAACCAAAGACTAAGACTTGTGAACTCCCAGGAGGAAATTATGCTTAACCCCATCTCAAAGGAGGATGGACCTGCCTTAGAATGAGCTCATGCTTTTTTTGATTGCAAGGAGTTGACATTTCTTTCTCCCACCTCCCATTTGAAGTCTTGCACCATTCCCAATCAACATGGTTAAGCATTATTCCTGCCTTGGGCTTTACTGCTCCTATGGCAACTCTAAGCCATTTCAGGCCACATTGAAAGGAACAGTGGAATCAAGGTACCGGTAGTGCAATGATAGCCTTGGTGAATTGGGAGCCCTTCAGCTGGGATCCAGCGGGGAAGGGCACATGGTAGCTTTAACCTTTACAACCATATTTGATCATCTAAGAATGATTTGTTTTATCTCTTCTTTTTTAGATCAGTTTTTCCCTGCAACATGCAATATAGAGAAGAACTTTATTTCCTTGAACTACCTTGCGGGGTACCTGCAACCCAAGGCAGCAGAAGGATGCATTGTCTCCAGCATGGATCAAGAAAGAGAAGTTCACATAATTGAACTTATCACACCAGACTCTAACCCATACAGGTAAAGTGCCCGTTCCTATTTCTCCAAGCCAAGAATATTGTTTATTTCCGCTCACCCTGCAGCTTTAAAGGAACAGATCCTCCGTCTATGAGAACAGCAAAACTCCTAAAAGTTTATTTGACATAAATAATTTTAGATTGCGGTACTTTGAAACGAAAGTTTCAGTATGTCTGTTATTTAGCACATGGGGGATATGAAAACAGGTTGCAGAATTTGTCTTCAGATTAGAAATCAATGTGGCAAATTTTATCCAGGTCAAAGAGGCTGCTACAGGGAGGGCAATATCTCAGTCAGAGTGTGGTGTTGTGCTGATAGTGCCAAGATTGCAGGTTTGATCCCCTTATGGGACAGCTGCATATTCCTACATTGCAGGCGGTTGGACCAGATGATCCTCAGGGCCCCTTCCAACTCTACCATTCTATGATAAAGTTGGGCTCTGGCCTAAATATTTGAGAAGATACGTCAGTTGATCATGGGCTTATGGGTCTTGTTCAAGTGCTGCTCCCCCCCCCCCATTATCAGGATCGCACCCTGAAATACAGTGGTACCTCGGGTTACAGACGCTTCAGGTTACAGACTCCGCTAACCCAGAAATAGTACCTCGGGTTAAGAACTTTGCTTCAGGATGAGAACAGAAATTGCGTGCCGGCAGCAGGAGGCCCCATTAGCTAAAGTGGTACCTCAGGTTAAGAACAGTTTCAGGTTAAGAATAGACCTCCAGAACGAATTTATTTCTTAACCCGAGGTACTACTGTACTCATTAACTTCTACCTCAGCAAGTATCAGAGGTTGGGGAACACAGGAGACCTCATCTCACTCTTCAGGAATAAAGGAAGCCCTTGGGAGGGCACTCCAAATCTGACACAAAGTGTAAGCTTCCATTATCCTAAAGATGAGCAGCGGGCTAAGCTAATAACTGCATTTTGAAAACGTCCCATTCTTCGTCACTGCCCAAACATACTTTGTTTTTTTGCACATTCCCCATTGTTTTCAAAGCTCAGCAGACCAGATGCATTTCTCTCACTTATTATTCCATTTTTCCTTCCGTAACAACGCTGCCAAGCTATAATTCTGAGGTACAATAAGGCGACATTTGCTCCAAATTAATGGAATGAATTGGATAGAAACGTGCATTTAAAATTTCCTGAAGAAATGGGGAAATAGCGGGGGTGGGAGAACAAACTCTGAGCGGTTCTCTTTAACCAGCACCAAAGCAGTGGCAATGAGCAACCAGCAACCTCTAATTGAGAAAGCAAAGCTGCTGCTGGACAGTAATTATTAGCCTAAAAAGCATTTTTGTTTCCATTGTTATGTAAAATTGTTTTAGCATGTGTGGCGTAACAGTCTGTTTAGCACATGTTGTACCGTCTGGGATAACCTCCAGCGTTTTAATCAGCTGGCCAGACACTGGAAACATGATGGATTGAAAGAAGGTTGATAGCTGAAAATTTCTGGCGTGCTGGGGCCTCACTCTTTTTTAAAAAATTTTCCACGACCAGTGCTTTCCAGGTGGATATCATCATTGACATTCGACCATCTCGGCCAGACACCACACTTGTCAGGGATCTTGTACTTATCCTCAAGTGCAGAAAGTCTGTCAACTGGGTCATCAAGTCACATGACGTGAAGGGGAAACTGGAAGCAATTGTAAGTAGATATGACTTGTTGTAAGGGAGGCACGGGTGCTGTTAACACCTCAGGCTTTTATCTGAAGAAGTGAGCGCATGATAGCAGACGTATTTTCTGAGTATCTCCTCAACTTTTGCTATTAATCCTGGTTGTTGGTTCTCCCCACCCAACCTGGGTACTGAGTGATGTGCTGCTCGATTAAGAGGTGGTGCATTGCATCTGTCACCAGTGCTATTTTTCTAGAACTCACCATGAACGCCTCCCTTCTTTCTCTTATAATGGCAATGGCGCCCACCAGAGAGGTGCCGGGACTGAGTTCCGGCTGAAAAAGAGCCCTGTCTGTCATTCCCAAATGTTTCATGAGAGTAGCATTGCATGCTGTTCCTCACAAGCAGATGAAAACAGCGTTCAAAACTCCCATTATTCTTGGCACATTTTGCGACAGGGAATTTCATTCGCACAAGCTGTTTCTGAGCTTTGGGTGCAGTACTGCGCCTAAGATTTCAGATTAAAATTGCAGAGTGGAAGGAAAGGAGGACCCTTTTCTGCCTCCCCACTTCCAGCCACTCTCTGAAGACTGGAGAAGAGACCCTCTTATTAGGGGGGTGGGCAGGGGAAGGACTAGACCATGTGAAAAACAAACATAATATTTTAGCAGCAGCTCATTCATTTTCAGCTTTGTATTCTCGTTATAAAAAAGCACACCTAGACATTCCGTTGTTGCACCCATAATCTTGGTTTAAGGTGCCACTGGATGATGATTTTCACTTTTGGTTTTCTTTAACACCTCATTCTAGCCATGGGTTTCTTTTATTAAAACAAACAAAAACATGCCCAGAGATCCGATGGGTTAAGGCAGGGCCATGGAACCTTTCCATTCTGGTGGGCCAAGATTCTTATCTTCACAAACCCCACAGGCGAAGTTTGACGGTTGAGCAGGGACCCTGCCTGTCATAATGGCATTGGTTGACATCTATGCTTTTGAAGTTCCATTTCAAAGCAGCTTCACACTTCACAGTTTAATTCCCTCTGCATCCCGTCATCCGATGAACACTGAGAGACAGCACTTTGAACTGTGTTTCCAAGCAGGGCTTTTTTGGAAACGCATGTCAGAGTGAAGGCCGCGCCTCTACCTGTCTCCTACCTGCCATCACCTATGATATCAGGGGTGGGGCAGGTAGGCGCGGTTTGAGGGAAATGGCCCCATGAGCCAAATTAGGAGCCCTTCTGGGCCTAATCGGGCCTCCAGGGTAGAGGTTCCTCGCTCGTGGGTTAGAGCTCTTGTTAAGCAAAATTTCTTGAGGTGTTCCCTCTACAGAATCATCAAAGTCCAAGGGACCTAATGACATCAAGGATCCCTCCACACTGCCTCTCTCCTCCCACCTTCAGTTTATGGCAGCCACCTCTGTGTTGGGAAGCTGGGTCAGCAATACCCCCCCCCCCCAGTCCACTTCACATTGCTGGGCCCTGCTGGCATGCTGCCAATTTCTGATGTCTATTTATACTCCTTAAAATGCATTACTAAAGTGTACTGTTGCTTTGATGTCCCGTTCAATACTTCAATATGTCATACCTTGGAAGTATTTTACAGGCCACCGTTGGAAACTGGATGCTAGACCTGATGTTTGATCAGTTCCAGCAAAGCTTCTTTTAACGTTCTTAATTAAGTTGTGCTTCCAATTATTTGTTTATTAGCTGGGCCACTTTCACTCTTCTGCAATTTTGCTCATGTTTTTTCACTCAGTGGAAACGGCAGGGGTCCTGAGAGGCAAAATTAAGTTGCCTGTGAAGAAAGTGGAAGGAGTTAATTTGGGTTGGTTGTGCTCTGATGTATAAGAATCATAGGAAAGAATATAGACAGGAAAGTCCCATTTCTTTTAGGTTTTGAGGGAGCCTGTGACCTCCAGTTTCGGCTTGACTGAGGCTACAGCTCTAAACATGCTTTTGTGTGGGATGCACCTTCAAGTACACACAAGATCTCACTGAAAGTTGTGGTCCGTTGCACACTTACCTTGGAGTGAGCCCCATTGGATGCAGTTCAAGTTCATTTCACATGTAGGTTTGCACTATTGATCACATATAATTCTTAAGTACAAAATGTACCCTGGAAGGAGCCTTGAGCCAACAGCTCAAGCAAAGGCTTACGTTGATGCCCGTTTGGCTGAATAAGAAGGTATCTTATTCATCCCAGCCACAATTGATCATTGCTTGAAGGTGGTGCTATCAGTTCACCATGTAGAACAGAGAAAACTAGGGCAAAAGGCATCAAGAAGCTGGGTAGAGATGAATCCACATTTTGAATTGCCTTTTTTACTTTCCAAATTTGTTTTGATTAGCCCTAAGCAGTCCCATCTGCAAAAACACCAGTGGAAGATTAGAGATTTAAAAGGTAAAATTCCAAATTCAAACTAACTGCATCTGACCAGTAGGAAAATCCATGTCTAGTTTGAGAATGTGTATTTTTATTTTATAGTCAAGCGTCTCAACATTATGTGCCAGAATAGTGCCAGAACATAAACATAGACCCCGTATGCTCCTATTTGGATACATTAAATCTTAATGGGTCTATATGAATAGAGAGGGACACAGTCCTTTAAAACGGGCAAGTTCCAGTTATGACAATTATATTCTGAAAAATATTTGTTCAGCTGTTTTATCTAACATTTAAAAGAGAGGGAAAGAGCAGGAAATCCGGAAAATTTAGGGATCGTCATAATCTCAGGTCAATCCAAACTTGTCTGCTTATTTGAAACATGTGTAAAAAAAAAAAATTGTATCCAGATTTGAGTCCACTCAAAAGATAGTATTTTGGGCAGAAACAGGGCAGGCAGGCACAGCTCAAGAACAGAAACTCCTCTGCTGCCCACTCCCCAAAAGGCGATTTGCTACCCTTTTTGTTAATGGGTCTCCTTTCAGTACCACCTGCAGCAAACCATTCAAACACATTGAGATTTCAAGATTGCTTGGCATCTTCTGTAGGAGCACCAGAGGAAGCTTTAAAACATGGGGTTTGCAAGGTTCCATTTCTTCTTCATCAGTTGACAATTCATATTGCTAACCTTAATCGTCACAAAAATGCAAATTATTCAGTGCACAAAGAATCAGGGATGGCCTTTTTAGTATTTTGCGGGTTGACCCATGTCCTGATTCTTAAAAAAAGCATTTTGACATGGAGAGGGTATCTTTTCCCTGCTGCTTTTACTCAATAAAGCTGGCTTCCATATTCATCCCCCATAGGCTACGATTGCTGTTTACTATGTGCTAGAAAATACTGGCATCTTATGCAACAGTATATAGTTTATTGACTACTTAATATCGCTGTAGTTAAAATAAATTCAGTAGTAGGCCTCCATATAGCCCATGTATGTATGTAAGATTGTGGAGTGCCCACACTCCTTACCCACATCCACAATTGCATGCACCCCTGAAAGTCTGCCCAAGGGTGAATGTTGCCCTTGGAACCAAAAAAAGGTTGGCCACCCCAGTGTAAAATCAAGGGCCAGTCTAAACATTTCAGTTGCCTAAGGAGGGCCAGTGTGAAGTTGAAACGTTTTCAGTGTAACATTTCCAAACTCGACTATCTTCTGGATGATTTTAGATTACCCCTGAGATTACTGAGGGGTGTCAACTTGAATAAAACATTGGGGGGGGGAGGTAAGCCCCACCCTGCATAGTAGATTACATGATACAGTGTGTGTGAATGGCAATGACCATTAACTTTGGGTGGGCCTGGCCCCCTCAAATATTTTATTAGGTGGGGGGCTGAAGGGATCTTGGCCCCTAGGAGTTGGCTTCTATGAGAGTAATAGACCAACAACTTCTGGAGAACCCTTGACTCGTCTAGCGCAGTGTTCCCCAACCTTGGGCCTCCAGCTGTTTTTGGACTACAGCTCCCATCATCCCTAGCTAGCAAGGCCAGTGGTCAGGGATGATGGGAGTTGTAGGCCAAAAACAGCTGGAGGCCCAAGATTGGGGAACACTGGTCTGGCGCATATTTCAGATTTGCTACATCCAGTAGCAGAGTAGAGGCCATCCATGCAATGAGTCCCTTAACATGTCATGACTGCCAGTGGGACAATCCCAACATTGTTTCAATTAGCTTCCATGTAATTTCCGTTACATGTCAGCCTATACGAGCCCTGGATATGCTTTAGCTCTTACAGCTATTTACAGTCCTTGTTATCCTTCCACATTATCAAGAACTTTTGTTCCTTATCTAAAAATCATTCTGTTGAGAAACAAAGGGCGGGGGAGAGAAAAACAGTTTGTTGTATTTTGACATGACGCAGTGGCTCTAAGTGATTATACTGTCCCAGCAAAGTGTGGGGACGGAGCCTCATCCATGGCAAACCTTTCACAGTTCTGTGGTAGGGAAACGATTTGGTCGTGCGGATGACAAATCAGTCTGCCTGGAAGAAAAGTTCGCTGCAGAAATGATGAAAAGAAGTTGTTGAAAGGAGTTCCTTTTCATGTTATTTTTTAACCCAGAAAGGGGTAAAAATATCAGTTTCCTGACATGGTTTTACAAGACTTGGAAGAGCCTCGTCCAGAATCCTAATGTTATCTCCGTTTCTGCGCAGGCAGCAAACAGTGTTGGCTTTGGAAAGGAAACGGAACGCTCGATGGTGATGACTAAAAACATATTTTCCAATATTCCCTCCTCTCATGAGAGTTTGATTACGTGGGCTTATGATCATGGCTACCATCCAGTTACTTCCTATACAAAAGCACCTGTTGCTAATAGGTTCCATCTACGCCTTGAGGACACTGGTAAGTCAGGAGGCTGGCTTGTATCAAGTATGCAGCAATTTTCTTGAACTCTTCTTGGTCCTTTTCCTCCCCTCAAGAGCCTTGGATTCCCTAAAGCTTTGAGAGTTGTAATGGGAGATATGCTTTGATCAGGAGATACTAGGTTGAATCCAGACTTCCGGGGAGCAGAACCCCACTTACTGGATGCTCTAAATTGGTGCTGGGGAGTGCAGGGGGAACGGGAAATTGATGAAAATGGCCTCCAACCCCCATTTCTCCAGTGGGAGCCTCTGCCAGATCGAAGGCCCTTCTGCAAACAGAAGCGGCCCTTTCATTTGCAGAGGGGCAAGTTTGGATCTAATCCCCTGGGATGAATGTTACGCCGGTGAAATGAAGTTGCTAGCCTTGCAGTTTGATTTTTTGGGAAGGTCACTAGCTTCAGCTAGGGAAACCAAGAATATCTACTACCTTCTGCAGACTTTTTTCTCGCCCCACACCCCGTCTGCTATTTGCCCCTGAAAGTGCTGCATGTATTACCTTCTGGGGGCAAACAGCAGCTTCGTAGGATGTTCTGCAAGAAATGGCAACTCTCCCTGTTCACTGCAGTCCCAAAATATATTGGAAGACTCCCATGCTTTTTTGTTAAGAAAGAGAAGTAGCAGGTCCTATCAGAGTGATCTAATAGCATTTTTGACAGGGCTTGCCAGTGTGGTGCCTGTGGTTGCAATGGTACCCCTAAGGTCTTCCCCTGCCACCCACAAAAGTCTCTGAACCCCCCTGCCACTGCCCCTTATTGTGATAGAATCATAGAGTTGGAAGGGACGTCCCAGGGTCATCTAATCCAACCCTCTGCAGTGCTGGAATCTCAGCTAAAGCATCCATGAGAGATGGCCATTTAGCCCTGATAAAAAACCTCCAAGGAAGGAGAGTCCATCACCTTCCAAGGGAGTCCATTCCACTCTCGAGCAGCTCTTGCTGTCAGAAAGGTCTTCCTGATGTTTAGTCGGAATCTCCTTAAAACTAGATACAACTGAAGGAGCAAGTTGGAAGAGTGATGCTGTTTCTTACTTCCTCTGACATCTCCATGTGTTTTCCAAGGCTCAGATTATTTCCACTGGATCCAACTTTTAACAATATCCCTTGAGAAAGTAGCGTGTAATCCTGCAGGGGAGGCGTGACTGGAAGAACGGTGCACAAAACACTTACTCAGAAATCCCAAAGCATCCACAGGCTTTAAAAGGCTGGCAACCCCGATGTCTTGTGTAGCTTAGCTCAGAGTGAAAAGAAATTAAAGGAACATCGTAACATCTCCAAATTTCTGTCTTTCTCTAGAAGAGATGAATGATGAGGAAGACCATTTCCCACCAGAGCTGAAGGAGTTGCTGCGTGGCGTTAACCCACTGCCAGCTCCACTCGCGCCCTCAAGCGAAGGCGTTAGTTTTGACTTCCACTTCCATCGAGATCATGATGGAAACTTGCCATCAACTGATATGGTGGACACAATTAGGACCAATCGTGGCTTTGAGCACCTCCTTCCAAAAGTCCCAGAACCAGAAGAAGTTCAGGGTAGCGTTCATGTTGCCCTGACGGTGAAGTGTGATGACACGTCCATGATTGTAGCTGTAGCAAAAGACTCACTGGAGGTTGGTATGATCTCTTAATTTCACATTGGAACAAACCAGGATAGAGTGATTTGACTATTGAATAAACTATGGAGTGTGTTGTGTATTAAACGAAACCCCCACAGCTACAAGGGAACATATGGTTGACATTATCTGCCCAACCAGTGATCAGTCCTCTGCTTTTGTCCCAAGGCTGTCAAAGGACTGCATGCACTGCAGCTGGAATTGTGAACCAGTTGTTCCCGTTTAAGTCAGAGCCAAAACTTAAAAGATGATTAAAATATGCTCCAAAATGCATTATCTTCTTTTCTCCCTTTGGAAAATAAATCATCTAAAGTTACAGACAGTCATCCCAGCGGGTCTCTCAATAAAATGAAACACTGCAATGGTGCTCTGGTGTTTTATTTTGTGCATACAATACTTACCTTTCCACCAGACTGAATATTCTATAAACTAACTAGTCTGCACTTTTGGAGGGCAATCTTTTAATACAGAATTTTGCAAGATGGTAAATAAAAATGCTTAATAGTCAGATTTTTTTTTTAAAAAAAAACCATCGCTGTCATTTTGAGCCCTGATTTGTAGCTTGGGGTGTAATTTTGCATCGTGATCTCTCCCTTTTTTAGGCTAGCGGTTACATCGGGACACAACTCTCTCTGCTGGATCCTACATGTAGAGCTAAGACAAACAAGACCCATTTTATTTTGGAGTCATCGCTGCATGATTGTGGGACTCAACGAATAGCCTATGCCTTGGATAACGTGTATCTGAACTCTGTGAGTCTATTACAGCAGAAATAATTGTCTGTATCTTGCAATCATAGGGTTGTTGTTGTCCTGGTGATACTTTATTTCTTGTTAAAAAAAAAAAACCTAAACATGATAGAAAGGCAGGCTTAACAGCAAGAAGTCCCTGTCATTTCATGTATATGAATGCAATTTCAGGCATATTTTCTTGAGTAATGGCTTCTCGCTTTTTTCTCCTACTTTGGGAGGTAAATAGCTTTCCACAGTAGATGAAAAGCAATGAGCTTACATTGATGGAGCATGGGCATCTATTTTTTCTCTTATGGAATGGGAAAGCAAAAGTAGCTAGTATCTCTGCTTGCATCCTCTTTCTGCCCCACTTATTCTAGCAGAAATGCAGAATCCAACTTCACTGCATTTGCCCAGCCAGGTAAACTCAGCTGGGCTAATAGGATCTGCTTCCTGTTGTTGGGAGAGAAAGCAAGGCAAGACCTGCTAGCTGTTATTCTTTGTTTAGAACAGAACCCACTACATTTCAGAGACAAATCTGGAGGGTCCAAAGTAACTACTAATCTCCAAGTATGTAATGGGAAGAGAGACAGCCCAGTGTGGGGCCTTCAGAACAGAGAGATTCTGTGCTGCACTGGACATGCTTAACTGATTTTTCATGCTCCCAGAAGGGAGGTGAAGAGAAACAGTGCCACTTCCACAGCAGAAGTCTGGTTACCCATCAAACAATACATCTTTCCCTTTTCTGCAAGAGTGCGAGAGAAGGCCGCAAAGCCAGCTGTCTTGCCTGAGCGCCTAGAGGCAATTCTTCCAACCAGGAGAGTGGCTATTTACAAGCCTGGATTAATGTTCTTGAATCTAGTGGTGTTTAGGATGGAAACAGACAGCTTGCATGTCTTATAACATCTAGTTCCTTTCTCAGGATCAGACTAGATCTGTAAGAGTTCTCCTATTGTTGTTCAAGCGAGTTGTTGTTGTTTTTGTTACATATGAACAGTGGTTCAGTAAGTAATAGCTTGTTTGAGGGCCTGAACTTGGCACATCAACCTGGCAGCTCTCAAATAAGTTTCCATTGTAAAGAAAAACGTATGGCATGGTTACCTAGCACACACTAGTTTTTGTTAAGTGCATTTAAAGTTACGGTTAATATATGTTCAGCACCTGAAATTTGAATCCAAGTGCATAATCTGATTTTCCAAGTAGCTAAGCAGGTATGCAAGAAATCATACGCCACTTCTAAGATTTCTATCTTTAGCACTAGCTCAACATTTTCACAATGATCGTGAATAGATGTTGGCCAGCTCAGGTTAACAGAAAGGGACATCTCTTGGCTTATGAGATTTCAGCACATAGTGGCAATTTTGGCATATACTGAAGGGCTTATTGTCCAACTCAAATACAGTGCAGGCAACCTGATCAGACATAACCTAGTCCAATTTTAAAAAGAGAAAAACTCCAGAAATCCTTTATTTGGCCAGACCTTCTGGCTGTTGATCTAGAGATGTACCCAACCAAAAACCATGGATCAACAGGCTGTGGAAAAATGCACATCTGGATCTCAATTCAGCAGTTGCCCCGCCATTTTTAATGGTGGGTTAACCCAAAACATGCCAAGACTTAAGTTTTACTCAAGATCCAAAGCTCAGATTTTTTTCTGAGTACTGAATCTCAGGCCAGTTTCAACACCATCAAAGCAGATATAGAATTACGCAGTAAACGCCTGAAAACAGTACAACTGCTCCTTTGGATAGCAACAACCCCGACATCTGAGCAAACAGATGAAATTGAGTTAAGGAAAAGCTGAATAGTCAGGAAATGCAGAGGAAGGGAATATGTGGGGAATGTTTGTGTATGAAAAGTGGGCAGGAGATGCCTAACGCAGCCCAGTGTGGGAGTTATAGCAGGATACAGAAATGAGAAGGAAAACTAGAAAGCAAAAGAACTATTTTAAAGGAAGGGTTAGAAATGTATGTACGTTAAAAAAAGAACCGCCATGTCAAAACTCTTGGCCCAATTGTATCTTGTGCTGATTTACTGAAAAGTAGGGTGTATACCAGTCCAGTCCAGTGAGCCATTGCTTGTTAACAATGCTGAGTACATAGCTTTACCAGAAGCAGAGCTGGGGCTGCTGGTATCTTCATCTACATACCAGTGCCCAGACTGCAATACTTTTATTGCTCAAGCAGGCTCCAGATTTGGAAACAAGCTGAAGGCATTTCCTTTTACTTGCTCCAAGCTTGCCTTTAGAGTTTCAGTGGTGGGCTTATTGGAAAGATGGGGGTTCAAATCACTACTAAGTCAGTGCTGATCTTGCACCAGTCACAGCCTCACTTACTGCACAGGGTGTGAGGATAACAGGGAAGAAACCACCTTGGAAGAGCAGGGTGCAGATGGGTTAAACAGTAATCCCTGTAAGGGTGCTCTGATAATACGATTAGCTTTTCCCACAAGCAATGTTTCTTGGTCCATGTTTCTGACTCAAGGGGGCAAGTGAGGTGGAACTCCTCCCCAAACAGCTTTGATAGAATGGCATGTTTTCTACTCTTTTCTTTCTTTGTCAAAGATTGTTATCCATGTGCCGTCACCAATTGAGGCCAGTGGTTGGGCGGTTGACTATGAAGACATGGAATCAGGGGATAACGGATTCCCTGGGGACACTGATGAAACAGACGTCGTCATTTCCAGCAGGACTGAAATTGTTCGGGTATGTAACAATTATCCACAGTCTGGCTGCATAAAGAAAATTTGGAACAGGGGCGAAACTCACTATGACCTTGACTCTCAGAGTGTGGAGTGAATCGTCCCAGTGGTGCACAGGCAGTTGTGAGCTGAGACACTAACTTCTCCTGATGCCTATGCAGTATATGCCTTCATGTACACCCCCCCCCAAAAAAAAAAACCACCAGAGAAGCGCAGAATCCAGAGGTAGCAAACCTTTTTGCTTCCTTTTCAAAGCAGTTCTAGAGGCTTTCTGCCCATGCCCTTGCATGGTGAACAGTAACAACTTCCCCATGATTTTTTCATTTTTAATCCTTTATAAGCCTTTTGTCCTCTTTGTTGTGTGCCCTAAAAACCTCAAAGCATGCCATGAGCCCATATTGATTTAGTCCTCCTTTCTGTCCCCCTTCCCTGCAAAAAAAAAAAAAAAAAATCTGTCCGTTGTTGGGCTCTGGAGGAAAGTGAGGACCCTTAAAGTTTCTGCTTTGTTCTGTGTACGTATAGACTAGATGGGAGTGATTTTCTTTTATCATGAAAGAGTCAGAAAGTAGCCATGTTAGATTGCTGTGGAGGAGTGTGTGGGGTTGGGGGGGCGTGTCATTGTAGTACCAGACATGGGCAAATTAGAAAGCCAAACAGAACAGGAGGAAGGAATCACTTCTTAATCAAGCACTGAAGAAATAGTTGGACCTTGGCAATTTTTCCATTTTTGTGAACCACTATTTATTTCCAAATACTGTATTGAAATAAACACTTCTGTATACTGGTCTATATCCTTTTATGTGAGTGTGCTGATTGTATGTGTTGGCAAAACACTATGGCTTTAATTCAATGTCTTGCTCCTCCAGTTGTTCTGTCTCCTCCCCCAACCCCCATAGAGCCCATTCCAGGGGGTGCACAGGGGAAGGAGAGGAGGAAAGTCCCATCGCACAAGCAGAAGTCATAGAATCGTAGATCAGTGTTGGAAGGAACCCTGAGGATCCTGTAGTTCAGCCCCCTTCAATGTTGGAAAATGTAGCTGTCCCTTATGGGGATCAAACCTGTGGCCTTGGTGTTATCAGCATCATGCTCTATCTAACTGAGTTAATTAAAGTCCCTACACAAGACTTCGCTGACGAGGCTGGTTAGATGAATCCCTCTGCCCCTATGACCCCCCAACAGCCACAATGTTATTTCTCCTCCCTGCAGCCTTAATTTGTTTTGTTTTTCTTGCTTTAGTTCAACTGCACATTCCACCAGCTGAAAGCTCCTAAATCTCCTAAGTTCTATTCACCTGAATCGCGCATCGGCAATGTCACCTTCGGCATGGAACTTTACGAAACAGGCCTCTTCCGTACCCCAACCCAAGGGTTCTTCTCCGTTGCAGAGAACGGCCAGATTTTTGTTGAGGTAATGAACTGTGACAGAAATGGAAATCCATGAAATGTTCTCCCAGAACATGGGAGCTCAGCTAAGTCTGTTCTTGCCTGCCCTGAGCTGCAACTGCGCTGTCGCCTCAGGCAGACAGATGTATTCTCTTGCGGTTTCTGAAAAGGGAAATTGTAGAGATCATGAGAGAGAGAGAGAGAGAGAGAGAGAGAGAGAGAGAATGCTTTTTGTAGCAGAGACCAAAGACTCCTCTCTCAGCATGGACAAGCTCAATGCAAATACATGTGTCACCCTCGTCAAAACCTCTGTGAAAGAGCAGCCATTGAAGACGGTTGGCTCTTTGGCAAAGTACAATCAAAACATTTTTCTAACATTAGTACAAAGAGCCATTGGCAAAGCATAAGAATCCATTTTGTTTAGCAGTGTGGCTTAATTCCACCTGCAAGAGAGCAATATTTTCTGTCCCAGACCTTAGGCAAAGCTGGATTGAGACCCAGATGTTTATAATGCTGCCCTTCCCCCAATGAGTTCTCTATTGCCACTCACACACTTGTATCCTCATATCAACCCTGGGAGATGGATTAGGCTGAGAGTGAGAGGGACTGGGCTTTGCGGATGTAACCAGCCCTTGTTTGATTCTAACCATTACACCACACTGACTCTTGTGCTGTTGGAAAGTTCACACAGCTGCACTGAGCTGGAGAGACAACAGGTACAAGGCAATATCCCAGATCTGGCTACGCTCACTATGGGTTTGGGCATGGAAGTACTTAACCACATATATGTCCTGCTCTTACTACTGTTGTTGTTGT
Source organism: Lacerta agilis (assembly GCF_009819535.1). Classification (NCBI taxonomy): domain Eukaryota; kingdom Metazoa; phylum Chordata; class Lepidosauria; order Squamata; family Lacertidae; genus Lacerta; species Lacerta agilis. The sequence continues at coordinate 23,650,237 of NC_046317.1, forward strand.
TGTTCAGTCGTTCAGTCGTGTCCGACTCTTCGTGACCCCATGGACCAGAGTACGCCAGGCACGCCTATCCTTCACTGCCTCTCGCAGTTTGGCCAAACTCATGTTAGTAGCTTCAAGAACACTGTCCAACCATCTCATCCTCTGTCGTCCCCTTCTCCTTGTGCCCTCCATCTTTCCCAACATCAGGGTCTTTTCTAGGGATTCTTCTCTTCTCATGAGGTGGCCAAAGTACTGGAGCCTCAACTTCAGGATCTGTCCTTCTAGTGAGTACTACTGTACTTCCCTACAAACTGGAAGGGGCAGCATGGGACAAGTGTGCACATGGAACAAGTGTTTGCACTGCTGTGGTCTTGACTCTCACTGGCTCAGTGATGTGCCCCCTGAATGTCTGATGTCTCCTTCATTTCCCATGTTTGACTGAACAGCCCTACCCAGTCACACTACTTTTTTTAGTGCCCTCTCCTCTCCTCTCCTCTCCTCTCCTCTCCTCAGAAAATAGACAAAAAAGACTCCAGAGAGTCGCTGAATGATGGGATTTTTACGAATACAACTGCAGGGGGGGGGGTTGACAGACACTGCTAGGATACAGTTTTGGATTTTAGAGTTCAGAAAGAAATGGTGGGAGGGCTCTGCCTACCTTGCAGTTGTGACCATCCTCCCATGATGGCCCCAGGGATACCCTCCCAGGCAGGCCCACTAAGTGGGGCTGGGCAGCTGGGTACACTTGCCCCGGGCCTCAGAGGGATAAGTTGGCAGCCCTGCTAGGGGCCTGCCAGACTTACACTGTCATGTTTGAGTTTACAGCTTTATTCTAACAAGACTCCCGCCTCAGACCAGCTCCGCACACAATTGTGACCCTGATTGGAAATCCCTTTAAATGCCATTAAATGGATTAGAAGGAAAATATTCACGGGAAGGACCACTCCCACTTTTATGTTTGGGTGCACTTTTAACTTATTAGTATTAGTATTAGTATTAGTATTAGTATTATTAAAATGTGCATACTGCCCTATACCCGCAGGTCTCAGGGAGGTTCACAGGATAAAATCACAAGCTAAAAGCATGAAATACACAATCAAAATAAAAATGTAACAACCCAATAAACAACCCATTTACCTACTTGAATTGTTTCCTCAGCTTCCAGCTATACAAATGAGTTCCTTTGCAATTTGTATGTTGCGCCCCTCTCCCCCCACCCCCACTGTGGCATTTGCAGCATTGTGTAATGCTGCTCTGGTACACCTCAGGCACCACAGTCTCCAGGCCCGAGATCAGGAGCGTGTACCACTGTGGCATGCAACTAGCAATACTTTTGTGGGAGCAGTTGGAACGGCCCCTGGGGAGGAGCTGCATATTGGATGCTCTCTTCCCTGTCTCAAGAGCTCTAGTCCATCTTGCCATCAGCACCAACAATTTGTTGCATGGCAAATGGGCTGTGTGCTCTCCCAGGCTCTGAATATGCTTGAATTTTGCCTGGACTCAGCTTCCGGCTCTGGCACAAAGAGTAGTGCCAGGGAATGGAGAATGTGTGTGGATTGTGCCCTAGGTCACAAAACTGAAGCAGCACTGAAACACAGTTCAGATGGCCCGGGTGTTTTTTAAACAGTTTGTTTTTACACTAATAAAAACGGTAATTTCTTTTGTCATTATTGGATGAATCCCACTGACTCCAGATCTCCAGTTGGCCCAACTGTTAGTTCTTTGGACAGATGTTCTAATTTTTTCATCACCTGTCCTGGCACAAGCTCTGTTTTCGTCTTTCTACACAGTGGAAAATTTATATCTGTGCCCGACATCTGTTCCCCATCCCACAGTGACAGAAATTATTTTTTTGTTTTGTTTTCAAAATGCTAGTCTGTACAGTCAATAAATTGTCTGTGATATAATCTACAAGAACTCTGTTTCTTTCCTCTGCACAAACACTTAGAACAGATTTGTTTTCTTTATTTACACGCAATGCATAGGGACCTCTGCTTCACTATCCTTGGAATAATAGCCTCGGTTTCTTTTATTTTGAGAAAATGGATTATTTAAAATTATAACCTGAATTGTCGCAAGGGCAAAGGATTCATAATAGCAATTTTATGTACAGTTCCTCTTACTGATGGGCCTACTCTCTGTATGAGACAGAGCAGAGAGTTTTGGTCCAAAGTAAAAATTTAAAAGTTAATTCCAATAATATGGAAGTAGGCCATTGGCAGTTGCCATTTTTTTAAGGACAGTAGTTTTGCCCCTTTAATAACGGTATGAAGTCAAAAATTCACAGAACACACACACCATATTTGCCTTTCAATGAAAGACCGTTCTAAGTAGAGGTGGAATAGTTCCCCATTGTAGTGTGCTACTCCAAGTAACTCTCAAACACAAGGGTAGCCAATGTGTTCCCATCCAGAGGATGTTGGACTACAACTCCCATCAGCCCCAGCCAGCATGGCCAAGGCTCAGGGATGATGGGAGCTGTGGTCCAACAACATCCAGAAGGCCCCTTATTAGCTATACCTGCTATTTCAAATGGGTTGATAGCATGCAGTCTTCAGGCTCTTGTTTGCCCCTATAAGAATACCTCATGTTTAAAAACTAATAAAAAAAACTCACCCTAAGTTTCTAACTCTTATGGTTGCAGAGAAGTGCTTAAAGAAAACAAGGAAGCAAGTAAATATAGGCTAAATCCTGTTAAGTGTTATGCACTGCCATCCTAAGCAACTTTACTCAAATAAGTGCCATTGTGCTCAATAAGGCATGCTTACTCCCTAGTTAGTGTGTTTAGGATTGCAGCCAAAAGCTGTCATAATTTCTAAATCCTATGTCTCAAGTTTCCTTGAGGATGAAGTGGGTTTTCTCTTCAGTTTTCCAAAGTAAGATTTTTTTTTAACTGCCATTTTTTGAAGCAGTAGTTGGGCATCACATGTGGCATGTCAAATACACATGCCAACTAGTTATCCTTAGCAGCAACCATCTGTTTTGTATTCTGATTCTGACATAGAGCTTAAAGCTGATTAAATTGCCCTTTGCTCTAGGTCCTCTTCCTTGGATGTCTAGTATATGAAGGTAATTTCATATCCAGAGCACATATGGCGCCATAATTACAATGGTATGGTTTCACTGTTGGGTGTTGCTCCAATACAACTGCTATTCCTCAGGCAGTGTTGGGGTATTTGGGGCGGTATGGAATCATTTGTCAAGGCACAGTCGCTACATTAGCACATCACATGAAGCCATGCTTGTTTTAACCATGGTTTGTTAGATAACCTAGGATAAGTCTAACTGACAAGCAAAGTGACCGTAGCTTGTTTTGCCTACGTTTGGTTTTGTTTCCTTATGTTTCTTGCCTTGCACTTCCCTAGTCATGTGAGCCTCTGGAAAGGGCCATCAAAACAAACCAGGATTAAGCAAAGTTCTGACATTACATGAAACCATGGTTAATGTAAGCCAAAATCCATAAGCAATCTTCAGGCTCTGGTGTATCATCCACAAACAAGCCATAGTTGGCTGCAATGGGTTTAGATGTACAGATAAACCAAAATGAAGCTAAACAAGCCATGGCTTAGAGTTTATGTGTTAACCAGGCCAGGTGCAAGGTTTGTTTGTGTCAAACACACCTAACCTAATCTCTGCTTTTTATATATTGCTACAATCCCCTTTTTTGGACTCCTAGCATGAAGAAGTTTCATTGCATTGTGCCATTTAAATGTGTTTACAGACACCTTGATTTTGAAAGATTCTTAGTGCTATGAAACCATTTCAAATGCAACAACTTTTTAACCGTGCTTCCGCAATCTACTATTTAGAAAGTGGAGATTAGGCAAAGGTGGAAATATTTTCACTGGAATTTCCAGGTGGGTACAAGGAACAAATGCCTATGAGCCAAGGCTAGCAATCTCTGATTTACTTTTCTGCTGTTATCACACCTGCACTGCAAAGCATTAAAAATGTCGATGTTTCTAAGCCAAATGCAACATATTAATTACAAATTCTGTTTTCTTCCTGCTGCAGATTTCTGTGACCAAGGCTGAAAAATCCCTGAGCTTTGCAATCCAAACCTGCTTTATATCTCCACATTCATACCCTGATAAGATGTCGGAGTACACCATTATTGAAAACATTTGTCCTAAAGATGAATCTGTAACATTCTACAACACCCCAGCTAATTTTCCAATGCAAAATGCACAGATGGAGAGAAAGCGGTTTAGCTTTATGTTTAAGTCTGTATTCAACACTTCCCTTCTCTTTCTTCATTGTGAGGTGACTTTGTGCACAAAGAAAGAAAAATATACTCGAGAGCTGGCCAAGGTCAGTATTTGATAAATTTCCTTAAGATTTAGAACACTCAGCTTGCATTTAACATGGAAGACAGTGGCCATCTTGGGCCTAAACTGAAAGACACAAATGTAGGTTAAAGACTGCTAGGGTTGATCTAGCAGCTATAGACTGGTACCTATATGAGTGAGGTATAGCATGGAGGGATCGCTAACAAAACCAATTAAGTAGGGTTGCTATATTCCCCAAAATGGAAAAATCAGGACAAAGTTGTTGAGGTTGTTTGTTTGTTTGGTCAAAGTTGTTGAGCCCTGGTTGCCATACGTCTGGATTTTGCCAATTCAGCAGTTTTTTGTTTAAGAAGCTAAGCTTTCCACAATAATCACGTGAAGCTATATTTCTGGGATCTCAGGCTGTTAAAACATAGAGGTGTGACTTCATATGATGGGAATTTAGTTTCCTGGAGGCCTTTTGGCTGACACGGGAAATGTCACTTCTGCAGCAAATCTTTACATTGGAATTGTGGCTGCCAGGAACCATTTGGCCGCCTCGCGTAACAATAGGTTGCTGTTGTTGCTATAGAATATTTTCCTTTTTCTAAATGCTGCATATACGTGTGGAATAGGACCATATTATATTATCCCTGCACTAAAGATAAAGAGCTGAAGCTGTGAGTTAGTTGCGTGCCTATTTTTGACCGGTAAATTCGAACTGAGCACTTGCAAGCTCACAGCTCACTCTCCTAACCAATGTTCTAGCTCTCCATAACATATGGTGACTGAAGCTTTTGTGCCTAAAGTGTCACATGTACACCCAAGTGTGTATTCTAGATATAAATGTAAGCATATCCCCCCATCGCACCAACCCCAAAATAATATAGCAGTCAACCATATATAAATATTAATTCATTTATGAATGATTGCAATTAGCAGCATTGGGAGAGTATTTATTGAGTTTTTCCCTGTGAGAACTGCTGTGGCTCTTGACAGCACGATGAGCATTTTCTACTAAATGGTTACAGGTGATAAACAGAAATTGCTTTCCACTATTGGAGTGGTCCAAATTTATTCAATGCTCTGGCATTAGCTGTAAACAATGCATTAGCATTAATTTTCCAGATCCTGCTGAGATATAATAACACTATTGTTTTTGAAATTCCATGTGTGAATTATTAGGTTGACCTGCCTTATGAGGATTTTGAAGGGAAATAGATGAGTGTTTTGACTTGTTTTCTGCATTCCTTTTATTGCTTGTCCTGCATTTGCATAGAAAATTCATTGCTATGGAAGCATTCAGCATATCTGTGTGGTGAAGGGATTTTTTCCCCCTGAGGAGAAAAGCTTTTCATTTGTTTTAAGTGGATAAGATCACCCTTTCTCAAATAAGTATACTTTCATATCAATCTTCTCTGGTTGTGTCATTTGGTAGAATTCATCATGGGAGTGGGACCCTGACATTGTGAGTTTCTCTGCCCATAAGTCACATCAGTAGCTTTAGCTGGTAAATATTTTGGGGGGGGGGCAGGGCGCATACAATATCCCTGCCCTGACTTGCACAGTAAACTGTGCAAAAACAAGATGCTGACAGGAAGCAGGGGACAGAACGCTTTCTAAGATGAGATCAAGGTAAAGGACCCCTGGACGGTTAAGTCCAGTCAAAGGCGACTATGGGGTAAGGCACTCATCTCGCTTTTCAGGCCAAGGGAGCCAGCGTTTGTCCGCAGACAGCTTTCCAGGTCATGTGGCCAGCATGACTAAACTGCTTCTGATGCAACGGGACACCATGATAAATGCCAGAGCACATGGAAACACCATTTAACTTTCCGCCACAGTGGTACCTATTTATCTGCTTGCATTGGTGTGCTTTCAAACTGCTGGGTTGGCAGAAGCTGGGACAGAGCAACGGGAGCTCACCCTGTTGCACGGATTCAAACCGCCAACTTTCCAACCGGCAAGCCCAAGAGGTTCAGTGGTTTAGACCACAGCGCCACCACGTCCCAGAATGCTTTCTACAGCATTGCCAAAGCAACATCTGGACCAGTTTCTTAATACATAGGATTGGGCACAGAAAGAGCTACACCAGAGATTGCATTGCATGGAGGAGAACCTTGGCAACCTCGATGGCTGATGGGTCTTATAAATAATCTAAATATTGAGGCAGTGTTTCCATCTTGAAATGCAGCTGCTGGGGCTTCCTTGGAGTATGATTGCCATGACTTGGGGTTGTGATAATACTTTGTTGACTATTCCTTAAACATCTCTGACTGCTGCTGATAGCGAAGCAGCTGTGCGCCTATTCTGATAATGCAGCAGTTTTAAGTGAGCCCCTGATCTCACAAGCCACATGTTCTCTTCATCCCTCTAGTGCATCCCTCCTGATGAAGCCTGCACCTTTCTTAGTGTTGATATGATCCTAGCAATGATGCAGAATAAGAAAACCTTCACCAAACCCCTTGCTGTGATATCTCATAAAGGGAAGCCAGAAGGTACTGAATACATTTTGAATCTTATTAACGGAAGTGCATTTCTTCAGACAATGTGTTAATACTTGATTTAAGCCCCCTCCCCCTTTTAAAGGCTCCAGGCACATAGAGTTTTGTTATATGGCATTATTGTTCCCAGGCTACAGGGCGCCATCGTCTTTGAGCGCTAACATTTGCTTGCTCTTTTATCTCCCATACATATTTATGAAAATGTAGTTTGGCTGGGAAAGAAACGCATTTCTGATGCTTTATAACAATATGGGATTCGTAAACATTAAATAATTCTGTGCAATTGCTTCCAGCAGTTCATTATTGCTGAGGCCCCTAAAACTTGTATGTAAATATTTATTTAGGCACCATAATTACAGTGGAACTTCTAATGTAAAAATATTAAAGGATGGTACAGTATATTGTTGTAAAGAGGGCGGCCACAGGGAGCATGGCTTCACCAGCCAGAGCCTAGAAGGCTTCCACATTTTTTCTCCCTATAGGAAAATGAGCTGCTTTTGAAACAAGCTGGGCACTTCCAAAAGCAATTCTGTGTGGCGCAGGATGTGATTCAAATAAAATAATTAAAAAGATATTCAGCCCTTGAGGCCTTCTAAATAGTTATTTGGATCCCGTCCACTGTGTGGAAGTGGGGGCCATTACAGTGGGCAAGTGGTTTATCGTCTTGGATGTGTGTTTCTCCTGCACACACTTTCCCCACAAGCCAAGTGCCATTTATGTGTAAGACCTAAGCCTGTTTGGAGTTGCGGAAGGTAAGTATTAGGATAATACTTTTTAAATGTTCTGATTGTTCTTCGTGGTTGATGTGGCCTCAAAGGGAAAAATAACTATTATGTCAAATTGTTCACCAGTAGACTCATGCTTCAGGGCCTTTCTTCAATTTTTATTTTTATTTATTTTTTTTGCCATAATTGACCATCTGTGGGTTGTTCAGGGAATAATTTGTCCTGCTTGTGTTTGCAAAAATCAATTCTTTGTATGGTAAACAGTGGAGAAATAACCGTTAACAGTACAGTCCTCTGTGCAAAATACCCTTTCCTTGGTCCCCTTTGACAACAGCAGCAGCAGGGATGCATATTTAAACTTATTTTTAAGACCTTTCAGTAAGCATCAGCCTTGCCTGCTCTTGTTTAGTGTTCACATGGCAGTTTAATTAGAGGGTTTCAGTGGTTTCGCTTGGAGATCAAAATCTTTCACTTGCATGCTAGGGCTGTTTGAAATTCTGGAATGCTTTCCAGGAAGATTTAAAAGCCGAGGATCAGCACTCCTTTAACCTCAGTCCTGCCGAGCGTGCTTTTTGGATGTTTCGGCAGTTCATGGGACACTATAGAGCATTGCTTGGGGGACTTTGGGGAGCAACTGTTTCTGTTTAGCAGCATGAGGCTGCACTGAGTCTTGCAGCTTTTTCTTTTCTTTTGGTCTCAACGCAAATGAATCCAACTGAGGATAATGCCAAAATATTTGATCTCCAAGCAGTAGAATTAAAAATGCATGGCTGTTTAAGTCTTTCTAGGCCTGCTCTGCAGTCTTCTATTGATTTCAGTAACTGGAACAATCCACTTGGGGATGGATAGTAACTTGGGTGGCAATTCTAACTCGCTAAGGAATTTGGTGCTGGGCTTTTTCAGTTCCTTGCTATTTTTTATTTTGCAACTAGATAAGAAGACAATAGTGTGATACAGAACATGGTGCACAGAGGTCAGGCTGGATTAATTGTGAAATGTTTGGTGGAATTTTTCAGCTGTCCAGCGTGGTGGGCAATAGCGTATGGATAATGTTTCTTTGTTGGCATGCATCTTCTCTATCCTGAATCAAAGCATCCTTTCTTGGGGTTAACTGCCCTTGTGAACGAACAGCAAGCCTTAGGAAAGGAATGGTAGTAGGTCTGCAAAACTCCTAAACAAGAGCATTTACATCTCCAAGAAGTTGATAATCATCTACTTTGATGCAAAGCAGGCCAGCTATTGTGTGTAGTGTTATATTATTGGATCCATTCCTGTTAGATCGGCACCAGAAGCCAAACACGAGAGGCTTGAAGGCTCTGTAGACACGGAGTCGGAACAGAACGTCCAGTTCAGGATGTCTGCAGTCCCCTCCACAAGTCACACACGTGACACCCATTAGTACTGATGGGGTGGTATGTCGCATGTCTGGGAGAAAACAAACCCTGCCAGGTTTTGTTCTACAATGCTCTTTGCTGCAGGCTCAGCTCACTGCCTTATGGAACCAGACCCCAATGGAATTCGTCAAGCACTTCGGTCCCTCTGACGCAGAGCCAGCTCATGGTTTTCTTTTAACCATCCACTTTTGCAAGGTTCCTGCGTCCTAGTATTTCTCACTCATTCCACACTGCAGCAGTGAACACATGTGTGATGATATGGGATGTTAGCAAATAATTTTATGATGCAAGTGTAATTAAATAATCACATTGCAGTGGAGCAATTTGATAAATTGGCACCTATCGTAGGTGGAAAATGAAAGACAGCTGTCCCTGTGATGGTCACCTATTGAACAGTGTCCATAATATAACTTAATACAAGGGAAGCTCCTTTCCTTTAAGCGTGAGAATTTTCAATCATTTCAATAATTTTGTATCATTTCCTTGCTTATCCACATGAATGCTGAATTAACTACTTAAAAAACAAAATTAAAAGTCCACCAAGTCTAATATATGCAAGGCTACCTTGTCTCCTATTGCATTCTTTCCACTTTAAGGATTCCTTCTCTTTGAAGCATGTTCAGTTGCACTCCCCAGGATTAACAAAACAGCTCATGTTAAGGGTTTGTTGTTGTTTTTTTAAATAGGACAAATAAGTTTAGGCTACGGCAAGGTTTATTTGAAAAGTTGTAGGATCACGGTGAGCAGGGAGGTGCTGCTGCTGCAAGGAATGATGTGTCCCATTGTTCTTTACAAACCGTCTTGCCCTTATTCTCCACAGATAAACGGTATTGTGTGGGTCAGCCATTACGTAATAGGTATGGATTGCTGCTCGAATCCTGTTATGCTTAGAAAGAGCAAGGTGCATGAGGCTACTGCTCCTGCACACAGGAAATGAATAAGATGTGGGTCCCAAATCCATCATCAACTGGAAGGAGATGCCAGCAAAAGGGGATGAAGAGCTGTTGTAGGAGAAAACCAATAGCAGCTGGGTGGAGATGCTTTCTCCTATGTAACACCACTGTATGCATGTTTTGAGAGGGAAATTGGTTTTCTCTCTGTACACCCTAATCCAGGCTGAATCAGTTCTGACCAGGTTTCATAATATATTGCAGACTCTGCACTGGAATTGCTGATGTAGTGTATAAAATTCTGCTGAAGCGAGGATCATTCATCTCTGTCTTTTTCCTCAACTTTCTTTTTTTAAACAGATAAACCTCCTTCTTACTCGAAACCTCCTGAAGGATTAGCACGTAAGTTAAACATGCCTCTCTCTTCTCCAGCAATACACCAGAGCGTTCTGGTGGTAAAATGTCGAACTGCTAATCAACTGAAATCTTTGCATTCATAAGGCGTTCATTTGCATTTTAAAGGACCTAGAATCAAATGTAATTACTTGCGTGCCTGTATTATCTATCACCGGAGAGGGATCCCACTGCTGTTTAGGCCTGAAACTATTCACAGCAGAGGCAGAGCAAGTAGTTTTTATGGAATATAGTACTTCTGCAGAAAGCCATTCTGGAGGGGTAGCAAGAGTGTTAGGTTTGGAAACGGAGGACTCGGGTTCAGATCTCCGTTCAACCATGAGCTTCACTTTGTGGCATTGGATCACACAGAGTTGTTCTGAAACTAAGGGCCTAACTACTTATTACAAGAATACAGAACTTCTTCCCTCCAGGGAAGTCACTCAGAGAGAGAGAGAGAGAGAAAGAATTTTTAAACAGAGAAGGAGCAGTGACTGTGGTGTTTTGGGGTGTTGTTTTTTGTTACTCCAAAGTGCCTTTTCCTGGAGAGAGATGAAAGGAGGGAGGGCTGGATATTGAGGTTCAGTTATGCATATGTAACATGTAGATGGGCCCTTACATGCCACCCTGGATTCCTTGGGAAATAAATGAGATATAAATGCAGGCAACAAGCAAATACAATCAAGAGTAGTGCAGAAAGGAACTTATATAACAGGATTCAGCAACTGGCCTGAATCCAGTTCTCCGAGACAAGGGCATGGAACCTTCCATCCACTTCCATCAACCACAGCCACCATGGGAAACAGTCAGGGATGATGGGAGTTGTAGTCCAACAACATCTGGAAGGCCACAGGTTCCCCATCCCTGCTCTGAGAGGTGCTGCTTTATGCTCAGGTGCGCGCGCACACACACATCAGTATAGATGTGGACGTTTGTGGCATTTGAGGGCACTGAATTGTCTGTCTGGCATCTTTGGTGGCACAGGAACTCGTACGTTAGAGTGGCCATTCAGGGAAGCCAGTTGCAAACGTAAAATATATAATAAGGCCTCTGGTTTCTTGATTAGCTCCAGATGTAGTAGTTAACGTATTTTGTCACTGAGCCCTTAGTTCCTAGAAATAATACATAATAAAACTGAGTCTTAAAAGAAATTAATAAGTATTGCATCATGTACATGTTTCTGTATGAAAGAAGTAAAAGATCAGGATGAGTGGAAGTTGCTGTCGTTTTCCAGCATGTGTTCAGAGCGATGCTTTCAGGGACCAGATGCACTCTCGTACAAACTGCCCTGCCTCTCCTGTAGGGAAAGCTCAATATTATGGCCTGGAATTGATTTCCATGATTAAAACATCTGCCAAAAGTGGGGGGGGGGACACAATTGTTTCTATTTATGCATTTGCTGACTTTCAAACTGGCACCGCCTCCCTGCTTAACAGCCTTTCTGCTCCCCCACCTAATAGACTGAAGATGCTGGGGAGCAAAATTGGCAGGGCACTAGTTTAATTATTTTTATTTTTAAATCCCTCCCTGTCCCAAAGGCACATACTTGAAGGATACGAGAATTTAAAAATAAGTCTGCTGACATTAGAAGATAAGTTATTTTAGTCCTACAAAACTGAAAACAAGTGGCAGCTAGCAGGAAATGTAGTGGGCCTAAAGCTTGAGCTGGCTTTAGGTGTCTCAGGGCCACATTTTCGGCCGCATCTAACTTCCACGCTTTGTTCCCATGGTTCATGCACCGTTGTCATGCTGCCAGGTGTGCTGAGTTCTGTAGGTTAGTCTTTCCTTCAAGTTGGCATTGGGTCCAGAAATATTGATGCACTCTTCAAGGGCAATACAGTGGCTCGTTTCAGCGGGCAGTTGTGGGTGGCAGACAAATCCTATCTGCTCTCAGAGTGGCCTACTAGCAGTTTCCCTTGGATTATTGTATTTGGTGCTATTTTTCTAGGGGGGGGGGAAGATGCCAGAACTCACCACGAACACCTCCCTTGTTCTCTTAGAATGGCCATGGCACCCACCTGAGAGGTGCCAGAACTGAGTTCCAGAGAGGAGTGGCCGAAAATAAGCCTTGAATATATTTATTTATAAAAATACTTGTATGCCACTATTCCGTTAAGAAAAAGAATCAGTGCTGTTTACCATACATAGGGAGAGGCCCAGAGGCAGGTGGCCATGAAAGGAGGCACAGGGTCTGTTTTTAGCAAGGGAAGGAGGAGGAGAATGAATTTGAGTTCCCAGTTCGTGGGTTCATGGGTTACTGCTGAGCACTGGTAATCAAAATGCATGGGGGATGCACACTCACACATTTTGTTTGAATGCACTCTCTCTAATTCTTTTTTATTAAAGCATTCTCAATAGAAGTACTTCTTGATTTACTTAATTTGTTTTCTCCATTTTCACAGCTGTCTTCCACGGCCTGGACACTTTGACAGTTGTGGGCATTGCCTTTGCAGCCTTTGTTATTGGTGCGCTGCTGACAGGAGCACTGTGGTTTATCTATTCTCACACAGGTGAGCATGAAAATTCTCTCTCACACACACAAACACACACAAACACGCAGATTGCATAATAACATAATATGTTGACTGTGGGTCACCTGCTAGTAGCAGCCAAATGGAAGAGTGTTGAGTCAGATTGGATCCTTAAAGTCTGGCATCTGCCAATCGTAAATAAACTGCCACAACAAATACCAGCCCAGCAGAGGATAAAAAAGCTGAGGAGCAGTGGCATAGCCTGGGTTGCCAGTGCCCAGGCCCACATGGAGGAGGGAAATGTATGGAGTACACATGCGCATTCAGCTGCCTAAGGCATCTATGTCACCCAGGAGATCACAGCCACAGAGATAAGAAAACAAGAGTCATTCTGTTGTCTGGAGAGGTCACTTCCTGGTTTATGTGGAGAGGCCATTTTCAACGGGGCCCGGTGATGGAAGTGTGTAGCTGTATTGAGGCAGCACCAAGTGCAGGAATTTTGCACCCCTAACAAATTTTGCACTCAGGCCAACCACACCCCCCCCCCCATGCTACACTACTGGTGGCCCGGAACTATGTTTTTGGTTTGGGCAAGGCTAAATAAGAATGAAACTATTTATGTTTGAACTGAATCTGTAAGAGGAATGGGTTTCTATTTGACTTTTCTGTGTTGTTTTTATTTTAAGTGTGAGCAGCAGGGAGGAAAGACTTGCAATTGGGTTTTATTTTAGTTGTGTGCCTTGCGTGATTTGTATATTTTGGATGTTTAACTGTTTTATAAAACTGTAATAAAAATCTAAGTTTAGCAGCGGGAAAGGGTATTAAATCAAAGCAGGTCACGTTGAGCCAAGCATGGCAAGGGAGGTCTTGCTTTGTACTCTGAAAACTAAGGATCTGTTTGAATGAACCAACGGTGACAGAGGGAGACTAAAACGTGTAGCAAACATTCATTGAGAAGCTATAATTTAAAACAAAGGGGAGTAAAATAATTATAACCATGCCCCAGGTGTCTACCAGTCTATCCAGTTCCTCCTCTTGAATAGCTTTTGTGGAGTGGCAAAATAAGTATTGTCAGAAAGCTGAAAAGAACTGGAAGCTAATAAACAGGGGCACCTGCAATTTTCCCCTAGGAGATTCTCTCAAATGCCATCCACCTTCAGAATTGGTTTAGGGCTGTTGTTACAGCAACCGCCAGCAGACCTATCAGTTCTCGATCCCTGTTTGCATGTTTGAAAATCCCAAGCTCCAAATGGCAACCGGGGAATGAGGCATGTGCCAAAGGAAAGAGAGGAGGGCAAAGCTGGCAGAGAATAGGGAAATAGGGACTGGCAAACCCACTCATTCAAATTTGACCCGTTTTTCCGGCCACATTTTCCATTTCCCACCAGTTGGTGGGCATCTCACTAGCCGGTGTAGATTTATGGCTGCTAGGCTCATTCCGTGTACTGCTCTGAATGGATGGAGGCCGAGGTGCTGCAGTTGGAGGCCGTGGCAAATGATGTTCGTTCCACAAGCAGAGAAAAACTGAGTTCTCTCTTTCCCCCACCCCTGGAAGAGGAGGAGGAGGAGGAGGATGGAGAAACGATTTAATCTCCAGCAGAGATCGGTGCCACCGAGACAAGGGGGCATAACCCCATACTTGAAAGGGGGAAATGCATCTGTGGAAAGCTGTCCGGAGATAGAGGAAAGGAAGAGGCGAAAGGGGGGGGGAGGGGGAAGAAAAAAACAAGACGATATATTTTTGGCATTCAGACTTTGACAGCTGTGCACGCCTTTTCCCCTGAAGACGAAAAGGTATTCGTTCTGCACAAAGTTAAAACAAAATGTATACAGATCATATCTGGTGCACTGTGGTTGCTGCGCAGCTCTGTGTAATAGTGGAATGGGTGACAGCAAAGCTGTAATAGGACCCAGCAGCTGGGAATACAGGCCAGTTTTGCAGTTTGCAGAGCACTTTCCTGGCAGAGGCTTGCAGGGGCCCTATTAAGGGAATGGAAGCAACTGTATTTTCTGTGTTTAATATGGAAATAGGGTGGCTTCCCCACCCCCAGCCGGCACTCAATGTTCCTGATTTTTAGTGCAGGGAAGCTCAGCCCCCACCTCCAGCTTCCCTAAACATGTCTTTTTGCTTACAGAGATGGCTTTTGCAATGAAAGGGGAAGGACCTACAGTTAGATAAAGTACATAGAGGATAAAGTGACCCATTCAAGTGAGGAACTTGAGAAAAATCCCAATATGTGGCATGAACCCAGTTATTGCTTAGAGGGTTTTCTGCTAAAAGGTACAGCAGTACACTATGCTGCAAAAAGCATCAGACTAAATTCTGATCTGCATTGCAGGAAATGTATGTGCTTTTATGGATTCACACCAATAAAACTAACATATTTAAATAGGTGTTTTTGGCATATCCACCTTCCACAAGATCATTCCTAATCTAGTCCCTCAAATAAGTGTCTCCAGCCGGACCCCTGAGATTCTGCCCTATTTCTACTCCTTGCTATCCCATCCCTTCCAGAGGCCTCTTGTGGAAATAAGTCACAGTTTTTCATTTTGCTCAATATGGGGGAAAGGGTCACTGTGATACAGGTGAAACTTGAAAAATTAGTATATCGTGGAAAAGTCCATTTATGTAAGCAATTGTTTTCATTAGCTACTGGAGTTTAATATATGAGATAGACTCATGACATGCAAAGCGAGATACGTCAAGCCTTTGTTTGTTATAATTGTGATGATTATGGCTTACAGCTGATGAAAACCCCAAAGTTGAAATTGTTAATTTGGGGTTCTCATCAGCTGTACTCCATAATCATCACAATTATAACAAATAAAGGCTTGACATATCTCGCTTTGCATGTCATGAGTCTATCTCATATATTAGTTTCACCTTTTAAGTTGAATTACTGAAAGGAATGAACTTTTCCACGATATTCTAATTTTTTGAGTTTCACCTGTATAGTGCAGCAAACAGAACCTTGAAAAGTCTGTACCAGTGAGACTTGAGTTTGCATTGTTGAGCTTTGGGGCATTCCTATATTCTTAACACAGGGCTGTTGCGAGGACAAATGGATGCTGTCTTTGAGCTCCTTAAAACAATAGCAGGTTATGAATGATATGCAGATATATAAATTAGAATCACAGAATTGTAGAATTGGAAAGAACCTCGAGGGTCATCCAGCCCAACAGTGATGACAAGAAGATTGTGGAGATGTTCCTAGTAATACCAAACTCTTTCTCCCTCCCCTCCTGTTTGTTTCCTCCAGGAGAACCGGCAGCAAGACAGCAGGTCCCCACATCCTCGCCGGCCTCGGAAAACAGCAGCGCAGCCCATAGTATCGGCAGCACACAAAGCACCCCCTGTTCCAGCAGCAGCGCAGCCTAACCCAGGGGGCGTGATGCAAGCCCTCGGAACCACGTAGGGGAGCAGAGGTTCGAAAGGAGCTGCTAGTTGCCGTTCGCTTCGAAAGGATTGGTTTGGATTCTTTGGCAGAACGAGGAAGGATTTTCTCCGTGGTCCTCGAACTTCTTGCAGCATGCTCTAGGCTCACACACGACAAAGCTACTATTTACAAACAGCTGTGGATTGTGCAGAAAACATCCTCAGGCTCTCGACGTGAGACACTAGCCGGTTCCCCCGCCATAAACGCTGCGTTTTCTTTACAGAATCATAAGTGCTAGGTTCCCCAAACGTCCAGGAGACACGAGGTGTGTCCGTAAAGGGATTTCAGTCTCATAAGCTGGGGGGAAAGGTTTTGTTCTCCGTCTCGTTTGATCCAGGGATTCCACCTCACCAGAACGAGAAAGCTTCCAGCGCAGAGGATTACCCGTTGCCATTATCGCAATATATACATCTTCATTGTTTCTGTGGTTTTTTAGCTTAACTCAAGTGCTGTGTTTGGCCCACCGTTATTTTGTCTGCCACATCAGGGATTTGCCTTTGCCAACCTTTAGCAAACAGAAACCAAAGTAATGTTTCCATACATAACATGGGGTGTGGGACATGTGTTGATTTGATATTTCTGATGACTTCCATATACGTCTGTTTAACCACCCCCAAGCCAGTGTGGTGTAGTGGTTAAGAGCGGCAGACTCATAATCTGGGGAACCGGGTTCGTGTCTCCGCTCCTCCACATGCAGCTGCTGGGTGACCTTGGGCTAGTCACACTTCTCTGAAGTCTCTCAGCCCCACTCGCCTCACAGAGTGTTTGTTGTGGGGGAGGAAGGGAAAGGAGAATGTTAGCCGCTTTGAGACTCCTTCGGGTAGTGAAAAGCGGGATATCAAATCCAAACTCTTCTTCTTCTTCTTGTAAGCATAATGCAACACTTAGTGCCATTTCAGTTTCTTAATTTATTTTTTTATTAATTGGAGCTACCAACCTTTGCACAGGACTTAGCCCAAAAGTCTTTTGCAGTACAATGTCTGCCACCTGCTACGAGTAGGCCAGCAATTTGCATACAATTTGCATGCAAAGCCACATGGCGCCAATGCGCACGTGCAGCTCCTGCACGTACAAACAGCTTCCCTTTTCACTGCATCGTTAGGCTCTGCTTCCTACAAGCATTTCCATTGTGTGTGCAGAACCTTCCCTGAAATTATGGTGAATGAGGGGTACCTGTATATGCCCCAAGTGCTGTGCCCCTACTGAAAAAGCCATGGGGCTGTAACTTGGGGTTATTGCAAGTAATATTAAAACCACATGTGAATGGTGAGCACTCGTGTGCTCCACGGTGGGGTTGGTTATGGACCAGTTTTGAACCTTTGGCCCCTGAATATACTTCTGCAAATGTGGTCATTGCCAAAACTGAGGAAAATATAGAAAATATAGTCCTATTTGTTGAAGGACTAAGCCTTTTGGTTTTTTGATTCACAGTGATCTAGAAGCACATTTTTAGACGCCAACGAGTGCAAGCGTTTCTAGTTGTGACCTGGAGACAACTACGGCTCTGTGTTTTGGGAGTGGTCCACAAAATATACATAGCTATCGTTGTCTTTTTTGCTGCATATAATCTACAATTAGCTCACTGTTATCGAAAATTCTTAGGTCAGAACTTCATTCTTTGCTGCTTCTTAAGTTTTTGAAAATTTTGCGGTGGTTTTTTTTTTTTTTAAGCATCGAGAGGAGAAAACTATCGAGCTAATTGTTCTGTATGACTCACCATGAATAGGAATGGAAGGGTTCCTTAAAAGCCCCTTTATGGTTGGTATCCGGTTGCTAGTTAGTCATCGCAACATTGCAATTGGATATCTCCCAAAGTAGCATTGCAAAAAAAAGAGCAAGCCGGTACTAATTTTCATAATATTTTTTATAACTCTCGCCTCCCACTAGCCTTAAAGTACCTCTCAAATGAAAACCGAAGGTTGCAATTTGAAACTGGAGGAATATTGAGTTGTCATTTTGTGAGCTGAAACAGTCTCCTGAATCCTCCTCCTTGAAAACAAAATAAGAGATATTCTCCCTTTGCAAACAGTTCATATAACCAGTTACAGGTGGGTAGCCGTGTTGGTCTGCCATAGTCAAAACAAAATCGAAAATTCTTTCTAGTAGCACCTTAGAGACCAACTGAGTTTGTTCCTGGTATGAGCTTTCGTGTGCATGCACACTTCTTCAGGTATCTGAAGAAGTGTGCATGCACACGAAAGCTCATACCAGGAACAAACTCAGTTGGTCTCTAAGGTGCTACTAGAAAGAATTTTCGATTTAGTTCATATAACCTTCAATGGGAATGGCTTTTTTGTTTTGTTTGGCCTTGCTGTAGCAGGAGGCACAGCAGGGCTTTGCTGAATAAGGTCAGATCTCTCCCCTCGCTTCCGGGGCCCATCCGAGAGGTGGCGGGACTCCATTGTGGCACGTTCCAGCTGGGGGGGAAAGCCCTGCCTAGATATAACACAGGGCCAGTTCCTCTGTTGCCCTTAACCCGAACCACCCTTTTAGCCTATTGGGTTTTACACTGGCAAAGTTAACAAAACTTCACAGGGGCTGGTGAACCGACAGATAAAAAGGCTCTCGGCCTATTCGGAATATATCAAGAATAAAATAAAATTGAACTTACATAATTCCCATTCTCAAAAGTGTTTGCGGGGTTGGATTAGTGGGAGGTATCTGGATAAGCAATATGCTACCTGTGTATTTAAACAGAGTGCGCTTTGCCTAACCTTCAGCTGAATGTATTAGATAATCATATTCTATGTATGAAAACCTTTAAAATGTCTTCAAAGAAGACTAGAGTCTTTTAAGTCCATCATAGCTATATTTTACTACATTAAATGTGGGCATAAATATAAATATATATTTAAATATAAGTGGCTTTATATAAGATGTTTAATTTCAGTTACTGTGAATTCTACGGTTTTATACACTCTTTCTCCTCCCTCTTCTAACCCTTCTCCCCATCCCACCCCCCAGATTTTTTTAAAAACCAGAGATATTATTGGAAGTATTATAAACTTGGTTGTTGGAATGAAAGGTTACATTTTTGTGTAAAATAATTAAATGTATATTTTCAAGAGAAAGAGATGCTGCATTATCAATATTTCTATCAAAATTGACTCTGAAAAGCTAGATCTGTATTTACAGACATACAAAACCAAAACAGGCAATATTTACAAGCAGACAAATGACATTTTTCTAGGCTTATGTTCAAGATCATAATTAATTCATTGACCGCGATACACTTAATTGTGAAAGCTTCAGAATGCTCACTTTATTATATACTGATTTTTATTATACTTACTTAAATGGAAAGTTATGGAGCTAATGGAAAATTCCTGTTGGTTAATTGACAGTAGAGCAAATGCCAGATGCAAATGGTGTCCCTAAAAAAAACATTTATGCTGTCCACGCAGTTATTTGTTAATTTGCTTTGATCCAGAGATATGCGTGCGCTAGGATGCATAAGCACATCTCTGGTTCCCATGGGCTGCTCCATTAGACTGGAGGAGCAAAAGGCATGTGCGCATTTCATGTGTGGATTGGATCCGTTCCCGAAAATTAATAGGAAGTTCTTGTGAATGAGAGAATTCCATACCTGCATTGCAGCTCTGTGCTCATCACTGGTAAAAGGTGTAAACCACAAAGCCATTTGGTTCAAAGTATTGCTGTTGTTTTCCAGGGTGAGCTATCAAGTCCTTATATTAGCAATAGTGGAGGGCTGAGTAATGCTTTTTTATAAACCAGCCATGTACTAAGAAAGGGAATTTATGAACAGATACCTTTGCCATAAAAGAGAACAATGGTTTCTTCCAATGCCATTGAAGTCTGTTTTTATGCTACAAATGTAAGCTCTATGTTTTGAAGTTCCTTACTATTTCTTGCAAGCTTCTTTTCATGTTTGATGTTGTGTGCTATTTCACTTCATGTTGTATAGTAGTGTTTTTGAGAACTTTGCATCGTCTCACTGACAAAGTGTCAAACTGTGCAAGTGGCCAGCCTGCACCTCAGTGTGTTCAGTGTGTCCGAAAGGAAGTTTCTTCCATTTTGAGTTTCACATTTCAGAATGATTTTGGAAGTTCAAGCATATCATAACTTCTGGGTCACCTCTAACTACAGGGTTTAGAATTCAAAGTAATTATGAAGTTAGTGAGGCAGGACTTTCCTTTGCAGAAGCCACACTGGTTCTTCTTTGACAAAGCTTGTTCTTCAATATATCCAACAAACTTAATATCACCTTCCTGGTTTCTCTCTCCCTGTTTCCTTTTTTAAAATTGCTCTTGCATCAGCTACCTTCCGGTTTTGAAGGCTGATGTTAATAGGCTGCATATTTTTGTTGAGAGTTTGGACATTTCACATTTGAATTCTTTAAAAGGCTATCAGGTGAATGCCTGGGCAACTTGTTAATTTGGAATTTGCTTTCAGCTATTGTTACCACCATCTGCCATTACTCTTCAGGCACCCTCGATAAAAAGCAAGGCATGTCCCTCACAACACTTTCCCGACCGACACCGATAGAAAGAATTTATCCTGTTTTTCGTCTCCTCCTCCTTTCATACCCTATAACATACATGGCTCATTTCCTGTTTCAGATACATTAACAGATCAAGATATTGGTTTTTTTTAATGCTATAGCAATTAGCTCCTCATAATCCTCGTTTGCTTGCCTTTGCACAATGCTTGCCAGTGTGAGGTAGGTCCCATCACATAACTTAAACTACTAAAATTGGGAAGGCAGGATTAAGGTTTCAGGATAAATGACTTCTCACTTGTTTCCCCGCCCAGAAACTGCGTACACACCAGATTACTTTGCTTGTTTTGTCCTTACAGTATCTAATCACTCACGTTTGACTTTCCAGATAGCTTTGCATTGAACAGTTGTTACTTTAAGGTCACATAAAGTCAACATGTCACACATTGTGTAGAGCTGACAAAGAGGCTGGATCTGGACACAGGTTTAAAATGTTATAGCTGTCAGAAATTAAATTGTCACAACAAGAGAAGGAAAAAAGCCCATGTAAAAATCCATATGAATATTTCTTTTGCTCTCTGCCGCCATCTGGTGTTGGATGTTTATAACGCATTCGAAGCGTATTATTGTGACGAATGTAGCCGAGTCCAGAGTTCTGTGTCTTACTTTGAAAGAGGATTGTATGTTGATTCCCCCCCCCCAAAAAAAATAATTGTTTATGATGATGTGTTCTTGTCTTTTCTATGTGCATCTACCTCATGCTTCAAAAGAAGACCCTACTGCTGATTGTAAGTGCAATCCAACAGGTATGGCGGCTTGGCATCCACCATTCATTCCAATGGGACTTATGTAATGCTACTCTACGAGGCCCATTGGAATGAATGGAGGAGCCATAGCAGTCCCCTGTCTCGGTTTGCACACTGTGTGAGAATAAGTGTAGATTTGTTTTAATGAGGCAACGGTTGTCTTGTTTTGTTTGTCTGTCCTGGGGTGTTCATGAAGCAACTGAATCGCTAACCGGACTCTGCTATTTCCAAAACACAATACGCTTTATCTTTTTTTATACAAGAATATAACTTTTTTTTAACTGAGCGGGAGAAATATGCCTGCTTAATCCCTGTGGCCAGTATGAGCACCCCATTTGTCTTTGTTTGTGTGTATCTCCAAATAAATAAATGAAAAATCTATAACTGATAAGTTGTACAGTTTTGATAATGCCCATGCCATGTTACCTTGAATCTTCTCTGCTTAATAAAGGTATAACAGTTATTAATAAAATGTGGTGTGTGTGGTTTTCCTCCTAAACAACAAACTGTTCTGAATCGTTTTGAGCTCTACCTTACTGAAAGAGGGCTGTCAAATCATACGTTTTGCTTGAATGTTAATAGCGGATTTGAACACTCCATAATGTGTTGGAAAAGCAGGAGATAGCGAGTGGCACCATCTTCCCCTTAGTGAGTTGTGTTGAACTCCTTCTAGACCCAAAAGGGAGTTATAATTAAGTATATCTTAGCACTGTATGGTTAAAGGCCACAGCAGCATCCCTTTACATTCCCAACAGTTTTTTCTATTACTTTTTTTTAATCATTACAGTGCCTTCGTCTAATACTTCTGAAGCCCATTCACGTCAAGTCAACAAGAAACCATTTGTGCAGAAACTCCTTAGGTGCATCAAAACACACTCCTAACTAGTCATCAGGAGCCTCATATGAAAGGCAGAGTCACTTCTGTGATTGGCTACCAGTACATAATAATAATAATAATAATAATAATAATAATAATAATAATAATAATAATAATAATAATAATAATAATAATAATTTGTTATTTATACCCCGCCCATCTGGCTGGGTTTCCCCAGCCACTCTGGGCGGCTTCCAACAAAATATTAAAATACAATAGTCCTTAGATATTAAAAGCTTCCCTAAACAGAATCTTCCTGTTTGAAGGAGAAGGTTGTATTAGGGTTACCATATTTCAAAAAGTAAAAACCCAGGGACACACACCGAAAAGATAATTGTTAGAGCTTTTTGGGGGCTGGACATTCAAGTATGGCCCAGGCAACGTTAGTTGAGATGGCATTGGGACAATCTTGTGAAATCACTTTCAGCTAGCCACGTGTTGCATTTAAAGTCGCACTGATTTCAACACAGCTTGCTTCCACTTTTCGGCTCTGCGTTGAAAATGTTTAATCTAGGGCTCTTAGCAATGTGCTTTCATGCCACCACCCCGATGAATCATGAAGTTATTTCATAACAAGACACAGACCATTGTTTGTGTAGAGTTATAGCTCACAGAAGCACAGAAGATACTATGTACAAAATAAGCATGGGAGGCAAAGGAGCTTTTTTTTCTTCCTTATTAGAACATAGTTTTCTTCTCCAAGTTGGAATTACAATAAAACATAAAGCCTGTCCTTCAGTTATCTTGAAGACTTATTCATTTACACTTTTAAGAAAGGTTGTGTCATGCATTTAAGGAGAAAAAAGATATTTTAACAACCAGCTAGTTTTGTTGATTGCGTGACTCCAAATGTTATATATTGAAACCTTGGTATATTGCGAAAAGAACATAATTTTTTAAAAGTGCCATTTCCTGCCAGACACTTGTGAATGAATCCAACATTCTGGATAACAAAGACTATTAACGTGATGTCTGTTGTGAGAGGAATATAGACCAGACCCTTTCCATATATATCTCAGCACGGCCAAGACCGAGGCCAATGCTTTTTTTCTGATAAAACTCTAGAACAAGTCATTCCGTACAGCTGAAATTTATGGGGGCTGCTTGCTGCCTTTGTTTTTGTTCTTTATTCCCAGCGCCTTAACCTCAGAGCAGACCTTCTGAACTTATGTTCCTTTATGTGGATTGCATAGTGTGCCCACGAGCAGAAACCAAATTACGTCACCCACCTGCCTAAAAAGGTCAGAGCTTACATTTCTCTTTCGTGGATTTTCTCATTTACTGGAAACCGTAATGGAAATCTTTGCAGCCAGTGTGGAAAGGGAGTTTTAAGCCGAAGCAACATTTTTCTCCTGCGATGGCACAAACAGAAGATTTTTGCATCTCGCTTGCCTCTCATTTTGTCCACTGAGTCATTTTCTTATCACTTCGAACTACGTTGGAAAACAAGCGCATAACAGAAGGTTGGGAACGCCTGTGAACTGAGTTGCCATGTGATCGTTTGTGTAACTATCAAGTTCTCTGAGTATTTATATCTAAATTTTAGAGGAAAAAGCTTGGTTGTAGTTCTGTTTTCTTTTTATAAACCTTTTGCTGGTTGCTTGTTTTCCATTATAAATTGACAACACAGTTCCAGTGACTAAGCCACACACTCCACTTTAAAAATATTGTTGAAACAAATATATCGGTAGGATTCTATTTCATTTAAAAGAATAATGGATATTTTTCAGCAGAGGGAACCCTTCCTAATTGCTAGGCCCTCAGGATTCCTGAATGGCTAGGAACTGCAAGTCACACACTACGGAAGTACAATACAGGCTTGCTGAAGTCCATCCCCTTCAACATTTCTCCGATGAAAATAGGGACGTCCTACGGAAAAGCAGGACATTCTGGGATTAAAACAGAAAGCAGGATGGCTTCTGTAAATCCGGGACTGTCCCTGTAAAATAGGGACACTCATACTCTCCAATATTTCTTCGATGAAAATAGGGACGTCCCATTCCATAATGATAATTTTAATATTTATACCCCACACATCTTACTGGGTTGCCCCACCCACTCTGGGCAGCTTCCAACATATATAAATACATAATAAAACATTAAACATGAAAATATCTTCCCTATACAGGATTGTCTTCAGACGGCTCGGGGGTTGGATAATTCCATACCCTCTAAGATTTCTCCGATGAAAATAGGGACATCCCAAGGAAAAGTGGGACATCCCAGGATCAAATCAGAAACCGGGATGGCTTCTCTAAATCAGGGATGTCCCTAGAAAATAGGGACACTTGGAGGGTCTGGAAGAGTCTAGCCCTTCATAAAGCCATATTTTCTACAATGTGCAGTTTTCGGCATTCCAGGTGTGGAATTTTGTTGAAGCTTAAAGGTAAAGGTAAAGGGACCCCTGACCGTTAGGTGCAGTCGTGGACGACTCTGGGGTTGGGGCACTTTACTTGCTTTACTGGCAAAGGGAGCCGACGTACAACTTCCGGGTCATGTGGCCAGCTTGACTAAGCCGCTTCTGGTGAACCAGAGCAGCGCACGGAAACGCCGTTTATCTTCCCGCCAGAGCGGTACCTATTTATCTACTTGCACTTTGAGGTGCTTCCGAACTGCTAGGTTGGCAGGATCAGGGACCGAGCAACGGGAACTCACCCCATCGCGGGGATTCAATCCACCGACCTTCTGATCGGCAAGCCCTAGGCTCTGTGGTTTAGAAGCTTACCCGGGAGTAAATTTATATGTAAAAAATTCTTGAAAGGGTTTACACAGAACCAAGAAAAGTGTTGGATGGCAAAAAATCTCAAAGAGAGAGTTGGGGGGGGGGAACAGAGGGTCTTATGGAAATGCAGTCTTTCAATGATCATGTGACCAAATAAATCAAATTCAAAACCTGACCTTAGACAGACAATTGCTGAACATGGGAGTTCTACTTTTGACAAACAATTTGCTTTTACTGGAAGAGATGCTGATTCTCCCTTCGGTCACAAAGCCACAATACTTCTTAGGATTCCTTTGTATTCAAATAATATATTTGCCTACTTTTTATGCCCTTTACAAATATGTTGAGGTGTTTGTGTGTGTTTGTGTTCATACGTGTATGTATGCAAAGCCAGGAGATCAGGACAATAGTTCCTTGGAGAGGGCTGTCTATTCCAGCAGGCAACTCATGGGAATGCCATATTTCAAAAAGTAAAAACCAGGTGCTTTATTTGAGCTTTCTTTTTAGGAAGCCACCAAAATTGCTTTTTTTAGACAACCCCAAAAGTTTTTGAGCTTTTTTCCCCCTTACTTGGTAATGTCTGGACGTATGGCAGCCCTATTAAAGGCAATCTAAGTGAGAGCAAGTACTTGGTGAAGGGAAGAGTGACATGGGCTTTCTATTGGCAGGGGGCGGAATGAGTTGGCACCCTGTCAGTTCATGCCTACCAGAACAGATGTAAGAGGCAGCAATTTCCATCCCTTCCTCTGTTCATCTCAAACTACTTCTATTCTGCTGGAAGGGACATGAGTGGTGCTGTGGTCTAAACTACTGAGCCTCTTGGGCTTGCCGATTAGAAGGTCGGCGGTTCAAATCCATGCAGTGGGTCCCAGCTCTGTCCCAGCTACTACCAACCCAGCAGTTTGAAAGCACATCAGCGTAAATAGAGAAATAGATACCGCTGCGGTGGGAAGGTAAACGCCGTTTACGTGTGCTGCTCTGGTTTTCCAGAAGTGGCTTAGTCATGCTGACCACATGACCCAGAAAGCTGTCTGTGGACAAACACTGGCTCCCTCAGTCTGAAAAGCGAGATGAGCGTCGCAACCCCATAATTGCCTTTGACTGGACTTAACCGTCCAGGGGTCCTTTACCTTTTTTTTTTTTTTAACCTTATTCGGCTGGAGTTCTGCTTCTGCTAAAATACACATTCTTGGTCTTGCTATTGTCTGTGGCTAAAAGCGATCTAATTCCAACAGGAGGGAAATGTTTTTTAAAAAAACCCGACGTTGAAAATAATTTCATCCTTTACATAGCATTTCTGGATGAAAACAAAAACCACCAAGAATGAATATTGTTTATATTCACATGTGTTGCTTTCTGGTTTTTGCCATTGGACGTGAATTCAAATTGTGGGAATTTGTGCTCGCACTTCAATTTCGGACAGAATTCTCTGACATTGCCCCAGTCACCTCTGATCCTCTGCAGGAGGTTCCTGAGCAGAGACTTATTGGTAGAAAGAGTTCTCCAAATGTAGGAAGCTTGAAAAATACTGCCCCATCGGTCTTCAGCTGATAGTTTAGGACTCAGTATTGGGCCACAGCCTGGCCCTTAAGTAGATTGCATCAGCAGCACAGAAATACATTTAAAACATAAAACAGTTGGCAACTTCTAGAGGACAACCCCATGGTCCAATGGAATTGCTGTCTAAATGTATATTTTTATTCTTAAATACGTCATGCTTAAAATCAATGCACAGCTGCTGCGGTTAGTAGACTGTTCCTGATATGCTCACCACTGAGTCAAGTGGAAA
The DNA here is from genome assembly GCF_009819535.1 of Lacerta agilis. Classification (NCBI taxonomy): domain Eukaryota; kingdom Metazoa; phylum Chordata; class Lepidosauria; order Squamata; family Lacertidae; genus Lacerta; species Lacerta agilis. Next base: position 23,676,948 of record NC_046317.1, read on the forward strand.
GGCAATGGAACAAACTGTTCACTGCTCATCCGGATTTTGGGGTCTTCCTTAAAAAGCTCGAGAACTTTCTAAACCACTAGAATAAAACCGGATTTTCAAATGGTGTAAGTATATAGAGGAAACATTTAACCAATAGTCATCTTTATACAAACATTCAAGTGCAGCTGTTTAATGAGGTCTTTAAAGTTATGGCAAGGAAATCTTAAAAAAGCATATTGAGGAAGTTGTGGAAATGCAGGGAAATAGGAGAATTAAGGTCGTTGAAGTGCTGCATTAAGAGAATACATCATAACACTGCAGGTAAATTCTAGGATGGCGTCATTAATTACGAACCCCAAAATCCGGGATCCCCTTGAAACTGGTGCCGATTTTTTTACAACCATTTTGCAGTGTCTCGCAGCGAAAAACCTGTGTTTTTCAGGCCCCCCCCCCAATGGAGAAATGGATGCTCAAACTTGGGGATCACGGGATGACCCCAAACCCAACATTGTCTGATTCACTCCAAAACGGTGTCAAACATCGGCAAAAGTCTTGCAGCAGTTTTTTGTGGCTAAAAACCAATGTTCTGCAGCAGCCCCCAAACAAAGTCCTTGACACCCTAACCAGCAGAGTCTCAGGGTCACCCTAAACCCGACGTTGTTTTCGCCGTGGGCTCATTTTGTGGGGAACCATAAAATGCGTGCTTTTCACCGCCAAATGTTGCAGGGGGTGTTGATGGTGCTTTGCGCCATTTTGGAGTGAATCGGACGATGTCAGGTTTTCAGCAAAATCGTGACCCCACACAGCTAAGGCCCTGAAGGCTCATTTTTTGAGCTGCAGTGAAACGTGGGGGTTTTCTCTGCAAAACGTGGCGGGGGGCCTTTTTCTGATGTTTTACGCCACTTTGGAGTGAGTCAGATGACGTCGGGATTTTGCCTAAATCGTGAACCTGCAGGTTAGGGCGTCAAAGGTCCTTTTTCGGGCCAAAGCAATACGTGGGGTTTTCACCTACAAACATTGCAGGCGGCCTCTTGCTGGCATTTGGAGCCTCTTTGGAGTGAATCAGATGACATTAGGTTTTCGGCCTGCAGCAATGACAGAGTGCCCTAGAAGTGGACTCTGGGCCTGCACGATTAAGTCCCAACACCCACAGCATCCACCCACACACGCACACACGCCCAATCGCCATGGGTTTTGTTGACAGACTGCCTCATTCAGGAAACACAATGGCCTTCTTCATTTGAGCTCCAGATGCACTTTATGGAACCAGACGTTCCTACTGGGTTTGGAATCCTGTTTTGCTGGCGGCACCTGTGCACAACACATCAGCCCTAACTCATTTACCATCTATTTTGAATCAATGTCTTGTATTGGCGAAGTCAGCTTCCAAATGTTAAAAGCATTTACTTTCTGTCCTCCTCCTGGTGCACAGACCATCACCCTCTCCTATTCCTCCACCTGTGGGCTTCTTTTTCTCTCTGCATTTTGTTTTTCAAGAAAACCTAGGAAGGATTACAGATCATCACAGCTGGAGATTATTTCGGACATACCCTGGTAGTCTGCTGGCTCTCTCCTTCTCCTTCTTCTCCTTCTCCCACCCAGTTCCTCCCCAGATAGCATGGTGCCATAGTTTGGTACCATACAGAAGCTACATCTAGAGGGTGGGTTGGTGGTGAGTCCTTCTCAGGGGTGCCGACAGAGCTGTAGTGTTTGAGAAGCGAATCTTCAGTTTGGAGAAGAGGAGAGTGAGGAAAGAGGCACAATGTTCTATACAGCTTGGAACCAGAATGCTTACAAGATAATTTCACCTCTTATGCACCTCACCAGTCACAACACTCTGCAGGAGAGGACCTCTTCTAGATAGCATCTCATCAGGAGGTCTATTCCATACAATGTAGGAATCAGGCTTTTAGGGTGGTGGCTTCTACCTTTTGGAATGGTCCATTACATATCAGGCAGAGGATATTTCTATTATCTTTTTTTTTACCTTTATTGAAGAGTTTCTCCCCTTTTCAACAAGCCTTTGCCCTTATCCCAGTCTGTGTCTAAATTGTATGTGATATAGAAAATTTTGGGTGGTTGGTTTTTGCTGCCCAACACCCCAAGGGGCTGAGTCCCCTAAGTCCACGATTGGTCAGAGATGAATGGATGGAGGCAGGAGGCAACGAAAGCAAGGCAGATCTTTACTTTTCTGTTGCAACAGAATTTCCCTCCCCTCCTAGCAAGGAGGCAAGAAAGACCCCGAACCAAGAAGAAACAACTGTTTTAAAGGTTTGCATTTTGGCGTGGAGAAGAAGGACACACCCTCTACAAGTATTCAGAAATTACATCACACATAAGGTGGGGTTACTGTGGCTCAGGCAGGCTAAGGTGTGCTATTTCTGAGGATTTAGCAAGTTTCACATAGTTCTAGACACAGTTTACACAAAACATTAGCATTTGATAAGACAATCAGGATGCCGGTCAGACACCCCTCAATGCAGAGCATCTGGGCAAACAATGACAATTAATACAAAGGAGGTTCTGAGCACAATTCAAAGTGTTGGTGCTGACCTTTAAAGCCCTAAATGGCCTCGGCCCAGTATACCTGAAGGAGTATCTCCAACCTCCATCATTCTGCCTGGACACTGAGGTCCAGCTCCGAGGGCCTTCTGGTGGTTCCCTCACTGCAAGAAGTGAGGTTACAGGAAACCAGGCAGAGGGCCTTCTCGGTAGTGGCGCCCGCCCTGTGGAACACCCTCCCATCAGATATCAAGGAAATAAACAACTATCTGACTCTAGAAGACATCTGAAGGCAACCCTGTTTAGGGAATTTTTTAACGTTTGATGTTTTATCGTGTTTTTAATATTCTGTTGGGAGCTGCCCAGAGTGGCTGGGGAAATTATTATTATTATTATTATTATTATTATTATTATTATTATTATTATTATTATTATTATTACATTTATATCCCACCTTTCTTCAAACATGTAACCCACAAGGCCATGTATGTGGTTCCCAGGTGGTGTCCCATCCAGATGCTGACCAGAGCCAGACCTGCTTAGCAAGATGGTGGCCTCATGTGCCTACATAACATAACCTGGGTTATGAGAGGGAACTCATTGTGCTTGCTTGTCTTTGTTTTAGTGTCTCCTTTGTAGGTTGATTGAAGATTCTTCTGGGACTTTTTTGGGCCCACATCTTTCTATCGCAAAACTGGGGCACACCCAGGTTTGAACCATCAGGTCTGGCCCCTGTTGTGTGCAATCTGAGCCTGAGAAACCATTAGTAACTCATCAAGTTGTCCAGACATGATGAATAAAATCCCCGAATTACTCATCGATGTTGTACTCGTCTAGCATTGTGTATCCCCAAACATGTTCTTGTTCCCGTCCAACGCATCTGCTTTTATTTAAATCATTTTCCAGCTTTGTTTCTTTTCTTTAGACACAAACCAAACACTCTGCCCCCCCCCCACCCGAGCAAGCCCCTCCACCTAAGCCTGCTGTTCTTTAACAACGTCCGTATTCGGCTGCAAAACGTTCTAAAAAGAAACGTTTCCTTCGAGTTTGGTTGCCTGGAACCTACGCAGCTACGAAAGGAAGTTTACCCCAGCATAACAGGGTAACTATTCCTGAATCACTTGTGCTCTTCTGAGGGCTGTGTGTGGTTTCAGATTAAGGGTGGCGGCGGCATGCCAGTCAATTAGTGAGTAAAGTCTTATTCAGAAACAATCCTAAATGGGCTTGGTTTCATATTCAAAATGGGCCTTGGCAAATCAGAAGCACATGGGCTGTTCCATCGCTTGAGGACTGTTTTGAAGCAGAAGCAGCAACAGAATACTGAGCTGAGCATACAAGGTTCTCGTTTACTCCATAATAGTTTAGACCGAGACCCTAATCCTAATAGCATGTGAGCAAATCTTGACACAGGGCTAAAAGTAGAGCTCCCAGAAATGCTTCCCACTTTGCTCTGCTTCTCTGTAAGTTTCCAAGAGAATATAAGAACTGCCTTTCTGGAATACAACAAGGTCCATCTTGTCTAGCGTTTGGTATCCAACAGGAGCAAGGGATGGAGCGGTATTCACCCACTGTGCCCCATTAGATCAAGATTTGCCCATCCTTAAGTTGCTGGGAAAAACCCTGTATGTTGAGGTTTGGAAGCTGAAGGGGAAAAATCAAGACAAAAGCACATACAGCTTCGTTCCTCCTCTTTCCTTCTTCCCTCTTCAGTTCAATGTACTTTTCAAGGGAGAAAAATTGTACTGATCCTCACTGCCTCATAACAAGGGTGGGTGGGTGAGTGCGTGGGTGGGGTGTCTTAAAGGCTTTGTGGGCACCAGGCAAAGTCCTCAAAGGCACCACTGTGCCCATAGTGGCCACGCTGGCAATCCCAGTTGTGTGCAAGGTGCAAAGAGAATGCACGTACAATGTGTAGGTAGAGCATTTGTTGTTGTTGTTGTTGTTCAGTCGTTCAGTCGTGTCTGACTCTTTGTGACCCCATGGGCCAGAGCACACCAGGCACCCCTATCCTCCACTGCCTCCCGCAGTTTGGCCAAACTCATGCCAGTCACTTCGAGAACATTGTCCAACCATCTCATCCTCTGTCGTCCCCTTCTCCTTGTGCCCTCCATCTTTCCCAACATCAGGGTCTTTTCCAGGGAGTCTTCTCTTCTCATGAGGTAGCCAAAGTATTTCAGCCTCAACTTCACGATCTGCCCTTCCAGTGAGCACTCAGGGCTGATTTCTGATTTCAGGTAGAGCATAGTTTTGTGCTAATTCACAAAATTAAATATTTCTGCAGAAGCACAATGCTGCTGTGAACCTCGTGGACCAAACTGCAAGTTGCTTTTATCATCACCCAATTGCAACACGCGTTATAAGCTCAGGGGCATTGCACCCAGAGAGCAAATGACCTTCTATATCTTTTTTTATGGAGATGTCTTGTCCAAGGCCATCTAGCAAATGTTCCTTGGTTTTGGCACAGGAAATGCATTAGCGAAACACATGCTCATTTACTTCAAGTGCTTTGAAGATTTCATTCTGTATATATATATATATATATATATATATATATATATATATATATATAATCCAGATTGTAAATTTGGTTCTCTTCCAATATTTCAGCTCACAATGCTTGCAGAAGTCATATTCAAGGCACAGTTGGTGTGGCCTAATATATATCCCTCCTGCCAACCTAGCAGTTCGAAAGCACGAAGTACAAGTAGATAAATAGGTACCGCTCCGGCAGGAAGGTAAACGGTGTTTCCGTGTGCTGCTCTGGTTTGCCAGAAGTGGCTTAGTCATGCTGGCCACATGACCCAGAAGCTGTATGCCGGCTCCCTCGGCCACTAAAGCGAATTGAGCACCGCAACCCCAGAGTCAGCCGTGACTGGACCTAACGGTCAGGGGTCCCTTTCCCTTTAATACATATTCATTTCATGACTTCGATAGTTTGTTTTCTTAGTGGCAGGTTTTTACCAAACAAGACGAAGAGGGTCTTCTGAGTAGACCACCAGGAACCTAACCTATGGAAGGTCTTTTTATCAAGTTCAAGGTTCTGGCTTGGTATTGCCTCAAGGCAACCCAAGATGATCGCCTCCCTCACAGAAATCCGACACAAAAACCCATAACAATATGATCAATGATCCTAGGGGGAAAACGATGTTATTCACAAGATAAATAATAACGGGAAAGGAATGACCTAGCCTCAAAACATTAAGAGAAAGTTGCTGACCTTGTATTCTTAAACAAAGTAGAAGCATTGCCATAATGACAAATGAGAAGTCGGCTTTCTTTTAGAGATGCATGTAAAGAATTTCCCCCAGCTGGGTTACTGTTTTTCTTAAAAATAAATAAAAAAATAAACAAATATTTTAGGCTCAGAAACGGAGATTGGCACAAACATCTTATTTGAACAGGCAAGCCATGTTTTGCAATGAACACCTGCGTGTGCTGAGGGACTGAAGGGATAATAGAACAGGAAAGGGACGAGGGGGGAAATCTCGCCTGCCAGCCTCTCTGATTTTGGAAACCGTGACAATTCAACATACCAAAAGGACTGAGAGTCTTTTCCTCTTTTGGTCTATTTTCTAGGAGGAGATGTTACACTTTCGCACTATAAACTGTGATATCGCTTTTTGTACGGCACAAACCATGTGCCTTCCAAAATGGCTTGCCCTTTAGCGGATCTTCTTGGCTTTTCATTAGGTCTACCCAAGCTCTACCATGCAGAACCAGATGCGAAAGATACCGAATCAAAGCAAAGGGTGTCTCTGAGCACATTCTGAGTCTAGGATTATGGTCACAGGGCTGGAACAGGGCTGAGGTCACCATCCTTTTGCACATCCTCTTTGCTATTGTTAAACAATTTGGACTCAGAAACGCCTGCTAATGTCCTGCAAAACACCAATAGATCTACCAATAGATCCTGATACCCTTTGGTTCATCCTTCCCCTGGGAGTTTACAAATCAATACATCAAATCCCACAACAAACCCTATAATTAGGATTCCAAGCTCCTTGTCATGTCACCAAACCAGCGTATAGTCCCAGTTCAAGGGAGCCGACCTTTTTCTACAGACAGCTTTCCGGGTCATGTGGCCAGCAGGACTAAACCGTTTCTGGTGCAACAGGACACCGTGATGGAAGCCAGAGTGCACAGAAACACCATTTAACTTCCTGCCACAGTGGTACCTATTTATCTACTCGCACTGGTATGCTTTCGAACTGCAAGGTTGGCAGAAGCTGGAACAGAGCAACGGGAGCTCATCCAATCGCGTGGATTTGAAGCACCAACCTTCTGATTGGCAAGCCAAAGAGGCTTGGTGGTTTAGACCACAGCACCACCCACTGTCTGTGGAAAATGGCGGCTCCCTCGGCCTGAAAAGTGAGATGAGCGCTGCAATCCCATAGTCGCCTTTGACTGGACTTAACTGTCCAGGTGCCATAAGAGCAGGACTTGGGGGCAGATGTTGAGGAACCCACTCAGAGCTAGCTTGCCCTATCTGATGTACAAGCTAGAACCCATTCAGAGGACAGAGACCAAGATGACAAAGGGTCTGGAAACCTAGTTTTATGAGGAATGGTTGAAGGAATTGAGTATGTTTAGCCTGGAGGAGGTATGATAGCCATCTTCAAATATCTAAAGGGCTGACACCTTGTTTTCTTCTGCCCCTGAGGGTAGGACCTGAACCAATGGCTTCAAGTTACAAGAAAGGAGATTCTAAATAAACATCAGGAAGAACTTTCTGATGGTAAGAGCTGTTTGACGGTGAAACAATCCCCCTTGGGAGGTGGTGGTCTCTCCTTCCTTGGAGGTCTTAAAACAGAGGTTGGATGGCCGTCTGCCATGGAGGCTTTAGTTGAGATTCCTGCATTGTAGGGGGTTGGACTAGATGACCCTAACAGTCTCTTCCAGCTCTACAATTCTATGATTCTACGAAATAATCAAACACAGTAGTGGGTGACATGGTGGGACAACAGGTTTACCTCCTGTCAGTCACATCACTACTGCTGCTTCCAGGAGGCGGAGAGGGCAGCAAGGCTGGTAAGGTGCAAGTGCGCTTGTGTGAGCACAGGATTGGTTCATCTGGTGCATCTGCACTGCACCAACCTTGCTGCCTGTTCAACACTCTACCTCCCGGTAAGCAGCAGTGATGCAGCCAACTGGAGGTCACTGCACCAGCATGCCTTTTCTCACTGAACACACATATACCATCTCAAGAGGGGAGGAAAGACAGACCATTAGGTTCAGCCCCTAAAATGACCTAACTGCAACACTGAGAATGTTTGATATAGGATAGCTTGGTGAAAAAGCATGCGGGACTCCTCAAATTTTAATCGTGCAGACAAGGGAATCTCAGCAGGCGCAGCTGGTCATGCAAGCTACGGCTGTTGCATTTCCCTCTTCCACACAATGGCTAAATCTGCACAAGACGTCTCGCCTTTCTGCACCATGATGCTTCTGGGAGGAACAAGACCGGACCCAGACTTGGGCCTCAGCTTGAGAGAAGGGTCCCTGCCCATCCTGTTCCTTCTCCTCTGCAACTGCTGGTGCTCTCCTCCCCACCTGCAGCTTCTGGATGCAGTTTTCCACCTGTGCCCACTTTCTGACTCTCTCTTGCCTTGCTCAGTTTATTGTTTCTGAGGAGGCTGCCTCCCTTCTCTGCTCAAGGGAACTGACCTCCCGCGGAGCAGACGGCTGCTTCTCAGGAGACTCACCTCCCCCAACTCAGACTCCCCACTTCTTCTGCCAGCCCCATCAAGGACCTTATTCCCATACCTGGAGATTTTGGCAATGCAGTGGCTTCCCCTAATTCTGTATCTTCAAACTTGGAAAAGTTTGTTGGTTCAGAACCATAAACTGGGCTGGTGCCAAATACTGTCAATGACACCGTAACCAGTATTTAGAGGTTGTAGACTTTCTCAGCTATTCCCAATAGGAGTAGCAAGTGTACAAGCCATGTGTCCCGCCCCGCGCCTGAAGGGAAAATTGGTCAACTTATTCTATAGTACAGGATGCATACTGAATAATGTACATTGCTATGCATATAATAAATAATACATGCGTGTATGGGAAACAGCAGTAGCCCCATGGTAGAGCACATGCATTGTTGTGCAAATGGTCCCAGGTTCAATCTTGACATCTCCTTAAACCCAGAAAAGCTGCTGCCCATCAGAATAGGCAATATAGAGCTGTATGGACCAGGGGCGGCTGTGCTAGACAGCTTCCTCTGGTCATCATTTGTGATGTAACTAACTGCCTATCAAGAACCTGAAACACTTGGAGGCATCAGTTTATCTAGCAGATTGCCAAACAGTCTTTTGGAAAACGGGCTTACACTAGATGACAAAATGACTTTGAGGAATATTTTGTGGAAAGAGAAATGTGCTGTTGTGGTCTGGCTTCCTGATAATGACGAAAGGGTTAAAAAGGTCCTAGTGCAACAGAACATTGTTTACCCAAACAAGATTTTCAGCAGGAAAAAAAGTGATTAAAATACCGGTATTCTGATTTCTATTGGGACAAAGCATTTGTAGCAAAACCACATCATTTTAAAGTGTTTTCTGTGAACCGCCCTGAGACCGCCCTGAGACCTCAGGGTATAGGGCGGTATATAAACTTAAATAACAACAACAACAACAACAACAACAACAACAACAACAACAACAACACTTCCACTTTCTGCCTAGGGCTGCTGTAGAAAGGGGCTTGTGAAACGTTGGAAAGGCTACAGTCCACAGGCGATGGAATGCATTCAGCTGGCTAGATCATGATTGCAGCTCATTGTTTTGTAGAAAAACTGTATATACTTTCTTCCCCATCTGTTTGCAACGCCTAGCATAGAACAGGAACATACCGCACAATGCTTTTAATACCTTCCTTTTCAGTTTGCAAGGTAGGCCCCCTGGATCGAAAGGAGGGCAATTGTTTGGGGCTGGTGCACAGATCAGTTTACGTAACCCGATAGGCCCGGTAGCTTACATTTGCAAATATTTCTTGCTAATGATGCAAACGAGCAGAAGGGAACCTCAGTTCATTTCCTTCTTAGGCAGAACGGCCCGCTAAAACGAAAGAGGGGCTTGAAAAGTTCTTTCTGACATGAAGATCAACATTGAACAGATGGCGGTATGCAAAACGGATATGCAAGCCAGTGCCATTTAGCGTCCGAGAAAAAGTGCTGGCTCGATTCTCCCAACTTAACTCCCTTGGTACAAAGTCAGTTTGTGCAGGCATTATGGCGGGCACAGGTTCAGTTTGGAACACTGCCAAGGCTGTCAGTACCCATCCCTTTTAAAAACAAAACTTCATATATATTATAAAACATAGATGGGTTCTGCATCCATCAAATGGGGAAAGTGCGCAGAAGGATTAACTTTGCAAACCAAAATTAAAAATATATATGTGGAATTGGATACATTTTTTGAGGCTGGCGATGGTACAAAGACGAGACTTGGGTCACACAGCAGTTGGAAGATGAGATGAAGTATTTTATCCATCCCTCAACGCCAATAAACTAGCGTCTCCCTCGGACGCCCTGGTTTCCTCCCCTCTCTCTCTCTTCCCGTGGACTCTCCCTCATAGCTTTTGCAGCAAAACACATGCCTAGCTGTTGGGGACTGCAGGGAGATGAGTCCCTGAAGATGATGTCATACCTTAGTTTGAGGACATGTTTGGAGCGAATTAACTGGGATCCCCAACAGGGAATGGTAATCAAAAACTCCATGTAGCACTGTAGCCAATGCCTTCAGACTTCCCCCCCCCCTCCGCCCAGCTTGGCTCTCTGTCCTGGCAACAATGAATGAGTCACCTCCGTGATGCATCTGGCAACTGCTCATCAGGCCTAATCCTTTATCCCATGAGAGTTTTCGGCAAAGGAAAGCACAGGTTTTTGTCAACGCTAGCACTGTGACAGGGAGGAGCCGAAATGACCCATTTCCCAAGGAGGACCCACCATGCCCAACTTTTCAACACAATCCTTGTTGTTTAGTCATGTCCGACTCTTGGTGAACCCATGGACCAGAGCACACCAGGCACTCCTGTCTTCTACTGCCTCCCGCAGTTTGGTCAGACTCATGTTGGTAGCTTCAACCATCTCGTCCTCTGTCGTTCCCTTCTCCTTGTGCCCTCCATCCTTCCCAACATCAGGGTCTTTTCCAGGGAGTCTCCTCTTCTCATGAGGTGGCCAAAGTATTGGAGCCTCAGCTTCAGGATCTGTCCTTCCAGTGAGCACTCAGGCCTAATTTCCTTAAGAATGGATAGGTTTGATCTACTTGCAGTCCATGGGACCGTCAAGAGTCTCCTCCAGCATCATAATTCAAAAGCATCAATTCTTCGGCGATCAGCCTTCTTTATGTTCAGCTCTCAATCCTTAGCACATCTCTATTTCCATTGGAGAAATGTTGGAGGGTATGGAGTTATCCAACCCCTGTGCCATCTGATGGCAATCCTGGATAGGGAAGTTTTTTTAAAAAAGTTTCATGTTTTAGTATGTTTTTATATATGCTGGAAGCTGCCCAGAGTGGCTGGGGCAACCCAGTAAGATGTGTGGGGTATAAATAGTAAAATTATCATGATGGAATGGGATGTCCCTATTTCCATCGGAGAAATGTTGGAGGGTGTGCAGCTGCAGGCAACAGCAGGATACATTTATATGGGTCTCCCCCCAGCATATACCCACATTCCAGGAAAATGCAATGTTAGGAATGGCCTTCTATTACTGCCTTGGACCTGGGATCATGGACAGATGAAGTGTAATGTTATATTTTGGAACAGAATGTCAAAGTTGGCAGCCTCCCGTGCTTTGTTTCCCTCCATATGGAAAACATGACCCCAGCGTGCTTCATTTTTCAAACAGTGTATGATATGGGGGGGGGGTTGCCACCTTTCCGACTGCTATTTCTAGGCTGTCTGCAAGGTAGGTGGACAAACAGCTTGCAATCCTCAGCTTTTAATGTTACAAGCACATAAAGTACAAAAGCTGTTTTGAATAGGCTGTCATTTTCCTGCGCTTAATGAAATGTATGGCGTTGTAACCAGCTTGGCATTCTGTGGAATTGAGAATAAGCCATCTTGCCGTTCCTCCCAACAAAGCTTGTCGTTTGCCATTCTACCTGACAAAGGCAACTCGGAAGCTTGTCTCTCAAGTGGGCCTTATTCATTTAGTCAAGAAAAGGAGGGTTGCCATATTTTAAAAATAATGACACCTGTGCCCCCACAAAAGTTGTTGAGCTTTCAAGCTGCTTTTTTTTTAAGAAAGACCCCAAATTTCTTAAGCTTTTTTTTTTTTTTTAGGAGAACCAATTTGTCTCTGGGGCCTTAAATCGAGGCTCATACAACAACAAAAATAATATTTAGAATATAGATTTAGAAAATAAAAATGCGGCTCCCTTCTACGATTGGATTGAAGACGTATAGAAACCCGCAACGTATGAACAACTTGCGGATAAATGCAGGCTTGCCATGGACAAATTCAGCGATTTTTGGAATCCATTCTTACAAATACTGTAATAGGTTAAGATCTGGTGAAGTACAATAACAACTTTGTGAAGTAAAAAAAACACAAAAAAAACACACACACACCAAAAAAACCACATGATTTTTCGCCACTCCGGACATCATTTCCGGATGTATTGCAACCTCACCCTAGACAAAGATGTTTCCTCACCATGAAAACCCTTTGCTTGTGCCTCCTGCTCCTTGGAGTGTTTTAAGTTTCAGCATGACATTTAATCCATGTGCAGATTTATTCTCCTGTACCAATTATGTCTGTTTTGACAAACACATGGTACTATATCTACACCAGATGCTAACTAGAAACAGACAAGATAATAATGCAAAAACTCTTTCGAATGCAGTATTTTGGTACCCCTCTGTAGCTGGTGTACATTTTTTTTTAAGGAATCATTTATGTCATTAGATCATTTCATCCCTTCTATCTCTTTTCTTTTAATTGCTGGTATGAAAACCAAAAAAACCAACCCTCTGGTCCTTATTAAACTGCCTCGTTTAGTTATAATTCACAGAGGAAATGCCACTAAATATCTCAGCGAACATTACTTTTGCAGATATGGAGGATGGGGGGAAAAAGAAAAATTATTGTGTGGGGAGTGAAAGTGCTCAACAATCGCGTCTAAAATCCGGCAAATGTTCTTTAAATCGGTGCTCTGAAGAACAGACGGATCTTCCTATGATCTGCTGCAAGGCATTCTGGGAACTTTAGAAACAGCAGGAAATCATGCAACTTTTCTGGCTGTGAACTGGTAGAACCAGATATTTCATTCTGGCCTCTTCTACCCCAAACCCACAGCTTATTATAATCACTGCCCTGGATGCACTCTTAACCATGGAAATGCTAACTGATACAAGATCCCACTGGTGGCTTTTGTGAGCCATGGAGGTGAATGCTTGTGGGAGGTCCCAGGTTCAGAAAGACCAGGGAGATTCCTGTCTGGAACTCTGGGTAGTTGCTGCCAGTCAGTAAACCAAACCAAACCACCACAAACTGGCTAATAAATGTCAAAGGGAATTTACTAGAATAATAACTGAATGAAGATTGACTAATAACCATTCAAACAAGCAAAAACATATTACAATGCCATGTACAGATCAATACTGGTTTTGCCAAAAACATGGAATGAATTATATGCATGGTGAACATTTCAATGTCTGAATAACTGAACCATTCAACAAGTGGCTAAGCATTGAACAGTATCTTGATGCCAACAGAAGGTTCAAGGCAGTTTGTTAAAGATGAACTGAATGGAGAGTTCTTCAGCAGGTCTAAAGTTGACACCACCCTGACAGGCATAGTTTCTCATTTTGTGCTGTTTTGTCTGATTAGCCTTGAACTGATGAAGCTTTGTGGCGAAACCTGTTGCAAATCCGGAGGACAGGTCTTCTTTCATTTTCCCACCTGTGTTTATTCCATCACGGTGGTGGCTATATAAGACCTACTGAAGAACATTTCATCCAATTTCTTCTTTCCTTCATCCACCCATCGTTTTTGCAAAACCAGTATTGATCTGTACATGGCATTGTAATATGTTTTTGCTTGTTTGAATGGTTATTAGTCAATCTTCATTCAGTTATTATTCTAGTAAATTCCCTTTGACATTTATTAGCCAGTTTGTGGTGGTTTGGTTTGGTTTAGTGTCATATTATTATCACCACTGTGATACTTTGTGTAGTTTGCCAGTCAGTGTAGACAACACTGAGCTAGATGGTGTCAGGATGCTGTCAGTTCCCAGCTGGTTGCCCAGAAAAGTATAAAGACAAGGAAAAGTTTCTTACAGACCGTTTTTATTTCAAACTTTACAGAGAGAGGCTATAGAACCCAGCCTCTTAGATAATGGTGTTGTCCCGAGTGAATCTTCAACCCCCGTCTCTCCCACTTCCTCATTCGTCATCATCCTCACCTCCTCTATGGGTGCCGCTAAGTGCCCTCTGTCTTCCAGTTCTTTGCTCTCCTACTTTTAAGGCTCGCTGGGTTCTGGGAGATGGTGGGTCTGGAATGCTTTCTAGTGACAACGTGTCAGCCAACTGCGGCTCCAGTTCTGCCTGCTCCTCCTCCTCTCCCATTATTTCCCAACTTTCCCCCTCATCTGCCTCTGAGCTGTGACCTCCCGCAAACCACTGCTGTAAAACTGTATGTCAGGGGCTGGACTGAGGAGGAATGGTGGCCCTCCCCCTTCTCCTGAACCTTCCCGAGAACAGGAGGATAGTATAGATTTAGAACAGTGGTTTGCAGAAGGAAGAGACAGTTCAGAGACTGCAGAGGGGGAAAGCTGGGAAATATTGGGAGAGGAACAGTAGGAAGAAGAAACATCGGGGGAGAGACAGCTGAGGGAGAGACAGCTGACAGACTCAGTGTCCTTGGAAAGCATTCCTGAGCCTCCCTCTCCCAGGACTAGGCAAGCATTGAGGGTAGTAGAACAGAAAGCACAGATCAGCTGGTGCAGGGATGACATAAGATAAGAGAGACAGAGTGAGTTGGGCTTTACTCTGAGCAATGCCATTATTTAATAGGTACTACATTCCTTTCTCTCTCTCTCTGTGAATACTGAATAAATTATGTGGTAAGAACTCTTCTTGTTTAATCTGCTTTTTTGGCTGCTACCGGGGAAGGGATAGGATTCCCTGAACCTTGACACTATAACTGTCTTCCTCTTCTTCCTCCCTGGAAGGGTCAGGATGGGGAGGCGGTCTCCACCACTCCTCCTCCTCTGCCCAGTCCCTGACAGATGGCCCAATGGTTTGACTCTGCATAAGGAAGCTTCCTATGTTCCTGCCCTATGAACAGTATAGCACAGGTGTGCTTATGACACCTGCCGGAATGTGTCACCTGGGGCAGCTCCCTCTCTGCTTGCTTGCTTCGCCAGAGGCCTTTCTCAGTGGTGCTGCCTGTGACACAGCAGGAGAAGGCAAATAGCCAGTCGACCTAAGGCCAACAACAAGGAAGTTGCGCTGCCATAAATGCACTTGCCGAGGTGGATGCGCACAGCCAGGAAACTGGACAGAAGAAGAAGAGACTGCAACTGGGGTGGGCATTTAAATCAATTATACTTAACAGACTGTAGATATTATTAAGGAGAGCATGCCCAAGTTTATTTCTGTTTGCTAATTCATGTGTTTCCTTAAAATACAGCTTTACTGTTTTTCTAAATCTGGTCGGGCTACCATAGGGTTGCCATATTTCAAACAGTGAAAATCCAGAGGGGGGGGGGCTGCTTTTGAGCTATTTTAAGGGGAAATTGGCACTGCCAAAATGGGGTGCCATACGTCCAGATTTTCAGGAACATTTGGCTGATTTCTGCCCATACACTGTTGACAAATGTGGTATTCCGGATACATCCGGGAAATTCCAGGCGTATGGCAACCCTAGACTACCATCTGGCCTACCTGCCTCTTCCCGTCTTGTATGGGTTTGTTATGAGAATAAAATACTTCTTTGAGTCCCTTGGAGGAAAAGTGAGACCCCAAATAGCATGCATGAGCCCAAACAACGCTGCATTCACCTCCACAAAAGTGGAGTTGATCGGTTTCCTCCTGGTGGATTCCCTACAGTGGAACATGTGGTAATCACATGTTGTAGATAAGCAACAAAACAAGGAAGAATCCATGTGGATACATTTACTAGGATGGCATCTGGTTATTGTCTTCTGGGAGAATTGTGGTCACGAATATGAGTTTGTAAACATGAATATGGATTCATTTACATGGTAGAAAATTTTGTATTAATTTTGTTTCTCTCATTGGTGGGGTCCTTGTCTTTGAGAAATTGTATTATTTCTTTCTTTATGGAGGAGTCACCATGTAGTGAAATCAATAAAGGCACTTGTGGCATCGCAAAAGCTAACTTTTAATCTAAAATGTAGTAAAGAGGAAGTGAAAGCAACAGACCCAAACATTCACATCTGAATATTCTGCCTCCCATTTGGCCTGGTGAACACGCTCAGGGGTTTCCCTGTTGCATTTCCTGTTTGTGTGGCCATGTGTCCTCTTTTTCCAGGACACGTCCTCTTTTTCGGGGTAAAATTTCTATCCGGGATTTCTATCTATACTTTCTGGATGAGACACAGACATAACTGTTGGTTGAAGACTTGCTTTCCTCTTCTCTTCTCCTGCCCCCTTCAGCAATATATCACAGCTTCTATTGCCTACATATAGTAGGGGGATTTAAAAGGAGAGCCATCATTTTAGCATCCTATTATTTTGCTCTTCAAAATATGGCAGCCCTACCTGAATGCAACAGGGAAATGAAATGAAAAAATAATAATGCTAGGGTGCTTTGGCAAGTGCGCAGAAATACCCAGCCTGCTTTGATCTTATAGGTTTCACAGCAGCTCAAATGTGCAGAAATCACCAGCTAATACCTGAAAATGAAACTGCTGCTCAAAGTGCAGCTACAGTTGGTAGTTGAAAGGTTTGCATCCTTAGCCCACTTCACAGATGTGTCATGTAAAAGGGAATTATACATATAATGTTACTGTGCTATTGTCCCTGACCCCAAGATTGTGTGGCACAATTGGCCCCATCCTGCTACTCCTACTGTAAGGGGTGGAGGTCCCCACAGGCAAGCTTCAGAACGCAGGAAAGCATAGAGGCCATTGACTTTCCCTTAAAGCAGAGCTTTGCAAGCTGTGTGTCAGGACACTTTAGTGTGTCAGCTGCAGTGTCATGTGAACACTCCCTGCGCTCCTCCCAGAGCTGGAAAGGGGCTAGGTTAACCTCCGGTTCGCTAGTAAAACTGAATTACTGTGTCATGATGCGTGTCTAAAAAATGTGTCACCAGCATGAAAAGTTTGGGAAGCTCTACCTTGCAGCCTTCAAGACCTAATTCATGGTTGCTGGGGTTGGAGCAAGCAGTACCAGCCAACCTTAGGGCCAGAGGCCTAGCCCTATTCTAACCACAATTCCCCTTCATGCACACATGCATTGGGCTTTTGAGGCAGATAAATCTGCCCTACTACATGTTTCAAAGTCACACTTTCCTCACTGGGGTGGAATCTACACACATATTAAAAAAAACAACGCCGTGAAAGTGTTTTTTTAAAAAAAGTTTTGAAAAAAATACATTGAATTTGGCGTAGCTCATTGTTGCCATCTAGTGTCACATTTGTATATTGCACATTACAACACATTTAAGACGTTTCATTTGCAGCTGTATAGCTGAGCCCTGGGTGTCCTCTCACAGCCTGGGAGTCCTTTCTCCCAGAGGTCAATGTTTTGCAGCACCTGGGGCAAACGGAGGAAACAGGAAAGAACAAAAATGGGCCGCTTAAGAGTTATTGGTAGCTGTCGGAAAGGAAAGGATAGCAGCATGTGAGAGGAGCTTTTATTGAAAATCAGATCTCAGACAAAAGGTCAGCAGCAGTGAGGGGTCTATTGTGGTCTCCTCAGCTAGAGGGAGTGAGGAATTCCCACTAGAGTTCAGAAGATTTATACACATAAAAGCACTATGAAATGATGGGAAAACAGACAGAGGATGTTAAATTCCACTGAATGCAGTGCAGAGCGTGGAAGCCAGGGGTTAGGCCGCTCCTGCTGAACAGAAAGAATGTCAAAGACTGTCCTGTTGCTATGAAAAGAGCCTACCAGAGGAATGCTTTCTTTTATTATCACTAATAATACATGTTTGGGGAGTTTTCCAGAGTGAGCACATATTTTTGCTGGCGTAGTAATTTTTAATTTAAGTCGTCCCTCCCCCATCATCCACAGAATGCTTCCGAGACATATTGAAGAATGGGGTACCAGTATTTTTTAAGGAAGACCCAAAAGTTGTTGAGCGTTCTGTTTTTTTAAAAAACAAACCACCCAAAAAAAGCACGATTTGTCGATTGACTGACATATGGCAACCCTAGTAGAATCCTTACCTTATGGCCCAGGACTCCTATCCCTTGCAGCGCTGACTGGAACAGAAATTATTTATTGTTTTCTTAATATACTTACTTATTAGAGTTATATTCCACCTTTCCTCCAATGTGTTCCGAGCGCCATAGATGCTTCTCCCTTGTTCTCTTGGCTGCCGCTCAGACCACAATGACCAAAGTAAGGAAGAGATAAGTCACAGCAGCCAAAAGCTTGGAGTACGCAATGGGAACGACATGCCTAGCCAGACTAAATGCCACACTCCAAGTTTAAAGAGTTCAAGATCAGGGCAAGGCATTTAGAAGTGCACAGAAAAAGTGGAGTTGTCCCAACAGGTTTCCATGCTCACCCGCCAAGCTTTTAAAGGCAAAGTGAGCTTACTTGAAAGACTTGCGTTCCTTGCAGGAATATCAAGCATTCAGAAACACATGGAGCTGAGGAGAATGGGCCTGTTCCCAGCAGTGGAAGCACCACATGGTCCTGGGTGACCTGACTGTCCTCTCCCCTTCTGACTCTCATTCTTCCAACCTTGATTAATGCCCTCCCCAGACTCCATCAATGCCTCTCCCTGGGAGGGGAGAGCTGGGGTTTCTGCCACCCCACCCAGAGCTGCTGGATCCTTGGAGAGGGGAGTCGCCACCCCCATTCCCTTGTCTCAGCCCCCCGTCCCATTTCACCCTTCTCTTCTCCCTCCTAGTTCATCATAGCCTGCCAATCCAAGGCCCGGGGCCTGATGCCACCTTGGGATTCATTATACCTTCTTCATTTTATCCTCACAACAACCCTGTGAGGTAGGTTAGGCTGAGAGAAAGAGCGACTGGCTCAAGGTCACACCGTGAGCTTTATTGCTGAGTAGAACATTGAACCCTGGTCTTACAAGTCCTAACCAGGCTTCCTCAACCTCGGCCCTCCAGATGTTTTTGGCCTACAACTCCCATGATCCCTATCTAGCAGGACCAGTGGTCAGAGATGATGGGAATTGTAGTCTCAAAACATCTAGAGGGCTGAGGTTGAGGAAGCCTGCACTACACTGTATTCATACCATCCAACGTTTCTCAAATGAAAATGTTGTTGTTGTTGTTCAGTCATTCAGTCGTGTCCGACTCTTCATGACCCCATGGACCAGAGCATGCCAGGCACCCCTATCCTCCACTGCCTCCCGCAGTTTGGCCAAACTCATGCCAGTCGCTTCAAGAACACTGTCCAACCATCTCATCCTCTGTCGTCCCCTTCTCCTTGTGCCCTCCATCTTTCCCAACATCAGGGTCTTTTCCAGGGAGTCTTCTCTTCTCATGAGGTGGACGTCCTATTCAATCACCACCACCACCACAGCCTCTATAGCCTACATATTGTGGGTGTATTTAAAAAGAGAGTCGTCATAGCGTCCTCTTTTTTGCTCTTCAAAATATGGCAACCCTATCGCTGTTGCTAAATACATCTAACATGCTGTGAACTGGACACAGCCAGGTGTACACAGAGAAGCAGATTACCAAGAAATAAATGTGCAACTTTTTTTTTTAACAGGTTGGGTGTGGTGCACGGGAAGGTGGCGTGGAGAGGGCTGCACTTTCACCCTCTCATGTCTCTGTGTTTATTTTCCCTGAAACCTCCCATGCGGTGTGTTTGTTTCTTGCCGCAGCATGCTTCCTGCGTGTAAAAAGATGTTTTGTCAGCAGTTTATTGCCATTAGCTTGCTTAAGCTGGGAATGCTTTTTTTTATGAGCCGGCGTGGGGCTCTCGGGATCTCCAGGGTGCCCTAGGAAATAGAGAACCTGTGTCTAATGGATGCAGGGATGTGGAATTTACAATCCAACATGAATTTTGTGTAAATAAATGGGCAGATTCGATGCACATGTTCCGTATTAGGTTTCATAAGTAATGACTGCAACTCTAAGCAAGGGGGAGTAAAAGAAATGTTGTTTATTAGGCATTTTTTAGGTTTGGTAATATAAAACATAGCGGTATAGTGCAAGGGCGACCAGATGGTCCGATATTATGAACCACGTACTGAAACCATTAAAAACCCAATGGTCATTTAGAAACCCTCTAAATGTTCTAGTCTCCACCTTGGCTTTATGGTTGTTCCAGGGTGTAGGGCCCGTAATGTCTGTCACATACTTTCCTATATAAGATTCCTTTTCAGCCGCAGCCGGTTGATGTATAAAGTGAGAGGAACTTCTACCAAGGTAGAATCTACACACATACAAAAAAACTCTGTGAAAATGCTTTTAAAAAAAAGTTTTGAAAAATACGTCAGATTTCCGTAGCTCACCGTTGCCATCTAGTGTCACATTTGTACACTGCACTTTACAATGCACTTAAAACATTTCATTTGCAGCTGTGTAGCTGAGCCCCAAATCAGGCTGTGTACACACCACTGCTTACTCCACATCCAGTGCGCTCCCATACCCTCCAACATTTCTCCAATGAAAATAGGGACAGCCTATGGAAAAGCGGGACATTCAGGGATCGAATCAGAAAACGGGATGGCTTCTCTAACTCAGGGACGTCCCTGGAAAATAGGGACACTTGGAGGGTCTGTCATTCCAAGCTTTTGGAGTCAGCTTTTGCTTATGAGGAAGTGCCACAAACTGTCTCCAAAGTTTCCAGGACGCGGGAGGTTATGAGAGCGGCGCTGTTACTGCCATCACAGCTGGCGTCGTATTTTGGGTTTTTAATAGAAGGACGCGTCAGCAAAAACCCTCTGCCCTTCGGCATTCTCTCCAATGCATTCCTTCTCCAAGAGAGCCTCGGACAGTTTGTTGTTGTTGTTCGGAAGAATCTGAGAGATCATCAGTTTTGCGGTGCGGAGAATGCTGCCCTCAGAGCACTTTGACCATAAGTCGTAGGGGAGTGTGTTTATTCATTGGGTGACAGAAAAATGAGTTGGAGAAAGGGAGGTGGGAGAAAGTTGACTGGCTGGGCCTCTTCTTCCTGGATAGTTCCATTAAACTATTCTGCTTGTTTTGTTACAGCACATTTTTGAGATTATTGCTGAGGCACGTATTTCATTTTTTTTAGGTGGCCTCTTCAAAATCCCGATTAGGACTGTATCCTTAGTTCTGTTTAGGAATAGTTATCTTATAAAGAGTTGTGATTTACAGTATCATTGAATGTTTGCGCGCTTGTGGAGAGATGTGGTGGCGGCTCAAAGTTTACAAAGTGACAGCCGTTATCTTTCCAGAGGGAATGGATGAAACCCTAATAAGCCCTGAAATCTGTTCCTTGCAGCTTCCATACCAGACACTTTCTGAGTTCCTCAATATTGGTTTTTCTCTAAACTCACTGATCTAATACTAAAGACTTCCAATTTAACTCTTCTGTCATTTTAGTCCCCAAGTGACAGGGCTGCTCCACTTTTGTAATGAGAAACACAAGAGAGGTCTTTTTTTTTTTTTTTTACTCTTTCAGCCTATCTGCTGGGTTCTGTTTTAATGGTCTGATTTTATACAGCTGTTTGTTTCTTTGTCGCTACTTCTACACTCTTCTTTTATTGAACTGATCTCCTCGGTTCAGTGGAAGTTTTAAAAACCAGTTAGCCAAGATGTGAAAGGCTGTTTGTATTAACTGACCGCGATCTGCTGCACAATTGCTAGCAATTAAGTCCTAGAGAAACAAATGACCCTTGTACATGACTAGGTAAAGGTGAAGGTAAAGGTAACACGTCCATGATGGAGGACACGATTTTTGTGCAAGCCTGGTATATTAGGAAACTTGTGCCTCGAAAATGACAATCGGCCATGCACAATGGGTCTGAACACTGTGCTTTCCTGTTATTTGTGAGTTCAACTTCTCTGTTGTTTATCATTTTATTAGTATTAATATTCCTTAAAGTATTTCTTGAGAGAAAGACGTTTTACAGTCAGAAAGGTATATTTTAGCTGTTAGCTTGGAGGGGCCAATTTTGATAATGTAGGAAAGCGTAGGTTGAGCTTTTTCCTTTTTCCTTTTTTTAAAAAAATATATATGCAAAAACACCATTATTAGATGGACTCGCCAAAGATCCAGGACAAAGCGCTACCTTTCGGAAATTCCCCCCCAGACGTCAATTCTGCCTTTGAAATCCCAGTAATGTCTGGGAAAATCCGGACCTATGGCAGCCCTACTTTCTAGGAATCTAGTAGATGTGAAAACAGGCATGAGCAATACCACCCTTTGGCTTTAATATTTGAACATTGGGGGCGGGGGGACACTGCCCACACCCCTCCTTGCAAAGATGCAAATGCATCTCAGTTTGAGTCCCAGGTATTGAAATGAATGATGGGAAATGGTTTCAAATTTCCTTTGGCAGAAGTACAAGCCCACAGGGGCCCAAAGGGTCAAGGCTCAAAGGGTACCAAGGTAATGGGTGTTATCTGTGTCTCATATCGTCATAAGAAGTGGGAGAGCCGATGCTTCCTTACTTTGCCAAGACGTGCTCCCACAGTCTGGCAAGATGCCACCAAACCAAGAGAGACATGCTTGGCGCTGAGCAGCAGAGCAGATAGAGCTTTGCGAGGCTTACGAAGGTTGTCAAGATTTCTGACGAAGCCCGGATCTCATCAGATCCATCAAGCTCATCCGCTCATTTCCACCGGTCTTGTTACAACAGCCCTGTATCAGCAACATGTTTCCAATTTGTAGGCTTCATGGGGCTTTAACTGCACTAACTAAAGATTTGCCCGGTTCTTCTGTTTCTAAGGAAGGCTGCTGGCCTCCTTGCAACTGCAGCATGTATAGGTATTTAGGTGCAGGGAATGAGAGCCCACGGATTCCAGGTGCGAGGTTGCCGTGGGTCTCAGACCACAGCAGGACCTGAAGGGACCATTCATCTAGTATTTCATGCCCCTAAGGGGAAGGGGGAGAATTATGTTGTAGCAAAGGGTAAGTACTGGTGCATAGGGGAAAGTTTGTCAAGAGAAATGGTGGGGGAGAACTTTAAAAGACTAAATAAACACAACATTCTTCATGGCTGGCTCCCAGGTGCCTTGGGGCACTTCCAACTGTCACTATTTTCAGGTGGGATGTCATCACAGATGGGCAAATTCGGATTGAACAATTATAACTGACTGGGAGATCTTGCACAACAGCACAGCGACTTGCTCAAAAGATTGGAATTTTATTTTTTGCTATAAGCAAAGTGACAGAAAATGCAGATACCCCAAGTGCCCCTATTTTCCAGGGATGGATTCATAGAAGCTGTCCCGGTTTCTTCCCTGAATGTCCCGCTTTTCCGTAGGATGTCCCTATTTTAATTGGAGAAATGTTGGAGCGCATCATGTGACGCCCCGAGTCAAGGAGATAAGTAACTATAAAACCTTTACAAGACATCTGAAGGCAGCCCTGTACAGAGAAGACATTGAGGTGGCCCTGCCACTTGCAGAGAGGACTATAGCCATGATCAACCAAATGATCTTACAATCCCACTTCAGACCTCCCTGCTCAACATGGGAGGGTCAAGATTGGAGGAGATGGGATGGCGCACACACCCCTCTCATTGTTTGTTCACAGTAGGGCTGCTTTGTCGATCGAAAAACCGTGTTTTTGTTTTTCAAGAATAGCTCAACAACTTTCTAGTTTTCCTTAAAAAAGCCCAACAGTTTGGGGGTCTTCCTAAAAAAACACCTAATGCAACCCTAGGAAAATGCCTTACAACAGCCCATGTTTAGCTTACTCTCTGTGTATAATAAGAAGAAGAGTTTGGATTTGATATCCCGCTTTATCACTACCCTGAGGAGTCTCAAAGCGGCTAACATTCTCCTTTCCCTTCCTCCCCCACAACAAGCACTCTGTGAGGTGAGTGGGGCTGAGAGACTTCAGAGAAGTGTGACTAGCCCAAGGTCACCCAGCAGCTGCATGTGGAGGAGCGGAGACGCGAACCCGGTTCACCAGATTACGAGTCTACCGCTCTTAACCACTACACCACACTGGCTCTCTAAGAGAAGAGGAGACTGGTTGCGGTATAATTGCTCACAAAGGTGCGGCCATTATTAATCTGAATTGTTGTCCACTGAGTTATTCATCATATATAGACACTGACAAGCGGTGGGCGGCACTGTGA
Organism: Lacerta agilis; assembly: GCF_009819535.1. Classification (NCBI taxonomy): domain Eukaryota; kingdom Metazoa; phylum Chordata; class Lepidosauria; order Squamata; family Lacertidae; genus Lacerta; species Lacerta agilis. The sequence goes on from NC_046317.1 coordinate 23,700,820, forward strand.
CTGGGTCCGCAATGGACGCTTACCACTTCCTGGGTGGGTGCCTGTTGTGGCCTCCCGCGCTCAGCCACCAACCCACATCAGTGAGAGCAGAGCGCACACGGCCTCCCCTCCCCATTTTTTTTAATCGTTAAACTTCTTTATTTTTCAGGTCAGTTTCATTTTGTTCCAAAACGTTTTCTGCCTTTTAGGTTGCTGCTTTAACAACGCTCCATTCCTCCATTCACAGTCAAACCTCATTTTGCTTCACGTGTATCTCCTAACCTTGCTGTTTGGGGTTGGGAAGGAACTTCCCCTGTAGACAAATTGGTCGGTCTAGAGGTTTCGCTTTCCTCGGAGCAAATCGTCACAACTTTGGCGATTAAGGCATTGGATGGAATCCTAGTTTTCAAGCGTGGGGTGAAGTGGTGCATCATCCGGTATGATCCAGTGGCGTTTTCAGGGTACTCCGTTAAAGGGGGTCTTGGGGGATGTCCTTGTCCTGAATCCAAGCAGATGGGCCCTAGGGCTTCCAGCAGCGGCCTTAGGATGGCCAATTTAGTGGATTGACATCTTGGGGAGGCTACGATCCTGGCACGACCCTGCAGCGCTTCCAGTCCTCCAGCATGAGGTTGGAATGGATACACTCAATGCCTGAGCAAAAATTCCAGCTACGTCTGTCACCAATGAAGTTGTGGCCATTATTAATCCGGCTCGTTGTCTGCCTGAGTCATCTATCATATATAGACACCACTGACGAGGGGTGGGTGGCCCTGCAACTGGGTCCATAATGCCTTACAACAGCCCGTGTTTAGCTTCCTGTCCATGTATAATAAGAGAACAGGAGACTGGTTGCCATATAATTGCAAACTTCATTCTCCCAAGCTGAACTTTTCTTGGACAGAGAATGCATGCTAATATCCCTGCTTCCTTGGTGCTTCTGTCAAATCTTCACCTTCTGCGGTCCATATATTGAGTTGAACATTTTGGGAATGAGTTCTACCGGGTAATAAAGGAGGTGTTGGATTATAGTTTATATATTTCTTGTTTTGCTGTTCCTCTTTGCTGTAGATACAGCATTATCCTCCACTGAAAACATCAATAAAAATAATATTTTTAAAAACCCCACCTACAAACCTACACTGCCTTTAATATTCTGAACATGGAAAGGAACTTGATTTGCATTTTACTCTGTAACCATTGTAAAGGTTTATGTGTGGAAAATGTATTTCAGGCTGCAATCCTACACCTTGTTACCTGGGAGTAAGCCCCACTGACCTCAACGGAATTTACTTCCAAGGAGACACGCAAGGATAGGATCGCAGTGTTGGGCTTAAAAGAGACACCATAGCTTTTTCCTAAATGAAATAGAATAAGTTACTTACAGTGCTTAGTCTTTCTCTCTTATTAATTAATTAATTAATTAATTAGTTTGCTTTTCTGTTATATCTCGTCGTCGACACGGACTATGTTACAGTCATACCTAAAAGAATACGAAAAGGTATCATAGATATGAAACCAGAACAAATGATGATGATGATGATTGGCCCAAATATAAGCCACTCCCTTAAAATTCCACAGGCACTCACACCCGTTCCGTTTTACCGTATGTCTGTTTCAGCGGCCATATCGTAAAAGCCCATTTTTGCAAGGTCGCGAATTTAAGCTGCACTTTAACTTTTCACAGTCGGAATTTTTTGGGGTGGGGGTGGGGAGATGCAGCTTATATTCGGGCCAATACGGTAATAACATTATTTAAATCTTATATGTCTTAGCTTTTACTTCCCTTTCACTCTTTCCACGGTTTCCTTTTAACTGTGTTTTCTTACTTTACCAAATTATTTTCATTACCTTGCATAATCTCATGCTATAACATCTACTGCTGAGTATTCCCCCCCCCCCCCGGACCTGTTAGGATTATATTCTCGTTATGGTATTTCCCCATATAATCCATATATCATATCCAGTCCTCTTTCAGTCTCTTACCATCTTTATTTCTTAATCTGTTTGTCATAACGGCTCTTAGTCTTTCTCTTTTGAATAGCGGAGGGTTGTGTGGCTGTTTTTAAACTTCACCTTTCATCGAACTAATGAAAGATGTAGTTACGGCAAGTTTAAAGAAGGCCAAGCTGCTCTTTTTATCAAACCACTTCACCAAATATTTACTAAAATAGGGCAGATGCTTGTAAAAGTAAAAATAGCTGGTTACTTATTTAAATAAAAACGATCCTTACAAACCTTATTTGGTATGATCTTCTGATAGTGTTTATCGTTTGGGGCGTGTGTGTTTTTTTACAATTAGGAGGATTTTTTTTCCATTGTAGATTCTAACAGTATAAAAAGAAAGGAACGTTGCCAGAAAGGAATAAGTTATCTCTCCTATAAAAACTTGATGCAAAGCACACAGCTTCGTTCGGTTCTGAGAGACTATAAACATGTCAGCCATGAAATTTGTGAATAAGATATTTGTTTAGTGGCATGAACGCTGGAGTTTGTTGTGTGCAACAAATGCATCATGGCTTGGGGTTTTTCAAATAGCACGGCAGTGAGAAACTCGATTCTTAATGTATAAGAAATTGCCTAGGGCATCTTTTCTTCTTCTTTCCTTTTTTAAAAAAGTTTTCATGTCGGACTAGTTATTTTACATGTATCGCAGATATTTGGACGGCATCTGTTAAGCTGTATGTGCAAATTAAGATAAAGTTGCTTATTGTATTGTTAATGTGAGCTGATTGCATTGTTTTGTTAAATAAAAAAAATGACTCCCCCCCCCTCCCAAGGGTCATCTAATCCAATCCCCTGCAATGCAGGAATTTCAAGACATTGTTTCCCATCCAATTTGAAACTATACCAGACCCTGCTTAGCTTTGCAAATGTGCCAGCAGTTTTATCACTGCACCACTAGGATTTAGGTTGTGCCCCCTTCTGCAATCCACCCCCAAATAGGTTTTATTATTATTATTTTTCATTTGTTCATGCTTTTATGCCAAAAAACAACAACTGCAAAACAGCATAAAATACAAAAACCGTTAAAGTGAGTTAAACACTGGAGAACAAGTGACTTAGATACCAGTAGCTGTTGTTTCTGTGTTTTCATAGATTCACTCACCATCCACGAAAGGAAAGGTATTTACAGAATTGCCATATTTCAAAAAGTAAAAACCAGGACACTCCAAAATCAGTCAACGTACCCATAAAATCATAGCTAGGAGCATTCTGTTTGCTCATTATTAAATTGCCTTGTATTAGTCCCCAGAATTGTTCATTATCTTGGAGTTAATTTGCATTTTTCCAGGCCTGGAATGAGAGGTTTCTGGTTTAAAATTGACTGCAATGTGTCTCAATTTATTTATAAAGCTGGTGAACCCTAAGATGGGGCAGTGCCAAATCCTGGAAGGTAACTGTGTCTGAAGGCTTGAGCTTGGAAAGGATTGTGAACGACTTTGGGGATGAGGAGATAAATATCCAGCTGTGTTTACAGAGATTTGATGTGGGAAAAGCAGTTTGGCTTAGTAGAGACACTTGAACTCTGAGCTGTCTGTCTGGAGGCTTGGATGTCATGTCTGGACAAGGCTGGCTGCTATTTTCGAGTCCTGGTTGTGTAACGCTTAGTCCCCAAGATGCTGGACCTGCGCTTCAGTATTCCCACTGGCTTCCTTCCATCTCAATAGCCTCAAGGGAACCAAATTCTTGCTGGACCAAGAACTGGCTGCTTTCTTAAGAAGAGTATTGTTTTGATTCCAGATGGAATCCTTAGGTGAATTTGGGGCAGTGGGTATCATCTAGGCAGGACTTCAGGACAGATATCAAGGGCCTCACTCTGCAGGACACGTTCAGAATAGTGATTTAATTCACTGAAGTTGGGAATGTTTAAACGCATAACTGTGTGTTTAATTCTGGAATGTTCCCCAGTAACTCTCATGTGATTACAGTGGTGCCCTGCTAGACGAATGCCTCGCTAGATGAAAAATTCGCTAGACAAAAGGCATTCGCTAGCGGAAGGCTGTCTCGCAAGACGAAAATGTCAGTGGGCTTGCCTCACAAGACAAAAAATTCGCTATACGACAACACTCGCAGAACGAATTATTTTCGTCTTGCGAGGCACCACTGTAGTTAACTACGGTCACATGGGAGGCATCTTATTACAGCCTCCATTTTGTTGTGTGTGTGAATGGCTTGACTGTAATGGCTACATCTCCATGGACACCGAAGAAGTGACAGTGATGGATACAGTATACCGTATTGGCCTGAATATAAGCCTCACTTTCCCCCCCAAATTCCTACTGTGAAAAGTGATGGGCAACATTGCTTCTGGTAGATCACGTTAAACATGCAGGTGTATTTTAAAGATGCTTGCTTTTATAATATGTGACATGATCATGTCCTAAGAAAAACTCTGAAATTACTATGCCCATAGAATTATTATAGACAGTGAAGTGTTTCATATACAATGCAGATTTTCACAACAAGAAAGTAGTATTCAATCTGAATTTTGTAAAGATTTATGAACTGTACAAAAAATAGCTCCAGCAAAGTCTAGGAAAGATGCTGACAGGCACTGTGCAATAAAGACATGCTTGGATTTAATTAAAGAAGATGAAATAAAATTTCCTTTTAATTGAAGACATCAGGCCACACTCAGGGGAATGTAGTAACAAATTTATTTTAAGCCACTGAAAATGAGACCTTCTATTGGTTCTTGGGAAGGCCTTTCCCAAACAATAATGGTTCCCAACATGCACATATGGTATGGGGGGGGGGGGAATCTGTACACGTACCGCATGTTAAAATCTAAATGCAGTCCCTGTACCCAAAGGCCTTTTATGCAGAAATGTTATTATGAAGCTGAAAGGGGGATAGTGTAGCCTGAAGGATAGCAAAATGTTTTATTAGATATTCAATTTGTCATTAATGCTCCTTTTTTGGGGGGGGGGCCACGATATCTGAAAGCCAACTAAAATTTTAAAAAATCGCATTTAGGGGTCTTCCTAAAAAAAGCTCCACAACTTTTGGGGTGTCCTGGTTTTTACATTTTGAAATATGGCAATCTCAGTTTTTTGTTCCCTTTCAATTCATATGGCGAAATCACACTGAGAACCAGATCCAAATCAGAAACCGGGACAGCTTCTCTAAATGAGGAACGTCCCTGGAAAGTAGGGATACTTGGAAGGTGTCCTCTGGGAATCTACACCTTTGGTCATTCATGCTATGCCATCAATTAATTTTATATGTGAACTGAGTCGTTGTCAATGTCCCGTGGAGGTTATGTTAACTGTCTCTTAAGATATGAATATTAAGATTAATTCTCACCATCAGATAAGCTATTTAAGTAGGGTTGCCATATTTTGAAGAGCAAAAAAGAGGACACATTTGCCAACTTTTAACTATGGATTGCTATGACGACTCTACCCATGAAAAGAAGGACATGTCCTGGAAAAAGAGGACATATGGCAACCCTGCGTGAGCTGTTGTAGACGTATACCTATGTGTACACACAGATGTCAGGGGACATGTGTGTGCTCTGTGTCATTGTGCAAGGCCTGAGTGTGAAAGAGGAAAAGGTGATGTCACCTCTCCCCTCTGTCCCCTAGATCGGAATCAATTTTCTTTAACATTGCCTGCAGCAGAATGAGGAGTCATGTGGTTGTGATGGCTGCACAAGGAATATGAGCTAAGTCTTGGACCCAGCAAACAGATCAGTCCTCTTGAAACCTATCCTGGCATTACAAATAATTTCAGGATTGTTAAATCCCAGAAGAGATTCTCTATTTGAACAATTGAGGTTTTCTAAATGAAAGCTAAAGCTAGTAAAAGCAGTATGTTAATTAGATTAGAGGTTAGTTCTTTAATCTGTAAAGCCTACCTAGATGACTTTCTTCAAAACAAATGTAACTCAAAGCAGATGAATGGAAAAATCATTAATTAGGGTTCTGTCCGTGTTATTTCAATATCTGCAGAACAAAATGTTCCAAGTCGAAAAGTATCCATTTGATGCAATTTTACTGAAGTGAAAATATTCTGACATGGTGCTACCGCTGGATCAGTTTCTTCAAGGAATATGAACTGTCTGGAGACTGAGCCAAAAAATGAAATATGCCTTTCAATAAATAAATACAGCACAAAGGCCATTGCAGCAATGAGAATTCTTGCAATTTCTCATTGCTAAGTAGATGGTCAGCCGGTTAATACACTGACAAAAGTGGTTGGCAGCAGATCCTTAGCATTTGTATCCAAAACATATTAATCTGAATAATTTAAGATGCAATCCTGTACTTGTGAAACGCAACCCCATTTAACTCAACAGGTAATTTTGTTTTAGGAGTGCAGTTCTTGTTTCATTGGGACTTACTTGGTAGCAAAAAGGTAAAGGTAAAGGACCCCTGGACAGTTAAGTCCAGTCAAGGGTGTGTAATGAAGGTGCCAGGCGAACTTCCCTGGGGAGAGCATTCCACAGACGGGGAGCCACTGCAGAGGAGGCCCTGTTCTCGTGTTGCCACCCTCTGGACCTCTCCAGGAGGAGGCACATGAAACACAAGTTCTTAATTGTGCCTTGAAAATATAGTCACAGATCGAACAAGAACATTCTGAATTAATTTTCTATAGAGGGGTAAAGGAAGCAGAAGCAAATGTTGGGACAATAAATTGGCCTCAAGCCTCTTATTCACAATATATTAAGTGCCCGGGAGCCGCTGGAGGACAGACAGTTCATTTCCTCACTGCAGAGCTGTCATCGCAAGCTGGGGGCGATATTCCTTGTTAATGTGTCCTGTTTCTGAAAGAGGTGATGCTGTTGCGACGAGCTGTATTTTACAGAAGGGATTCAAGTGCATACTGGAAGGATAGGTTTGTGCAATTAACGGAGATCAAAGCACGCTGTCTCCCGAGCACAACGACTCAATTTAAAGCAACGGGCCTTTTGACGTTTGGAAAGCGATAGGAACCAAGTACTAATGGGGAAAACTCTGTATGCAAATGAGGGGGAATGCGGCAGAAATGCTCTCCTCGTAGAGGATTTTTTGTTGAGCTTGGCAAAGTTGTTGGGGGGCGGGAAAAGATGTTCAGCTTTTTTGGGAAGTTGTTTTTTTTAAAACGGCGTTTTTGAGCTGTTTTTAAGAAAAATCGCCCAGAACGACACTGCCGACATGCACTGCTGTTTTGCCCAGACATTTTGCCGATTTCCACCCGGACGCTGCTTCCGACTGTAGTATTCCGGACGTATGGCAGCCCTAGTAACCAGGCTGAAATTAAGTCAAAGTGAATGGTCAATAAACACCACAGAGAGGCTAACCTCTTCATAGGCTCTGTGCAAATAAATCAGGATGCATGCTGAGTAAATAGGCCGTCTGGATTAGCCCTTAAAAGGTGGAGTTGAGCCCCATGTACGAAAATACTTTTAGTGTTCGAATGAAACACTAGATGCTAATGGTCATTCACACAAAATTATTCCACCTTCTGCTGAGTTCAGATGAAAACAGAGCAGGTTCTGCTTCTGTATAAATACACTTGAAAGCCTACTGTCCTCCTTCAGAGAGACATTTCCCCCAACTGTTTTCATTTCTGAGGTGGGAGGTAACGCACATTTTTGAAAAATCAATTTTTCTTGGAGATTCACATGTAGAGCTATCTTGAAAATTGTATGTGTAAAAACACTTACGTTGTGAACTCACCAGTTGGGGCCACCAGTTTTTGGAAAGCCCATTACCCCTGAAGCTGATAACCCTCAATTTCAGAATGTGTTGAGGAACAGCGAAGTTCTAAAATGACATGTACTGCTGGAAGATGGGATTTAATTTCCGAAAATTTTCACTCTAGAAAATTCAGAAAATCACAGGGAGAAAAGTCTGTGAAAGTACATGGTAAAAGCCGGATGCCCCGAAATTGTTGAGCTTTTTTTTTGTTTGTTAAATGAAAAGCCAAAAGTTGTTGCGTTTACGAAAACGCCGAAAAAATGGATTTTCAATTGACTTCCCTAAGATCCAGGACAAAGCACCACATCCCCTTACCCCCCCCCCCCTCGACATCATTTCTGCCTTTGAAATCCTGGTAATGTCAGGGAAAGTCCGGACATATGGCAACCCTATTTTTGCATCTGTTGTGATCGTAGAAATGACTGTGGCTTTTCCATGCCTTCCTGCATGGAGATAAAACAAACCCGTCACTTATGTGAATTATCCCTATAGTGATGCAATTATTATGAAATGTGAGTAGACCTCTGGTCAACACTTTTACAGCAGGTTGTTTGAAGATTTAAAAAGTTAGATCTGTAAAGTGCTCGGTATACTTTAATAAATGGACATCTGCTCAGGAGAAAGACTCACTGAATTCAGCGAGTCTTTCTCCCAAGTAAGCAGACATAGGGTTGTAGCTTACACACAACCTCAGAGTAGTTGATTTTGCCAGTCTTGTGAGCCATTGCAAAACTAGTATGTGAGGTGTTTCGGGGGGGGGAAGAAGAAACTCCCACTGATTATTCTAGCAGGATGCTGTAGCTTCTTATTTCACTTGCTGCAGCTAAATGAAAATCCAGATTGGTTACACGTGCACATAGAGAGATATAAACAGCTCTTGCATACTTCATGGAAGAATGAATGAATGACTTTATTTATTTATTTATTTATTTATTTATTTATTTAAAGTTTATTTTGGGGTTTCAGGTTTACAAACAACCAAAAGGAAAACAATTAAGACACGATCAATTAATCCCCTTTGACTTCCCTTGTCCCCTTGTGTAGATTCTTATGTCAACATCTTCTCCTGCATCTCATCTGTTACTCCAATTCTATCTTGTCTTTAATTACCAGTAATCCACGATTCAACTTTTAGCTACAAGTCTCATATCAATCCTACTAATACTTTTAGCTGTTTACAATAGTTTTTTTAAGGCTTAATTATATATCCCCCCCAATTCCTGATTAAAAATTAGATATTCCTGATTCTTAAATCTTCCTGCTAGCTTTGCCATTTTGGCGTAGTCCATCAGTTTTATCTGCCATTCTTCTCTGGTAAGGGACTGTGTCTTCTTTCGATCTCTGAGCTAACAAAGTCCTGGCAGCTGTACTCACATAGATCAGTGTTTTTCAACCTTTTTTGGGCAAAGGCACACTTGTTTCATGAAAAAAATCACGAGGCACACCACCATTAGAAAATGTTAAAAAATTTAACTCTGTGCCTATATTGACTAGTGTGCCGCGGAACAGTGGTTGAAAAACACTGACATAGATGAATAGTCTCTTCTGGTCTCTTGGAATCATCGGAAGAAGAATGTATTTAAGGTGGTTTGGGGAACTCATGAATTCATTGCCCGCTTTCTTGGCCATCTAAACAATATTTTTGTGAAACATTAACAATGTTATCGCACGACTAGCTCGTTTGGAAACTCCTCAGCTATCACCTTAAGGGCAAGGTTTTTCTTTTAACGAAAAGTTTTTTATTGGCATTATAGGTTTATAATAACAGGAACAGCTGACTCAAAAAAAGATTCTACTTGGCATAGTCTAGTCATACAGAAGAATGCAGCTTATGTACAGTTTGTTCTAAAACAATTTGTGGAATGGTGTTTTCATTTTACTGGTCTCCTTAAACAATTTTTGGAATAGCTACAGGCAAGTACAGACCCTCCAAGTGTCTTTTTCCAGGGACATCCCTGATTTAGAGAAGCCGTCCCAGTTTCTGATTTGATCCCAGAATGTCCCGCTTTTCCTTAGGGCATCCCTATTTTCATTGGACAAATGTTGGAGGGTATGGAGTTATCCAACTCCTGAGCCATCGAAAGGCAATCCTGTTTAGGGAAGCTTTTTAAATATTTAATGTTTTATTATGTATGTTGGAAGCTGCCCAGAGTAGCTGGGGCAACCCAATAAGATGAGTGGGGTATAAATAGTAAAAAAAAATACTATGGAATAAGATATCCCTATTATCATTGGAGAAATGTTGGAGGGTATGCAAGTATTCCTCTTCCCACAACAGTTGTCAGACTACAAAAAGATTATTAGTCAGATGCAACTGATTGTACGTTGTGAGAGGTGAGTTAATCAAAGAATTACATGGACTCAAAGCAGGGGCGTAGCAAGGGGGCGGGGGTGGGCCGCCCCGGGTTCCATAATGGAGGGGGTGACAAATTATCAAGGAACAATTTTTTTATGAAAAGAAAAATTTGGGGGGGGGGGAAGTTGAATTTTTTTGGGGGGGGAATTTTTCTTTGAAAATGCCTGCTCCGAAGGTCTTATCTTACTATACTAGGGATTATATAGCTATATATGAAATTTCATGCATATCGGTTAATATCTTGACCCTCCTCCACCAAAATAGCTGTTCACTTGGCTGTTTTCCTATGTCATGAAGGCTGAAATTTCAGTTCAGTGAACACTTACTGTTCCTAACCCTAACCCTGTGGAAAGCCATCTAATTAGACTTTAATTTGATTTTGAGATGTTTGTAGGAGGTAATTTATTTATTGTTTGATTTTATACCAATGTTATTCTTTCCAGTAGCACCTTAGAGACCAACTAAGTTTGTTCTTGGTATGAGCTTTCGGTATCTGAAGAAGTGTGCATGCACACGAAAGCTCATACCAAGAACAAACTCAGTTGGTCTCTAAGGTGCTACTGGAAAGATTTTCCTATTTTGTTTCCTATTTTGTTTCGACTATGGCAGACCAACACAGCTACCCACCTGTAACTATACCAATGTTATGTATCTGATGTTAGCCACCCTGAGCCCGACTTCGGCCGGGGAGGGTGGGATATAAATAAAAGTGTTTTTTTTATTACTTGTTATTATTCCTTTGTAAGAAAATATGAAATAACGTAAAACCATTTGGGGGGATCAATGGGGGGGTTGACAAGAAATTTTCCGCACCGGGTACCACCTGACCTTCCCATGCCTCGGGGGGGGGGGACAAAAAATTTTTTTGCCCCCGGGTCCCAATTTACCTTGCTACGCCCCTGCCTCAAAGGCATCTCAGGGCAAGGTCTGAGGGCACATGGTCCAGTTATCTTGCTGAAGCTAAGATGAACTGGGTCTGGTAGGGAAACCTGACTACCTGGGAAAGCCTGTGTATGAGTTCTGTAGTAGAAGGTAGGCAGGATTGAAAGGCAATACAATAATGAACATCAACTGGTTTTTTTTGGAGACGTGCTGCCTTAAAAGTCCGGGGAAATTCAGACGTATGCCACCCCATGTTGGAAGTCTAGATTTTGGCAAATTTCCTTAAAGACTTTGGGCAAAACTGAGAATAGCTCAACAACTTTTGTGTCCAGATTTTCACTTTTTGAAACATGGCAACCCTAATTAATGGAACGATATAAACTGCTAGGCAGGCCTTGTGAAAGCAAACTCCATTTTATTTTATTTTCATCCTACCCTTCCTCCCAGAGCTGCCCAGGGTTGCCAAACTCAAAACAACAGAAATGAATTTTTAAAAATTGCATTCTTCAAATAAGTATGTCCTTTTGCTCATTCCAGGTCTTCCCTCCTTGCCAGTATGAAGAGCAGAAGATTTCTTTCTTTATAGCCTTTCAGGGGGTTCCTTGGGCTTGGTCAGCTGAAGCCTCAGGGAATGAGGTGGTAGGGACCTGAGGCAGGAAAATGGACTGTACCACTTCATGCTGAATAATAATAATAATAATAATAATAATAATAATAATAATAATAATACTTTAATAATTTATTATTTCTACCCCACCCATCTGGCTGGGTTTCCCCAGCCACTCTGGGTGGCTTCCAACAAAGATTAAAAATACATTAAAACATCAGTCATTAAAAACTTCCCTAAACAGGGCTGCCTTCAGGTGTCTTCTAAATGTCATATACAGTGGTACCTCGGGTTAAGAACTTAATTTGTTCCAGAAGTCTGTTCTTAAGCTGAAATTGTTCTTAACCTGAGGTACCACTTTAGCTAATGTGGCCTCCAACTGCCACCGCACTGCTGCCACGCGATTTCTGTTCTCATCCTGAAGCAAAGTTCTTAACCTGAGGTATTATTTCTGGGTTAGCGGAGTCTGTAACCTGAAGTGTATGTAACCCAAGGTACTACTGTAGTTGTTTATTTCCTTGACATCTGATGGGAGCGTTTTCCAAAGGGCGGGTGCCACTACCGAGAAGGCCCTCTGCCTGGTTCCCTGTAACTTCACTATTCGCAGCGAGGGAACCACCAGAAGGCCCTCGGAGCTGGACCTCAGTGTCCAAGCTGAACGATGGGGGTGGAGACGCCCCTTCAGGTATACTGGGCTGAGGCCGTTTAAGGCTTTAAAGGTGAGCACCAACACTTTGAACTGTGTTCGGAAACGTGCTGACAGTGTGAGATCGCTTTCTTCACGTCTCTCCACATTTAAACACTCACAACTCCCTCCAGGTTAACAAACAAGCAGGAAACAGGTTGCACTGCATTCAACCCCCCCCCCCCAGCATTTTGGTTTATTTTACATTTAAAAACTTGATTTTAATAGTCAAGAGACACACTGCTCCCTGCAGCCTGAAGTAATACCCCAGAATCCATAGTAATTCCTTGGGATTCTTCCTTCATTTAGCTGAAGCTGTAGTCAAGGCCTGAGCTCAATGTTGTTGTTTTGTTGTTGTTGTTGTTGTTGTTGTTGTTGTTGTTGTTGTTGTTGTTGTTGTTGTTGTTTTTAAGCGCCAGGGTCAGGGGGTGGGGAAACAACTGAAAGGGAAGAACTCTACCAATGCCTCTGGGGAGCAGTGGGTTAAAAGTTCTCCACTAAATTAAGTTCCTAATAAAACGAAAGTTCTGCCAATGCCTCAGCTGCTGTTTGCACTGGAGAGGAGAGTCTTCTGCCCATGTGTCTTGGCTTCTGCATTAAGAAGCCATTGGATGCAATGAATGTTGTTGGCCCTTGCTCAATTCAATATCTGGCCTTTGTTTAAAAAATTAGTTTTTAGGGCTTTAAATAATATGGAATGTATCTGGCCTGGTTTCAGCTTTGCACACTACGCCTTATGCTGGTTTCTTGCATTCATGAATGCATATCTAAATTATGTCCCATGTAATAATACCCTCGGTAATCTTATGAGTAGTGCATTGTTTAGAACATGCTTTTGTGCGCAGATTCTGGAGCAGGAAATCGGTAGATTTATTTCAGATTTCTCCTGCTCTCATTATCCTGTTTCCTTTGCATGCTCACCAGATGCAAGAAAGAGGGAAAAAGCAAGTAACGTAGTGTTGCCATTATAACTCAACATCCGGACAGAAAAGTTGGTGAGCTTTTCTTTTCTTTTCTTTTTTAAATGTATTTTTTTTTATTAAAGATTTCTTGGTTTACAAAAGTACGTGCGATGTCTCTTTTTTTCCAAGTTACATTTTCTACAGATCAGTTTCATTTGTTGAGATATTAGTGCTACATTAGGAAGAAAAGGGGGGAAGAAGTGGAGGGGGCCATGGTGGGTGGGGGTGGGGTCGGGTGGCCATGTTTCTAATGTATGTTGCAACGGACCTCCCTTTCACACTACCCTCCCCTGTTACTAAGTTTATTTATTTTTATTTTTTTGGTCAGGTTGTTCCCGTTCAAACTAATTAACCACCCCCACCTGTCCTTCGGAGGTCCGTCAATGAAGTTAACTCCCTTGTAGATATAATATGGGAGAATCTTAGTAACTGGAGTTTCTTTGTCCAGCTGCCGCGGCCGTTTATATTCCTTGCTCTGGGCTTCAGGGGTTGAACACCTTATTGCCTACAGCCCCAGGGGGTCTCTCTCTAGATCCCTCACTGTAGCAGTCTGCTAAACCCTTTTAGCAACTCAGTGGCATACACAATGTTTCAGCCCGCTAGCCCCTCCTGAGTGAAACCCCTGAGACACAAACTAACACCCCGCAGGACAGTTTGGTCTCTTCCCTGGGTTCACCTCTTCATGAGCAGTTATAACCCGCTGGACCCAAAAATCGACGACGACTGATTTATAGCAACAAAAGCTAGTCTTTATTTTTTAAAGAGCACAACGGTTTCAGTAAATCAAAAGTTTAAACGTAGTTTCATAACAGCATAAAAGGTTTACTATTCAGTATAACATACTCAACCTTCGCCCTAGCCTAAACTACCCACCACTATCCTGGTCTCGAACCCCCTCTCTCTCAGTCACCACTTACTCCCTCTTTCTCCCTCCTCATGACCAACTGCCGCTCCCTCCTTTTAAAGGGCGAAAGGTCCCGCCTCCTGCGAGCGAACTGCCACTCAAACAGATGGAATCTTAACTCTTAACACGCTGGGGTTTCTGACCATACCCAGCCTTAGGGCAGATCCGTTACATATGTGTAGGGTTTTGTGTCAGGATCGCTTGTGCAGGTTCTCTTTGCTATTCGCTTGTGTTCTTTTGGTGGTGAGAGAGGTTGGGGTTGGCCTAGGGTGTGGTTGTTTGTTTGTGATTGGCTGTGGTAAACTTTGTTTTCATGTGTGAGTGGGGTGGGTGGGTGTTTTTGGATCAAATTAGCCATATTTATTCATATGCTGTTGGTGGATTCTTGTCGTTGTCTTGTTGGGCTGTGTGTGTCATAAGCTTTTTTGAGTTTTGCCCAAAATTGCTGAGCAAAGAAATTGCTGACTGGGGCTGCCATTTTCCTGAGCATTTAGGCGATTTCTGCCCGGACACTGCTTGCGGCTGCAGTATTGCAGATACTGAAATTCGGGGAATATGGCAACCATAAGTAACATCTCTCTAGATGGGTTAAGAGGCAGACATTATTGGACTGGGTGGGATGGGGTGGGGCACTGAGATCAGTTCCTTATGTTCATTGGGGGTGGAGGTAGCGGAGTCGGAAATACATTTCATCCCAGAATAGCTTTGTGTAGGGTTAGGGTTCAGCACCGTAATTACTATGAAGAAGAAGAGTTTGGATTTGATATCCCACTTTATCACTACCCAAAGGAGTCTCAAAGCAGCTAACATTCTCCTTTCCCTTCCTCCCTCACAACAAACACTCTGTGAGGTGAGTGGGGCTGAGAGGCTTCAGAGAAGTGTGACTAGCCCAAGGTCACCCAGCAGCTGCATGTGGAGGAGGAGGGACGCGAACCCAGTTCACCAGATTACGATTCTACTGCTCTTAACCACTACACCACACTGAAGATTCTGGGTGGGCAGCAACAGAGGAATTTGAACTATACGGACCTCGCTTTGGATCCCTTGTGTCTTATAGGAGTTTAAGATTGTGTTTCTGTGCTATCTCATGAAATGAGAGAATTGAAGAAGAGTTCTGCTGGACCAAAGACCTAACTGGTCCAGTTTCCTCTTGTCCATGGTGGCTTATAGGAAACCTACAAGCAGGACATGAGGGCAATAACTCTCTCGTACTGTTGTTGCCTACTGTCTCTGATCCAGGTGACAGGATGATTGCTAGCCATTGCACGTCCCTTTGCAAGATACCAGTAAGCCGAGCTGTAGCCTCCCAGCACCTAAAAATGGCCAATAGTTGATATCGTTTTATATGGGATTTTGTTGTAGTTATGTATTCATTGCTCCTTTATACAGACTTCTATCGATTTATCATGATCTACTCTGAGCGCCCATGGAATCAGAAGCTGGGGAACACATTTCAGTGATATAGATTTTGGTATTTTCAACTGGATTGTGTCCATACAACCTGGCCAAAAAAGTAGACGTCCTTCGACTCCAGTAGGAGTGAAATCATCACATGCTTTAACCCTCTCTCGGCAAACTTTATAGCATTAATAGCAACATCCCTACCGAGAGAACATTTATGACCAACATGATCTACTGTTTTCATCCTGTTCCTCAGAGCATCTTCAATTTTTCTTCATCGCTGGAAGGAGCTCCTGCCAAACAGTGCAGCAGTCTTTAATTTTCGAGCCTTTCCGCCTCCAGCCACCTGAAAGTAAATACTCTTCCTTCAGCTTCTGTGTCACGTTCAGTTTGTTCTAATTGTTCTGCCTGGCATTTTCTCCCCATTGGCCCCTTATTAAATGGTTCCCATACTTATTAAAAGTAGATTCCAGGAGCACCCCTGAAGCTTTCCAGTAAAATAATAAGCATGGACTTTGCTTTTTCCAAACCCTGCATTGTAACTTTGGATGACACCACTTAGCCAATAATTCAAAGAATATGTGCTTGGCTGGAACAAGCCACAGATATTTTCCTCTTTTTGATTTTCCCAAATCTCTCCTAATCCTGCTACTGTTTAAATGGGCTTCCACTAGGAATAGGAAGGGAATTACTAGTTAAGGTCAGGTGAAGCTTATGCCAAGTTGGGTGAAAATGGTCCAACTATTTATAGGGTTGCCATATCCTCAAAGGTGAAAATGTGCACAAAGTTATTGAGCTTTTTTTTGGGGGGGGTCAAAATTGCTGAGGGGAACATCTGCCAAAAAATATTAAGTTTGGGGGCTTTTTTGTAATTTTTATGGATTTTTTAAAAATATAACCCTTGCCATATGTCCAGGTTTTCCTGGACATTTCACCGATTCGTCAAAAATCCACCCGGACGCCATTTGGCTGCCCAAATCCCAGCTGTGTCCGGGAAAATCCAGACGTATGGCAGCCCTAACTATTTATGACTACAAACTCAAGCTAGATGGGTTGAGAGTTTGCCCCACCTAAGCATCTATAAAATCCTGGGGACCCACCCCGCCCCGGGTGACATAGAATTCTTATTATTCAAAAAATGAAATCCTAATTCACGTGGAGGAAGACTAAAAGGCCATTCACTGTTAATAACTCATTCTCAAATTGCTTGCCCCCCCCAAAAAATCAAATTGCCCCCCTGTGGGGCGTGTGCCCCAAGTTGGGAACCAGGGCTCTAGATGCTGTTGGGCTCCAGTTTCCATCAGCTGCAGCCAACATAGTTTATGGCAGGCATAGGCAAACTCGGCCCTCCAGATGTTTTGGGAGTACAACTCTCATCATCCCTAGCTAACAGGACCTGTGCTCAGGCATGATGAGCAGGGACGCTGGGAATTGTAGTCCAGAAATATCTGGAGGTCACCACGTTGGCTGCCCCTGTTGTGTGAGAATTATAGTAGTTAGAGGCCCCAGTCTCTAGACAGTCTGACCATCACAGGCTATGTATAGTGTAATGCAGATACAAAATAAATTGTCCCACCCATACGGACAAAAAAATGTAAGAGAAGAAACACTCCATATGCATAGAAATGTAGCACATCAGGAAGATCAACCTAGCATACTTCTCCTTGACATGCTAGCTTTCCAGAGGCACTTCCATAATGTAAAAAAGAAAAGATAAGAATTAAGCCTTTTTAATCACATTGATTGCAACAGGTTTAAGAGTTCATCTTTCTGTGTTAGATTGTTTTTGACTTGGGAATGCGCTGAAGCATGCAACTGTCCACTTGTGACTTGAAGTGAAATCCAGGAAGTCTTCTACCACTTGCTATTCCCAAAAACGTAACTGATCCTTCAGAATGAGTATATAATTTATCAAAGTGCTTATTAGCTGCCTTCCCCCACCCCACCCCACCCCCGCAGACTCAATGAAATGATACATATGCTGCAGAACGTAATACAAAGCTTCCTAAAACAAAACCATTATGGCCAAATGAGATTCAGAAGCATCAGGGAGTTAGGTAAATTTGGCAGATCTCCCTAAGTTCATGATCTATTAAAACAGCATTTACGCGGAAGTCAGAAGCTCATCTTTCTTCAGTGTTGCTATTAAAACATAGGGGAAGTTCCACTATTCTGCCTGGGTTGTCTATTCATATTTTCTTAAATGCAACGAGAACTGGTGTTTTGTGGACATTCCTCGTCTCCAAGGAACAGCATGTGGTGGCTGGAGGAAGAAAATCAACAGGGACATGTTTATTCTATATATTCCAGAGGACCGCAGGGAGTGCCATCTCCATATGCTTTGTGAAATCCCAGGACCTAATTTATTCACCAGTTTTATTGTACGTCATCTACATTTCATAGATAATGAAATGCAAGTGGAGCATTTTAAATGGTTTATTCCATCCCTACAACCTGGCACCCCCCCCCCAATCACACTTATTTTCCCTTTTCTTTTTTGCACGTTGTTTGACACTAAGCCAGAGAAAGCAGTTTTGGTCCAGTAGTATCCAAAAGAGCTTGAAGAATGTTTTGCCCAAACTGTTCCCTCTGTGGGAAAAGTTACAATATTTAAACGATTGTACATTCCACTGTACAATATACATCCTTTACAAATGGGCAGATTTCTGACGTAGTGTTGCAGTGCTACCATATAATACAGGGTCCCCAAACTAAGGACCGGGGGCCGGATGCGGCCCAATTGCCTTCTAAATGCGGCCCGCGGACGGTCCGGGAATCAGCATGTTTTTACATGAGTAGAATGTGTCCTTTTATTTAAAATGCATCTCTGGGTTATTTGTGGGGCCTGCCTGGTGTTTTTACATGAGTAGAATGTGTGCTTTTATTTAAAATGCATTTCTGGGTTATTTGTGGGGCAGAGGAATTTGTTCATATTTTTTTTCAAAATATAGTCCAGCCCCCACAAGGTCTGAGGGACAGGGGACCGGCCCACAGCTGAAAAAGTTTGCTGACCCCTGATAAAATATTTATGGTATGCAAGAAAAACTGTTTACGAATGAGGGGGCAGGAAGAGAAAGCAGAACCTTTGGGGCAACCTTTTGCATTGATTTCTTCATCTAATTTCAATATGATTCAGCTGCACTCGGTGGTGAAATTGTCTAAATTCGATTGCAAAACAGCTTTTGCCCTAGTCACTTTAGTCCTAAGGGAAGCAAGCATGCAAGCTTCAAAAAGTACGCAGATGTGCTAAGGAGAACAAGAATGCACACTATTTCAATATATTATTAGATAGCAACTCCATGGCACATACAGCATCATGACCTCTGGTGCATTGCATCTTTAGTGTTGCCAAACGTCCGGAATTTCACAGCCATACACGGAACACTGCTGTCGGAAGCAGAGTCCAGGCAGAAATCGGCAAAATGTCCGGGAAAAATCTGGATGTATGTCAGCAATGCAACTTTTGTGTCCAGATTTTCACTTATTGAAATATGGCAACCCTAATCTCTACTCAGCAACAGCATTTGTTGTCATTTACCTTGATTTGCTGTACTTTCAACAGAGCCAGTGTGGTATAGTGGTTAAGAGTGGTGGACTCGTAATCTGGTGAACTGGGTTCGTGTCTCTGCTCCTCCACATGCAGCTGCTGGGTGACCTTAGGCTAGTCACACTTCTTTGAAGTCTCTCAGCCCCACTTACCTCACAGAGTGTTTGTTGTGGGGAGGAAGGGAAAGGAGAATGTTAGCCGTTTGAGACTCCTTCGGGTAGTGATAAAGCGGAATATCAAATCCAAACTCCTCCTCCTCTTCTTCTTCTTCTGTTTAATTAATTTCAGAAGCAAAAAACCAAGGACAAAATTGATCCCAGAGCCATTTCCACTGTTGACAAATGTGTGTCCCAAAACGTCAGATTCTATTCACTACAGAAGTCCTCCAGCACCACTGGAAAAGTATTATTTGTGAGTAGAAATGATCACAGCAGGCCTTTTGATTTTTGCCAGAATATTCATAAATGCCAGTGTCTCTGAGGCAGGAAAAAAATAGTGTCTGGCCCAAATTCCATTTGTAAAAAATGTATACTGGTAAGCTTCTGCTGTTGGCTTCTTGATTTGGTTGGCGGTCCAAATTTAGCTGCTAAATCCAAAAACGGTATTAGTCATTCTTGGGGTGTCACTCCTTACGTCATCCATACTGGTCTAATAATAATGCCACCCCCATTTTAAAGGCTTTCATGGGCTTATATGTTGGAAGGGACCAAAAGGGTAATGTAACCGAACCCCCGTGCAATGCAGGAATCTTTTGCCCAACGTGACTCGAACCCATGACCCTGACCTCAAAGAGTCTCTTGCTTTACTGACTTGAGCTATCCCTGGAGCTATTTTAAGCTCAGCTACAAGAAAACAAGTCCCATTGAACTGAGTGGCATTCGAGTTGTGCATGACCAAGCAATGAGCTCAGCAGAAATGCAGGTAAAAAAAGGATGCTGGGTTTCCTAAACTGCCTCTCTTTATAACTTCACATTTCCATTGACCTCTATAGATTACGTATATATTCTCACTTCGAGGAGCAAGCACCGGCTGTTTCTTTTGGCACACTGGCTGAGCGGGAAGCCTCTCTGCTCATCGGGAGATGAAGCTGACTGGGTGGTCCCCGAGAAGCCATTCTGAAGCTAATCTTTTGCAGAAGCTTCGGAGGGGGAAAACGAGGCTATGGTGTTAAGAAGGCACATCAAAATAACCTTTTTTTGCCTCAAGCGAATACATCGTCTTCCTCACCACTACCTTCCTCTTGGTCTTCGTTTTCTTGAATTAGGCAATTCCTCGCAGGTTATTTTTATGGCCATCTGTAGGGTTAGCATACGTCCAGACATGACAGGGATTTCAAAGGCAGAAATAATGTCCAGGGGCAAATTTCTGAAATGTGGCACTCTGTCCTGGAACTTAGGCAAGTCAATTGAAAATTTCCATCTTTTTGATGATTTTTTTTTGGGGGGGGGGGGGTCTTCCTAAAAAAAAAGTCCTGGTTTTTAAATTTAGGAATATGGCAACCCTATGGAAAGCTTCCTGGATAGAGTAGCCACACACAACACAGCACAGGGTCATTCATTTCTGTAGGGTTTTCCTTAAAAAAGCTCAACAGTTATATATATATATATATATATATATATATATATATATATATATATATATATATATATATATATATATATATATATATATATATATATATGGGAAACCACCATAACTTTTTGAAATATGGCAACCCTGCCATGTGTGTTTTGAGCTTTGCTCTGAGGGAAGCATTTTGTCAGTCTTCTGGTGGGTGTTCTATTTATATAGCTGAGGCTGCAATCTTATACCCATTTCCTCAAGAGTAAGGCCCACTGAACTCAATACAGTGGCACCTTAGGTTACATACGCTTCAGGTTACAGACTCCGCTAACCCAGAAATAGTACCTCGGGTTAAAGAACTTTGCTTCAGGATAAGAACAGAAATTGTGCTCTTGCAGCGGGAGGCCCCATTAGCTAAAGTGGTACCTCAGGTTAAGAACAGTTTCAGGTTAAGAACGGACCTCCGGAACGAATTACTGTAAGTTCTTAACCAGAGGTACCACTGTACATTTTGAGCACACATGTTTAGGATCCCACTATTAAATTAGGAATCAGAATGTGCGCCAGGGGGGATGAGGCCTGGCCCAATTAGAGACATTGTACCAGAGCTTTCAAAACGTTTCATGCTGGTGACACACTTTTTAGACACACATTATTTGGCGATGCAGTAATTTAGTTTTACTAGCAAAGTGGAGGTTAAACTAACCCTTTCCAGCCCTGGAAGGAGCATGGGGAGGATTCGTGTGACACAGCTACACACTGTAGCCGACACACTAATGCGTCACAACACACATTATACCATCATGCCAGTACTGAAAAGGATTTACCTTTTTGCTCTGCTTTATAGCCATGCTTGTTTCTTGGCTTTTCTCAAAAGATACTGTAGCTGGCTTCCCAACCTCCAAATCCATATGCCTTATTTCCAAGGCTTTTTTTCAGCCGGAACTTAGTTCCCGCCCCTCTCAGGTGGGCGCCATTGCCATTCTAAGAGAACAAGGGAGGCATTCATGGCAAGTTCCATGAAAATAGCATTGCTATATACATGTAAAGCCACATGGCTTCCCCTAAAGAATCTTGGGAACTGTAGTTTAAGGGTGCTGGGAATTATAGCTCTATGAAGGGTAAACCAGAGTTCCCAGATTTCTTTGGAGGAAGATGTGCTTTAAACATATATGATGTGTACAGGTAAAGGTAAAGGGACCCCTGACCATTAGGTCCAGTCATGTCCGACTCTGGGGTTGTGGCGCTCATCTCGTGTTACTGGCCGAAGGAGCCGGCATACAGCTTCCGGGTCGTGTGGCCAGCATGACAAAGCCGCTTCTGGCGAACCAGAACAGCACATGGAAACGCCGTTTACCTTCCCGTCGAAGCGGTACCTATTTATCTACTTGCACTGGTTTGCTTTTGAACTGCTAGGTTGGCGGGAGCTGGGACTGAGTAACGGGAGTTCACCCCGTCGCGGGGATTCGGACCGCCGACCTTCCGATCGGCAAGCCCTAGGCTCTGTGGCTTAACCTACAGTGCCACCCGCATGTACAGAGTGTGTGACAAATCCATCTAATTACCATCTAGCAGACACATTAACTTCTGTATTAAAAGATTGCACATCTTCAGACAGGACCTTTTGATTGACAGGATACAAAAGGAAGAGAAGTGGGAGAGAAAAGGAAAGCGAGTGCGGGAATAAGCTTTCACTGGCCAGTTGACGGAGCCAGGTTGGTCTTGCCACGATGTTCTTCCTGGCTGGTGGAAGAAGCCAGAGAGCGGCTTCCTTTAGTTCTGCAGTCCTGGCAACAGCATTCTAGTACAAATCTACAGTGAGAACTGGTCAAAGGTATTAAATATCAGGGACGCTTTCTGTGCTTTCCTCTTTGGGCCCATATGACAGTTTAGGTCCTTTCGTTGGCACAAGAGACCAGTTTCCTCCCTGTGCGGTGCAGGGCTACTTACTATATTGACTTTTCCTGGAGCTCGAAGAGCTAGTCCCGATTTGTGGTTTGGAAGCGATCCAAGGCTTGCTCCCAAGGCAGCTTTAATAAATAAAATATCGAAAGTGAGGACTCCAGTCACATGGTCTCGAATAAGGATAGTAAGCATTTCACGGGAACCCCACAGATTGCAGTCTGCTTGGATATAAAATGAGGCCTTCAACAACTCAGCAGGAAGCGGTTGTTGTTTTTTGCCAATGTGCCACCTTTGTGCTTGCTAGGGCCAATGGGAATTGTAATCCAAAATTAGGGTTGCCATACATCCAGATTTTCCCGGACATGTTGGAATTAGTGTCCAGGGGGAAATTTCCAGAAATCAGCAAAATGTCCAGGTTTCCCCAAAAAAGCTCACCAACTTTACCAACTTTAGGGGGGAGATTTCCCAACTTTCCCGGATTTTTACTTCTCAAAAGATGGCAAACCTACCAAAACGGTCCCTCCCAACTTCTGATAATCTTCTGCATGGAGGGCACCAGTCTGGTGAAGGCTGATGCAAGTGCTAGGTTTTTTTGTTTGTTTCTCATGCTGCTCTTTATGTCTATCCATTTTTGCCCTTCCATTTGGCTGTCTGATTTCTTTAAACACAATAAATAAGAAGTCATGTAGGACCAAGCTACATATAATGCAGGAGATCTATCCTCATCTCTTGACATTTTTGTTTTGTATGAACAAGCTGCTGTAGGAACTCAATATGCAAGTGAAGCAGAATTGAAGGAAAGCCAGAGAATGGAGGGGTGGGGGTGGGGGGGAGGTAAGGTTCATTTAATCCTGCACTATTTTCCTGACCTATATCAGCCCCTGAATCTGTTTTTACTTGCTTTCCTGGTGGTGGTGGTGAATACACAGGGGGTAAAAATTGTAATAATTTCACAATACTTTTCATACAAAACCTATTTTATATTACATGCTGTTTGGAAACAACAGCCTGTGGAAGGGAGAACAATTTAGAAGGGACCCTCCCCAGAGCTTCTATTCATGTCAACAGATCTCTCACCTAACATGTAGTTTCACCAGACACACTTTGTATGTTATTACAAGGAATTTCCCCCAATTAAAAATGCTGTCTGGTCCTGGCATTCCCAAATCTACCGTTTCAAATCTGGTCCATTTCTTGCCATCGCTTTCCCTTAAGCTAGTCTTATTAGATTGCGAGATGATTCACGTTAGCCAGTACCGCACCTGCAACAACTTGATAATTTAGTGATGCGCCACCAACACTTTTGAAACTCCCTATCAATATTCAACAGGTGCCTTTTGCATATTCCTTTTGTTGCCTGCTGAAGACATTCTTATTTAGACAATCTAACCCACACATGTGAGTTTTAAGTCTATTCTATTGTGGTTTTAATTTAATGTTTTAAAATCCGGCTGTAATTTTTTTAAAGTGGTCATTTATTGCATTACCTTTTTTTGTAAGCCGCTTTAAGGTCGTTGCCCCCCCCCCTTACAATCAAGCAGCATATAACTTTTATGGAACAAATAAAACAAACCTCCTAGTGAAGGAAGGAATGTGTCTAGGTACCCTTCTGCCTAGTTTGAAGTTAGGAAGAACAGAGCTGTCTCCCTTGTACCCAGCAGCCAGTACAGGAATTAAGGCGAGAAGCAACTTGTTAAAAATATCCTTACTTTGCTCCATTCTCTCAGAGAGGAAAGTGGAAGGGAAGCTGTCTGTTGCACAGGCACCCACCCTGTATTTAAGGCATCAGTTCCTTGCTACTCTGTCCTGACTAGGCAAAAAGCAGTTAATTTTAAAAGAAAAGGTGTTGCAGCTCCCCATGACGTTATGGGGGGAAGGGGGGGACTGTTTCCTGCCCTCTACTATCTCTGTGATCTAAGAGCAAGGCAAGGTTAAGTCAGTTCTGCAACTCTCCTGCTTCAGTCATCCAAGAAATGTTTTTATTGCTCAAATACAGGCAGAAAGGGATTTAACTCCACACTCCCCCCCCCCCCCAACGAGGGAGCGTTGGTACTTGAATCTGTCAAGATGCAATTGTATAAAATCACATGCCCAATTTTGGGATATTCAGCCAGTTGAAACTGGCAACATTTCCATATGTAGTGAAAAGGCCAAAGGCAAAAACACAAATTAAAAAACAAAACAACCCACCACCCTCCTTATTCAGTTTTGAGAGCTTAGCATAGAAAGTGGTCCTTTTTGCTTGGCGTTAACTAATATTCTAGTAAGGCCACAGACACAATGCGAGAACATAGGAGGAAATAATACATCTACAAACACTGGCAGAAGGCTCAGCTTGCCAAATTTGGCCACAGTTCCTTTAGATAAATAACTTCTCGGTGACGTGCTGCACTGAAATTACATAAACAGCAGAAATTGCTAAGACGTAGGCCCCAGGGTTTTGTGGGTTTCAGGACTTTCTGCAATCAATATTCTGACATCTGCAAACATTTATCTCTAACAGCTGGTGCCAAAAGCAGTAAAACACACACACACCAACAACTTACCATCACTCTTCCAAAGATCTTGATTCAAGTATCGTTCCATTTAGAAGCTGCTTTTCATCTGCAGTTTTGTGCAATTATTTTTTTCTGTACCAGAGACCTTATATGGAAAAGGTTTTGATGCAAATGTTAAAAAGTGTGGGAGCATGTAATTATGTAAAAAAAAAAAATTAAGCTTGCAGACCCATGTACTTACTCGAGAGCAAGCCCCAAAGAACTCAATGAAAATTACTTCCCAGTAGATATTTATAGGACTCTGCCATTAGTATTCCGTATTAAAATAATTTTAGGGGGAAATCGTGAGATAACACAGAAGTTAAATGGATATATCTTTAGTACAAGGTGACAAAAGCTAGACATTCAGAGGCCAACCTCTTGGGGAAGCAGAAAATCCACTACTATGGTATTCAGTTCTGCCAATTAGTGCTTATGATGTAATTATTAGCTGATCTTACATTGCCTTTAATGTAGTGAATGATGTAGCTTTAAAAGAGGATTTGGCAAATTCATGAAACATCAAAGCTATCAATGGCTCATCAAGGTGGTTGTATACTATCTCCAGTATCAGAGGCAAGATGCCTCTGTCATTTACAGTAGGACATTTGCTGGCTGGGCCTGTCCTTTTTTCTTTTCTTTTTTGCAACCAAAGAACAAAAATAAGACACACACACCCCCAATCCTGTAACATATTGTTGTGCGATAATATCCATTTTTTATAGTGTATGAAATATAAGTTTACTTTTGGTCATTCTAGGAAAATCAAATTGTTCTGACAATCGTACACATTATACAAATTAACGTAAGCTAGTGCTCGACAAGCAGAAAAATAAACAGGTCTAGCATATGTAGATATCACGGCACACAGTGCGGAGCAACTGGCACCCATCTCAAATGCTAGCAGAGCAGGGAGTAAAGGTGGAAGTTTTCAGAGTACAAGAACACAATCCACATTTTCCTTAAACTCCAAAAATTCGGGGGATAGGGGCAGGCAAATCTTTATGGCAAGCACTAAGCCTTATTAAGCTGAATGGCCATTTAATTATATGAAAATTGTTCAGTCTTGATAGTGACATGGATAGGGAACAGGAACGGCTGGCAGGGAGGGGCAACGCTGCAGATCTGTCCAGCTGGCATCAGAAATGCTGATGTGGGTGAGGCAAGGGAGCAGCAAGCTCAGAGTGGCATGGCTGCACCAGCGGGAGTGGCAGGTTGGCTCCACCAGGGTGCTGCAACTGCCCTGTCCTAACCACCATTCTGCCCGAAATGTTCCAGTAAGCGACAGAAATGCTGAGGCCGAGAGGCCACACCTGCAGAGGCATCACTCCCCACCTGCCAGCTCCTGGAAAGAAGGGAAACGTGGGTCTTTTAAGTTGGCTAGGATTGGACACACTAAAGTAACCATGTTCACAGCTGCTTCTCGTTCCACCTAAAATGCATGCATTCAAAAGCTGTAGTCCAAAGCCTTTAGAAACTACTGTTGTGGGATCTCAAAACTTCAGAATTCTCCGTTTCTTCCTCCGAAGAGAGAATGTGTTTTGATGACTAGGACAAGTTTTCAAGTATACTTATCGGACTGCGAGCCTAGAAGTACAGCGGTGATCTTTTCTCTATCAGTCTCACATTAGCACCCTTCACATAGTAAAGGCACATTTGTACAGGTATTAGGAGCTGATTAAGAAGAAGCGGCGCTCCTAGAAGTCAAGAACGAGGCAGCCCA
This sequence comes from Lacerta agilis, assembly GCF_009819535.1. Taxonomy (NCBI): domain Eukaryota; kingdom Metazoa; phylum Chordata; class Lepidosauria; order Squamata; family Lacertidae; genus Lacerta; species Lacerta agilis. Next base: position 23,727,556 of record NC_046317.1, read on the forward strand.
AAGGAAGCCCATGCAGGTCTTGTGCCAAGGCCAGACTGGGACCACTGTGGGTTGCAAACTGGTTCATGGAGGTTCAGTGCATCTGCAGATTGCACCATCAGCGACACAACAAAATTAAAATTATTTAGAAATATATGGAGTAAGAGCATGGGGAAAAATCTGTCCCAGTCTGTCTTTCATTTGGACTTCAGTATGTTTAATAGCTGACAAGGTTTTTGTTTTGTTTCGTTTCCGCAAGTTGGATGTAGCTATGAAGCAATTTAGAGGAAATAATGTCCCTCTAGGGATTTTGATTTCGTTTAAAGATAAGGAAACTGTGACTTCCAATGCTTCTGGTGGTACAGAGCCGAGCATCTTTTCACTGCTAAATATTTTTGAAGAAAGGATGAAGCAAGGCATCCTTTGCAGTTATTCTTGTAGCAGGATTTAGGTCTAGCAGTTTATCCAGAAGATCATAGGCTTCGTCAGGGACTTTGTCCCATCCCAGATTAGCTGGCTTTTCAGAAGTTCTAATAACCAGGCCATCACGTTCATGACAACTTGGCTTCTGATACTGTAGGTGCTTTTTAGATGTCTGAAGTGCAGGCTCTGAAATGTTGAAGATTTCAGCTTGTAACGCAGGTTCCTGAGAAAGGTTGATCTGCCCATCACCTGTCAAGACGTCAAAGCTGGTTTTGCTTCCTCTCAGCCTTTCACAGAGCGTTCGTAAATCCTGCGCTGGGATATCTTTACTACACAGTATTGATTTACCTGTGTGAAAAGCACTGTGGTTAGAATGGGTGCTCGACAGCTTTCAGAAGACACATTATAAAACTGTAACACAGGCAGTGGATGCACACATACAATACGTTAAAACAGTACTGTTGACCTTTCAAGAAACATAAGCTAGTTGTCACTTAGCAAACTGGTTTGCACTTAACATTAAAGCCATAATTTTAAATAAACTATGGCTTAATGTAAATGTGCAGTGTGCTGGTGAATACTGTTCAAATGTCCCCACTTTATCCCTACCTGTGCCATGCTTGGAGGAAAAAACCTGCATCACTGGCTTGTCATTGCATGTGTACCAGAGCTCATTGTTTTCCCCAAAACCATGAACAGAAGAGGCCATGGGTTCTGCTCATGGTTTAAAATAGAGAAAGAAACCAACAAGAGTGGGCTTGCACACAACATTAAGCCAACACTGTGAATTGTTTCCTGCAAGCACAGCACGGGACATAGGAGCCAACTCCTAGGGGCTGTGTAGGAGTAGGGGCTGTATCAGGAGTAACAGATACCAGATAAATATTTATACGATGATGCATGAAGGAATAACTTCTGTGAGGAAGTTGTGGTGATGACAATGAAGGCGCTAGCAGCTATTTGCTGGACTGCCTTCAAGTCACCAAGGGATGAGAGGTCAACTGTCCTAACAAGTGCCAGGACAAGCACACAGGGCTTAGAAAAGGAAGTGGCAAGAGTCCAAGAAGGCAATCAGGCCCATGGGAAATTTGCAGGGGACAGTCTAGGGCAGGAGGGATGAAAGAGGAAATGGTACAGAGGATTGAAGCAAGAAGGTAACTATATGGGAGATTTTAGGAGAGGAAAATGGGAAGAATTCAGAACACTGAGCAGGACCAGGAGCTGCTGCAAAGCCGAAGTTCATATATTGATGAAAAACAACCAGACACATCTTTGGTAGCAATCCTCTATGTCTATAAAGCTTAATTTCTACTGGGATTATTTAAAACTAACGAGGTCAGCCCGATTCTGGTGTTTAGACCAATAAATTCCAATGCCATTCAAAAGTCTCTGGGAATATAAACACAAATTATCTACAGAAAGAGGATGGCTACAAAACAGTCTGAACTTACACTGAATCACACACACACACACACAAAATACAAAACCTGCACACCAAATGTTTTAGCAGCTTGAATTGTTTCCCTGGATCCACGAATAGTCATAATCTGTGCCAAAGCTGTTAAATCATCACTCGCTTTGTAAAATGGATACCGGCCACTCAGCAGAGAAAGGAATATGATTCCTGCAGACCACATGTCAATTGCTGCAATTAAAAACAAACTTCAGTTACAATTACTTATACTGCCAGTGTGTTTGAAAGACTGAGTAAAAATCGAAAGCTGATCTTAATTTACATTTGCTCATGACAATGATAACTGGTATTATAGAAAGTTACTTTCAGAGTTAGACTTTCTGCTCAGCATAAAACTGCTCCATTTACAAAATGGGACTGCTGTTATAAAAGAACAAAGTTAATAGGATTGCCATATTTCAAAAAGTGAAAATCCAGAAACAAGAGCCAATTTCTGAGCCAACTGTATGGAAAATCAGCAAAAATGACACTGCCAACATGGGCTGCCATACATCCGGATTTCCCCGGACATTTTGCCGATTTTCGCCTGGACACTGCTTCCAACTACAGTATTCCGGGTATGTCTGGGACATTCCAGACGTATGGCAACCCTAAAGTTATAGCTGTTTTTTGCTTTTGTTAATCTCAGTAACAACTGCAGGTGCACTGAACATAGCAGACTCAAATAGATGCCTGAACTGAATCAGAAAAGCTTTGAATTTGTCTGAGCCAAATCAGGCTGTTTCATGAGGGACCACATTGAGGTCTCAACCGAATCCTGTGGTTGGTGCGTACCCCTAAACCAAAGTTTTGCATGTATGGGCTGCTTCATTCACTTCAATGGAAACGACAGTTCTGAACTCTTAGACATACCCCCACATAAATGGGAAAGCACTTGAAAGCAAGAGCCCATGGGATCCATTGCAATGGACAAAGTATATGCTCTAATTTGCCATGTTGTGCCATCATACTCTATGGCTATTATCCCAAGGTAAGTATGTCTATGTCTCACTGACTTCAGTGAAAGAAAGCTAAAAGTGCATGCTTACAACTACCAATGAAATCACGTCAATGGAACTTGAATGTGCTTAATTTTTGCTAGTGCTGTACTGCCATATGGTTACATCTGAAAAGCGAGATGAGCACCGCATCCCATAGTCGCCTTTGACATGCGAGGAGTGTTGATGAAACATATATATTTATAAGTATGATCAACATCAAAGAGAAGAGGTGGAGTAAACCGGTGTGGCAAAGTGGATAGGGTTGGAATAGCTTAGTTACGGTTGCCATATTTTGAAAAGTGGAAATTCGGACACAAAAGCTGTTGAGCTTTTCTTGGCAAAGATGTTGAGATTTTTTTTGTGAAATTAAAAAAAAAATGAGTTTTTGAGCTATTTTTAATGGAATCCATCAAAATCAACACTACTGGGCTGCCATACATCCAGAATTAAGGCCTGAATGCTGGCTATGTCCAGACGTATGCCGACCCTAGCTTAGTTGAATCTTTTCAGGTCCACATCACACTTGCTGCTAGACTGGGATTTGCTGAATTGCTGCTCGCAGGACTGAACTGGTGAGGGAAAGTTCTGGCTTCCCAAGCAAGGGAAGGTTCTGTTCTGGCTTCCCATGCCTACCCCCAAACCTTCCTGAATGCCTCTTTCTTGGGGCCCATCAGACTGTAGTTGAAGTAGTAAGGGTGCAGAGAAAAACCATTAAAAGCAAAACAAAAACAAAGTCCTAGACTTCACAGACCTTGGCTCTTGCCTATTAAACAGGACTAATCTGGGAGGGCAGGATGTTTTTTCCCCTAGCAAGTCACTTGACCATGCCTGCCAGTCATCATGAGCAGATTTCCATCTGCTTAAAAAGATTAAATATCTAATGTCAGCTTTTTCATGTAATCTTTTAAAAAATCTGCTGCAAGCATATTATGTTAGTTATGCTTGCTCTAAAAGAATACAAAGATGGATATGATCTCTCACAATCCCTGAAGAATAAGCAGTGGGGAGGCATTAAAAAATTCTTCAGCTGACGCAAAACCCTCAGTGTTGGAACTTTCTGCCCACTTCCCACCATTTAAAAGAGAAATGCTGCTAACTCCTAATATCATAGTAAATATCTATGTCCTTCTTCTTTGGCAATAACTTGTCTTCCATGAATATAGTCTTAACAGTGTGTGTGTAAGTGACTGTGGAGGCCAATTCTGGATCCACACGTCGTTCCACAGTGGGGACACAAGTTTCCGGGTGAGATTTGATAACGGTGAGGATTCCTCCTTTTAGCTCTTTCGTCCCGAGTTCGTGCTACTTCGAATTCCATGACACCTTTAGTAAAAGTTATTCTCCAATTGAAGCACTCGCAGGCTAGTGTTTCCCAGTTGGTGGTGTTTATAGTATATTTTGGAGGGGTTTGCCCTGAGAGCGTCTTTAAACCTCTTTTGTTGTATTTCACTTTCCATTCCTAAGTTGGGAATAGAGTAGTTGCTTTGGGAGACAATAATCAGGCATCTGAACATGACCAGTCCAACAAAGTTGATGTTGAAGAATCATTGATTCGACACTGGTGATCTTTGCTTCTTCCAGTGCACTGACATTAATTCACCTGTCTTCCCAAGTGATATGTATAATTTTTCAGAGACACCGTTGATGGAATCTTTCAGAGTTAGAGATGGCGTTTATAATTAGTCCATGTTTCACAAGCATAAAGTAAAGTTGGTAGTACAATAGCTATCTATGTTAGGTATACACCTAACTTATTTTTATTTCAGGTAAGAAGCTTGGAATAAAGAAATGTGTTTTATAATAGCTTTTTTTTAGATAACAGTCCAACTACATACAGTCTGGAAGATCTATAGTGGTATCTAGTGCATGGAAATATACATTTTCAATTTGTTATACTGCACCTGTAGTTTGATTTGGAAACTTGGTTAACACTTCTGGTGCTCTGAATCCTGGTGTACCAGCCCTTGGAGCAACCTGCTGACGCCTTGGGGATTAAAACATGAAAAGCACATTTAGCAAATAACAGCAGAGTTTGAGCTTTTTGGGGTCAGACAGAAAAGAAACCAATCACTACGACTTTATGTGGCAACATGAGTAAGCATTTTGTAAAGTAATAGAATGCCAGTCTCATTAATTCCTCCCGATGAGATGGCTGCAACACCTTTCAAATTTAGAACTGGAATCATATTCCTCCAGATATCAGAGACTGAGAACTACGTGTGTGCAGGGGATTTGCAGCTAGCTGCCACACCATGATCACAAGGAGCTTGCTTATGCATGCAGATCCCATTCAATCTCAGATGGCTAGCAGGGCACAAAACACCAGAAGTACATCTTCAACTGTTGCATGTTGCCAGCAGATATCTTTGACATAGTTATATACCACTGGTCTCCGATTAGCTGAGTAGAGAGGACCCCCTGTTTTTCAAACAGCCAAGTCATGAACCCCCAACTTTGGAAAATTTTAATATCACTATGGTAGTTTTTGTCACATGAATGGTGCCATGGACCCCTTGAGTGGCATATGCAGACCCCCTGGGGTCCACAGACCACCAATTGGGAACCACTGACCTCGACCCATTTACAAACCAAGGCATAACAACCGGCCCTCTGAAACTGTGACAATACATTGTGCTTCCAACTCCAGTGAGTGTTCTATAACACTGGACCAGCTTTCTGGTGTTGGACACAGTGGAGATTGTGTCACAGAATAGAGTTGAAACTTAAGAGGGATCAAGTGGTTTTCTGCAGCCTTGCACAGAAAGTGTTGACAGTATTATAAAGAAAACCTTCTGCAGAAAACATTTAAACAAATGCACCAAGTCAGAATTTGTGGGTGCTGAAAATCTAGTTGTGAAAACAAACACCTGCCTAAAATAGGCTGCCCAAAATGAGCTTTTGGAATATTTATCTGCTGTTGCATTGCAAAGATCTAATATTATCTTGTGCTTCACTAAACATGGATTAATTGGACAAACGTTTTTTCTTTAATCATTTCTTGCCAGCAATGCGATTGCATCAAAGCTAATTACCTTGAAAGACAAACACTGCAGACTCTATCTTTTGCATAACAGTCACAGGTCACATTAGTTGGACAACTGCTGGCAGCTTTCTTCACTAAGCCATTAGTCACAGCTGAAGTTGTCTTCTTCTTCGCCAATAATTTTCTAGCTGCAATATCTGTCACCCTAGGCTGCTTTATGAGCTGCAATATAAATTATATTTTTTAATCCAAGACACATTTAAACACAATTTTGACTCTAGCTGCCCTCAAAGACGTAAAAGTTCTATTAGGTAGCATTTTTAAAGGCAGGTTGCCAAATTCATACTTGTGAGCGTTAAATCCCAATGGCTATTAAACCTAACAAGGTATTATAAGAATTCTAATTTAGTGGGTTTCAAGGAAAAGGTATAACTTGTGTTAATATCTAGAATACATTAATATTATAAAATTATAGAGATGTAAACTCTAGGCCAGAATCTGAACAAAAGGTTAGTCATTTTTACACTAAAGGGCTTTATACAGGAACCAGGTGATGCTCAACAGAGGCTGCTGCCAAAACCAAAAATCCAATTTCAACTACAGTGGTACCTCTAGCTGCGGACACAATCTATTCTGGAGTGCCGTTCGCACCCTGAAAGTCTGCAACTAGAGCAGTGCTTCTGCGCAAGCATGGAGAGCGATGAGTGCTTCTGCACATGTGCGAAGCGCACAGAATGCTTCTGCATGTGCGCGAAGAACGCGTTCGCAAGCCGAAAAGACACATGAACCTAACGCAACACGAGGTATGACTGTACCACTGTCCCTCCGTAATGTTCTATATTACCCGGTGCCACTGGGGTGAGTAAACACATGACCTGGGAACTTACATGTTATGGAGAAAAGTAGGGGGAATTCAACACAAAGCTGCCATTTTGTGGGCATCTGACATCAAATCTATTTCAGCGCTATATCTGTGGCAAAGTTGTCTTGTTGCTTTCAAAGGGACTAAAGTGTGGCCAGCTTTTTCTGTGCTGGGGCACCATGCACTGATAGATAGAGACGAAAGGGGGAACTAATTCTCTTACAATTTACAAGAACTTTCATACCTCTTTGCTTAGAAGCAATTCTTATTCATTAGGTTAGCGATCATTGAATATTATTCAACAGAAATACTGATGCTCCTGTATTATCTCCAGTTGTCTACAAAACACCTCTCTCTCCTCACTTTTCAGGCCATCAAAGTGTGTCTAATGGCTAATGTTGTTGTTGATAATAATAATAATAATAATATATTTATACCCCGTCCCCAGCAACTCTGGGCAGCTCCCAACAGAATATTAGAAACATGATAAAAACATCAAATATTAAAAACTTCCCTAAACAGGGCTGCTTTCAGATGTCTTCTAAAAATCAGATACAGTAGTTGGTTTATTTCTTTGACATCTGATGGGAGGGCGTTCCACAGGGCAGGCGCAACTACCGAGAAGGCCCTGTTCAGAAGGCCCTGTTGAGCCATGTGGACAAAAGGGATGATAATCAAACTGCATGTAGGCTAGTAACTTTTGTGTACTCAATTGCAAGACTGTTCTACTGCAGAGTAAAAACAGTCCTGACAAAGTTGCCCAATTCAGTTCAGCGGATCTGCGCTACTTTATATCTGCGTAATACCTAGCAAAGCAGAGCAGGATTATTATTAGACCTTTCGCCTCTGTGTTAAAGGGCACTCACAAAATACCGTTTCACATGCCTGATCGTTCTTAGCTAGACAAGTACATTGCTTGAACAACAACAAAGCTACAAAGAAGAAAAGGTTCCAATGAGAAGACACGCATGCTGCAAGCACATCTACTGGCTTTCAAGCGGTTTGGGTAAAAACCACCACCAGAGTAATACAAAATAGGCATTGTGCCAACAAGTGCAGTCCACATTCCACATCTGCCTAGCAAACTTGACCTATGTAGCCTTAAAAAACGATAAACACTGAACGTGCTGCTGAATATGCAGTTGATTTATCTGTGGTTAACCAGCAATGCTTACTTTAACTGTGGAATTGTCTTGAGACGCAGAACTGCGGACATTAAAATTCCTCTCCCCAAAGACAGAGCGTTGAACGTGAAGGCTCTCAAGCCCCTCCTGCAATGTCAAAAAGAGGACAATAAGGATTCCATCTTTAACACACGGTCAATTGTGGCATGGCTTTTAAAAAGCGAGATAGCGCAAAAACAAAAAGCTGTATATAAGCTCTCTCACGGGACTAATTTACTGCAAAGAGAACACAGTCTAGGATGAATGCTTCTCATCCAGATTCACAGTAGTCCTCCAGCAAGATTCAGCTGGGTAATGCTACACTTTCAAAAATCTGATATATGACTTCAGAATGTCCTGACAATTTGGAGAAAGGAGGCTGAATTTTATGCCGAGAAATATTATTGTTGAGATAATGGAGCTAAACTATAAATCTAAAAATTTAATCTAACATGGTGACAGAATTAGCCCTCTGCAGGGGAGAAGAAAATTCATTTGGGGAGTGAATCAACTTTCTAACTGGCATGTAAATTCTCCTTATATGGAGATGCTCAGTCAGTTAAAAGGGCTTAGCAACACTAAACACACAACGGCCCTGACTTTCTGATTTCCTAACACTGCATTTGTGGTTTTATACATGGATACACTTCGACCCCCCCCCCCCCCACCTGCTCAATCTACTGAACTAACAGATAAGGTTGATTCCCCCACCACTGCTCTCAGTTCAGGGACGGAAGAAAGTTAGCAAAATCAAAACATTCAGTGTCATTCATAAACATCAGCTTGCACATTAGGGGCTTACAGTGTAATCCTAAACACGTCTACTCAGAAGTGAGTCCTAAATGAATTCAATGGCACTCCTAAGTTAAGTGGGGCTAGGATTTCAGCATTAGGAATTTTTTTATTGTCCTACGCATACTTGCTTGGGAGTAAACCATTTTAAACTCAAGAGGACTTACTTATGAGTAAACTTGCTTAGGACTGTATTACAGTAGATCTACCAACAAAGCTCTCTTAAAAATAATCTTAGTAAGATTATTTCTAACCTTAGACCCTGATTTTGAAAACAGTTTAGGATAACTGATCTGAAATACATACAAGGCTACAAGGAAATTCTAATAAAATGTAACCTGGAAAATTCATCCTGCTGCTCTAATTTACACTGACTGGACAAGCAGCAAGATAGTTAAACATATCAAAATGCCAGCATATTCAGAGTTAGTTTATTGACTGAAGATGGCACCTGGGGTTGGCATCTCAGTGCAGGTGTACTCTTGTCATATCTAATGCATCTTGTCATGCCTATATCCAGTCTTCCCACCATTTTTAGATGGCAAGAAGCTACAAGTGATTACAGCTCTCCAATCTGCACATGTACACTCAGTCAAATGTAGTGCACCTGACTATGGAAAAATGTTTGTGACAGCAAGAACCAGCCCCAGGATTTTAGTCATTCCTGCAATAGCTAGTCTGGAATAAAGTCTCTTGGGCAATGCCCTCATACAAAAGTTGTGCAAAAACCATTGCCGCACAGAAACTAATTCCTATTTTGTAAGTTAGATGGAGGGGTTTTTTTGGGGGGGGGGAATTCTTTACATAAGCACAAAGATTTCGAAAAAGGAGATTGAAGTTTTATTTTGGTACTACATCTCCCCCTGGTGGATGAAGCGGCTCATTAAACGAATTCACGCAACAAAATTAAGGAAGAAGCACAGAACCTTTCTTTTCTGTCCTTGTTTAATCTGTGTTTGGGAAAGGGAACAAGGCCTTTTATTAGCTGTTCTTGCAGCTGGCTGACGAACTAGCTGCCTAGGTGCTCTAGCAGTATCTGAAACCTGGGATCCCAAAGTTATCTGAGGCTTATTCCATGCACAACTTTCCTGTTGGGCTTCCGACTGGATAACTTTGAGAAGTTCTATTTTTGTGTCAGGAGTTCCTTGTGCCAAACCAAAGTCGACCAGGGCATACCTAAAAGACAATTTGAGAACACACAATTTGTAAACGATTTAATACATACCTCAGCTGCAATACTGTTATGTTAGAACCCCATGAGCTTTAGCTGCTATCCTGAAGGAAGTTTGGTTGTGCTATAGCAGCATGTAAAAGGGGTGGCCTGCATTCCTGTGTTCCGAGGATTTTAATTCTTTTTTTAAAGTGCACATAATTTGGCTCCTTAATTGGAACAAGGGAGCCCTCTCCGTTTTGACAAGGTGCATTATCTAGACTAGAGAATACTACTAAAGAAAAACAGGAAGCAGCAAACCCTCAACAGAGGCTATACTAGTCTCTCTCTCACTGACTAGGGTGAGAAGCATCCCTGCATGGTCTTATATCCTACAGAAGATGTGACAAATATATATTTCAGACCCATTGTGAGAGCCCCCTTTGACAAATACTTATAAAACTTTGGGTTAGAGGGGGGCGTTCAGCAGAGAAACAGCAGGACATATTTAACTCTTTAATTACTTTCCCCGAAAACCCCTAGATGCTTCAAATACTGGTCTGGACCTGGCCTGACAGGCAGCGCATGGTTTAACGCATTCTGTCTCTCCCATTGTAAAATATGCTATACTTAGCAGCAGATCACAGCCCTGAGCTTGGCACTGAACATCTCGTATAGCCTTTACATGGCATACTGCTGGACAATGGGAAATGGCAGTTTGTTATGCTTAAGAAATGTATTACTACAGAAGATCATAACAGTGTCAAACTTGGGCAGACGTACCGTTTCATTTGCCTGTTGTACAAGAAGTTACTGGGTTTGACATCACGGTGAACAATGCCAAAGTAATGAATACGCTTCAAAGCTTTGAAGAGATTAAACATATAATCTCTTACTTCTTCAAAGGAGAGAGAGTTCAAGATGTCCTGTAAGAATGCCAGAATAAATAATTGTGCAGCAACTTGCAATTAAGCGTGTTTAGTTCCTATAATACAAGGGATTTGTAACTCACCAAAAAGGATTCATGTTCCAGGTATGGCATAACAATAACCACATGATCGTTTTTTCTAAAACAGTACCTAACTCCCATGACATTATCTTGTCCCCTACAAGGGAAAAAAAACATACAAATCCTCTCATTAAGCCCATGTATTCAACATTTGCTAGCATTATTCTCTCTCTATACTCCATTTCTTAAAACCTTTCATTTAGAAACAGTTACCTCTACAGTTACCTCTAACACATAGTTACTAATCAGTACATAGGGCTATATGTATGCTATGGCACAGAAAGAGTGCAGAATGCCATATTAGACGGATGTCAGCATTCACTCCCCTTGAGGTAGAGCATAAATTTTAAATAATGTAATTGTAGCTCTGAAGATGGGCTCGGACAGTTATGTGGGCAACGCTGGCTGATACTTTTTTCCCTGTGATAGGAGTAGCATTGGTATACAGTGCCCAATATATCTCCTCGTCATGGCAAACAGAAATAAAAATGGTGATGCAAATTAAAATGAATTTCAGCATGAACTGTGTAAAAAAAGCGAGTCATGCAATGCAAGCATTTTCAAAATTACAGAGCCTTGATTTGTGAAGGCAGTAGGATTTATGACAGATTGCATTAGCAGTCCCCTTAAATGGCACACTAAAAAAGCTTAACAGCCCTACATCGTAACATACTTCTCTAGAAAACTGATTACATTATGAGCCACATTTGATGTGTTGTGAGCATGGGCCCACCACATTATTAAAATTTCAGGCATGTTCCTCTACAGGTAGGCTTCCTCAGATCATATAAGGCCATGTGACCAGGCTTCAAAAAGCGATTCTCCTGTAAATTTAAGAACTTGGTACATTTCTGAACCTACCCTGCTGTTATAAGACACTGAAGTTCAGCAGCAATTCGTACAGGATGACTGGTAGGAATCAAATGCTTCAAAGCCACTTTTTCTTCATGGCCTCCTCGTAGCTGGGCTATGGCCAGGTAAACAGAACTAAACGTACCTGCAAAAAGGCAAAATTTCTTTAGTATACATTGAACTTTCATGAGCTACAAGAGAAAGCAAATTTCGTGTAAAGCAGATCTGCTTCCATGCTGACAGTCCACAGTTCCATAAAGCTACAATTGGGGTACATAATCATGAGAGCAGCGGTATTTAGAGACAAGACTTTGTGAATGTTGTGCTGTTAGGGGAACAAGGAGAAAAGAATATAGAGTACTGTTTTAAGTGAATAGTTACATTTTGAATAAAGGTATTTCAGAAATTCAGAGCGATCATTAAAAAGGAATACCATCTGATAAGACTGAATAATTTATCTGTTGGGTTAAATGTGACAAGAGATTCTCAAGCGGGGCAAAAGCTTTACAAGAATCTTCAAAGGGAGTATCTTGTGGAGAGGTAAAAAAAGGTCTTTTCTTATTAAATAAATAAAATAAAATATACTATGTGCTCAGTCCATTTGACACATTTGCGTAGTCCAAAGCATTTATTATCACTTACAGGAAACTAGGCTTAGAAACCTCTGCAGGACTGGAGATTCTGATAACACAAAGTTCTCAACCGTGGGGAGGTTTCTAAGCACCAGAAAGGTCAGGAGTGGAGCACACCAGGACTATTGAGGGTGGGGACAGCACACACACACACACAATTTCTACATACTTTACATCCTCAAACATTCTTTGAATGCCTGGACAGGGCTAAAGATTCCACTCCAGCAAAAGATGTATGTTGACATTAAATATTTTTTTAAAAAAAATCAGTTGTGGGTTGAATTGGTAGCACAATGCAGTTAGGTTGCCAGACAACTGTCCTTCTCCTATATCTAGCACCTGTTGACTAAGTAATTGAAAGCTAGAAGACATACTTATCAAACAGAGGAACCAAGATGCTCCCACCTCCCTCCAGAGTTGTTGGCACTTCCTCTTCCCCATGTTCATCTAAAGAGATCTTTTTTAGCAGAGGTAGTGGAAGATAAGGGAGGACATCTAAATAGAATACTGGGTAAGATTCCAAACAAGCAACCATTCACATATCCTGTTGCTGCTGCTGGATAATGTAAAAAAATGATAGCAGGCACGAAGCTGGATGCTTTGCAACCATATGCATTTTTCCAGACATTCTTCTCATGGAACAAGCATTAGGACAACCATGTGGTCTGGCCCTCAAAAATGACAGATGAAATGGTTAAGCCTGTTTCTGGACCATAGCACCTCCAACTGCAAGTGGGGGCTCACACGGGCTCATGTGTGGCTGAATACTCCACAAAAAGATTCCCTGAATGCCCCCGCACACACAAACTATTCCCTGCATACAGGGAACTTTTCTGTATGAATAAGGATACAGTCACACAGGCTCCCACCAGTGGACAGACCGGGTGGCATTCAACTAAGTTTTATTTGGAGTACATCTACTGAAATTAATGAACATGACCAAGTTGGGTCCCTTAATTTCAAGTCTACTCTGAATAAAACGTAGTTGAATACCACTCACAAGGACACGTTAAGCAACATTTTCCAGGATAAAAAGCAAGAATTATCATGATTATTACCTTCACCAATTTTCCCCTTAATTCTGAACACATTTGCAAGCTGTGGCACCGCTTGATAAAGCTGTTCAATATCTGTACTTGCTCCTGTTGAGAAATTAAAAAACACACTTTCTCATTAATATGTTACATATCATTATTGCAAAGTGAACACTTCAATAGTGAAATTAAATATTAGCATAAACTATCTTAGTCCTAAACAACCCAATACTGCATATAACACCAATGTTCCACAACAAATGTAACTGATCTGTAGAAAATGCAACCTGAAGAAAGAGGCAATGCATGTGCATTGTAAACAAGGAAAATCTTTAATAATAAATTAAAGTAAATAAATAAATGAAAAGTCTCCCATGGATTATATGGATACGTGACTTTCTCTTAAAAATAAATAAAACTGTTACAACACTTCTACTACATGCACATTCCATTGGAATACTCATCACACAGAACAAGAATGTCAGTGGCTGACATCTGAAAATAAGTGGCCAGTTCTATTCCATCAGTACAGCTCAAGGCACATGCTATATACCTCCTGTTATGTTGGGAGATGCAGGAACACGAAACATTCCTCTGGTATGCAGAACAAACAGTAATAATATTAATGCACAGCACAATCCTAAACACAAGCAAGACCAGAGTTCAACAGGGCTAAGTGCCAACAGGTAGGAACCCTGACTGGGCAGCAGCAGCATACTGGCTGGATGGAAGGTTCGGGGCATGTGCATCACTGTTCCAGTTTGTAGTTGCCTGATGCCATAAAATGATAACAATGGGGCCAGCTTGGACCCTCCCTGTTTTGGCTGGCAATACCTGCATCCCAATTCAGCAGGTGGGAGAGGGGAACTCCAATGCCAGCAGAGAATGCTGTGCTGGGAAGAGAGAGACCTCTACCTAATTCAACCCCAGCCCAGTGTGAAGTGGACTTTGATCACAGCCTATGCGCACACAGGACCTTATTCTTAGTGAGCTCTACTTGACCGTATATAGAAACACTATAGCATACTTTACTCAATGAGTACTCATGGCACCCACTTGCTATATAGTTCACAAAAATACCATTAGTTAGGAGTTTGCTATGGTTCAATAAAGAGGTAGAGAAAATAAAAAGCCCTTTGCAAGTTGCAAATAGCATCAATTAATTTTTATGAAAGACAGCACAGAAACGCAAAGGAGTGTTAATTACATCCAATCAGTGCACGCATTTGAGCTGCATTTTTCCTCCAAAGAGTGAATCAATGTTTAAGATTATTTTTTTCTATAGTCTGATTAGAACTAATTGCTTAAGAACCTACAGGTGGGGTCTCCAATGTGGCACCTGTTGGCAGCATAGCACCCCAAGAGTTCTCCCTTGGTGTCTTGCCAAGGCCCACTGCCCCTCCCAATTTTTTACGTTTTTAAAACTATGATTCTTTGGGGACAGGGTTCAGGCCTTTTTTGTCTACATTTCATTTGCTCTGTATGTGAGGATGAGGGTTTTACCAGTTTTTCTTTTTTTGCCTTCCCACCTTGCGTTGCAATAGTCTATATTCCAAGGATATACTATTGTGCTTTGGTCCAAAATAGCAGGGTGCAATGGCAACAACTTTTTCAAAGCACTTCTATGAGCTATCAGGTTGGTAGATCAGATTACACTAAACAACATCTCTATTGTCTATGTTACCAGCACACAACAAACTAACCATCAAAGGATGTCAAGGACCAGGCTATGTCAGTCACTAAAAATATTTTCTAGAGACAAAAGGTGGGCTTGGAAACAAAGCAGGCAGCAGATTTGCACTATTACCTAGAGCTGTTGAATTCAAAAGTCACTGCTTTTCATACTCTTTATCACTAGATGGCATGGCAAGGATGTTATATTACATTTTCTGCAAAAACCAAGGCAACACAAACAAGGTACCCTAATTCTGTTAGACAATTGTTCTGTGTTACATGACTGTTCCCTGTAACACAACTAGAGCAGGCTAACCTGTGACCCTACCTATGCTGTTGGGACTACGAAATCCATCATCCCTGTCCATTGACCATGCTGGCTGAGACTGATGGGAACTGAAGTCCAACAACATTAGAACAGCCTTGCTCGACCAGGCCAGCAACCCATCAAGTCCAGCATCCTGTACTCAGGAGTGGCCAACCAAATGCCGTGGGAATCCTGCAAGCGGGACCCTGAGCACAACAGCACTCTCGCCTCCTGCTGTTTCCAGCAACTGGTATTCAGAAGCATAATGGCTCTGACCAGGAGGGCAGAGTGGGCCATCAACAGCCTTATGCTCCATAAATTTGTCTTAAAAGCCATCCATAAAAGCCTCCTTGAAAATCCCTCTTAAAAGCCATCCAAGTTGGTGGCCATCATTGCCTCTTGTGGGAGCAACTTCCATAGTTTTTAACTACACACTGTACTTGCTTTCCCCGTTCCGAACCTTCCAATATACCGATTCAGTGGAAGTCCATGAGTTCAAGTCTTATGAGGGAAAAAAAAATTTCTCTGTCCTTTCTTCAGCCATGCATAATGTTATACAGTGGTGCCTCGCAAGACGAAATTAATTCGTTCCGCGAGTGTTGTCGTATAGTGGAAATTTCGTCTTGCGAAGCACGGTCGGAGGAAGCGCGGTTTTACGTTTTCGTTTTGCGAGTCACGGCCATAGGAAAATTCGTCTTGTGAGTCACCCTTTCGTCAGCGAATGCCTTTCGTCTAGTGATTTTTTCGTCTAGCGAGACATTTGTCTTGCGATGGACCACTGTATATTTCTATCATGTCACCTCTTACATGAATTTTCGCACAACCAAGAAGCCCCAAATGCGGCCAACTTTCCTCATAGGGTGGTTGCTCCACCTCTTGATCATTTTGATTAATTCACTACGCTTGGAGGGCCACAGTATAGCCACCCCTGGAATTGACATTATTCTTTCTAAAGCTCAGAAAAATGCTGTAACCCTGTTATCTTACTTTCATACTGTTATTTTACAAAGGGCTGTTGGTGTCATACCAATAGGGTTTAATGGAAAAAATATCTGAAATAAAAATATACATATACTATGTGTGTGTGTTAAGGGCACGGGTGGTGCTGTGGTCTAAACCACTGAGTCTCATGGGCTTGCCGATGAGAAGGTCAGCGGTTTGAATCCATACAATGGGGCGAGCTCCCATCATTGCTTTGTCCCAACTCCTGCCAACCTAGCAGTTTGAAAGCACACCAGTGCAAATAGATATACAGGTACCGCTGCAGTGGGAAGATAAACAGTGTTTTCATGTGCTCTGGCACTCGTCACAGTGTCCTGTTGTGCCAGAAGCGGTTTAGTCATGCTGGCCACATGACCCGGAAAGCTGTCTGTGGACAAACGCCTGCTCCCTCGGCCTGAAAAGTGAGATGAGTGCCGCACCCAATATTCACCTTTGACTGGACTTAACCATTGAGGGGTCCTTTACCATACCTTTTTACCTTTACCTTTAATTTTGGTAAAATATGCTTTCATCTGTGAACTACTTGAGAGTCAATGAACATGTTCATTATACTTAACCAGCTGAAAGCTACTGAAAGTTGTTTAATCTAAATGCAGTGTTCCTGTTCTGAGGCTTAGCATTCTGTAATGCACTGCTCTTTTCCACAACAAATCTATTTTTGATAAGCCAGGCTAATCCTGACCCGCTTCAAAAGATATCACACACATTACATCTTCAGCTGCAGGACAATGTACACATTTTTCGCATCTGCTCCCCCTTAAAGGACAGCTTACTCAGTTGCCTGGCACTAGAGCCACCGGGCAGTCTCTCACACTGTTATGAAGTACGCTTTTTATCCTCTGTTGGGCTGCTGCAAGCCATGTCCACAATTACTCCTCACGCCCCACAAAATTGTGAGTTAAAGCTAGGGGCCGGGATCCAAAGAACCAGAAACCTACATCTGTTATGTGAGACTTGCATTTCTCTACCAACATCCCTCTATTCTCTTGCTTTAAAGCAAATTGCTTTTGAAACTGAGGGGCATTTCAGAAACAGGTTGTGATATAGGGATCGGATGTTCACCATCAAAAAACCAGGCAGGCTAGTGCATGCCCCTTGCATGATCCCAAGCAGTTTCTTGGATCCTAGCCATAAAAACCTAACAAAACTCTCTCTCTTTAACCTCCATACTGCTTTCGTCTAGCTTGAATGAGATCAATTATTTAAGAAAAACAAGTTTGGCTGGAATTCAAAACAAGAATAAACCTGTACATATGAACCAACCAAGTACATCAAATGCCCAACTTCTTTCTGCTACAAGTTCCTCTGTAACAGCATTCACCAGATCGCTTCTTGGCTCTGATAAAGTTTACATCCATTTATCATCTTAAGAGAACCTAGCAATCATAGCACAATACCAGGGTGCAAATGTGCAACGATACGAAGACAGGAACAGGGAACGGACAGAGGAATTAGTGATAATATTGCAGAGGACGATAAGATGTGTGACAATGTATACCTGACAGTTTCTTGCTGTGGTCGTATTTCATACGAGAGTCATCACAATGCAAGGGAGGGTGTTCATCTGCATCCATCACAAAACTACAAACAAACAAACAAACAAACAGGGAAGCAATGATAACGAAGTTCAGAATAAGCAAGCTAGGCTTCTTTTTTTTTTTTTTTAAGCAAGCTAGGCTTCTGAGGACTAAACAGGTTCAAACAAGTCTGATCCCTTCCAGCTACATAAAGAACAATGGTGTTGTATGAGAATGATAGTCTGTACTGTACGGTCTGATCCTATGCATCAGAAGTCACTGTAAGGTCAGTAAGATTTACTATAAAGTGTGCATAATACCTTAATCAAAACTAACAGTCCTTAATGAATATGGAAATATATTTGCTTTTCTATTCAACAGTAATTAAAGAGATATTAGGAATCAAACTTTTAACCAATTATCAGAAAGTATTGGTCAAATGTTGATTTTTCATAAGGATAACAAGCAATGCACACCAAATTTTGAAGAGCTTCCCCATCCTACTAGCTAAATATAGTTTTAAAATCACATTAGGAGACATTAATGGAAAATATGCAAGTAATAAAAATCCACAAAATGGTCAGATTCTAAGCTATGATGCGCATTAATGGCTGTATGTACACAAGAATTCTTCCATGGGTAGAATTTATTTCCCACATTTTAACTTCCTTCAAAATGTCAAGTAGATGTCACCCTCCATATCTGAGCAGTGTTTGCAATTATTCATTACATTTAACACCTCCAATTAGGGTGGAATTGAGAAGCTGATCCTGAAAATACGTGCTATTTTTATTTAAGTATGCACATGCACAAAAAGCTCGAAATTGCACATTAGGAAATATTGTTAACAGAAAGCTGCCAATTACTCAAAATTCCCACAGATAACCACAAATCTCTTTTAACTACGTACCCTCACATCGGGGTGTTCGGACCATTCAGACTTTCACAGGATGTTCTCGTGTCTTGATAACCTAGAACACATTAAATGGTGTTTAAGACAGTGGTGTGCAGGCATTGAGAAGATTAAGAGGCCATGTGGCAACCATTTTAAAAATATCCGAGGGGTTGACATGCAGGTAAGCAAGGCAGTAGCTTCAGACAATTCACTGGAACCTATCTATTGGGAATGGCATAGCTGCATCCTGCTCCACAGATTCTGCGTTGCGCTGAACTAGATGATGCCAAACCTCTCTTCCATCTCTTAAGATCCTATGATTGAAAACAGCAGGCTATCTCGCTCATTATCTAATCACTTACAGCAGTTAATTCCATATACTTCAAAGGAAGAATTTTACTAGCACAGGACACAGCTATAGCACTCCATTCCTGTATTGATGAATAATTGGATTTGTTTTTACCAATAGCATTAAAACATTGTTGTTTGTGGATAATGAATATCTCAGGAAGCATATGATGAAACAAATTCCTTTACCGTACCTTTCATTCTACATACGGCTCAGACCCCATCACCTGGAAAGCATCACTACCCAACAGCCATTGGGAAGATTTTATGCAATGACTTGATGGGCTCAGTTGATATACTAGTAGTCAAGTGATTACATCACAAAGGACATTATCTTAACTGTAAATAAAAGACACACTGTCAAGAGTAGGACTCAGTTTGAAATTTCATTTAATCAGTGGACTTGTTAGTCCCATTAATTTCAATTAGTGTACTCAAGAGTATGACTTAACCCTTCATTTTTGACTTCAACCCTTGAAATCTGAAGATTGCATTTTTACATACAATGGGTTTATCTTTTTTATAATGGCTTTTATAAACTGATGGACTTTACTCTGATGATTTAAAATTTTTGTGAGTGATTAAGTTCTCAGCTTGGTAAAGTTCTTCTAATTTTATTTTGATGAAATTTTTCAGGAGAGAGTTTAACATAAAAATTTACTAAGCTATGTTTTTTTTAAGTTTGCTGTTATATTATTATTTCTGGGGGAACTGAACCAGAGTAATTAAAAAACAAATTCTGTTCAGTTACTGGAATTTAGGGAACAGGCTTCTATAAAATAGCTGGTAAGATTTCTCTTATACTCGGACATACCTATGTATTCATCTTTGGATAATGTACCATAACTACATCTACTTTTTATTCATTGGGGGGGGGAGGAAACTTATACCAGACGGGAGGCATTTCCATTAGTTAAAAACCATAATAAAAGTGATAGACTGAGCTTAGCTGCATAGCTTTGCTGATCCTGCAGCTTTTAGAATTCTATTATTATCAAACATAAAAGAATTTTCCCACTACTCAATGGGTCTTGAATCCTCGTCTCTGGAGGGCTGTGCAGGCCTTCTGTATAGGGAACCATAAAGGTGCTGCAGTTTGAACTTCTCATCCCTCCTTTTTTGTACTGCACTCCACAACAGCGTCTGTGCACAGTCCATAGCTTAAGGGGGCTTAAAGCCCTTTGCATGAAGAGATGCCTGGTAACTGGTAGCATCATTGGGACAGTTGTTGCCTGTGTCACAGAAGCAGATGGAAGAATAAGCAGGAATGTGTGGTGCCATCATATGCATTGTGATGCAGGGAGATGCCCTTGGGGAATCGTCCCATCAATTCATGGGGTTCTTCTGTGTGCTTGTGAGTGTTCTCAACAGCACAGACTTTGACTAATAGGCACTGGAGATGCTTCCACAGATGTTAAGGGCATGGTTGCTCTTTTGGGATATAGTGGTCACTGACTCAAGTGTTGTAGCAGACTTTCCCTCCCTTTCACATCTGGCCCACAGAATCACTCAGTAACACTCAACTGCAGGCACAGGGATATGGGTTCCCATGGCCAAGGGGGAAATTGGTCAAAAGAACCTCACCCCTTCTATCACCCCTTTTGGCAGGAAGGTAATTGTAAGCTTAATTAAAAGGATTCAAAGCATCAAAGTAATGCAGAACAAAACAGAGTTTAGGAGCCAAAAGCAAAGCTTACAATACAATAAGTATTTCAAAGAATGATTTGAATAAATGTCATTTATATCCTGAAATTCTGATAAGCCATCATTCAATAAAAAAATCAAGAAACAGTCAACAAAATGACTGCACATACAGTCTTTTAAGCTCTCTTTATTTCAGCCCACTACAAGCTTGAACTATTATTGACCATTTTTAACAGATTGAGGATTCCAGCATTCAGCTAATTGATTGCAAGAATATAGAACAAAATATGTAATAAGAGCTATGTAGACTGCTTTTGAAAAGAATGTGAAATATCTGCCAAAGTATAAAACAATATCAAATTCAAATTAGACTATTTTTTTTCCTTTTATCAATATTAGAATAGAGATGAAGGGCAAATTTTAATACCCTTTGAACAATTCAGTAACTGCAGTTGAGTCTTTGTATTTTCTCATTTCTTCTTGCTGGACAAATATACCCATCTATTATAGCTCAAAATGTGGAAATCATAGTTCCATGATCATTGTTTGAGCTCTATCAAATCATTGGTCTGGAGAGAAGAACAACATCTGGGGCTTGTCAGAGCAGGTTAACTTTACAAGGTAGCTCCTTGTAGCAAGACTCCTGGTCAAATACAAGCCTTCCACTGCATTTAAACTGAAGGTTGCAAGCATAAATATTAAAATAACCAAGCACAAGCTACCTTAAACTTTGTCGTTTAGTTTGTACATGATGTGAAACTATTTCTAAAAGCACTGAATGGAATGCCACCCAACATATGGAATGCCCAATACTCTCTTTTTAAAGTCATTTTGAATTTACATACTGTATTGATCTTAAACATAACTTTAGGTTATTTGTTAGCCTTTTGCCATGAAGCCCATACAGTATGGCATAGTAATTTTAAAATTTCTTAATTGTACCACATGCTGATCTGATACACAAAGCAAAGATGGGCTTTGGTCAAAGCAAAATATTTGCTGTGCTGATTTATGTAAAAAGAATATTTCTAGCTGAAGATTTGACAGTGTCTACAATTATTTTAAGAACCCCCCCATACACTGATACAAAAAGCAAACAATTGTATTGCTTCCATACTCAAAAATAGAAAGTTGTATGGCAAAAGTAATCACTAACTGAAATCTGCTCACAGTAAAGGCTCTCAGAATTCATCCATTATATCATAGCTTTATTTATTAATATTTACTTCTATCTAACATTTCAATCTCAGGCTTACTCAGAGATCCCACTGAGTTCAAAGGGATTTCCTGGTAAATATGGTAAGTAAAAGGTAGAATTTTTGGTCCTTAAGAAAAATGGGCAGTACCTTTATTAGAACAACCAAAAAGGCAAAAATTGTGTGCAGGTTTCTACGTAATGGTAAATACTGTATGCTTTGGTTTGTTGTCTAAATCCTACCCTAACCAACAAAACTTAGCCCCAAAGGTGGGGGGGGGGAGTGAATGGCACACTTTTCAAAAAGTATAATGCACACCTTGAAAATAAATTACCTCCTAGTTATAAGCTTTTACTAACTGTGCCAGACTATGTTCTAAATTCATTTACTTTGGAAAGGTTTCACTTAAGTAAATGGAGCTATTCTATAGTTACTAGTTCAAAGTACAGATACAGATGGGTAATTTACTTCAGATTTATTATCAATTACTTTTGCAAATGTACTAACAATGTACATGGCATTTTATAGAGAAAAAATGATAAAATTTCTGCCCTGAGCTACTTGCATTCTGATTCCCCTGCCCCCGGTCTCTCTGGGGAAAATTCTCTGTGCAGATAGGTGGCAGGGATAAAAATGGGAATAAAATGCATTATTTAAGTTTAGTAGACTATAGGACTGTGAGTTGTGCAAAAGCCTTCATGAAAAGAGCTTTGAAAAAAGTAAGGGTGGCACAGTAGTATTATAGAGATGTACTAGCCTGCAATTTCACACCTAAGAAGCAGCCAGGAATAAAGGCAGAATTGTTTGAGGAAGCAAGACACCTTTAGATGACTGGTGGAGCGAAGTCCTTCAGAACCATCCAGTTGTTTAGAACCAGAATCCTGGAGCTGCTGAAGTCAATGGCACAATTAAAAACTAAGAGGCTTTTTAAAAAACTAAGAACTAGTGCTCCACCTTTTTGCCTGCTCCCAGATTACAAAGAACGCCTATACCCAGAATTAATGGATACTTAAATTTAAATTCAGTATTTATTTAGCTGTATAGTCTTGCTTCATTTTCCTTAACACAAGTCTCTTAGCAATTAGAAGTATTTTAAACAAAAAGGAAGTAAGATGCAGGAATTGAGAGTAAAGAATGGAGCTTTTAGGCAGGCTAGAGCTCCAGTCTTTAATTTCAGAAACTAAAGCTACAATCCTACGCCCACTTACCTGGGAGTAACCATCATTAAACTCAGTGGGACTTATTTCTGAATGGACACATAAATGACTGCACTGCAAGCTACCGGTTCTCAAGCCATGCATACTCCCCAGGGGAGGGCACAGACACAAAGATCCACTGAAAAGTAGGATCTTAAAGCAGTATGAACCTTCTTTCTTGCACTGGCAATCAAGACCTGGGTTGATTGAACTGATCCACACTGTATTTAAGGGAGTAACAATATTCACACTACCTCATCATTCCACTTTTATTTTTTAAAGATGGGGTGATGTGAGCTGTCTTGTTCTACTGTCCTTCTAATGCCAATTCATTCTTACTTTAACAAAACAAAATGTTAATTTAACTGGTGGCCAAACCTGCAAAGCGAGATTTTAAAGTGCAGCCATTGGCAAGAATATTCAAAACGACTTGTGTGCACAAACATTTTCATTTTATTTCTATACCGCCCTATACCCAAAGGCATTTAAGGAAGCTAATCGGAAATGGCCTGCTGTCTTTGTCCATGGAGTTTTCTTGGCAGGGGTACTGGAGTGGCTTCTCTGAGTTATTCAAGCCCCTTTGCCACGACAAGGCAGTGATCCATTTAAGGTTATGCTTAAAATTCTACAAGGCAGGCTTAAGCAGTATGTAGACCGAGAACTCCCAGAAGTGCAACCTGGATTTCGAAGGGGCAGAGGAACTACAGACCAAATTGCAAACATGCGCTGGATTATGGAGAAAGCTAGAGAGTTCCAGAAAAACATCTACTTCTGCTTCATTGACTACGCAAAAGCATTTGACTGTGTCGACCACAGCAAACTATGACAAGTTCTTAAAGAAATGGGAGTACCTGATAACCTCATCTGTCTCCTGAGAAATCTCTATGTGGGACAAGAAGCTACAGTTAGAACTGGATATGGAACAACTGACTGGTTCAAAATTGGGAAAGGAGTACGACAAAGCTGTATATTGTCTCCCTGCTTATTTAACTTATATGCAGAATTCATCATGCGAAAGGCTGAACTGGATGAATCCCAAGCTGGAATTAAGATTGCCTGAAGAAATATCAACAACCTCAGATGTGTTGATGACACAACCTTGATGGCAGAAAGTGAGGAGGAAAGAACCTTTTAATGAGGGTGAAAGAGGAGAGCGCAAAATGTGGTCTGAAGCTGAACATCAAAAAAACTAAGATCATGGCCATTGGTCCCATCACCTCCTGGCAAATAGAAGGGGAAGAAATGGAGGCAGTGATAGATTTTACTTTCTTGGGTTCTATGATCACTGCAGATGGTGACAGCAATCACGAAATTAAAAGATCCCTGCTTCTTGGGAGGAAAGCAATGACAAACCTAGACAGCATCTTAAAAAGCAGAGACATCACCTTGCCGACAAAGGTCCGTATAGTTAAAGCTATGGTTTTCCCAGTAGTAATGTTGGGAAGTGAGAGCTGGACCATAAAGAAGGCTGATCGCCGAAGAATTGATGCTTTTGAATTATGATGCTGGAGGAGACTCTTGAGAGTCTCATGGACTGCAAGAAGATCAAACCTATCTATTCTGAAGGAAATCAGCCCTGAGTTCTCACTAGAAGGACAGATCCTGAAGTTGAGGCTCCAGTACTTTGGTCACCTCATGAGAAGAGAAGACTCCCTAGAAAAGACCCTAATGCTGGGAAAGATGGAGGGCACAAGGAGAAGGGGACGACAGAGGATGAGATGGTTGGACAGTGTTCTCGAAGCTACTAACATGAGTTTGGCCAAACTGCAAGAGGCAGTGAAGGATAGGCGTGCCTGGCGTGCTCTGGTCCATGGGGTCACGAAGAGTTGGACACGACTGAACAACAACAACAACCGGAAATGGCTGTATTACTTATTCTTGCAATCCGGAATAAAATTTGCGGTTTCAAGTTTTTGCGTTTCCTTACAAGGTTTTAAAAACTGAAGTTAGCAAAAAAACAAAAACAAAAACTGGGGGAGCAAGTAGTTAGCCTTGCCTAGGGCGCAAAACAGCCTGGCACCGTGAAATCCAAAGTGAAAACCCGGACAAAAAAGTTGTAGAGCTTTCGGAGGGGGATGGGCAAAAAACGACATGGGATGCCACACGTCCGGTGTTTCCCGGGCACACAGGCGATTCCCCGCCGGGACATTGTCGGCGGCCGCAGTGTTCCTTATGTGTCCGAGAAATTGCGCGAGTATGGCAAACCCACTCCCCCCCCAAAAAAAGCTACGATGCTGATTAGGGGCTCAAGGAACGACCTGTGTGGGGAACTCTCCCTTCTGCCTCCCCACGATTTCAGGCAAGAGCCACCCATGGCACTGGGCGGGAAACCCACCTTCTCAGCCTTCCCGCCTGAAGATGCGGAAAGACGGTGTCTGTTCGGATACTAATCCGGCGCTACCTCAGAGAGTGGGGGGGAGAGAAAAGTAGAGCCGGCCTCTCGCTTTCCCTACCGAGAAACTTCTTTTCCCTCACGCGCGCGCGCCGAATTCCGATCTCTTGCTCCGCGAAGCGCTTGACGGTGCCGCCTTCCGCAGCCTGCGCTTGGGCGGCCAATCCCCAGCGCCCGTGCGAAGCGGTCGGATCAACCAATCCAGCCGCCGCCTTGAAAAACGCGGAGGGGGATTGGCTAGGCGAGGCTGCTGACGCGCCCAACGCACGCGCCGCCCTTCTCGATGCCGGGAGGAAGGCGAGGAGCGGCACCAAGCTGCCGAGCATGCTCGCTGGCAGCGGCTGAAGCTGCGTTGCTCTTAAGTTGCCCTCACTTGCCCTATACCTGCTTCATGGCCTAAGGCCGCCCTAAGCAGTCAGTACTGTAGTTTCTTTTAGGCGCTGCATATTTGGGGGAATGGCCTGGGTTTTGTCATCCTACCAAGGGAGGGAGGTCGAGAAGGCCCAGGACATCATTATCAGACCGACACACGCAGAGAAAAGGAAAATAATTAGGTCACCTCATTTGGAATCCTATGGAAAGTTAAGAGTTATTATCTACACGGATAGTACAGTAATCGCTGAAAATGCAGCTGCTGTGATTGATAGACCAACCGAAATGTAATTGGATGTCGATTTAAAAAAAATACAAAAACCACAGCAATATAAGAACTGGACAAAAAAACATTGACCAAGGAGTGCAGGAAACCACTTTGGTTAAATTCTTCAAAATTGGAATCAGTTGGAATCATTTTGATATTCATTGGAATCCATATAATTGGCAAATCTGTGTATATATTGGAAAATTAATTTAAAAATATTTTTAAAACGAAAGAAAGAAATCTATCACATCTCCAAAGAAGCTATTTCCCGGAAACTCCCATTTTGTTATTCTGAACCTTTCCCCATTTCAGAACAGTTGATCTTAAGTGGATTTGCACTGTCTTTCAAAGTGGGGAGGGCGGGGGGGGGGGGAGAGCTCCTTTCTAGTTTAAATGGCTACAGATCCGGAGGAAGATTTTGGATTTATCAGAACATGGGGCAATTGCCTTAGATTTCTGAAAATGATTTGACCCCTCTCCAACATTTCCATAGTGGGGAGGGAAAATTCGACTTCAGCCCCACAGGATCTGCCAGAAAGAGGCTATCTAATTTCTAGAATTGGATAAAACTTCAACCTGAAAAATGCCATATGTTAAAGAAAGCAAAGTACTATTCTTGATGCTAATAGCTGCTCCTCTGCCTCATCACTTCTAGCAACTGCTTGTTTGCCAGTTATTTATTTTGTTAATTTATGAATCTCCTTCCATGTGATTCTTAAGCCAATTTACACACATGCCATTAAAAAAACCCAACTAAAATAGTTTTTAAAATAATGGCACTGAGCTGGTTCATTCTGTCCTGTTTATACTAATTGATACCATTCATGTGTAAGAATTTGTGTCTTCTGGATTCATAGAGGCTGCCTTCAACAGAATCGGACCATTAGTCTATCTGGCTCAGTAAATAGGTAAAGGTAAATGACCCCTGGTTAAGTCCAGTCAAAGGTGACTATGGGGTGCTTTGCTCATCCTGCTTCAGGCCGAGGGAGCTGGCGTTTGCCCACAAACAGCTTTCTGGGTCATGAGTGCCAGAGTGCACAGAAATGCCGTTTACCTTCCTGCCACAGCGGTACCTATTTACTTGCAATGTTGTGTTTTTGTACTATTAGGTTGGCAGAAGCTGGGACAGAACAACAGGAGCTTACCACTGTCACATGGATTCGAACTGCTGACATTCCCGATTGGCAAGCCCAAAAGGCTCAGTGGCCACGCGTGTCCCTATCTGGCTCAGTACTGTATTGTCTCTACACTGGTGGATAGTGACTCTGCTCACTTTCAGAAAGTTTTTCCCCAAGCCCTATGTAGAGAAGTTGAACCTGGGACCTGTTGTATGCAAACTACATGCTCTTCACCACGTAGGGTGAATCCTTTAAATGCTGTGGGCTGTGAGAGATTTTTGCCACCAAACATAACTACCATGCATATTTTCCTAGTTAATATATGAAGGAGTTAAGGACCTCAAGAGTTCTAGTTGCTAGTGTATGCTCAGCTGGGTCACACACACACACACACACACCCCAGTTAGGGAGGAAGTGATGTGTTTCTTATCTTCCTTTCCTCATCCTCTTTCTTTACGATATACCGCTCAATAGCTCCCAGATTCAGACACATGTCTGAAGTGATCTCGCTGTATTTCTACCTAAGAATATTTCTACCTGTATTTCTTACTGTTGCTTCATAGGACAATGCACAACTGTGACCTAAAATTGAAGAGGGAGAGTTTTAATTCTGTAGTTTATAAGTTTATAAGTCTGTTTGTAACCAAGCTTTCTTAAGCTTTCTATACTGTACCTCATGCATTCTTTACTGACATACTGTTAATCAAGAAGCGAGCAGCCAAGGGGGCCTCTCCTCCTCCTCCTCTTCTCCTTATCTCTTACCTGGCTCTGAGTGGAACGGGGAGCACTGGACTAAATAACTGGGAACTTCCAGCTTTCTTTGAAAGACAGTCTTTTATACAGACTCAAGCCTTTTTCTGAATAGGAGTTTTTCAACTTTCTCTGGAGTTCTCAGTTTTCTGAGCTGAAAGTCAGTCTTTTTAACTGATATTTAGACTGAAAGCCTTCTCTGAATAACTGGGGTTCTGGAAGCCTCCCCTGGATAGTTTGATCTTCTTTCTTCTATGTAAGTCCCCCCTTTTACCTTCTTCTCTATGCAACTAAGTCCTTTTAACTGACTTTCCTTTCTCTATGCAAGTCTCTTAAGTCCTTTTTTACCTTCCTTCTTCTCCCTTTTAAGTCTTTTTAAACTGAGATTCTTTCTCTCTAACGTTTTTTAAGTTCTTTTATTTGACATGTAGCTTCTACAATTATTTGCTTATCTGTATTAGCATTCCCAGCCTCTCTATAAATGATATTTAGCTTTTATCTGTAGCCCCTTTTATTTGATACTATTTGCCTGGCCTTTATTTGATACTGTTTGCCTGGCCTTTTTATGTTATTGGTATAATATTTAGCTTTTTCTGTAAGCTCGACTTTGTGCAACTTGCTCTTAGGGCATACCTCTCTGGCATATCATTAATCATGAAAAGGAGCAGGTTAGAGCATCCCTTCTCTGGATGATCTTGCCAATTAGAGGGAAAGGCAAGAGGCACCAGGAAACCCATATTTTAAGATAAGAGTGAAAAGCCTTAACTTTCACCCAATAATGAACTCAAGGCTGAAACCTTTAAGTAAAAGCTTTTCTGTAAACTGTTTAGGTGAAACCTTTCCTGTTAGATATGAACCTTGATTAGTAGTGCATTCCTTACTGGCATATTAAGCCAGGAAAGGAATAGATCAAGAGGGGCCCACTCAAGGAGACAGGAATGGCTGTGACTAGTACCTGAAGATAACAGTGGAATGTGGACCTTGCACAGGGTAGTAAGGGCTGTGTTGGCCAGAGACAAGATAAGTCCTTGATAGATGGCCTGGCTGAAGTACACATGGAGACAGGCAGGCACCAGGAACGAACTCAAGGCTAAGTGACCTTTGCCTTGAGGATAAGATTGTAAGAACAGGAATTTTCAAGGATGATACTAAGGCTGTGATGTGCACAGATTCCTGGGGAGGGGGCAAGAGGGACTCTGAAAGGGGATAAAAGCTGTATGTATCTTCTCGCCAGTGGCAGTTCGCTGTGAATTATCATGCAGGTGCCTTCCTGCCATTCTAAATGACAGGAATAATAAACTCTTTCTCTATTTCAAATCCCCGGTATCTTTTTTTGACTCCTTCCTCCCTCACCTCCCGGGTGCAACAAAGAACCCAAGGTTAACAGAAAGGTCTGAAAAAAGGCTACAAAATAAGTAAAACATTTTAAAACTTACTCCAGAGTGTGGTTTGTTTCATATTCTTAAGAGGGTCTCTCTTCCAATCTCCAAAGAGTACCGTAGTTGGAAGTGGGGAGGCAGAAAAAGGTCCTCCTTTCCTTCCGCTCTGCAGTTTTAATGTGGAATCTTAGGTGCAGTACTGCGCCTATTGCTCAGAAACTGCTTGCCCTAATGAAATTCCCTGCCGCAAAATGCGCCTAGAGAACAATGGGAGTTTCAGACACAAATTCCTATGCCTTACTAATCTGCCTGAAGATGAGAAATAAACTTTGCTAGGAGGCTTTCTCCTGTCTGAGAATCTGCTGAAGCCCCGTGATCTGAAAACAGGATTACAGCCGCTTTCCCTTTGTTTAAACCACACATGTGGGTCTCTAGAGGATTAAATAAAATTAATATATCTTCTTGCCAATTCCCATCTCATGGACCACCTTCTGTGGGCTGCCAATGTTGGGTGGGGCCAGGGCAAAAGCAGGTGAAAAGCAGGATGTGACTTCCATAGGCTACATTCTAGCTCAGGGGTCCCCAAACTAAGGCTCGGGGGCCAGATGTGGCCCAATCGCCTTCTAAATCCAGCACGCGGTCTGGGAATCAGGGTGTTTATACATGAGTAGAATGTGTGGTATTATTTAAAATGCATCTCTGGGTTATTTGTGGGGCATGGGAATTCATTCAGATTTTTTTCCAAAATATAGTCCAGCCCCCCACAAGGTCTGAGGGACAGTGGACCAGCCTCCTGCTGAAAATGTTTGCTGACCCCTGTTCTAGCTGCTTCTTGTAGGTTTCCACAATGGCTTTCCAACACTCCAACCTTTATTCAGGCAAGCAAGGTCACTTTCAAGTCATACAAACACATGGGGAGAATCCTAAGGTCCTAGAGAGAACTAGATGGCTTCATTCCGATACATGGGCCTCCAATTTTTCCATCCCTCCTTTATGCTGAGCTTTGACCTTCCCCATATTATCTCTTGGGGGGGGGAAGAGATTCACTGATGGTCTGAAACATTACCTACTAGGCAGCCCCTAGATTTTGTGCTAATTCAGCAGGAAATTAAGTTTCTGTCAATATGGGACTGTTTTAATTTTTAATTCAGAATGCTGTAGGAATGCATCACATATTTAAAAACCCCTCTTGACCTTAGAGTTCATCTGCTTGGCCTTTTAAAAAAAATTCTTTCCTCTCACACCTGCAGAATTCCAAGAGTACTTGCTTGTTTCTCTCTTTCCTATTCATTCTAATACTCTTTCCAATGCATAACTTGGTTTTCTGTTTATTTTCATGGATTAGCATCTGGTCCTTTGTCTTCTACTATCAAATAAGGTTTTGAATCTGTTCATATTATCCATGTTAATTCATGCATTGGACTCTGTGACTATTCACACAAATATGGCAAAGCAGGATTTGGCCTCTCAGTCACACTTTTGCAACAGAAGATAAGACGAGATGTTAGAAAATCTCAACTTATGACCTTAATATTTATGATAGTGTCAGGACTGCACTGTAAAACTTTATATTATTTAATTTTCAACTCTGACACTAAAGCATCATTTCATTTATATGCAAATAAGAAGAGACTCTGCTTTTTCTTCACGGTAGAAGCTGTTTGAATTATTCACATCTTATTAATAAAGCTTCATAAATGCATATTTTTTCACTCAATTGGTAACGGCCAAGGGAGAGAATCTATATATCAAGCCTTTGTTATTATGAGAGCTGTAACAAAATACAAAGATTTAAGGAGTACATAATTGTAGGTTATAGAGTTATAATGGAAACAATGCATTATATAGATGAATTCTTTACCCCTTTCATTATCTTGTTGCCATTCTCCTTAGTCCTTGGCAGAGATATCTTTTGGAAGGTAGATTAGAAAGAATTAAAGTTCCATATATTTAGTGACTGAAACCATGCCATTTAAGGAGAATATTTAACACTTTTATATCATTTTATTTCTTTGTCTATGAACCTCATAATGTATACTGTATTGGCATTTCCCAATCTAGTGTCAACAGTCGTTGGGCACATGTATGCAGCATTATCATTTTTCGCCATTGACAAATGACTATGACCCTTTATTGATGTGGAGCGGGTGGGACAAAAGTGGAGATGGGGAAATGTTTGTTTTGTTTTGTTTCCCTGAGGGGATACTCTATTGTAAGGTGCCTAGGTTGAAAATGAGGAGTTTGAAACTTCCTCTCAATGAAACAGGAATGACCACTAGGCTGTTGTGGTGTTTCACAAAATGATAAGCCAGACTTTCTGGTTTATCATGGTTCTTCCAATAAGCTGAGGGGTAGGTTATGCAGCAAGACAGTGATAGGCCCAAGGTCACGCGGTGATAGTGCTGTCAAGTATCCCGTTTTCCCCGGGAATCTCCCTTATTTCAAGCAGTTTCCCGCTGCTATCCCTTATTTTTTAACATCCCTTTACTTTCCCGTTTTTTCTAAGGAAGCAGCTCCTCTCCCTCCCCCTGCTGGCCAGGGACTGGGAAGACCTTGCCTCCTTGCAGCCTCAAAGTAAGCGGGAGCCATTTCCCGCGCTTACAGGCGTCGTAGCCCACGGGCAGCGTTTCCAAAATACAGTAAGCCTACTGCGCGTGTTCACACCAGTGCCGCCCACTTTTGCTTCTGGTTCCGCCCACCACTGCCATGTGACTGTCCCCGGGATAGGTGAGGCTGCTGATCCCTTATTTTCAAATCCAATACTTGACAGCTATGCGCGGTGAGCTTCACAACTGAGTGGAAATTTGGACCTTGGTCTCCCAGATCCTAATCCAACACCCTAGCTGCTATAGCGGCAGTTTCCCAACTCCCCCCCCCCACTGCAGACCACTTGAAAATCACTGATGGTCTTGACAGCTCACTCAGTGATTATCTTTTTCTGCACATTGTCACAATCGTGATGCTCTGAGCTAGACGCCCTCTGTTTTTCTAACTGCATTTTTATTGCATCTTTTCGTACGTTGCATTTTGTCGTGTTATGATTTGCACGGCAAAGAATTCAAACGGTGAGGCGAAGGCATGCGGCGTAAGAGGTAAGCGATTAAAAAAAATAGCAATTCAAGATCTAGATGGATATTGAATGCGGACCACCTGAATGAAGCTCGCAGACCACTGGTGGTCCATGGACCACACTTTCGAAACCTCTGTGCTTGAGCATTCGGCTTCTCTGCACCGCAATGCCTTTCTTTTAGATGTCGTGTGAATCTGCCAAGTGTAGCTCCCTCCTTGCATTCACAGCGCTGTCGCCTCCGTTGACGCCAGCTGTTTCTCTTCTTTAACACCAAAGCAACTGGCAGCAGAGTCAGGCCCTTTGTGCACTGAATAGACAGCCGTGGCAGGAGGCAACAAAGGCACTGCGCCGGTATTAGTTGCTCACTTTATCTGCCATTCTTTCAGCTCTAAAGAGCTACCAGCAAAGAACAAACCCTGACGATTCGTAAGAAAAACTACTCCATACTCCCGACACCGAAAGAACAAAGAAATGTATGCTGAGAAAACGGCGCTTCTCACCCTCCTCTCTTCAGTTTCTACGGCCCAATAAAGGCGTGTGTGTGTAAATCCCGGCGGGCAGAGCAACCCGTTCTGGTGCCCACAGCAGACAGCAGCATTAGGGCCTTGAAACGAAAGCAGCCCATCAAAGGCAGGAATTCTGTACTGAATGGAAAAGGAATACATACAGCACTCAAGGCATCTGGCTTAAAATATTAAAAAGGAGGACAGCAGAATGGAAAGGGTTCTTTTCTTTGAGAAAATTGCCTGTGGACTGTCTCTTAGTGTTCTGAAGCCGCTCCCTCAAGCTGTTTTATATAATACCTAGTTTTCAGTTTTCTCCTGTTTCAAAAGTGCTAATGATTCTGTGGTTGCAGAATCGGAGAAAGCTCCTGGTCCCTCCTTCTGCCCCCTTTCATTCTATTGAAGTCCTATACGCCAGCAATCGTTTTAAAGTTGGATGGTACTGGGGGCAAAATGCCCTCTAAAGTATTAACTGATACTTGTTCTGAAGGGGTCTCATTTAGAAAGGGGGGGGGGAATGGGTAAGTTAGGTATATACTTAAAGTCTATGTTGTCCCTTAAGAGCGTTGGTAGAGAACTGAAGGAAAGTAATATTCTTTCATAAAACTGCTGAGTTAAATTGCTGTTTACTCATTTAATATCTGTATCCTCTTCATTCCCTGTCTTTAATTGCTGTGTGTGCATACCCTTTAAGGTAACTATAGCCATGGTTATGATGAAGGTCTGTTGTGGAGAAGATTTGGTATGTTGAGAAATGAAAAGTTTTAGATTTGTTTCTCTGACCCCTCCCTCCTAAAATATGAAGAATGTTGCCTGATCCAATTAAAGCAAGTATTCTAGGGCAAATTTCAAATATACAAATATTTCCCTACAATTATGCAGCACATATCATCTCTATACATAAATCATACTGTTTTCATACTGGAAAACATATGCTTATGTTTATCCCTGCAATAAATAATACTGCAAGAGAAATATATTAAAATGACATTTTAATAAAATATGCAAAATGTAACTGAAATTTCAAAGCAACTGCAGCTTGTGAAATCTTGTCTTTCTAGCCTCTTGAGGAATATTCACCCTGAGAGCCTGTTCAGCTGGAAGTAAATCAAGCTTTCTTCTCTCAAACAAACAGTTTTGAGTTTTATAGTTAGTCTTTATTTAGACTAGAATTGGTGGCGGGCCTGGAATATCACCAGCTGCAGCTTCTTGTGCAGTACACAATTAAAGCTTTTATATTATTTGGATATTTATATACTGTTCTTCCCTGTACATTCACTGGGCAACATATTAAAGCACACTGATAACATGTTTCTGAAACCAATGAAAACATCAGTACAAAGTAACAAATGGCATAACATAAAATAGCAATGAGTAAAATACAAAACTGACTTCGAATAAATTTTAGCTTCTTAACTCCAGAAATCTAGCAAAAGAGGTGTTTCTTCACCATCTTCCCATAAGAGTATAATGTGCAGGTGAGATTCACCGTAAGTGTAGAGATCATTCCAGAGTTTTGGAGCTACCACTGAAAAAGCCCTACCTCAGGCTGCTGCACTGCTGACCTTGCCCCTTGCCCATTGCTGATCTTAAAAAATGTGCAGGGTGGTATGGGAAAAGGTATTCTCTATTTGGGTCTCCCACCATTCCGGGTTTTAAATGTCAGCATAAGATCCGGGCTTGGAAGGTATTGACAGCCAGTAGTCCATCCTAAAGTCCTTGAGATAAGAATGTAACACAGCTCAAAGAGACTGTTTAAGTCATAACATAGAAATGGAGTCTAGGTTTATTATATCATCTCATCGTATTTACAACAGCAGTTGCAGAAGTGACCAGACTATAGTGTGGATCGCATGACTCAACTGTACTGTGGTGTTTATGTGACGGACAACCAACGAGTGGTACAAACAGAATAGGCTGGATGTGCATCAGTGTATAGGTAATGCAAAACTGCCCAATTTGCGCCAGTGCAGATGCACCTAAGGAATCTGTAAAATTGTTCAGAAGACAGCAAGGTATTCAGGAAAGACGTACAGCCTGGGTTCAGCTGAAATGTCAAATGCTTTGTGTTAACAGACCCGAACTTTTGGATCAAACTCTTAGCACTCACTCTACTGATTTCCCCACTCCCTTTCTATTCCCCAGGAAAATCAGAGGAATCAGTAGAAGCTAGAAATTCAAATTCCAGTGTTGAGTGCCTGCTGAAGCTCATCTACCAATGAATAAATATTCTCTCTATGAGAGCGGTAGCTGGAAGGAACGGTTTGGCATCCTGATTTCTCTGAAGGGAATTATTTTAACGGCGTGTTTTCCTTGATTCTCCTGCTGTCTCTACTTATGTTGCCCAAGGAGACATGCCTGTCTTAAGTCCTTCCACCACAGAAGCCTCTGCACCTTAGAATATAGGTTGAAGGTTACCCCATAGATAAAAGAGAGGGTGGAATTTAGACAGTAGGAATTCGGAGAATAATAGAAAAAAGCAAATAAGGGCGAAAGATGTTGGGGGGGGGGACACGGGGATGGACAAAGAAGCTTATATTCTCAAAAGTATCAGTAAGTACCAGATTATGAAGGGAGAAAAATGTACCGTATTTGAGATCACAATGGCATATAACAAAAACAATGTGTATGGATGGTATATAATACGCCCAACATTATGATTGAGGCATCATTTTCCTGGGTGTGAATTTTAGACAGTGCTTGAAATTTTGATGGGCAATAGTCATATGAGCATTATTTTCTTACACCAGTGTGGTGTAGTGGTTAAGAGCGGTAGACTCGTAATCTGGTGAACCGGGTTCGCGTTTCCGCTCCTCCACATGCAGCTGCTGGATGACCTTGGGCTAGTCACACTTCTTTGAAGTCTCTCAGCCCCACTCACCTCACAGATTGTTTGTTGTGGGGGAGGAAGGGAAAGGAGAATGTTAGCCGCTTTGAGACTCCTTCGGGTAGTGATAAAAGAGGATATCAAATACAAACTCTTTTTCCTTTGACTTGGTGTTTAGCTGCAGTGGTGCAAACAGTGGTTTTGGGCCTTGCATCTAAAGCAATAACCTAAGCTTGAAAAGTGCAATTCAGCAATACTTAAGTCAAGAATCTCTTACTACCCAAAATTTGAGGCACAGGTCTATAGAGTTTGTTCAGATCTTAGGATGTCATGTTACCGTCCCATCTTTTCTATTCCATGTAAACGATACAAACTTTATTAAGCTAGGGTGATGAGGTCTATTTCCTCCATTTCTGATGTTCAGGCTATGTTTGTCATGGAGCAAAATGGTCTCGGCAAGCTGGGGGTGAACCCAAGTTTGCAGAAATACAAAAAAACCTGGGAGGAGTAAGAGCCCCATGGGAACCCCAAGAACTGAATGTGCATGGTCATGATGGAACACTTAACAAACTGGAACAGAATGGCTGGAATCTTGGACTGCACAGTCCATGGTGCAACATTTTATTGCATGTCGCACTTGCATATACTTTATCTTTTGTTTTGCTGGTGACCTTATGTTTCAAGTGGAGCCGTAATCCAAAGTGACATGAATCATGTATGTGTTCACAAAGTTCTCACAACTAGTATTTGAATAATATATATACCCAGACACGTAAACATCTGGAACATGCAGTTTTCATAGGCAGCATTTATTTTCCGTATAAGCAGCACACTTAAAGCATTTGCATTTTAAAATCATTGTGCATCCTAAGTAGTTCTACAGTTTTCCTGCAAGGTGAGCAGGGAGTACTACTTTGGCAACCGTTACATCTGTTTAAGTATGGCAAAGGAGAAAGAAAGGGAAAGGATTAAGTGATATACTTCACTGAAATGATGATAGTGACAAGTTACTCTTGGGTAATTTTGA
Organism: Lacerta agilis; assembly: GCF_009819535.1. NCBI lineage: Eukaryota > Metazoa > Chordata > Lepidosauria > Squamata > Lacertidae > Lacerta > Lacerta agilis. The sequence goes on from NC_046317.1 coordinate 23,764,374, forward strand.
TCTTCAGCATTTGCTCTTGCATATCTTCCGGCATTGCTCAGGTAACATAATAGATTTTGATAGGGTACAGGCAAACAGTATAACCTTTGCCGAATACTTATGACAAGATATTTATGTGATGTTAATTTCCTTCTTATGAATTCTATTTAAAAGGCAAAATCGTGCTGCAGAAATCCCTCTGTCTCTGCCTTCATGCATCCACTATCCACAGCAACGCAGGATGTCAGGACAGTTGTGAGAATGTTGATGCGAGGTGTAGTGCTCACAGCAATCCTTTGACCTCTATAGCTATTCTATTTGGAAGGAGCATCCTTACTCTATGTAGGTTTGCCCTGGCCTGAATCATATCCCATCCAGTTCAGAGAGTCTCAGCTCCAGAATAAATGCTTATAGGATTGCAGGCAAAATATATGCATGTTTTCTCTAAAGTAGCATTATATATGCAGCGAACATGCATAGAATCATATATGGAATGGAAGCTTTAGCCTATTTCCTTTGAAAGCTCAGGCTGAGATCCAAAGAACTGTAAGGAACGCCCCAGAGCTTGAGAAGACTCCAGACTCCTTCTGTTCGTCCCTTTGACATGTGGCTTTGGGGCTACTTTGTGGGAATTAGAAGCTCAAAGTCCCCTTAGATACATAGCACTACTCATGGAGTTCTTTGGATTGGAGCCTTACTTGGCCCAGTACTATTTGAGTCCAGCTGCCCAAAGAGGATCAAGTTAAGGGGCACCCAGGGCCCATTGAAAATAGCAAAATGTTACACCCTTCACTGCACAGAGACAAGAGACAAGACACATGGAGAGTATTGCACACGCCCAACACTCATTTCAGTCTCTTAGCTTCCTGAGGCAGTTCTTGTCCCTGCTCACTTACAGGGCTAATTCCTTGGGCGACAGTGAAGGGCAAGCAAAGAGGGCAAGATTATTTGGGGGATTCCAGTGGTCAGTGGTGGGCCTTGCTACATTGTGGGCAGCATCAGATGCTGTGGCAGGTCAGCACTGCTCACCTGTCCTCCGGTGAGTTGTGTTGCTGCTGCTTACTGGGAGGGAGAAGGTGAGGTGAGCAGAGCCAATTCAATGCTTGTGTTACGTATTTGCCCTGCAGCAACCTCACCGCTGCCTCACCTCTCCCAAGCTACCTTCTGGGAAGCTGCAGCGATGCGACTGACTGGAGGTCAGGGGAGTGGTGCCCCCCCCCACCATGCAATCCACTGCTGAATGTCCAATATGCTGAGTGCCTATTCCTAGCACTTCCCATCTGAGCTCCATTAACAGTCCAATAGCATCCATTAGTGACGATGAGCTCCGATTACAAGACTTTCTATTCTTTCTGATTTGTTAGGGAAATGGGAGGTGGTATTTTTGTTTCAGTTTAAGTACTATTTTCTAGCCCTGCCGTCACAGAGCACACAATTAGTTTGGAAAGAGAGTCAACACAACACAACATATTCCAGTGGGAATTTCTGAAGGGTGTCGCTTGGTCCTGGATCTTAGACAAGACAATTGAAAAATTGCTTTTGACAGTTTTGTAAACAACTTTGGGGAAAGCTCAACAGTTTGGGGGGGTTTCCTTAAAAACGCTTTTGGGTTGTCCTGGTTTTTACTTTTTGAAATATGCCAACCTTAGACAAGGAAATAGACAAGGGAACAGAGGTGGAAAATTTCAAGAGTGGGAGAGAGTACATAATATTCCCCACCCCCACAAGATGCTGGTTATCAACTATTGTTCTGAAAACAGACAATATCATAATTTGTTCTTTAATTTAGGCCTTGTTCAGCTAGTGGAGGCTTTTCTCCATACACCTCTTGGAGAGAACCTGCTAACGGAAAAGTACTGTACTCACATCCTTGTTGATATTTGAGAATAATAAAAAGAGAGTAAAGAACTCCATACATAATGTTATAAGAATTATAACAAAGGTAAAAGACCATAAGCCACTGCTCTAGATTGAGTATGCAAATTATAAAGTTTACCTTGATGGGTTTTATCCAAGGAAATGTTTTAATAACTTTATCAACGTCAGAGGTGTCATCTGATATTTCTCGTGAAATATCGAGACTATCCTTTCATCTGTGTTGTAAACACATCAGCAAGTATGTAGCATGTCTTGACTTTGAAATGCTGTCACCTACTTTCTGTAGTGTTGTCAGCAGTCATCTTGTTATAAAAGTGTTTCGTTTCCAGCTCCATTTCCTTTTGGTAGCGTCGACGTACCTCATTCTTCTGCTGTGTTCATAACCTCTTCTGTTTTTATCAGAAATTTAATATGACAGAGTTTCTCTTTCCTTTTGCATCATGTTGTTTTTCTTTGGTCCTTTGCTGTCACCAAGGCAGTTGTGCTACTTTGAGGCTACATTGAGAGTGTTTAGCCAAGTATCTTCACTGTATTTTGCCAAAATCGCTGCAGGGATTTGAACACAAGTGGATCCTTGATGGTGTGATCTCCCGAAGTTTCAGTCAGCTATTTTCTTTTAATTTAGAATATCCCCAAGCATGAATGCTAAAATGGAGCACTTACTTTCTTTTGGGTAAATTGCTCACTTGAAATGTGCACATATAGTTACAGGCATTTAAAAAATACATATACATTCTCACAAAACTATGGGGCTCACAAGACTGTATGCTCTTCCAAAGATATTCATGCAGATAGAAAACTAGATGCCAGGGCAAAATATATAGAATCCTAGAATTGTAGACTTGGAAGGGGTCCCAAGGGTCATCTAGTCCAGCCCTCTTGCAGTGCAGGAGTCTCAACTTGATCATACATCACTTCACCCCCAGAGGGTCACTTCATTGTCTCTTGAGACCAAGGCTTTTTTCCAGCTGGAACTCACTGGAACTCAGTTCTGGCACCTCTCAAGTGGGCGCCATTGCCATTCTAAGAGATATAGAACATTTTCTTTTATTATATTTAAAATTTCAAGTGACCTGACTGGGAATAAACTGTTTTTCTTTTCTAAATTGCACTAAAAACCACTTCTGGGTTTGAACCATCTTTTCCCACACCTGCACTCCAAGCAGTACAATTGTGGATCTCGTTTTTTCACCATAGATAGATATACATTCTGTACCAAATCCAATACCAAAAAGAGGTAAGTCCCAGAAAAATCAACATGCCATGTTGGAACCAGGAGTTACAATGAAAAAATGGTAGCTATCAATTAATCAACTGGGGGATGGCTTAGATTTCAGGGCATTAGGAATGCATCAAATGACAAATTGGTCTTGGGGTTAATCAAGTTGAGAACTAGAATTCTTTCCAGTGCTGCAAGAATACAAAGAACATCCACACGGGTTGGTGATACTCCATGAACCCTAGTAGTTTTTTTATTAGAAACACGCAACAGTTTAAAACAGATCCTAGGCATCCCATGTTTGCATGCTTTTTGCATCCACACAATGTTGTCATCCAAGTGACAGCCTGAATGTCCTCCCCAATTATTTTGGATTGTCTCACAAGCTCATAGCTGTCAACTTTTTCCTTTTCTTGCGAGGAATCCTATTCGGAATAAGGGAATTTCCCTTAAAAAGGGGGGAAAGTTGACAGCTATGCACAAGCTTTCTTTGTTAGGCATTGCAAATATAAAGGTAAAGGTAAAGGACCCCTGAAATCCAGTCGCGAACTACTGTGGGGTTGCAGCGCTCATCTCGCTTTACAGGCCGAGGGAGCCAGCATTTGTCCGCAGACAGTTTTTCCGGGTCATGTGGCCACCATGACTAAGCCGCTTCTGGCGCAACGAAACACCAACACCAGAGCAGCGCATGGAAACGCTGTTTACCTTCCTGCCGGAGCAGTACTTATTTATCTACAGTACTTGCACTTTCTATGGTGCTTTCGAACTGCTAGGTTGGCAGGACCTGGGACCAAGCAACGGGAGCTCACCCCTTCGCGGGGATTCGAACCGCCGACCTTCTGATCGGCAAGCCCAAGAGGCTCAGTGTTTTAGATCACAGCGCCACCTGCGTCCCCAAATATAGGCCATCATAAAACACACACACACACACACACACACCCCTATTTGGATTTTCCTTATCTGTGGATAATATGATAAGGTAGTGGTGGCAGGGACACAAATTCAGCATAAAATAGCATATTACCCAACTGTGGATGCAGTGAAGTGCAAGATGGTGAATGTTCTTTAAAATGAATGTAGTGATGTTTTGCTGGGCACCGTCAATCACCACAGCCCCTACTTCTGTTGGCGACGTGGTCCTCCGTGGCCTGCTGGCAGATCTGGGCATGGCATACACATTTTTGATTTTTTTTTTAACCAATTGTTTTATGTAGGCCTGGTATATTGGGAAATTTGTGCCTTGAAAATAACCATTGGCCATGCACAATGGGTCTGAACATTGTGCTTTCCTGTTATTTGTGAGTTCAACTTCTCTGTTGTTTATAATTTTATTAGTATTAGCATTTCTTAAAGTATTACTTGCGAGAAAGACGTTTTACAGTTGGAAAGGTATGTTTTAGCTGTTAGCTTGGAGGAGCCAATTTTGACAGAGAATGTAGAAAAGTGTAGGTTGCCCTCAATTGTTAGGCTATTTTTTTATTTTTATTTTTACAAAAATGCCAAAAAGTGCAACATTTTGATGGGCTCGTCTTACATCTAGGCAGAGTGCCGCCTTTCAGAAATCCCCCCCTGGACGTCAATTCCACCTTTGAAATCCCAGTAATGTCCAGGAAAATCCAGTCGTATGGCAGCCCTAGTGGGGGGGGGGATCCCAAAAATGAGAAATAAAGTAAGCTCAAAGCCATTTAGAATACTGGCTTCAAAACTTGGATTTCCTAAGTGGGCATGAGTTAGTGCAGTGCTGCATAAAATGTATGCTCAGCCTCTGGAGAGGGGAATGTTGCATCACTCCTGGGAGATTCCCTCTGGCTGACATACAAACAGTATTGGTGGGGTCCAGAGGGACCTGTATTTAGTTCTCTTAGGGCCCAATTTGGCAAACGCTTATGCACTTGACTAACTTCAGGAGAACTGTTTGCATGCGTAAGCTTATTCAAGTGCATAAGTGTTTGCAGGACACAGCGATCAAAGGCCGGGTAATAAGGTCAGTAAACATCTTTTTTTAAAATGGAAACAGGGAGAAGATCGTTCCCTGTTTCATCCAAGCAAATGAACTGTATTGCTTGCATTTTATTTCTTGTAGGAACTGAAAAAAAACTGCAGGGAACTAAATTTTTAATTTTTTCTCCTTGACTTGAGTTGCTGTTTTTCATTTTAAAAGAAACTTGGAAGAATAGGTCATTAAAAAACCCCAAAACAAAACAGGGTCTGAGCGTTCAGAAGAAGACAAAGTGGAGAAAAGCTATTCAGGTGGCAACACTGCACTGGAGAAGGAAAAAAGCAGGCAAGGGATTCTTCTAGTTTGCAGGTTTTCTCCCAAAACCATGGAGTGCAAATGGTTACTCCCTTCTCCCTTGCCAGCAATTTTTGATAGGGTGGGGGGAGTTTGCTTGTACTTGAGGTCATGTTGCAGTTTGGACATATTGGCTACATGAAACAACACTTTAAACTTTTAAGTAGGGCTGCCATACCTTTCCTAAGAAAAACCTCAGCATACCAACAATTGCCCATTATAAACATGCAGGGAGGAAAACCACCCAACTATTTCGAAACAGTTATGTGTAACACTTACCGGTAGTTTAGGGCTGATTTTCCCAGACATTGCCAGGATTTCAAAGGCAGAATTGGCGTCTGAGGGGAACTTCTGAAAGGTGGTGCTTTGTTCTGGATCTTAGACAAGTCAATTGAAAAATCATGCTTTTTGACATTTTTCTTTTTAAAAAGGTCAATAACTTTGAACAATTTTGGGGTTCCCCCCAAAAAAAGCTGAACAACTTTTGGGGTGTCCTGGTTTTTACTTTTTGAAATATGGCAACCCAAGCACTGGCGGAGGAAGATGAGTGCGGGGGGAGCGCACCGCCCCTGGCAGCGCGATCCATATAGGGTGCCATCACAGCTGCCCCCCTGTCCACGCTGGGTGCCACACCCCTGCAGGCGGCACACCCTGCCCCCGGGATGCGCAGCAACCCCACCCCCTCCTGCTCTCTGCTCCCCTGGTGCCGGAGCATGAAGCTCCACCACTGAACCCAAGACAAGGGTCTCCCACAGATGAGGGGAATAGAGGCGGAGAATTTCAAGGGTGGGAGAGAGTACATGTTTTTTTCCAATATGCTGGTTATCAACTCTTGTTCCGAAAATAGGCAATGTCATCATTTGTTCATATGACACCATAACAATAACTGCTACCTAGTAATTATCTGCATGAGAAGGAAATGATCCTGTTATAGGTCCTCTTTCTCATTTCTTTTGTTGTCTTTATAACTCAATCAGTGTTTTTTGGCGTTGAAAAGAGCCTGTGTTTCTTTACTCAGTGGGAAACTTCTTCAGAACTTCTCAGGCTTTTAACAAATTTGTACTTGGATGGGACATGTCTCCTCCTATTGTTGCATGGACCATTGACCCATGACTGTCTGGTGTTCGTGATTTTTCTGGTAACATTGCTCCAGAACATACAGGTTTATGGCTTGTTATGTGATCTCTGTGAGTCAAAAAGACTCAAAACATATGGCTGATCAGATGTTAGGCTTGGGGGAAATCAAAAATTAAACTGTCTCAGAGCTGTTGCGAGGCTGCTTTGCTATATATTTTATGCGATTTCCGTGTGTTGAGGGAGATGACATCTTGGGAAGAGACTCTGAGGGAGGGGGGGAAAGAGCTCTAAAAAAACCTGAACAGTTTGTATGGTCGCTTTAATCTTTAAAGTCTGGTCAGCTAAAAGCAGATGTTGCAGATGAAGATGGAAACTTGCCTGAGGCCAAAAGAATTGGAGAGCACCCTTTCTGAAGGTAGAAAAAGAAAAAGGGAAAAGGCAACTGCTGTCTGAAACTACAGTGGACACGATCCAATCAAAGGTAAGCACTTTTACATCCCATGGATTTCAGGCGAGACTTTTTAAACTCATGCTTAACTCTCACTGTGAGATCAATGGCTTAAAGGTGCTTAACTCTGACAGGATTGTGTCCAGAGTATTTATATACATTATAACATATATATATATATATATATATATATATATATATATATATATATATGTAAGTTTATAAAGTTTTATTAGCTGTAGAGTTCATAAAATATATAAATACAACAGAATTGAAAATAGTTCAGGTTTTTTTGTACTCTAGCATCCTGAACAACTCCTTATCATCAGGAACACTTTATAGAGTTGCCATACGTCCGGAATTTCCCAGACATGGATATGGAATACTGCAGTCAATATGGAATACTGCAGTCGACAGCAGTGTCCAGGCAGAAATCAGTAAAATATTTTTTTGCTGATTCCCCCCCCCCAAAAAAAACCAGCAACTCAAAAATGGTTTTTTTGTGATTTGGCTAAAAAAAGCTCAGCAACTTTGGACAAAGCTAAAAAAAAGTTCAACAACTTTTCTGTCCAGGTGGGAGTGGTAACTGTAAAATATTTGGCTTAATAAATCTAAGTGCGCGCACACACACACACACACACACACACACACAGTTGGGTTGACAGCTATGCATCTTCATGAAGTATCCAACACGCCACGCAAAACTAGGTAGATATAATATAACAATAGATTCAACATAGCCTGCTGCTATGTGAAACATAACTGCAGACTGATTTGAAGGTACTGTATATCCAGAAGAACGGAGTACATTTATGACTTAAACTCTGCATGGGACGCAGGTTGCCATATTTTTCAGGGGTGTGTGGGACAAAGTTGTTGTTGTTGTTGTTGAGAGGCGTTTATCATACATGCTTAAAAAGATTGAAATGGGGACAAACAGTTAAAAGAAACTATAAGGGAGGGAGCGTGAAGGAGCACAGGTCTTGCATTTGGGGCCTAGTCTGTTTCAATCACCAAGTGTATAATTCTGTATTCCACTATCCTGGGTGCTTTAGAAGTGCCTTTTCATATTACCCACGTTTGCTCTTCGAATCCTGCCGCACCAGACAAATGGTATTTTTTCCAGCTAGTAAAATACTCCTAGCTTTCCTGCTAAACGGTTAATTGACAAAGCGCTCGAAATAGTGTAGTACCTAAGTCCCCCTTGTGCCTCCTTTGGGCTTATCTCATCAGCACTCGGCTCAGTTAATACCTTTGAAACTATTTGTCTCTCTCACATATGGGCACCAAATAAATTTTAGCTATGTTCTGGGCATAAGAAACAGAGGTGAAGGAGACATGTTTTTAGGGCTGCCATACGTCCTAACTTTCCAGGACATGTCCTGAAATTCGCCTCCAGAAATGGCACCCTGCATTATTTTTCGGGGGGAAATGGGGGTTAAATCGAAAATGCCCCCCCCCGCTCCAAAACTCAAAAATTCTTGTCAATTTTACTAAAGAGAAAAAAAGCTCAACAACTTTGATTCCCTAAAAAAAAAAAAAAACCACGCAACAACTTAAGGGCGAAATATTTTATTCCATGTTTGGAGATACAGCAACCCTACATATTTTGCCTCCTTCCCCTTTGTTTGTCTAATAAGGGAAAGAACAGCCTCGGCTAAGGAACTTAATTTCCCTCTCTGCTTTTATGAGGGCATTCCCTCTTTCCTTTGCCTTTGACTCCTGATAAAAGCTCCTTGAAAAGCGGCAATCTTTCTTCCCTCTTCACTCGAGTAATAAGACAGCCAGCGACGTCCATGTTGTTGGACGACAAACAGTGATTTGGAGTGGCTGGCCTGTTCTCCTCAGGTTTCACTATTTCAGGCTGCTAGTAGAGACTTAAGGAAACAGCTTGAGGGAACATTTGATTTTAACGTTCCCTGCTTGGGGTGAGAAGGGAAGGTTGTAGCCTAGGGGCTACGCTTGGCCAAATATACGGAGCCAGACACACCCTACAGACATAGACCATGGTACAAAATGGTCCTTATAATTCATGGGGTGCTGCTTTTAAGCAGTCCTTCCTTCGGGGCTCGTAAATCCACTCTGGATGGATGGGAGTTGCATGTCCCCCCAAGGACAAACATTGTCTCCCTCAGCCAAGGAAAGGGCTGTTTTGCAAGAAAGGAATATATATATACATATAGTGTGTGTGTGTGTGTGTGTGTGTGTACACAAATATACATATATGTGTGTGTATAATGTATGTATGTATACATGTACATACACACACACCTGTACAAAGGTGAGTTGGTGAAATATATGGAATTTCAAAATGGCTGCTTGCCACTCTGTTCTGATTTTGCTCTGAGGTGAAAAAATGACACAGGGGGGATATTTGAATTTAAGGCTTCCTCGGGTGGAAGTTCTAAAGAATATAATATAATAATTAAAAAATACAATGTTATAAACATAATAATATCCTTATTGGGTTGAAAAAGCTGATATACTTACCTGGCAGGGGAGACACCTTGATCATGAAAAAGCTGGTATTCCTTTGTCAGTATATTGAAATAATTATAGTTGTCTTTTGCAGCTTTTCTAAGAATTCACCTCTCTTAATACAATGACAGACCCTGCCTTTTCTTTGGATAATTTGTTTTTTGAAGGACCAGGTACAAAGCAAAAGTAAGTTTGCTGCAGCTGTCTCCCACAAGTTGCCCCTGTGATTTGGCAGTGGTAGAAGTTGAGGGAATATTTTCTGGCTCTGGTATGTTTTCTGTAAAATGAGATAAAGGTTTTTTGCTTTTAAAATAATAATATTTTTTATTAATTTTCAAATATTTACCCAATATTGTTACAGTTTTGCCAATGTTGTTGTTGTTGTTGTTGTTGTTGTTACTTATGCCACCCTTTACCCAGAGGTCTCAGGGCGGTTCACAGAACAAAATCAAAATATAAAACCACAAAATATATAATCAAAATAAAAACAACAACCCAATAATCCTCCCCACAAAAAAACACATTTTAAAATTATAGGCCTACAACTTCCAATTAATATAAAAATAATTCCAGATATTTCCAAATTTATACAATTTGATCAAAGTGGTTTCCTACACTCCTTGATTTTTGTCCAGTTCTTATATTGCTGCAGTTCATTTTTTTTATTAACTCTGTTGTCTCTTCAGATTGTATCACTCTTTCGCCTTTACTAAAGGTTTTTATTTTCAGCAAACCATAAGCTTCTCCTTTCCTGATTCTCTCAGTCCTCTATATTTCAAAGAATAACAAAACAAAACAAACGCAAGATAATTAAATAAATTGTTATTCTAAAATATTCAAGGGGCTACCTACCTCTATATTGCAAAGAATATAGTGGTAGGTAGGCCCCTGGAATATTTTACAATAACAATTTATTTAATTATCTTGCATTTGTTTTGTTTTGTTTGTTATGTTTTTTTCAAAAAGGTTTCTGTAGCAAATGATTATGATAACGTAAGTTAGTTGTGCAAGATAACATAGCAACAGGACATCTCAGCTTATTAGGAGCCCTAGGGTGATATCAGATGTTTTCCCTTTGCTGACTGAAGGCATCCAGGAGCAAATTGGGGGGAAGGGATGCAATTTTGCTTTTTTCTTCTGTTCCCTACAACCCCACCCAAATCTGCTCTGGCCTCCAGAGCTAGGGTTGCCGTATTTCAAAAAGTAAAAACCAGGACACCCCAAAATTCCCACTGGACGACAATTCAGCCTTTGAAATGGCAGCCCTATCCAGAGCAGATTGGGGGTTCAGTGGGGAACGAGAATCTAAAAATAATTCTCTCTCTCCCCCCCCCCCCTGTTTTACTGACTTATTTCAGAGGAGAGGAAACATTGGCTATCTGCTTTGGTTGTGTCCCAAAGCATACCAAATTCTCATTAAACTGAGGTGGGTTAACAGAAGTCAAGATATAACACGTCCCCCCCCCCAAAAAAAGTGTAATGTTAAAAGGCATAATTTAGAAGTGACACAACAGTCAATATGTTCGACTGTGGTTTGTCATTAATTTGGTTGGAAACACTTAATGTTTTTTCACTTCATGTTAATATGTTGGAAACAGATATCTAGAAAATGAAGAGCCAACAGACTGGTATTTTGCACCTGTTCCATATGCATTTGAAATTCCACCTACTCAACAGCTACAAATGGAATTGGGAGGGAGTAGCCAAAAAGGTAGAATGTTTTGTGATTAATTTTTTTAATAAGAGGAAGTATGGAATTTAAAAACTGCTGTATTTTTCAGTGTATAAGACACCCCCATGTATAACACAACCCCTATTTTTTTGAACCCAAAATCAATATTTTAGGGTTGTAAAAATTAGGATGCCATATTTCAAGAGCCAGAGCCCGGACCTCTGTGCATTCACCATCCGTGTATGAGATCACCCCCAATTTTTGACCTTTTTTTTTCTTTTAGTGAAAAGCACCGTCTTATACATGGAAAAATATGGTAATATTCAATTACTCACTTTAATGGGGGGGAAATGCCTACTTTTACTGAAGTATGTTGAATCATGGGTGAAGTAGACTATATGTGAAAATGCATGACTGTATTTCACACATCTTTTCTTTAAAAAAATAACAGCCATAGTGCTGGGTGTCGGAATACGTTTCACGGATCCGCCATGGATTTATATTTATTTGGTTATTTAATGAGGTTTTCGAGAACTACTTTTGGTGTAACTACGCGCGAAAGCGAAAGTGAAAGCATGAATGAATAGTGTGGTTCACTTATGAGATTAATCCGCCTTTATTTTATAGATCCGGTCATGTTCAAAGTTGTTAATGAGCGTTAAACTTGCTTCCCGCCTTTTTGGAGGGCAGCAACAGTGATTTTATTGGTTGAGGCATTGATGATGATGTCACGTTTGTTCCCTAATAAAAGGCAGAGGCACCCCGCTTAGGCTGGAGTCGAGACGTTCACATTCAGTTTTGGGTTAGGCACGTTCGTGCATTCTTTCCATTTTGCTTTAGTTGGGTTTTAGTTGAAGTCAAGTTTAGTTTAAGGGATTAGGAGCGGGCTGGATGGGTTGGATGGGTTTTTCTTTTAGTTAGAGTTAGATCGCGGAAGATCATTCGGTTTAGCCTTAGTTAGGTTTTCTTTAGGTTAGCTTAGGGCTAGAATTGCGGAAGATATTTCGGTTTTAGTTTTATTTAGCTAGCCTCGCGGAAGATTGGGCGCGCAGGGACTTTAAGCTTAGGAGAACTTAGCTTAGGGGACGAGCCTACGCGGGTTCTGCCGAAGCCACTAAAGATACAACCGGTGTCTGTCTTCCTTTGGGGTAAAAGGGGGGAGTAAAAGGTTTAAAGTAAAATTTTAATTTCTTTAAGTTGGTCCGTCTATTCAGAGTCAGGGTATATATTTTATTTCACGAGGCAACTTTTCACTAAGAAGGCAACTAGGAACTCACAAACCTTCGGAGTCATCAATTGGCTTACTCAACTTCCTTCAGATTGTGAGGCTTGGCCGGCGACCGTGCTCAAAAGCACGCGGAACGCTGGCCGCTTTCCCCGCAACTGGTACCTCGTGCATAACCAGTCCAAGGCCGTGCACGAGGAGCTCCAGCACCCAAACCCCGACAAGTGGTGCCCCGTGTGAGGCGAAGCGTAGTCGAAAATCGCTTCCACGAAGACTCCGGTTAAAGGCAACATATCGGAAGTGGCTCGGAAACAGATGTTGAGAGGTGAGGTATAACGGCCCGGTTTATCCAGGATTTCGCTGCAGTAGCGCGAATCCACCGCTTGCCCAAAGTAGTGTAAATAGAAATTGCGCGCGTGTATTTTGCCCCAAGGGGTCCCCGGGTAGAGCGGCAAGGAGTTTAGTGTAAGCCTACGGGCAGGGTAAGGTCTTCCCTAAAGCCTACGGGTGGGAAGGGTTTCTGGCAAAAGCCTACGGGTGCCAGGGTTTTTCGGTCAAAGCCTACGGGTAGGGCCGGTGTCTCCCGAAAAAGCCTACGGGTGGGAGGGAAAGGTTTTCTGGCTAAAGCCTACGGGTGCCAGGTTTTTCGGTCAAAGCCTACGGGTAGGGCCGGTAGCCCCTAGTAGAAGCCCACGGGTGGGGGTGGAGGTTTTCTGGCTAAAGCCTACGGGTGCCAGGTTTTTCGGTTAAAGCCTACGGGTAGAACCGGTGTCCCCTAGTAGAAGCCTACGGGTGGGGGAGGAAAAGTTTTTGGAAAGTGTTAAAAATGGGCTCCTCACTCTCAACTGCTCAAGTTAAATTTTGTGAAGATTTATTGTACCTCTTGAAGAGAAATGGTCACCCTGTCTCTGAATCAGAAGTAGAGCTTTTAGTTAAAACTATTGGGGAAGTTTGCCCTTGGGTCCCTAAGGAAGGAACGAAAGATCTAGCTTCATGGGAAAGGATCGGGTTAGAATTTATGGCCAACCCGAAAATCGGAATTCCTGTACAATTGGTATGGAGCAAAGTAAGAAACTGTTTTCAACAAATCGCTCCAAGAAATGTTTTGCTTAATGGAACAGTGAATTTAGGAAATACTACTCTTAACAGTGCCCCTGTGCTGCCGCTTGCGGTTGTGCCATTTTCGGCCCCCTCGCAGCAGCCAGTTCAGGCCCCGTTGTCGTACACACACTCGCCCTTGTCCAATTTGTCATTGCCAGATTCATTGCCGCCTGTGCCGGTGCAGCAGACGCCGTCGGCCTTTCAAGCCCCGCCGCGGACTGCCCCACCGCCAGTCGCTCAGCAGTCATCGCAGGCCTTTTACCAGCCAGCGATCTCAAGTCAGCAGCAGCCGCGGACCTCGCTCCAAGCAACGGTCCCGCTTCCTCCATCGCAAGCCGCGCTTTTGCCAGCGATCCAGCAGCAGCAGCAGCAAGCAGCCTTTTTGCCAGCAAACCCTGCTGCCCTGCAGGCCGCGCTCAAGCCAGCAGCTCCAGTTTTGCAGCAAGCTGATTTTCAGTCAACAGCGATCCAAGCTTCAATGCAAGCAGCACAACAGCAATTTACCAACCCTTCGGCACCTCCAATGCCAATGCAGATTCCAAGACAAGAGCAAAGCCAAACAATGATGATCCAGATGCCAGGACTTGCAGTACAGAGCCAACAACCTTATGCTCCAACTTCAAGTCAGCCATCTTGTCTTCATCCAACTTCAAGTCAGCCATCTTGTCTTCATCCAACTTCAAGTCAGCCATCTTGTCTTCATCCAACTTCAAGTCAGCCATCTTGTCTTCATAGTCAGCCATCTTCAAGGCATCCAGATGTCAAAGACTCTTTAGCACCATCTAGTGGCTCATCATTTGGAAAGCATCAAGAAGATTTAAACTCACTGATGCCACCTACAGATCCAACAGCAATGCAACCCATCTGCAGAACTCAAGCTTTGGAAGCAGCTTTGGGACAAATAGACTTTAGTGCTGATCCAATGCACATCTTTCCAGTGATTCGTGCTAATGGAGGACAACCTGCAAGATATCAAGCCATCCCTTTTGAAACACTGCGTGAACTGCGAAAGGCCATACGCGAAAATGGACTTCAAGCTCCTTATACTAGAAGTTTACTTGAAGGACTGTCCACTAGTAGACTTCTGCCATCTGATTGGAAGTTGATACTTCGCACCTTCCTGTCGCCTACAGACGCTCTTCTGTGCCTGCAAGAGTGGAAAGAAGTAGCAGCCAGACGTGCAACACCACTCGCCACAGAAGATATGCTCACAGGATCAGGACATTACTCCAATCTCAATCAACAGCTAGCCATACCTGATGCTGCACTCGTCACCATAGCAGACATCGTAGTCAAAGCTTGGCGCAGATTACCCAATCGCACAGATGCCAGCTCAGTATCAGGATTCGCTGCAGTTAGGCAAGGTCCAAAAGAGCCTTATGGGGACTTCGTGGATCGCCTGATTGTTGCAGTGGAACGCCAGATAGAAGATCGTCATGCCAGAAACATGCTGACAAAACAACTTGCCTTTGAAAATGCCAATGATGACTGCAAGAATGCCCTAACAGCAGTTGCAGCTCGTCCAGATGCCACATTGACGGAGATGCTACGCGTCTGCCAGAATGTTGGTACCCACTCCTACAAAGCACAACTCTTGGCAGCTGCGGTACAGATGCCACGTCAAGACAGCTCTACGCCAGTCAAGAAGTGCTATGGGTGTGGAGGCGATGGGCATTTCAGGTCGCAGTGCACGGCAACACCAAGACCTTCTGCCAAGCCACCAGAGAGATGTCCCATCTGCCAAAAAGGATTTCATTGGGCGAATGATTGTCGTCTGAATCCACCAAATACATCACCTACCTCATCTCCAGTTCAGGGAAACGGTTCTGCGGGCCGCGCCCCGGCCCCGGTAAAACAATAGGGTGCAAGTTCAAGAACATCATGAAGGTCAACCATCCCAGAAAGATGAACAACGCTACTCCTTATCCAGGTCATCAGGAAAAGAAGGTGATCCAGAGAGATGTCTACTCTTCAGATGTCCAGAGAAAAGATGTGACCTCATCAGAAATTCAGGTTCCAGAGGTTTCATCGTCTGCCTTACCTATTCAAAGGGTTCCAGTAGAGAACATAGCATTCAGCTCGCCTTCTGCTAATAGTCTTTCAGTTCCTGCTGATGTCAACCCTGCTTCACAGCAAGCAATCACAGTCAAGTCTCTGATCGCAGAATCGCCTTCAACATTGAAAAGACATCCTACTGAGGTCAACCTTGCAGCACCTGAGCTTTACTCACCTTCGAGTCAAGGTCAATCTGTCATTGAAGGACATTTGCCCTTGATGAAACAGCAATATCCAGGTAGCAACCCAGCTGAAGATCACTTTCCATGTGGCCAAAGAATACAAGTGAGTGAGCCAGCTCCCTCTTATGGAAGCTTAAATATCACTCCGGTTAGCAATGTCCACACCTTTGTGTCACCTCCAGCTTTTAAGCTCAGCCCGCCACAACCAAACAACTATCAGGAACAACAACTTCGACTGCCTTGTGTCAAAGAAGAGGTTCCATCCTGTCAGCTTGATGCACGACTGACTGAATGCCAGCAGGTTCAACAGCATCAGCAACTCTTGCCAACGGAAGAACCTCAAGTTTGCCAACTCAACGCAAAGCAGCTTCAAAGTTGCCAACTTCAGCAGTGCAAAAAACCCGAAGCCAAAAAGATGTCTTCAGACACTGCCAATGAGGAACAAGAAGAATCTTCTGTCCCAGGTATACCACTCTTCTTAACAGAGGACTGTTACTTTTCAAATCCATGGTTTGCTCAGCAATTGCCGACATCTATTCGTGGTCCATTCCCAGACACTTCAATTTGCCTTATTCTGCCTAGGATGGATCGCCTCCCTGCCACAGTCACATTGACTGCAGGCCTAGTTCGAATTACAGATTCATCGCAGTTGCTGATTCCAGGATTCTCAACAGTTCCTTGTGTCCTAACAAAAGGTTTGGAAATTGCCAGACTCTATTTGCTTACTTCCACGCCTACAGCTCCCGTAGATTCTTTGCCTCCTCAGACAGCAATGGCGCTAATCAAGATTACAGAAGAACGCCCTCACCTCGTCTTAGAAATGGGTGGACGAAAGGTCAAGGGTCTTCTTGATACGGGCGCAGATGTCACCGTTATCGCCAGAAAGGACTGGCCTGACCAGTGGGCAACGACTGTCACCCAGGAAGTCTTCGGAGTCGGAGGTTTCGAACCCGCCCACCAGAGCGTACATCCGATTACCTTCCAGTCAGACTCAGGCTCCATGGTGCAGCTCCGTCCACTTGTTATGGATGTGCCTATCACCCTTTGGGGTAGAGACTTATTGTCTAAAGCAAGAACTGTTGTCCATACACATTTTTGATGTGGGCCTTTGCATCAGCGCCAGTACATGCTCTTCCACTCACATGGAAGGAAGGACCCCCT
Organism: Lacerta agilis; assembly: GCF_009819535.1. NCBI lineage: Eukaryota > Metazoa > Chordata > Lepidosauria > Squamata > Lacertidae > Lacerta > Lacerta agilis. The sequence continues at coordinate 23,781,142 of NC_046317.1, forward strand.
GTATGGGTCGACCAATGGGCGCTGACGTCAGAAAAGCTCGCTGCAGCAGAGGCCCTAATCAAAGAGCTGCTACACCAGGATCGTATGCAACCCTCTACTCTCCGTCAATACCTCATGGATAAAGCTCCACAGTCATTGACCTTAGAGCGTTCCCTTGATAGTCTTAAAACTGTCCTTTGCAGAAAGCCTATCGTAAAGTTCTCCTGGAGAGTTTCACTGCTTGGTAAGGTGAATTCTCCTGTCTACAAGTTCTATTCAGCAGCATCTTCAAGCACTCTCACGCCGTTGAAGCTTTCCTTTGCTTCAGTGATCCAATCGCCAACCATGGGACGTTCCTTGCTATGTTCCGTGCTGTCTTTCGCATGGGCATTCTGTTGGCTGATTTTGAATGGTACTCACCGTGTCTACGGATTGCTGCCATCACTTCTTGCAGCATACCTGTTTCCAACCAAAACCGCAAACCCTTTTCACCTGCTTTCTGTTGCTCTCTACCTGATTGCAAATATGCTCCGCATCTCCCCAGGTATTCTTTTGGAGTATCTTTTCCTGCATCAGCCAAGAACTCTACTACAGGCTCTTCAGGCGGTTCCTCCTTGTGCTCAGGAGTACTGTCTTCCGCAAGGAATTCTTCATCTGAAGGTCAAGTCAGGTAACCCTTGCGTGGTACTTGCCAACCTGCATCTTCAACGGTAGCCCCTTGTTGCTTAATCCTTCTCAGCGGAGGACCGTCCTTGCTTTTGCGGAAAAAACTCCTATTTCCCACACCTTGTTTGTGTGTTCAACTCCCACTCTTCTCTAGAAGACACGCTGGACTAACCTTGCGTGAAATTCGATACTCCCTTTTCATCGCAAGCCGTGATTTCCAACTCTGGTTGTTAGCTACTCGCTAACTTCTCAACTTCATGTCAAGTGCAGTAACTCTTCAAAAAGTGCTCAACAAACAGTACCAGTTGAGTTCTGGGCAGTTTGCTTTACCCTCCTACTGCCTAGGCCTTTTGTTTGCCTCTGGGCGGCCTCTGGTTCCTGGCTGCCTGGATTTGTTCCAGTTTCACTCTTTCTCACACTCACTAGCAGATCGCTATGATTTGCTTGCTTAACCTCCTTTCTTCTACAGGTATCGTTGTTTCTTCAGAACTCAATGTTTCAGAACTTTCCTGAGCTCCATAAACCTTTTCCTGAGTTCCAGGACTATTTCTTCTACATGGTCGTGTGTAGTCAGAGAAGAAGACGACCGGCAACTCATTCATCGTCTTCATCTTTCTCTCCAGTGTATTTTGCAGTTCTAAAACTGTCCTGTACTTTTATTGTATTTACAAAGCTTGTATTTTCAATTTTGTATGCTTCTTGAAATATCCGCCTCGCAGATTACATGTGTTTTCCTTATAGCTTGGTAATTAATGATATGGATGTTTATATACATGAAACTCTTCTGAAATGGTTTCCATTTAGAGTGTCACAATTTTGATGATATGGAAATGTTTATGTAAGGTCAAAGCATCGTCTTTGTGCAGTTCTAGTCATAGACATATTCATGCATATATGTTTCATTTCAAGAATCTTAAATCTCCACGTTGTGCTTACAAAAGTTGTAATCTGAAATGTATGTTTTGTATAACTTATTTGAAATGCTTTCTTTTGTTCAAAGAATTGGTCACTCTCGGATTTGTTCAAAGTATATATGTCGAATCTGGTGGCATCCTACCCTTTTGGTACCCCTATTTTCTTTTAAAGAATCCCCCTCTATATGCTACCTTTTGGCAGTAAACCAGGTTCCCAGCTTTTCCTTTCACTCTATTTCCTGCTGTTGATGGGAGACCCTTATGCAGGTAGTTTAAATCCCATCTCGTTTGTTGCTGGAAACCCTTGCGTAGATGGCTTAAATCCTCATCCTGGCTGGGACACCTTTACGTAGGTAGCTTAAATCCCCTCTTGTGGCGAAAAACACTTGTACATAGGTGGTTTAAATCCCCTCTCTGGAATCGGACCCTAGTTCCCCGTTACCTGTGGTCGCTGTGGTAAGTCCAGAATCTACCTTCCTGAATTCTGTAGCCTCAGTGCCACAACCCTTTTATGTTACCTTATCCATTTTTCCTCTGTTTTCCAAATAAAAATTAAAAAAAATGGGGGAGGGGTCTGGGTAGGCCATGAAGCCCCAGCTCTAGTTATATTTTATTTTGGGTCCCGGATCGGGACCTCTCTTATGTTTGGGCAGTCGTTATCCGTTATTTTTAATTTTGGACCTGTATCAGGTCCTCTCTTGTGTTTGGGAAGTAATTTGTTGTTTTACGCTGCACGCGAAAGTATATATGCCTATGAAGTTAATTGTTGTTTTATGCTACATGATGTATATGCCTAGAAAGTTTATAGTGTATCGGATCGATCACCTTTTATGTTCGGCTAGTGGTTTGTTATTTTCATGACTTTATTGCTACATTATTGTACAAGTATTTCCTCCTATGAAAAGGTGAATATGGATAATGTTGGTAGTGCATATATCTAAGTCCATATCAAAACAAATGGTAATGTTTATGTCAGATAAATGCTTATGATATCTCTAATCTTCTTTATATAACTAAAACAAAAATAATTTAATTTAAAACAAAAAAAGAAAGATGATATGTCGGAATACGTTTCACGGATCCGCCATGGATTTATATTTATTTGGTTATTTAATGAGGTTTTCGAGAACTACTTTTGGTGTAACTACGCGCGAAAGCGAAAGTGAAAGCATGAATGAATAGTGTGGTTCACTTATGAGATTAATCCGCCTTTATTTTATAGATCCGGTCATGTTCAAAGTTGTTAATGAGCGTTAAACTTGCTTCCCGCCTTTTTGGAGGGCAGCAACAGTGATTTTATTGGTTGAGGCATTGATGATGATGTCACGTTTGTTCCCTAATAAAAGGCAGAGGCACCCCGCTTAGGCTGGAGTCGAGACGTTCACATTCAGTTTTGGGTTAGGCACGTTCGTGCATTCTTTCCATTTTGCTTTAGTTGGGTTTTAGTTGAAGTCAAGTTTAGTTTAAGGGATTAGGAGCGGGCTGGATGGGTTGGATGGGTTTTTCTTTTAGTTAGAGTTAGATCGCGGAAGATCATTCGGTTTAGCCTTAGTTAGGTTTTCTTTAGGTTAGCTTAGGGCTAGAATTGCGGAAGATATTTCGGTTTTAGTTTTATTTAGCTAGCCTCGCGGAAGATTGGGCGCGCAGGGACTTTAAGCTTAGGAGAACTTAGCTTAGGGGACGAGCCTACGCGGGTTCTGCCGAAGCCACTAAAGATACAACCGGTGTCTGTCTTCCTTTGGGGTAAAAGGGGGGAGTAAAAGGTTTAAAGTAAAATTTTAATTTCTTTAAGTTGGTCCGTCTATTCAGAGTCAGGGTATATATTTTATTTCACGAGGCAACTTTTCACTAAGAAGGCAACTAGGAACTCACAAACCTTCGGAGTCATCAATTGGCTTACTCAACTTCCTTCAGATTGTGAGGCTTGGCCGGCGACCGTGCTCAAAAGCACGCGGAACGCTGGCCGCTTTCCCCGCAACTGGTACCTCGTGCATAACCAGTCCAAGGCCGTGCACGAGGAGCTCCAGCACCCAAACCCCGACAGCTGGGTGCATCATAATGGCTTACCAACCCCAAGTTGCTATTCAACATAGGATGAAAATACCTCCCTCTCAGGTTGCTATTTGCTCCAGGAAGGAAGCTATCCAAAATGTTATCTGAAGTATTATTGGGTTGCTTTTTGTTATGCGCAGCAATAGAGGATTGAAAAGAAATAAAAATTTCATTTAAGTTTTTTTTTTAATTCTGTTTTTCTCATCCAACAAAAAAGCTCAGAGCTCTTTGGAACCCTACAAGCAGTAATGCAGGCAATAGGCCCATGGCTTATTGGAGAAAACAAAGCTTACGAAAGAGCACTTAGGTCAATGTGAAGGTGCCATTTTAAAAACAATATAGAAGCAAGAATGCATTTCACTCAGTCACCTCTTAAATTACTTTAAGGTAAGAAACAGATAGCCCCCACACAAAGGGATTATGGATTAAAGTGAATCCCTTTTACTTCCCCTCACAAAAAACTCCTGGACGTATTGGGATGCAATTTGGCAAGTTTAATCCACTTTGAAGGGGATTCTGTATCTCTGCATGCCATACGCTTTGGCCAAAAGGAGGAAAAGCTTCTCCATTATAGTGAATGGGGGAACACAATTCATTTTTATACAGAGTAGCTCTGGAGCTGATGACAGAGTGAAGCAGAGAGAAAACACAGGGTGTCTCTGGAACAGATCGGAATTTTTTATTTAAAAAAACACCAATATAAGTACAATGGTACCTCGGGTTAAGTACGCTTCAGGTTAAGTACGCTTCAGGTTAAGAACTCCGCTTAAGAACAGAAATCGTGCTCTGGCGGCGCAGCAGCAGCAGGAGGTCCCATTAACTAAAGTGGTGCTTCAGGTTAAGTACGCTGCAGGTTAAGAACGGACCTCCGGAACTAATTAAGTAACCCAAGGTACCACTGTATAGGCCAAATCTCGAGCCTGTGCATAACCATATGTAATAAATGAGGAATTTTAAGGATTGTCAAGCTGAGAAAGCAGAATAAAACATTGAGAAAAATGGCATGAAAATTATTTTCTTTTATGCATGTTTTGTTGAATCAACTTCTTGGTAGGCATCATATTCTACATTTCCTTTGGAAGTAGCTTGCACCAGATCAAATGACTTGCCCTCTTTTAAGAGCATTACTAAGGGATAAAATCCTAAATAGTCTATATGATTACTTTGCTATGAATTCTAACAGGCAAAAAGCCTATAGGAGTTCAGTTAGTGGAGGCAGGTAAGTTATTTTCAGGCCAAATAGTCTGGAATTGGTCCCATTGTTCTTCTATGACCTTGATTAATATGAAAACAGAGCTTGTTAACTGTCTTGTAGAAAACCTTTAGAAAATAAACTATTAATTAATTTTCCAGAAGAAGATGGTGATGAAAGTGCCTGCTCAACATTCAGGAAAAGGTAGGCTTTTTAAAGCCAATTATAATAATTCATCAAATATCAGAACCATAGTATTTTAGATACATTTGTCAAAGACTCAGTTTTTGATCTTTGAAATGAAAGTGCTTAATAGGGCTCCAGGCAATTGTGTTAATATTCTTTTGAATGCAAGAAAACTGGGATAGTTCCTTTCGGCAGTGTTTTAATACGGTAATTAGATTTGCTCTAGGCACAACCCTTTTTTACAAGGATTTAAACACAGGATTTAGTTTATTACTTTAGTTAAGAGGCAGCTGATGCACTACCAAACATACCCTTAAAATTCCATACAAAGACATGGTCCTTGGCAGCCTACAGATATACCAGTTTATTTTTATACTTTAAGCTGTCACAGGACATGCATGTAATCCAACTCCTTTAAGAATCAATCACAGGGTAATCATTACTTTAATAGGAGTGGACTTCACTCTTTGCCAGTTTGTTGCAGCAGACTAGAACTGTACTCTTCAGAAATGCTTCCTGAAAGTTCAGTGAACTCTTAAGATATTTTGAGTCTACTTGAAAGCTATCTAGGTGACAATGAATGCTGATTCTCAGCCCATTTCAGAGATGGTGCTCCTCTTTTTGGATGTGTAGAATCCAGTGGGTTTTCTTTAATTAATGACAATTACCATAAATATTGAAAGTAAGAACTAACAAGCAATGAACTACAAGTAAGCAGCTCTTTGAAAGGGAAAAGATTGTTGCACCCTGGCTACTTTTCCATTCTTCTTGAATTATTCCTGTCCATATGTTTATTTTTATATTTATTTATACACACAACTAAAATGCTGCTTAACATAAAACAACTCTATGCAGTTTGCAAGAAGAAGTAAAGTCATAAAATCACAGCAAAAATCTAAGAGATACATCAGGGGAGCTTTTTTTAGCCTGAGGGTTGCTTTCCTTTGTAGGCAATCTTCTAAGGACCACATGCCAGCGGTGGGTGTGGCCAGAGGTAAAGGTAGGCAGAGGTATGAATGCACATCTTTCTTTTGTACAGTTGGCTAGTATCTGCACACACTTGCACACTTCTCTCGGCCCTCCATCCAGACGAGCAAGAGCATCATCAGAGCTCAAGTACACATTCCAGCAAGACATGGATGGATGGGACCTGGGGATAGTTGTGAAGGCTGAAGGTCTTTGTTACCTGGGCCTGGTGTTCCCCATTTCTCAGATACATAGTAAAATGCTAAATCATAATACCAATCAGCAAAATCTGGAGAAAAAAATGTTTTCAACAACCAGAGAAAGTCTGAATAAAGAAATGGGTTTTAAAAACATGCCACATTTGATGCCTCCTGAATGGGGACAGGGTTTCAGAAGGATGGTGCCACTGTGGGCAAGGCCTGTTTCCATGATGTCATGGTCATCAGTGGCCTCATCCAGTGAACATATGGACCGTCTATTTCAGTATGAGTGAAGGTGCTTTGCTAGGTATCCTGGCATACTGTATCCCAGTCACAGTATACTCTGTGACATACTTTGAAATATGCAGGCAAAGCCAATGCATGTTCTTGGCGTCAAATGTAAGTGGTTTTGATGTTATGCTTAAGCAGGAAAAACAGATGTACAACATTTTCAGAGCAACGTATAAAATGGAAAGACACACATCTTTCCTGTGCAGCTGATACATCTCACTGTGGCAGAGATGCAAAACATCCCACTTTGGATGTTATGTTAGAAGTGCAAAGTCCAAAGCCACCACAAGTCTCTCCTCTTTCAATCTCATTGTTTCTTTTATCAGTACTCAGCTATTTCACTTCCAAAACAACAGTGAATTATCTTGGAGATCTTGGTCCATGCTGCACCACTAAAGGAAACATGGCCCACCAGCCCTGTATAATGACCAGCCCAAGGCTGAATTAACCCCTTGTTTCAGTTGCCTGCCAGAGACTGCAGGAATGGGTGTGGGGAAGCTTGGTGGGCCAAAAATTGTGCGAGCCTCTTTCAAGTAACAAATAACAGGTTTGGTTTTCAGCAGGTATTGGAAACAAAGCAATGTAAGCTGTAGTATGTAATTGCTATGTAAGTAGGTTGTAAATGTGTATATTATATGAAAATATCCCTTTGAATTTATTACAGCTTATTTAAACCAACCAATTATACATATGTAAATCCAAGCAACACTGAGAGTACCAATGCCAAGAGAGGAACGGACATGTACTGTAATATTACCAACAACAAAGAAATGAGGAAAGGAGACCCATGGAAAAATAATATGCAGTTAGCTCAAGATTCAGATTTTAATCTGCTTAGTGTAAATGATATTTTTTCTGCTTATGGAAATGGAATTGAAAAAGCACAGTCATTTCCTTCTGTTTCAAAGACTTTTAGGATGGAAGGTAAATTACACATTTTCTCTGTAATTTTTCGCTACAAAGGTATTTACAACACTGGCTTCATGAATATACATTATTCATAGTTATTGCATGAACAAAACTGTAGATGGAGTCAAGAAATACACAACAATCTGCTTGAGTAATATAAAGTAAGGAACATAGTCATATTCATATAGAAGGTCAGAAGCAAATTAGAAAAAAAAGATGTGAATCACAGAAAGGAACACCTAAGCCAGATAAGACTCAAGTAATTATAATGTGGTGGATTAAATGCATGTCTCAAAGAGCTTAGTGCTCTGCTATTTTTGAGGTCAGCCATGGGAACTGATGAAAAGAAAGCTATGCATTGTTCTTTCACATTTTCCTCTTCTGCTCCTCTCCATCAAATTTCATCTGCATATGCTACAGTGAAAAGTTTCTTCAGCATTTCACAAGCAATCCTTCTTTCTTCCCACACTGGGAAGAAAACCTATAGGTAATTTGAAGGTAAATGAGGGCAAGATATAAAGTCTGCTACTGCCAAAGAGCAGCGGTAGTCAACATGGTGTCCTCCAGATGAAGCTGGACTACAGTTCCCATCATCTCTGATCATTGACCATGACCATCTGTCATGGATGCTTTAGCTGAGATTCCTGCATTTCAGGGGGTTGGACTAGATGACTCTTGGGGTCCCTTCCAACTGTAAGATTCTATGATTCTATGATTGACCGTGTTGGCTAGAGCTGATGGGATCTGGAATCCAAAAACGTCTAGAGGGCCATAGATTCCCCATCTCTGATGTACCAAACCTTATTGCCCTGGCCCTCATTGCTAGACAAGGGACTTGAACTCTCAGTGTGGTCTGTGCCAAAGTCTTGAAAGACAAGGCACAGGTTACAAGATTTAGCAGATGTAAAAGAGGCACACATACATGGCTAGTGCAAGCTAGCACATGGGTCCAACAAGCAACATACCCCTGCCCCTTACTTTTGAAGAGACAGATAGGCACAGAACTTAGCATGGCCAGTGATCAGAGTCCCAGGACTGGGCACACAAATGGGCACTCCCCATGTGTTTTTGGGCACCGTAACGTGTTTTTTAGCACTGCGATCTCACACGAAACAATGTCCGGCTGGGATCTCACACATATTTGGGCGCTGTGCTCTTGTATGCAAGCACGGCCCCCAAAATGGGAAGTCTCGGACAGTTGATGGGTATGTGTGTGCAGACCACCAATTGGGAACCACTGCTCTAAGTCATTATTTTGTGGATACATTTGCTGTATTGAAAGATGTACAGAAACACTGTTGTAAAGAAGGGCAGTCAATAATTTTTGTCTGCAGTCCTAAAAAAGATACTGGCTATTTGCTTTCCTAGGTAAAGCTTTGGAAGATTGCAGCCTTCTACCCTGGCTTCAGATACCTCAACTGGTTTATCTACCTGCAGGATCAGTGTTATGCAACCTTTGCCAACCTGGCTGGGGCTGATGCTGGGCTTGCTTTTGGGGGCGGGGGGGGGGGATTGTAGTCAAAAATATCTGGAGGAAACAAGACTGATGAAATTACAGTACATTCAGCATTTTTATTTGTGTTTTTTATTAATATTGTTAATGGATGATGATAAAAATAAAGTTTCATTCACTAGGAACTACAGAAAAAGACTTGATTTTGAGACCTGTGACTGAAATCCGTATCCTTTTATGCACTAAAAATATAAAAGTAACTTCTTGGCTGTATATTATGTAAACATAATGTTTTTAAATATGCTTTAAGAATGTGGCTGGGGGACTCCCATATACTGCTTAAAAAGGAAATATAATTGAGGAAACTTATGATTGTAGTAATGGCCATGGTCCATTGAATGAAAAATTAACATATTCAAATTTTCTTAATCAACTAGAGTATGAGTATGCAGTTTAGTGGACCAGCAGCATAATGCTACCATAGCAGGCTTCAGTAGCACAACCATCATAGCACAACCATTTTTGGGGGTTTCCCAATAATGCATAATGCATAGGGTTGATTTGTAAATCAATATTTTGCATATGTTTTAATTTTTATTTCATTCCACCCCATATCGTTTTTTTCTTTGATTTTTTTTACATCCCCCCCCCAGCTCCAACCTTGTTAGAAATTTTCTATGTAGTTGAAGAACTGCTATTCCTCCATTTAATCATTTTCCAGACAAATGTTTAAAAGTGGGAAGTTTTATTTAAATCTGTATAAAGTACTTCATTGTGAAAGTTGTATCCATTCCTAACTAAATTATTTTACTCCTTAATATGACTTTAAGCTGCCCAGTTTAGAAATATTTTCAAAGAATTCCCTTATTTTAATTACATTCAGTCCAAGGCTCTGGATGATGTAAGTATGGATTATTTTTAACCATGCAGGTTTAATAATTATTTTTACACTTACGGCCATGCATAAAGAAATGTCCACTGCTAATTTCATAAAAGTAGTTCCTGTGACCCGCCAAGATTCATGGTGCTTGCCATCAAGTTTGGCAGCCGATTAGGGCAGGGCAGGGATCTGGTTGCAACCAAAGGACTGGATCCAAAACTAACTTGGGGAAAGTTACCCACCTATAAAATCACCTGACCCCATATGACTCCAACTTCAGTTTGTGACTGCAAAGCAACATTATAGCCATGGCTTCAGCTCCAGTGGAGAAATCTTCCTTTGCTTGCAGGCAAAGAAAGAGTTTGGTGTTCACCTAGAGTGTGCCCTCCCCATTTATCCTTTGCAGCAGCCATGCCTTGAACTTTCCTGCACCTGGTGTGGCTTATGAAAAATGGCTTGGCAGACTAACCTCCAACGTCTGGTATGCCTTAGTAGCTCAGCAGTCCAGAGGTTCCCCACAACCAGTGGTGACTGATGCCCACTGGGACACACATATGGCAGAAGGCAGGAAGGCCAATAATAGGCAGAGCTAATGACAAGTGGAGCTAAGTAATTCTAGTTTTGACTCATTCTCCTCCCTGCTGAGGAGGGCAACCCTGAGACCGAGGCAGAAGCTGCCACAGGCAGTGCTACCCCCAGACCAATTTTAAGTTGGAAAATAGGCAGGTAGGAACCTACTAAAGGCAGACTGAGATTTGTGGGGCCCTAATGGACCAGCCGCTGGACCATCAAGAAGGCTGATCGCCAAAGAATTGATGCTTTTGAATTATGGTGCTGGAGGAGACTCTTGAGAGTCCCATGGACTGCAAGAAGATCAAACCTATCCATTCTCAAAGAAATCAGCCCTGAGTGCTCACTAGAAGGACAGATCCTGAAGTTGAGGCTCCAGTACTTTGGCCACCTCATGAGAAGAGAAGACTCCCTAGAAAAGACCCTGATGTTGGGAAAGATGGAGGGCACAAGGAGAAGGGGACGACAGAGGATGAGATGGTTGGACAGTGTTCTCAAAGCTACTAACATGAGTTTGGCCAAACTGCGAGAGGCAGTGAAGGATAGGCGTGCCTGGCGTGCTCTGGTCCATGGGGTCACGAAGAGTAGGACACGACTGAACGACTGAACAACAACAATGGACCAGCCACCACTGCTCACCACTTTCTAAAGGTTTGACGAATGTCTTGTTCTTGCTGCTTGCCTTGGACCCTAGGGAAAAAAGAGAATATTTGCTCAGTTGCCGGATTCTTTGGCTTGATATAATAACAAATATAACATAAACCCTCATGAGAGCCAGTGTGGTGTAGTGGTTAAGAGCGGTAGACTCGTAATCTGGGGAACCGGGTTCGTGTCTCCACTCCTCCACATGCAGCTGCTTGGTGACCTTGGGCTAGTCACACTTCTCTGAAGTCTCTCAGCCCCACTCACCTCACAGAGTGTTTGTTGTGGGGGAGGAAGGGAAAGGAGAATGTTAGCCGCTTTGAGACTCCTTCGGGTAGTGATAAAGCGGGATATCAAATCCAAACTCTTCTTCTTCTTCTTCTTCTTCTTCTTCTTCTTCTTCTTCTTCTTCTTCTTCTTCTTCTTCTTTGAGACTCCTTCAGGTAGTGAAAAGCGGGATATCAAATCCAAACTCTTCTCTTCTTCTTCTTCATGGCTGCAATCCTGTGCAGTTTTATCTGGGAGTAAGCCACATTGAACCCAGTGGGACATAGTCTGGATAGATATGCATAGGGTTAGATTGCACAATTGCAATCCTGTGCACACTTAAATTGGGAGTAAGCTTCACCGAACACAGTGGGAGTTCATTTCTGAATAAATATGTGTATGATTGCACTGCAAGATAAAACTAAGTGACAAAAAAGCATTATAAATGATGGCATTTGTTGAGCATGCTGTGACCACATTACTTAACTAAAATATGTAGGACTGGAGTTTCAAAATCTCTGCAGTGTTCTTAATTTAGGCGATAACTAAAGTATTAACTAGAATGGGGTTACTATAAAGCAGGTATGGGGAATCCGTTGCCTTCTATGTGCTGTTGGACTACAACCCACATCACCTGTGGCCCCTGGGGCTGATGGGAATTGTAGTTTTCTGGAGGGCCACAGGTTTTCCATCCCTGACATAGAGCAAACCTTTTAAAGCTTTTGGCCTTATTCTGGTAACAAAGTAGTAAATAGATAATAGGTTTATTCTTTATAACATTAGAACTTTGCACAAGTGGCTGCTTAAGCTACATATAATTTATGGAAAAAGCAGATCATTAAGGGATGATTTGTTCTGAAATTGATGCTGAAGGACAAATCTTACTGTGTATTTTTAATGACAGACCACTGTCAAGGCCTATCATCTTCTATGTGCACGGCTCCCTCCTGAGACTTGAAAATGGGTTTTGTGTTAGCAACTCTACTGCAGGCTTTGCTGCATAATGGCCCTAGCAGTGCCATATATTCTTCATAATTGCTCAGTGGCAGATCACAAGGAAAAACTATTGCTTCCACTTTTTCTTTTTTGTCCTTGTGTAAAGTAAAAAGTATTTGATGCATAAAAAGGTAGTCTTTAAAAAAAAATTGAACTTAGCTGTTACGGCATGTTGAATTCTTCAACTTTCAAATTCCAAAGTTGTAATATGACCTAGGAATTCAAAAGACATCTTGGTTAAATTAATATAATATAGTTTTGCCTGGCAAGTAAAATATGTGTAAACTTGTATAGAAATAATTAAAAATGATTGCCAAGTACTTGCAATATTATTTATTTATCTAGCATTGCCTGATATTTTCAGAAGGTAAATTTAAAATTTGTTTCATTTTTTGAAAGCAGTTTATATGCTTTGATGTAGACATACCATGCTAAATGTTGTCCAATAGCAAAAATAATAGGAGATTAGAATTCCTTAAACCCCAAAACATATTTTAAACACCCTTCATTGAATAAATTTTCAAAAATTAAGTTTTACCCCATAAAATAACATGTCCCAATGACTATATCATTCATGATTTGAGAGTGTGTGCATCAATACATTAATAAATAGTTGATTGTGTGCAAATTATTCCAAACCTACTTGTCAAAATATATGCACCTGGTTTTGTGCTCCACTTACTATTAGTTGTTCTTTTCTAGCTCCTTTACACAGATAGAAATTTTGTGATCTGTGCGCCAACCGGTTCTGGAAAAACTGTGATATTTGAGCTTGCAATTATCAGGTTATTAATCAAAGTGCAAATGCCTTGGTTAAATATTAAAGTTGTATATGGTAAGTATGGCATAAGTTTAAGTTAATAATTATTAATTATCAAGAAAAAATGATAACATTATTTTGATATTTATGCATGATCGTTTTGTTGATGAATATGGACACATGTCTAAACAAAGTTTGTCACATTGCTAAACATGGTTTATTTTTTAATTTACATGACAGTTGTTGAAGTTGTTATTTTAGCCATCCTTCCTAACTGGAATTCCTAAATGTTCATCTGATGTCAAGACAAGGATGTAGTCCAAACAGGCAAAGGCGTTGCAGGCATAGTTGGAGGCAGGTCATAGCCCAGTTTCTGAGAAGGCAGGAATCTATTATGGCAGAGGTGTAATTAGAACTGGGCCAGTAGTCCTGTCCTAGGGAAGACAGAGGGCAAAGCAGGGCAAAAGCAAGGCAATGCAGTAGGAATCCGCTGCTACTACTCATAGTGACAAGTTGCTCTGCCAAACTCTGAGCTGTCTTGTAGCTGACAATTTCCACAGCCTAGGTGGCAGCCTTATATTGTAGTCAGCCAGGTTTGCAGCAGAGGGAGGTCAGTAATGCAGGAGCGGTAAAGTACCAGGCTTTGTTGGATGCCCAAGTTCAAAACACTGGCCCAGTACCCTTAAGCCCTGCATCTGTTTACGAAACACAGGTTTCCAAGTATAACATGTAGTTCTGCCTTCAGAAAGTAAAGGCAAGCCCATTTCATTTATTTATTTATTGCATTTAAATCCACCCTTTTCTCTATCCAAAGGAATGAAACATACTGATTGTAACAGTTTGTAATAATATTGTTACACCCCACCCTAATCTCCACCAGCGGTGAGAGATTCTAGGAAAGTTCCAGGTGCTTACCCAAGGTCTGTGTTTCCTTTTGGGCAATGAGGTACAGCAGAGACTGTGGTGTCTTTAAGATATATGGTTTATTTACACATATATACAACCTGAGTCAGATGGTGGAAAATCCCAGCATTAAACTGATACAGAGGATCCTTTACCTCTCCCATAGGCGAAACAGGCCCTGTCAGGCCACATCGCATTTTGCCCCACTCCTTCCTCCTTGTCACTGCTAACCCAGTGAAACTATTTCCCTCCAGCCTATGTCATCCAAACCTGAAATCCTAAACCCTTCTTGTCTCTTGGAGCCCCCCCCCCCCATTGTCTAGTACCTCAGTGTCTTCTTAATGGCTTCCTTGATGGGTCAATGACAGGCCATCACCAGCCTTTGTTTCCCCAATAGCCCACACTCAACTAGCTCTGCCAAGCTGGCCTGCCTCATTAGCATAAGCTCAACCCAGAGCTTTCCATGTTTGATATAGTTTAGTCAAACCTTGAATTATGGGGGACTTACACCCACAAACTCTGGCACTCGGAACCTATAACATTATAAATGCTTTTGTTGCCCCCTGGAGATTTATCCACCTATACTGGACACAGTTAAGCTGGAAAGCTATTTAGAAGTTTTGGATTTATAATAAAATTAATATGACTCACCCATATGTTGTTGCTTACTTAAATAAAATTGCAGTTTTCAAAAGCTATGGGGGGGAAATTCACCTAGTTCTAGTACCAGCTCAAATAAGGTACAGGAATGAATAAAGATCTTGACTTGTCAGAAAAGAGGGGAAAAGATGGGGAGAGTTAGTTTCACTCAGAAATCTTATCAGTGTAGGCAATGTGTTTGGCGACCTGTTTATTCGTGTCTTCTTTTCTCCAACTACTCTGTATTGTTTTTAGTAGCTCCAATAAAAGCTCTCTGCAGTCAGCGTTTTGATGACTGGAAAGAAAAATTTGGACCCATTGGACTCATTTGTAAGGAACTAACAGGAGATACTGCAATGGATGACTTGTTTGAAATACAACATGCTCACATTATTTTGACTACACCAGTAGGTTCTACAGTCCAATTAATTGCATTTGAAATTTTTTTAATGAAGATACTTAACTAGACATAAAAAATTATTTCGTACACATAATGTTGTTTGTGTGTAAACATTTTCCATCAGTTTCTGATGCTAGGAAATGACTGGGAAACTTCAGAATCACTTGAAAAAAATATTTTAGTTTTATCAAGCAGTTTGATTAATTTATAGTTTATCAAAATGTATTATGTTTGTTTTGTGTGGCATTGTATGAGAAACCTTTATTCCTATGCCAAATTTCATGTGCTCTGATAGTATCATTTATACAATAATTCATTTTTAAAACTTGGGAAGGAGAATTAAATTGCATACTTTATTGGATTATGGTGAAAGATTTACTGCTTGGGGGTTTGATCTACACCATTTCTAACATAAAAATGTCCTTAGCTTGGAACAAGGACCTACCAGAGTAGTCTTTTACTTCAGCATTGTATAGATTGATAATAGCATTCTTTATATAAGAATAGCAATATACATCACCAAATACTACTCTCAGAAAATCTCATTAAAAGTTAAAGGAGGAATGATAGTGGAGGACTGCGCCATTAATATGAATAATAATAATAATAATTTTGTTTGTTTTTCTACTAGGAAAAATGGGATAGCATGACTAGAAAGTGGCGAGATAACTCTTTAGTTCAACTAGTGAGATTGATCCTCATTGATGAGGTAAAGTAATAACAAGTTTTTAAAAATGCAAGTGATTGAAAGCAGGGCATTGTACTTCATAAACAATTGTGTTTAACTCAATAGGTACATATTGTGAAAGATGAGAGCCGTGGTGCTACTCTTGAAGTTGTTGTCAGTCGGATGAAAACTATTCAGTCTTCTCTTTCACGTGGCTTCGAGAATCCTGACTCAGTACTTCTCATGAGGTTTGTGGCAGTTTCTGCCACAATCCCAAATGCAGATGATGTAAGCAAAGTTAATAACATTTTATTTCTAGAATTCAAAATGCTGAGGTGTCCCGCCCCCATTCAGCTACACAGAGAGAGAGAGTGTGTGTGTGTGTGTGTGCAAAATGAGATAAGCACCGTCCTTTATCCACCATCCCACAACAAACATGAATAAGCTAAGATTGCCATATTTCAAAAAGTAAAAACCAGAACACTCCGAAAGTTGTTGAGCCCCCCCCCCAATCTATTGATTGCTCACACCTCAATGTTAGAGTACATACCTTCCATTCTGCTGGTCTTAGTTTCAATCCCTGGCATTTCCAGTTAAAGTAGGGATGGGGAAGCTGTGACACTCTGCTTGTTTTGGACTACAATCCCCATCAGTCTGGGATATGTTCATGAAATATACCCCTCCACAATGCAGTATAGTCATACCTCAGGTTGCGAACACTGTGGATTATGTTTTTTCGGATTGCGCTCGTGCCAAACCTGAAGTACCGGAGTTACTTCTGGGTTTTGGCGCATACGCAGAAGCACTAAATCGCAACCCGTGTGTGCGCAGAAGCGGCGATGCTGGTTGCAAACGCTGTGGGTTGCGAACGTGCCTCCCGCACGGATCACGTTTGCAACCTGAGCGTCCACTGTACTAGACAATGCTGAGTAAATAACACCCCTCCTTTGATCATAACGTATAACAAGCCCTCTCTCACAGAGGGAAATGTCTGCCCTATCCACAGGAACCCTTTGTTAGTATTATGTGGTCTAAAGTACAGTAAAATTCTATGGCAATTATATTTATAACAGAGAAGAGCGCACTGAATAACCAACACAGTATTTGTGTCAGTAGAACTTCCATGACTTAAACAGCTCTGCTTGAGCAAGTACGTTCAGGATTTCAGCCCAAGGCATTATTTTCCAGCTTCAAGCCTAACATGCTCTCTTTTCTCTTTAAAGATTGCAGAATGGCTTTCAGATGGCAAGGGGCCTGCTGTATGTCTGAAAATAGATGAAAGACACCGACCAGTGAAGCTTCGCAAAATCGTGCTTGGATTCCCCTCCAGTAGCAACCAAACGGAATTCAAATTTGACTTAGCACTTAACTACAAAGTAGCTAGTGTTATTCAAACGTATTCTGAACAAAAGCCAACCCTTGTGGTATATATTGTGCCTTTCCCTTGTGATTGCAATGTTCTTGTGTATATTCTAGCATTATTAGTACAAACAATGGATTTTCGTGGGTTTTCTTATTTACAGTTCTGTGCCACAAGGAAAGGAGTACAGCAGGCGGCTTCTGTCCTAGCAAAAGATGCTAAATTTATTATGAGTCTTGAACAGAAACAAAGGTACCTTTTTATAAGACAAGCTTGCTTTTAATATCTATCTCTTTATATTCAATCACATATGTAGCAAAGTTGTGGAAATCTATCCAATTTATAATGATCTGTGTATAAAATCAGTTGCCCCAGGGTTTGTAGCTTATAGGCTCTTATGGTGACGAGATAATGAAACCTACCCCAATATGCCATTTGTCACTAAAAGTGACTTTGCTAAGGATACTTTTCATTTATCATGTGTTTCAAGCGGCTGTTTGGAGAATATGAGTACATATGTGTACAGTAATGCATCCGCTTACCATTGATGTTTGCTCTAGGCAGTTTTCCCTTGAATATCTGGAGTAAATTTTTCATCTATGATCTGCATAGGGCAGTGTCCATATGTATCTATTGACATACCCATGACAGGGATGTAGATACCAAGTACAATTTTTGCCCAGTCTCCACAAAATTGTCCTATAGATGCCCTGTAAAAGTCCACATCAATAAACTGATGGCTGTTATTCTGATCAGAAAACTGTGTTCTGTAAAACTGCAATTTTTGCTCCCTTACCCCATTTTTGCTCCCTTATCCCATTTCACCTAACTTCTGTGCATCCAATGTTTATGCAGCCTGAGACTGGAAATCTGTCTGGATTTCAGTGTGAAAGCAAATACAGCCTACAGATAAGGCTGTACAGATTTCTAAACATCCCAGTTTATGACACACGTGTACATCTAGATGTGTCTCCGCTTCTAGCACAATTCCAAATCCAGGAACGAAATCTGGGCACAGAAGACATATGAATTTTTGTTTTATAATGTATTTTAGGCAGCACCTAAAAAAAAAAACATGGGTGATAGACCTGGCATTGAAATGATACAAGATCTGACTTATTATTATTATTATTATTATTATTATTATTATTATTATTATTAAATTGGTTAGTTGCTTAATCTTACCCAAAGCAACTTACAACCAACCAACCAGCCAGCTGTAGGGATCTGTATGTTCAACTTCCTTCTCAGCCATAATGTGGGGCCCTGGGTATGCCACTATCTTTTAGCCTCCGCTGCTTGTAGGGTTGTCATCAGGATAAATTAAGCCGCCCTGCCCTGCCAACTGGAGCTCCTTGAGAGAAGAGTGGTAGTAAAGATAGCTGAAAACGAAGCTGAAATATATTTGGCAGGGAAAATGGTATAACGCTCAGATTAGCTTTTGATATAGAGCAGCCCCAATGCTGGCTGAAACTTAGCAGGAAGTTGAAGATTCTCGCATGAAGAATTATGATGCATCTTTTTTGAAGCAGGTGTACTGACAACACATCAGGTATTAGACTGCTGTAATCTATTTTGACTTGAAGCCTAATTTTCAACAAAGGTTTACCTAGATGTACCGGTATATCCCTTTTGGAAAGCAAAAACGTGTTCACTGGCCCTTGCAATAAGGACGGGCAGGCAAAAGAAGAAGATGTTGTTGTTGTATGAGAAGAGATATGAGGCAGTAAAAACAAGAGGAAAAATCATACTCCTTCACTGTCCTGAATATCTGAATGGGATTGTTTATTCTTCATGTATGATGAACTCCAGTAGCATAAGACAGTTGTATAAACAGAGCTATTCTGGATATTGTTACTTGGGCCATAGAAAATTCTGAGTCCACAATCCAGTGTTTCCCTGCCCCCCCCCCAATTTTTTTGATACTTGACCTTTCCTAGGGATAATTTTTATGTTTTGATATTTAACAAAATTCAGTTCAAAGGGTTTAAATAATGGTATAGATCATTACTCAAGCAAGAAATATGTGCAATTGCTATAGATGGGTTTTGCATGGTATTTTATTTATTTTCAGTTGTGATACACACACACACTCTCTGTTTCAGATTACAAAAGTCTGCAAATTCAGTAAAAGAAGCCAAACTGAGGGGTATGTAGTGTATACTAATTGCAGAAAAGTTAGTGTATTTGTCCCAAGATGTTCTGGTAATGTTTTGGGTCTGATTTTCATTTATAGATCTCTTGACCTATGGAGTAGCTTATCATCATGCTGGAATAGAGGCATCTGATAGAAAAATCATTGAAGCAACTTTCAATATGGGAGTCTTGCCAGTTCTTTGTGAGTACAAAGCATATGAGAACAAACAGTGTAGATACCATATTGCAGTAAGAGGGATGGGGTTGAAAAAGCCCAATTTGTGACCATTTCAACAATAATGTTTACAGAGATAATACTAGTTTGAGAAACAATTGCTATAAGTGAACAGTTCCATGGAGTCTGGTGAATCTGCATTTTTAAATGTGTGTTGGTGGCCATCTCCACATCTTGCGGAAACAAATTTTAAAAACTCCTTCATTTTGCCCATCCTAAGCTGCCACTACTGTGTGCTTAGGTGACCCTGAATTGTAATATTTAGGGAAGTTTTAAATGACTGATGTTTTAATGTATTTTTAATCTTTTGTTGGAAGAAATAATAAATTATTATTATTTTTCTACACCATGCATAATTTTATACATCTCTCTGATGCCCTCTTTACTTGCCCCTTTTCTAAATCAAGAAACTTTAACTTCTGTAACCTTTCCTCTTAATGAACTATTTCAACCCACTGATATTTTTAGTTGTCCCTTTTCTGTACCTTTTTGAGGTCTACAGTATCCTTTTTTGAGATTCAGTGACTAGAAACATACACAGTATTTCTAGTGTGGTTGCACCAGAGACATCACAGAACATTCAAAATGATATGGGTGGGGACTCAAAGGAAGCATGTGACAACAACCAGTTTTTAGATGCTCATGTGTAATGAGAGAGAGAGAGATGATTGAATCATATACTGGGAATAGTCAGAACACTACAGAATTGTACTTCAAGTCTGTTGCTTTATGAAACATCCAAATTCTTTGAAAAACATTTAAATGTTTGCAGTTACTACAAGTACACTTGCTATGGGTGTAAATTTACCAGCTCACCTGGTAGTTATAAAATCAACAATGCATTATGTTGGAGGAATGTTTCAGGAATACAGTGAAACGGACATTTTGCAAATGATTGGGCGAGCAGGAAGACCGCAAGTAAGTTGAATCTGTTATTTAAAGCCATTTATTATTATAATCGTAGCAAAAGTTGTCATGTACTTACAGAGGCAGTGTTACAAAAATGTTAAGTGAAAGTTTTGTAGTTATAGTTGCTTGTGAAGTTTTTGTTTGCACAGTAGAGTTTATTGCTGAATAATTAATATAGCCTTGTTTAGTAGGAAATGTAAAGTTAATGCTACTGGCTTCAGTTTGCAAGCTGAATTAGCTTCCAAGTTATTTATTTAAGAAATATCGACCAAATATCTTTTTTTTAAAAACAACCATCCCAAATCTACAAACAAAATCAAACCTAAACACTCTCCTACAAAAACCAACAATTCACAGGATATTCCACATTTGAAAACATCTATACACGGTATAAGTTTTATGAACCATTCTTGCTTTCTTTTGATATACTGGATCCAAATTTAATAAATACAGAGGCATACCTAGGAGTTGGTGAACCTGGCCCCCACTAGTGGCACAGGCCAGCACAAGAATCACCTATTAGACTATGGAGTGTACAACATATATTTGTGTGGTGCTGCACAGCCACTGTTGTGGTGAGATCAGACGTGGGAGAAGCTTCCTGTCCTCCTTGCACTGGAGCTCAAAGGCGTGTGTGGTAAAGTGATTTCTGGGGGGGGGGGGCACCAATACAGTTCCTTGTGCAAGGGACCCTAGGTAGTCCTCTGCATAAACAGGGTTCTGCGGTCCCGCTCCCACCCTCCCAAAAACTTGAAATGCAATGAGCAAGACAGACAAAATTAGTTGGAAAGAGGCCAGGATCCCTTTCATTTTCAAGGCTTTTGTTGATAATTTGTTGACCACCCCTACTTGTCTGGAGCAGGACTTGCCCTCCGCCTTACATACCGGGCTCTGGGAAGGTCGTGCGAGAGCCCTGCGACAGGCCCTTGTGCTTGCTTCCCAGAGGCTAGTAAGCAAGGCGGAGGGCTTTGAAAGCTATATCCACAATGGATTTCCCTATCTTTCTATCTATCATCTATCTATCTCTCTACCTACCTATCTCTCTCTCTCTCTCTCTCTCTCTCTCTCTCTCTCTCTATCATCTATCAATCTATCATGACATGTACAGTCGTACCTTGATTTGCGAATGCCTTGTGACTCGAACGTTTTGGCTCCAGAATGCCACAAACGTTCTTTGGAACCCGAACGTCTGATGTGACTTCCGATTGAGTGCAGGAAGCTTCTGCAGCCAATCGGAACCTGCACCTTGGTTTTTGAATGTTTTCAGACTTCCGGAACGGATTTCGTTTGAGAACCAAGGTATGACTGTATCTATCTATCTATCTATCTATCTATCTATCTATCTATCTATCTGTCTATCTATCTGCCATACACCTAAGGTTATGATCACATAAGTAAATTACGCATAAGTGGCGCTCCCACTGTAGAAAAAAACCAAGCAGATAGGGATGCCCTCCTGCCCAGAATTTTGATCTGGCTAAATATTTCAGTGATTGAACTTCACATTAGTTGATAGTCCTATATTTTTCACTGCCACAAAAAATTTTCATTACTGCCTACTCGGTTTAAAGCATTCTTCTATATATATATTTCCTCCCCAGTTTGATACAACAGCCACAGCAGTTATCATGACAAGGATAAGTACTAGAGACAAGTATGTTCAGATGTTAAATGGTGCAGATACAATAGAAAGCAGGTAACTTGAGCCATTTTTCTGTATGTAGTTGGAATTAAAGTCTAAAACACATTTGTTTATCTTGAAGAAATTTATCTGATGGATCATGAAGACAGGCCTGTGGGGAAGCTAGAAAATCTTTATATTCCCAGCATGTGGGAAAATACTAATCAACAAGACAAACAAAAACCCACACCAGTGTTTTTCTTGCTTCTTCTATAATAATCTGCATTGAACGGAAGCAATTTTGTGTTGCAATCCTTCATATGGTTATATGCTTCTAGGTCCCATCTATATATTTGTGTGCAGTACTGCAGTGTTTAATTTGAAATTAGCAAACTAGAAGAAGAAAATAAACACAAGCACTTTTTTGTCTCTAGAAGGGCAAAGAGCAGCTTTAGGGATGATAGGATAGGGAGATACAGATTTGGAGAAAGAGTTTAGATTTTTAGCCCCTTGTGCCTGCTTTTAATTAAAAATTAAAATGCTGGAAGAAAAGCTGAACAGCATGTGTAGTTTGCTTAGGTTTGCACTCCTATAATAATTTCATGTTTTTTATGTAATTTCTGTTGCGCTTAAATTTTGGCAAATCAAAAGCTTCCCAAATTAGAATTCACAGTAAAAATGACATTGCATTATTTACTTTGACTCATCATAGGCAATATGTGTGTGGAAACAGGTTCCCACACACAGAGCTCTTTGCTGGAGCTGTACTTTACAAGTCCATTTGGATGGGAAATCCCAGTTCTTGGAGGCACGTATAGTATCAGACAGGGGATCAGACCATCCTTTAAGTGTGCATGTGTGTTGATATTCTTGTAAACAGCAATGAACATTTAACCGAATAAGGGAACGAAAATACATTTAATTGAGGCTTTCTTAAAACTTTCTTATTGTATTGTTTTACTATTGAGAGTTCCTAGGATTCATTTTCAGTGAAATGAGTGCTATCTGATTGGTGCCCCTCAGCTAATGGATGGCTCATTGATGTGGAAACTTGCATTGTTGAATTAATGATTGTTGGTGATTCACACACCCCTACCCAAAATCTGCTGTGGAAGGTTGGGAAACCTTCAAAACAACATGCAAGATGAAGTGGTGGACTGTAGAGGATGAGTGGGGAATTGCTGAAGGTTGCCTTGGTTCCCTGTTCTGGAGCTGGTAGACTCCGCTAAAATGAAAGAACACCGGCCTGATCCTGCATGGCTCTTTCAAACAGTCATCGAGTCCAGCATCCTGTTCTCAGAGTGGCCAACTAGATGCCTATGAAGAACCTTCCATCAGTGAAGAGGCACCAACTGGACACAACCCCTTAGAAAAGAGCTTTCCAAACTGTGTGTTGCGACACATTCATGTGTTGGCTGCAGTGTGTAGATGTGTCGGGCGAACACTCCCCGCACTTCTCCCAGGGCTGGAAAGGAGTTAAGTTTAACCTCTGGTTTTTCTAGTAAAACTGAATTACTGTATTGCGAAATGATGCCTATCTAAAAAGTGTGTCACCAAGTTGAAAAGTTTGGAAAGCTCTACCTTAGAAGCAATAAAAGATATATTGGCCTGGTTGGCAACTAATTCTTAATAAGGATTATAATTTGTACTGAGCAGGAACTGATGGGCCAGCAACATTTGCTGTGCCCACTGACTTGCTCCCATGTTAAATAAGGCTCAAGCAGATACCTTCTTTAATTGTTTTTAGCCAGCGTGTAAAGCAGCAGTGTGTGTGTGTTTTATGGACTTCTTTGCTTATACATCTTCAGCTGCCGTCTCCCATACTCTCATGGGAGTGAGAAGCAGAGGTACATAAGAGTAAAAGAATTTATAGAGCCTCAGCATAATAGAGGAGTGTGGTGATTCTTGGAATTGAGGGCTATTCTAGTAGCCAGATGGGAAGATAGAGGTGATGGATTTTGCCCCCAAACCTCTAGTTGCCTAATCTATTTTAAGAATGCAATGTACTGCTTGCCACTGGGAGACTTTGGTATGTTTCATTTGTATGCATTTGCTTTCTGGTTTTCTTAGTCTGCACACACATCTCATTGAACACTTAAACGCTGAAATTGTGCTCCACACCATCACGGATGTGAACATAGCTTTGGAATGGATACGATCAACTTTCCTTTACATCAGAGCTTTGAAGAATCCAGCTCACTATGGTTGGTTACTCTTAACGTTTTCTAGACTTCAGTGTTCAATTAAAATATGCCACAATTTGGTGTAATAAGGTCTGTTGCAATAAAATAGTCACATCTTGGGAAATAAATTAGGTATATTGAGAAATTACAGGAAAGATTAGTGGCATCTTCTTTTGTCTTATATGAGTTCTCATTTTCAGTAGAGATTTTGGCAATGAAAACTTTTTAAGCCTTTTCATGAGTTGTGCTCAAATCCTTGCTACCTCATTTTGTCATAATCACATATACCAGCATCATTGCATTTGTCTTCCTAATATGCCCCTTTTTCAAGTTCTGTGCATATCTTATAATAACAGAGCCTGAAGTTCTCTTAGCTCTTTCTGATGAATGTCAAGACTTTAAATTTTCTGTGTTAATATTTGTCCCTTCAGCTAGCTTTATTCTATTTTTTACTTTATCCCTTCCCTTCCCTTCCCTTCCCTTCCCTTCCCTTCCCTTCCCTTCCCTTCCCTTCCCTTCCCTTCCCTTCCCTTCCCTTCCCTTCCCTTCCCTAGAAAAGAGACACTCTCCTGGTAGGCTACTGTGCCATGGAAGCAAAGGTGGTTAGCTGCAAAAGGTCATCTACATAACCTGTAGCTACTGGATGCCACATCCATGAGTACAGTATTGGCTTCTGTTTGGAAGAAACTGCAGAAGCCAGTAGATCAGAATCTTTCTGAGAAAGCCAAAAAGGACAGATACAGGCATAGTGGATGAACACCAGGGAGATCTAGCAACAAGGCTGAAGTAGTGGAGTAGAGCACAGAGATACCGTGGGATAAATCAGCTTCATACAACCAAGATGCTTAACTCTAATTAATGCATGAAGGGATTAAGACCATAGAGTAAGCTGTCCTGCCAGGCTTAGCTACGTCACTCCCCCTCACCTTGGAAGGAAGGATTACTAAACTCTTTGTTCTCCATTCTACCATGTGAACCCTACCAGTAAGGAGGTCTAAACTGGATGTTGTGTGACTTAAGCAAGCCATATTTGTGTTTCTGTACAAATGATTTAGAAACATTTACCATTTTGGAACATAAGTTATACTACCTGTCTTTTTTTGCTGCTATATGGAATAGCACATGAATCTGACCTTTTAAGAGTTTGTAAGTAAACCATTTTTGACATCCTAAACACGTGGTCTCTTTCTATGCTATGGGAAATGGGGAACTTTGAAAACAACTTAGAAGGGAATTCTAACAGCCTATATTTCCATGCGTTACTTGGCTTCATGTTTCGTGATTACAAATTTCTGCTGGGGCTCTCTCACCAAAGAGTACTTGTCCCGAGCCTTGATCTAGGCATTCAGTGAATTCTCCTTTTGTTATACCATATATTTTATTCTTTTCCTTTTTACCAAAAACCAACATATACAACATTAAAAACAGATAAAAACAGAAATTCAGTAATAACTGGGTGCAGTATTAGATGCCAGGGAAATGCTGAGCAAAAATATGTACCGGTATTTACAATATTTCTGAAGCAATGGATGGATAACGTTTCAGTGTGGCAGAGGGAAAGACATTCCACAGTGTGTAGAGTCAATGGTGGAAAAGGCCCTGCAATTTTCTGTAGGTTGTGGTTCCATGAGTAAAATTTCCCCAAATGATCAAAGTGATCTTATAATCAATACAGGGGCAACTGGTCTCAGGCAACCTAGTCTCAAGTTGTTCAGGGTTTTGTAAAAAGACTTTGAACACGGCCCAGTAGCTGATAGAAACATAATGAGCACACAAAAAGGTGGTGCTGGCATTTCACCTCCACTTGTCAGTATGAAGTTGCAAGTCTGCTTTTAAAAGAAATACAATTCACATTTATTAACCACTGTGTGACAAATCACTTTTGTGAAGTAGTGTGTGGCATTTCTAGTTTTCTGTTAAATAGACTTGTTTCTTTAGAGGATCAAAAAAGAACATTAAAATTCATAAAAACATTTCCTATCAAGTGAAAAGAGATCTATTTCCCCCCTGAAGGCAGAGTTTCTGCTTCTGCACTGATCCTACTTGCTGTCAACACCACAGCATAAGGCATTCTAGGGTGTTCAGCACAGTAGGATCTCTCTATACATGGAACATCTGCTTTTCAGAGCTGTGAAAGAAAGGAAAGAAGTGGTAAACGGAATAGTTGCTTTGTTGAAATGCCCTTAAATGATAGCAGTTAGGACATTTAGCACCTTTCTCTACATCTGTTTTCACACTGACTTTGATTCTTTCAAGATACACGTGAAGCCATTTTATTAGTAAATGGGAAAATAATCACAATAATAAGCTACTCCTTAAAACAAAGGTGCATATTTGTTATAGCCAACAGAATTGCAGGATGAAGATCTATGCAATTGTTTTCTTCTGATTTATTTATATAGTAAGATACTGAAAAAAATATCATTGGGAGGTAATAATACATTCTGCATTGGCAGATATTTTAAGCTAGGAAAACAAAAAATAAGGGTTTTTCTAAGCCTTTGCTTTCATTCTTATTCCAGCTTCTTATGTTCATCAACACAAAAAGGACCATTTCAGAGATGTGACAGGAGAACAACATTCCCCAAAGAATCCTGGGGACTGTAGTTTACCCCTCCCAGAGATACTATTCCCAGCACCCTTACAAACTACACTTCCCAGAATTCTTTTGTGGGGGAGAGGGATGTGCTTTAAATGTACAATATAATGTATATGCAACCCCATTCAGCCCACTTAACTCCAATTCTGGGTGCTAATTGAATATTGTTATACCAGTTAGTATATATGTTGGATTTGAAATTGATTACGGTATATATCTGTGTAATATTTTATGTAAAAAAAATTGGGTTTATGTATACAGTTTGTTATAGCTGTTTTTATATACAGTATGTTATTCTTTTATATATGTGTTTATTGCATTGTAAATCACTCAGAGATGCCTCATAGGAAGTGATTCATAAATGAAATAAACAATAACAGGAACAAATTTAAGAAAGCATTAAACCAGATTTGTGTCTGGAATATATAATTCACTAAATACTGAATCTGTATAAGCACCAATACCTTTGAATGGAGCCTACAGAAGTCCTGGTTGAGTAGCACCCCACTTTTGGCTAAGCAAGAATCAGCCTACTACTAAAGGAGACAGAAGAACTTATACAACAAACAGCACAATAGTTCTGCACCTTAGAAACATGTATAACCCACTAGGCACATCAGGGCCCACCAGACACCTCATTAGAATTGAAGAGCAGTCAACCAGGCTATGGCCTTGGAGGCATCTTAAATCTCAATAGTTAACCTTTATTTCTCATGGCTGGTAGCTCCCCATATATGTTCATTATATAAATATATTGATTTTAGATTGCTAGTGCATATAACAGCTTAGAGTTCTTACAAATTAAAGCCATAATCAAATGTAAATGTTTCCATTGATGAAGGTTTTCCAACTGGATTGGACAGAAGTGGAATTGAAGCAAAATTGCAAGGTTAGACACTTTCCACCATGCTTGAAAAGACCGTGCATTTTACATAAGTTCCTATGTGATCTATTAAGCCTGTACATCCTTTCTTCTTTATACCATTTATCAGTAGCAGCTTTTTTCAAAGTTCAGGTAATACTCATGTAAGTTGTTAAATAATCTTTTCACCTGACTGACATATCCATCTAGATTCCATTTCAGATCTGCAGCTTTCCTCACAGCAAAGTAAGATGTAAAATGAAAGTACAGCCTTTTTAAAAATGGCTGAGATAGGCAGCAGGTTACCATGTAAAGTCTTTACCATTTTTAAAAAAGTTTTAAGCTGGGCCTTATTTGATTTGTTATTGTTGGCATCCATCTGTCTTGAGAAACAATGGAATGCACATCTGGAGGTGAAGTTAAACCACTGGAGAATCACAGTACCTGCTGTGGCTGCAGAAACCAGTAACTTGTAATTGCTGCCTCCCACTTTTTGTGTGTGCTGCAGCACCAAAGTGACCTGTCTGGGACGCAAGCCTGGGCAGTGTGTATGAAGGTCCTGGACAGCCCAGAAGACAAGACTCCCCTCTTGGCCTCACTGATGTGGTCCAAAGGAACACATCTGGCACCAGCTTGTCTACAGGAGATGGCAGAAGGAGGCATACAAGATGCCATAGAATCATCTTAGGAAGTCTACTCTGGATTTATGTAGGGTTTACTCCATAGCCGTTTCTTCTCCCAAAGATATGTCTCAAGGCAGTGGAGGTTTAGGACCAGAATTTTTCTTCTAGATGGGCTACCTTCCCAGGTTGACGAGCCCCATCTGCCCCTCACTTCTTTCTGCAACATGTGCAATAATCGCCTTCTTGACTGTTGGACCCACTATTCTTGTCTGCTCAATCTGCAGGAGCCTGTCTTCACATGCAGGGGAAGTCCCTAACTCACCAAGAGTTTGATTAAAATATGTTAGTTATTGAGAGCACAATCCAGCAAGTACTACTTGCCAATTTTAAACTTGTATTGATATCAATAGAAGAGTTAAGCATGTTTAAATTTCATATCAAATTCCATGAGACATAAAAGTGCTTAATTTTAGCTGGAACATGGCCTTAGGTAAAGGTAAAGGGACCCCTGACTGTTAGGTCTAGTTACGGACGACTTGGGGGTACAAAGAAAACCTTTCCCCCTACATGTACTAACAATTATTTCTCCTACTTGAACAGAATTATGTTTGAAGAACTTGAATGATTTATCTGCATTTGATTTGATCAAGATGGATGATAAACTCTATTTCAAGCCAACAGGTAATACTTAAATTTTACAAAAGTGAGAAGCTTACTTTTTTAGTGTTTAGAATGTTTTCTGGATATGTCACTGCCTCTATTATGGCTAGGGACCTAGATATTTTATGGGTTCGTTTCATGTCGCCCCTTATGATTTCCATGATAAGTCAAGAGCAGCCTCTTGCTGGCGCATCGGTGTTGCAAGAATGTACTAGAGAAAATAGAAAATAGAAAATCAGGTGCATTAAGATATTAAGAACTGGTGCCAGCAAATAAATGCCCAAAGGCTGTGGTTTAAAACACATTCAGGATCAAATTGTTCCACTAGTGCTCAAAGTTCTTCTGAGGATTGTGGAGTTCAGCCACAGAATCAGTCATTAGGCAGCAAAGAATGTGAAAGCTGCATAATGCCCATATTGGTTCCCAAGACAGACATGGTCATTAGGCCAGACCAGACAGAACTGTTGATACTGCTGAAGTACATTATTGTGAGAAGTGTCCCTCTGCCACTTCATGCTAATTTGAGAGCATGGAAAGCTCTTATGTCAGTTCAGTGATTTCATAGTTGTAAATGGGAACAATTTCTCCCTTTAATATTAATATTTGAAATTCTGTTATCGGAGCAAGCCACAGTACTGTTGTTAAATCTGCTTAATGATGTGTTGTCTCCGCTCTCTAAAGGTGAGTAATTAAAAACTGGTAAGTCTGCTCAGGGTTATGATATGCAGGGAGAAAAATGGATGGAACACTACACCTGACTCACCAGAGTGCTAAGTGCTTTATATTTCTTTTCCTACAGAAACTGGACGACTAATGGCTTGGTATTATATTGCATTTGACACCATGAAAAAGTGTTTTACGATTCATGGAAACGAGACTTTACATGAACTGGTAATTTTGTTACACAAATGAAATATGAATATCGTGAGCAGAAGGAGGAAAGGGTTTGTTGCTGTTTCGTTAGCCCTTGCGCAAGCTGGTAGAAGGCTTCTTGTAGTGTAGCAGCATCACATTGTTCCCAGCATACTGGATGAGGAGGGCAGGGTTGGTTGAGACCTACAGTTGCCAAGTGGACCTGAGTGAAGCCTGCCTCCCACAGGTCTGTTTGTTGAGTCATGCCCCCCTAAGGCCACCGCGGATTGGCTCTTTTGAATCAGTGGATTTGGCGGGAACCCATGAGCCTCCACAGTGGCCAAGGGGGACGTATTGTGCTCAAGTTGCATCCAAGCAGCAAGGGAGGTGCTGCGTCGGGCCGCAACCACTGCTCACCAAGGATGTACGGTAAGCAACCTTTCCGAAATTAGGTGAGACTTTCTACTAGCAGAAGGGCACTTTTGGATGCCAGCTGTTCCTTATAATCCCATTTTAAATTTATACTTTAGATAGTCATGAAGACTTAAATCCCATGACTAAGCCTCAATCCAACCCTGTTCTGTTTCATTAGGAACAGCGTTACTTGTTTTAGAACTACAAGTTTTATCTGTTTTTTATAATCGTAGATTAAATAGCCTGGGACCTTATGGTGAAAGGTGGTGAAGAAATCTAATTAATTAATTAGTCCTTTAATATTACCACAATATAACATTTTATAAAAAGTTCCTCCCGCCATTTGCCAAACATCCTAAATCAGATATTGCAACATTTCCCAATTAAACGTCTTAAAATAAATAATAATCGTTGTACGTTAGTTTTACAGTGGGTACAATTCCCCCCCCCCCATCTTTCTCATTCTGACTCATTTATTTTTCTTTGCTTGTTTACACTGATGTGGTTCTGGCCTAGCCACTGATCACTCGTTGTAGTCTGTACTGTATATGCCAGAAATATATTGTAAAAATTTCCTAACCAGGGACTCAGCTACATTAGCAAAGAAACAGCAATTTGAATGCATTATAAACATGCAACACCAGCTGGCACCAGAGAACAGGAAATTTTTCTACGTGATTTTCCATAAGGTTTTTTTTGCCATAACAATCTAATTTCTGACTTATTTATAGTGGGTTTCCCCCCTGTTTGTAGATCCACCCCAGGTTTCACACTACATGAACAATATATGGTTTACACACTGTGGTTTGCACTTAGCTGTGCAATTGAACACTGAAGACCAAAGTTCAATCCTGGTTTGCAATCCTGGTTTTCAGGGCAACCCCAGTAATACTTTTCTGGTTTGATTGTGCTAGCAATCCTGAAAGGCCTTATGAAGTATCAAAAGTAATACTGCTGTGCTTAAAATATAATTTAAATATTTAGAAAAGGCCAAGATGGGAGAATTTTGAATAAATGAAAGAAACTATTGCAGGTCACATTGATCTCCAGCTGCAATGAATTTTCAGACATCAAGTTAAGAACAAATGAGAAAAAAATACTGAATACTTTGAATAAAGACAAGAACAGGATAAGCATAAGGTACAAGGTGATATATTCAAAAAACAAAGTTTAATTTTGATTATAGACCACTGCTGCTGTCCTGCACACAGTTACATACCGGTAGGTTGAAAATCACAATTTCAGATATTACTAATTCCAGTTCCCACAGGAGATGTAAGAATAAACTCCATGTGGTCAACATTTGGCTGGGTGTAGCAACTACTTGTTCTGACAGGTATTACAACCCACTTGAGAGCACCATGCCAACACCCTTCCTTTGCTGCTACCCCTCACTCATTCTTCAGCAGTGCAGGAATTCATTTTGGAGCACCAAAGAAATGACAAAACAAGGAAATTACTGAAATTTTGAAAGTCTTTGTTTTCCACTCATGGTGCAAGAAGAACCCTAGTGAATGCTGGAGCGTCAACTGGTGGGTGGGTGGGGAGACACACTGAAAGAACTGGACTCAGGTTGTGTGACTGCTTTTAGTTAGCACTTGTCCAAACCAACAGTTGCTACATCTAATCAACTTTTCTACCCATGCGTAGGTTCTTCTTAGGTCTAGTGTATGAACTGTGTCCTAAGTTATTCTGATTTCAACAGAACTTCATTTTCGTGTACTTAAAACTGGCTTCTACAATTAGTGGCACAATAAGTCGAATGCAGTCCCAGCAAAGTGGCCTGTCAGGTGCTTGATCATCCCATTGTTTGCTCCAGGCAAGCAGCAACACCAGGAGCATTATAGAACCATTTATGGCTGGTGGGCTTCATTTGAGTTTGTGGATCTCTTAATTCTTCAGGCCTTGTGTAGGTGACTAACTAAGACAGGCATGTATATATCATTGCATGTGGTCATTCTAGACATACATTGCTGATAGTTCCTACAGGCTAGTGTGTCACATTTGAAGCAATTGTTTGTCATTGGACCATTAAGATGGGACTAAGGTCCCAGTCTTATGGAATGAAAATTGATATGTTGTGTTTCACATACAGATATCCAATGGAAGGAAAGATAAAAACAAGAGATATGAAAGTGAATTGGTAAGTATTTAGGCTCTCCTATTTTAAAACAGAAATAGAACAACCACTCGCTGCAATTAAGACTATGATAAAATTCAAGGTCAATTAATTCCTGTAGAATTACTTCTTTTTATATATATAATAATTTTCATTAAATTTTCAATTTTACAATTTCAAATAAACATTTTGCAAACTTTTAAAATATCTAATGACTTCCCTGTTTCACTTTCCATGGTTCATTTTACATATTGTACATACCTGCATATTTTACTATAACCATTCCAATAAGTTTTCCCCTTTTACATCTATCAAAAATTGTTTACTCCTTTGAATTTACCTTAATGCTGCCAGCGTTTTCATCTGTATAGTTATTTTCCATATATTCAATAAATGTTTTCCAGTCTTCTTTAAACGTATGTTCTTCTTGCTCTCTTATTCTGTATGTTAAATCTGTAAGTTGTGCATATCCTGTAGAATCACTTCTTAGCTTTCTATATTATCTAGATTTTATCCTGACCTTGATTTCCCCACCCCCCTTCAGTAGCTGACATGACTGAAATGTTTAAAATCTGTTTTGATAATTTGAATGATTCACTATTTCTTTTGTAGTCTTATTCAGGCACAGCTAGGATGCATTCCCATACAAGATTTCACATTGACACAAGATATAGGGAAGATTTTCAGAAATGGCATAAGGCTTACAAAATGTATGATAAAAGATCATTTTTACTTTTGGATTATTTAAAAACAGTCTGCCTTGCAAGATTCCCCTCCCCTCACCTGTATGTTTGTTTTCTTGTGCAGGGTTGTCTGAATTTCTGGCCTCCCGTCAAAACAACTTTATTGCATTATTAAGCTCTCTGATTTTAGCCAAGTGCTTCAGGTGTAGACTTTGGGAAAACTCGCTGTATGTATCTAAACAACTTGAAAAAATTGGTAGGTACTACAAATCAACAAGAAAGTACAATGTATAGTGAACTCAATTACAAAATATAACACCCCATGCCCAATATTTGCTGGAAAATTCGAAGGGTCATATGGGGAATTTCTGCATCTTAGGTCCCATCCATACTGTATAACTAAAGCAGTATCATTATAACTTTAAACAGCCATGGATTCCTCAAAAGAATAATAGAATTGTAAAGAGTTCGAAGGGACCCTGAGGGTCATCTACAGTTGCCTGATGTCCATGGGAAGAGAGATTCACCGTTAAACCACTCTAAGAACTGCAGCTCTGTGAATGGAATAGAAGTCTGCTAACAACTTCTTAGAACCCTTAACAAACTACAGTTCTCAGGATTCCATAGCTGAGAGAAGCCATAACTGTTTAAAGTGTTATGATACTGCTTTAAATGATGGTGCCTTACTGAGGCTTCTGACATGCCTAAGAAATGAGACCCCTTGACTTTTTCAAAAAGCTGACTCTCAGACACGGGGAGATGCTGCAGCAGTCTCTATTGTACACAAGAAGCAGCAATTAGGAAAGAAAACCAGAGATGCTTCAGTGTTTGAACATATGCACTTGAGCGTGCTCACAGCATCTCTTTGGATCCCACCCTTTGCTTTTGGCCTGAGCGCAAATTGTTACTGGCAAGAATTAACACACTCAGAAAGTGGAAACGGCACATGTAGTAGATTAGGCATCCAATCCTTGGGCGTGAGCTCCATTGAGCCCAGCTGGACTTATGGTGAATATGCACAGGATTTCAGTGTAAATCAGTCAAGTCAGCCCTTGTTCTAAATAGGCAGAAGTTTGATCTTTACCTCCTATAGCCAAACTTTGAACTATGACAGGTGCATGCCAGCAACATGGCAAATTGTGACAGAAATGCAGCAATCCATCTCGGAGTTCTCACAATCCACCTATAATTGATGGCTATTGCTATAACGTTTTTGTGTTTAATTTTTACTTCTTGCACAACTCCGTTCAGAAAATGAAACTTGGAGAATTGCATCAGTGTTTTGAGATCTATTTGGTGCAACCCTCTTCAAATGTATTTTAAATGCCATTTTATATTTGCTTGCCTTTGGTGAAGATAATGATAAATTATTATTTACTACAGTATTTGTAAGGAAATGCTATTAGTAAAACAAAAAAGCACCAATTAAGACTGTGCAATTTTCAACAGGTATGACACTGTCAAGTGCAATGATGAGTGCTGGTCTGGTATCCTTTGAAAAAATAGAAGATATAAATGCAAGAGAACTTGAATTGGTATTTATTTTATAATCTACCTATTTTGCAGTTTTGTTTAAAGTGTGTTTAATTGGCAGAAGGGAAAAGCAATAATGACATCACAGAGGGTCAGTGGGTGGTTGGATGTAGGTTGGAAAATGAGTGTGGAGCAGAATGAGCGAGACAAGTCATTGTTGTCATTTATTTTCTTACTTCCACTGTGCTGTCATTGTTTATGGTACCAAATAGAATCACTTGAACAAAAGACTGGTATGTGCTGATTTTTTTGTAAGCATATATAAGGGCCCTGTAGATTGCAGTTATTGGAGGCTAGTGAAAAAGCAGGCTGTTTGTTAGGCTACGGTGTTTTATCATTCTATCCTTTCCATCAAAATCCAAGGATCTTCTAAATCAGCACCCGATGTCAGTAACCGCCTGAATGAAGGTGAACAATCTGAGACTTAATCAGACACGATAGAGGCACTCTTGATCAGTCAGAAGGCAGATAAAGAAATAAGGATTCAACCTGTGTTGGGTGGGGTTACACTTCTCTTGGAGACTTGTAGTTTAAGTGTACTTCTGGATTTTGCCCAGGTTTCAATGGTGTCCAGGTGTATGTTTGCACAATTATAGCTCATGTGTCAGCTGCATTAATTCCTAGCCGTGGTGACAGATCCCTGGGTTGCATCCTGATTGGACTACTGTAATGTACTGTACATTGGGCTGCATTTGAAAAATGTTTGAAAGCTTCACCTGGTCTGGAACGCTGCAGCCAGACTGCTGACTAGGGCTGCTAACAGAGAGCATTTCACTCTTTTGTTAGAACAACTTCACTGGCTCCTGGTCCCTTTCCAGGCACAATTCAAAGAGCTGGTCATGACCTATAAAAGCCCCAGATGACTTGGGCCCGGGTTAACTGAAAGTTCATATTTTTCTTTACAAACCAACTCGGGTGCTAAGCTCCTTGGGTGAGCACCTTCTCTTGATCCCATCAACATCAGAGGCACAGTTAGTGGCGACATAAGAAACAGCCTTTTCTGTGGCTACTCTCTTATTGTGGAATTCCTTCTCTAGAGAGGTTAGATTGGCTCTCTCTTTGTTATCGGTCCACCAACATGCTAAGACCTTCCTATTTAAACAGGCTGTTGAAAACTATGTGCAGCAGATATTATTACTAGGCTGCTGTCTGAGCAATCAGTATGTATTTTAATGGCTGTTATAAATGTGTTTTATTGCATTTTAACTGCTTTTCCCTGGTTTGTTTTTATTACTTTTTATAGTGTTTTATATTATAAAATATGCTATATACAGGGTTATTTAGTATATGTAAGCTGCCTTCTGTCCCAACTTGGGAGAAAGGCAGACAATCAATCAATCAATCAGTCAGTCAATCAATCATCTAACATTTGTCAGCGAACAGTTTAATTAAAATATCCCAAAATAGTGCTTTTACTGTTTTGATGGATTATGGGGAAACGGTTAGCAATGATAATATCAGGGGGACAATCTTTCTCAAATCGATGCTATTTTGTATTAGGATGTTTGTAAAATCAATGCATACTGAATTAATACGAACTCTTTCTGAAATTAAATTTCCAGATTTTGAATAGGCACCCTCCTTTTGGAAATCAGATTAAAGAATCAGTAGCACACCTTCCAAAATATGAACTTACTGTAGAGCAGGTAAATAGAATGGCCTAATTGCATTTTTGTTCTGTCCTTCACCTCCAAAACAGTTGTATAGAGAAGGTTAAATAAAACTCTATTCCTAAATTTCACAAAGATCGGCTCAGTTATTTAACTCTCATGACATGTGTAGTGCCCTGAATAATTACAAAGAAGGTCCTCAAGCTAAGAATTCCTAGGTTTACAGTGATTTTGTAGGAATGAAATGTGCTAACTTGAAGAGGAGGAATAAGGAGCCTATAGAGAAGATCTTATAATTATAAATTGGAAAAGTAAACCTAAGACATGTTGATTTTTCTGTAAGATTTTGTCTGCACCGTCGTCCCTGTTTCTTGTAATCTCTCATTTGTTCCATTTTCTGCTTGTGCAGATTTCCTCATGTTTGCAGTATACACATAGAAAGGAAACTACAGGGAGAATTAAGAAGCAAAAAAATTAGGTGGTAGATCAATATTGGATTAGGCACAATACCTAGCTCAATACAATGGCAGTTTAGGGTAGATAAGTTTCTGGGTAGGACTCTCAGTTTCTCCCACAGCATATAGGCTGTCAAATAATGCCCTCTTGCAGGATTTGGCTGAACATGTGAGGGTTATGTGTAGGGGCAGGGATGCAGAAAGAAGCCCAGGACCCAATGTCCTTGTGCCTCTGAACTTTTCATACTAATTGTGAAGGTCTGAAGGGGACCACTTCTGGGTTCAACAGAATGCATGTAGAAGGCTCTGTGCAACTGGAGACCTTGTCTTATCAGGATTCCTGATCAAGTAGAGACTTCTAAGCACATTGCCACATATAGAGAGAGAAGCCCTTATCAAACCTTCATGCTCGATGTAGAAGGCACTGTTTTGAACTAACCATGGTGTAGTGTAGTCTTAACTACGTTTTTAGGGAAGAAACCCAGAATCAGAAATGACCGTTTGCAGTTGACTTGTTATCTTAACCCTAATTAAGACTAACCACAGTACTGGATTTGCACTTGACAAAACAAATATTGGTTATCTGAAAGCAGAAGTAAACGTTTCCCATCTCCTTGTGGCCAACCTGGAGGAGAGGGGAACGGGGCGTGTCAGAGCCCAATGCCAACGTTTATAACATTAAACCGTACTTTAGCAGTATGTTTGAACCCAGCCAATATATACAAAGTAAAATTGTATTTCTACATTGTGAAATAGGTGAAAAACTAGTATTATTTTTAAAATATGTATCTTTTTCAAGCTAACAAAATACAATGAAGCCGTAGCTGAAATTCTAGTGACGGTCATATTAAAGAACTTTGAACAGCTACAGACAAAGAGAACTGCCCCAGATTTTCACTATGTGACCTTAATAATAGGAGATAATGATAATCAGGTGGTTTTTAAGCAAAAGATTACGTGAGTATACTCAAATCATTTTAAAACTTTAAAAAATTGCCCATTTGTGCATATTTAATATCAGTATATTGATACTTTGCAGGGATTCCGCTTTGCTGAAAATTGGAAATTGGACTAAAAAGGTTGAAGTGAGAAGAGCTGTTAAGTCTGAAGAGCTTAGCATAAATCTAATCAGTTCTGAATATGGTAAGTTAATTTATGTGATGTAAGTCTTAAAACCAATTCTGTTCAAGTAAAACTGCATTCTATTTCTATAATATATTGCAAACTTAATGGATTGGATCCAGACATAGCTCCCTTGACTTAAAATTGCATAACTATGCTCTCCTTTTCTGTCTGCTGCCTCACTGACTGATGTAACCAGTAGGAAGCAGACCACATTCATTTGACCTGTAGCTCCATTCAAGGGGTGGAACCATGGCTCAGTGGTAAAACACATTAAGGTATGGAAAGGTAAATTGCAAACCTCATGTTTGCATGTTCAAAATCAGCTTCTGATCCAATATTGTGCTGATTTTAACCTCTATATGCTAAAACTCCAAAGCTGTCGTGACAATACTGGATTCATTTTGTTTCCACTGCCTTAAATACCGCTTTGTGCAAGCTGTTTCAGTGATGTCTGCAGCATTTTCTGCTTGAAAAAGACTGTTCAGATCACACCATAAATCAGAATTGTTGCAATTTTAGTATCTAACATGCCGTATTTTAAAAAGTGAAAATGGACACGACCTGAAATGGCCACAACTTTATTGATTTCAGATGTAGGGAGCTTTGACATAGGCATTGGGCGTGTATCCCTTTCAGGCCCCTGCTGGGGGTCTGAGGCATGACATGGTGTATTTGGGAAGGTGGGTCCATTGCAAAACACAGGTTTACGCAGCTGGTACCCCAAATGCTAAGGGAAGCCCTATGGCACACTAGCCCTATGCAATTGGCTCTTTGGACAGAGACTTCCCTCCAGACCCCTCTAATGGGGTACCCTGTAATTGCTGCCTCAGGATATGGGGTGGGATGAGTCACCACTTCCCTCCCTAATTAGATGAAAGGGTATAGGATTGTGCCCAAGGCCTAAATCACCAAAAATGGCACAGTGCCACGGAGTGAGTTGAGGGAGGCACCGCATTGGGCCACAACCGCCGCTCACACAGGAAGGAGGTAAGCGGCCATTATATTTAGATAAAAAAACAAGCTGGTGAAGGAAAGACTCTGGAGAGTAGCTGTTGGTCTGACATCAGTCTCCTTTGCGCTTGGGTCATAGCGTTATTTTGGCATTTTAATCTTTCAATTTATTAAGAGAGCAGAATTATATAAATACAGACATATTTGAAAACTCAATAAACCATACATACATACCTACATGTATATTTTCTGCAACAGTTGGACTAGATATCCAGAAAAAATTTAAGGCATTTTATCTTGGACCAAAGAGATTTGGAAATCAAATGCTGAACGTACATGGAACATTAAAAAGTGAATGTTCATCCACTTCCTCAGAAGGATCAGCAACAGCAGGAATCAGTAAAGGTAAGTGATAGTTCCATACTAAATAACAGATCTGAGAGGCAGGATTGGCTACAGTTGTATATATACTTGCTAGCAAATCCCAGTGTAATCTTGCATAATGTGTGAATTGGCTTTAAAATGTTGGTGCAGCATAATCTCAGAGGATGCCTTTCCTTGCACAATGGCGCTTCCTTGAACAATGCACACACCCCATCCCTTACCTGAAGCAGGCTCCACTAGATTCCCTAAGGGTAGGTGGGGGTAGATCACCAGGGATAAGTGACCAATCACTTATCTTGGCAATTGTACCCTGGCAATTTAAGCCTGCTCTGACCCAGGACCAGCCCACCCATGAGGCATGGTGAAGCAACCACCTCAGGTGGTAGGATCCACAGGGACAACAGATCCTGATGTAGATCTCTATCCCCTTGTTCCTGACACGGATCTTCACTTACTCCTTCTTCCCTAGTGGGGAGGGGGGCACCATTTTGTGGTTTGCCTCAGGTGCCAAAATGTCTTGAGCCAGCCCTAGCAGTTGGAGGTGGGGGGAAGAGTACACAGGAAGCCACTGTGTGTAGCAGTTGACATACCCAGGGGTTGCAAGAGGGTGCTTCCCCCTTTATACGATGAATAAACTCAACTGCTTTCACTGTTTAGTTGGCTGTTGATTTGAACATCTTGTGT
Source organism: Lacerta agilis (assembly GCF_009819535.1). Classification (NCBI taxonomy): domain Eukaryota; kingdom Metazoa; phylum Chordata; class Lepidosauria; order Squamata; family Lacertidae; genus Lacerta; species Lacerta agilis. Next base: position 23,820,672 of record NC_046317.1, read on the forward strand.
TATATTTCAATAAATAAAACCACTCCACCAACATGCTGGCTCCCAAGTCTTCTTCAGGGATGTTGGGGCAAAGCCCTTATCCACAGGGACTGATGCCCTGCTCCAAGTTTGCAGGAAACTAGAAACAATGGGGGGGGGGGGCTTAGTGCTCAAGGCTCTGGGATGAGTTGACAAGAAGAAAAGCATCAAAAAAGAAATGCCAAGACCACCCTTTAAGCAGGCATTAGGGGGTATATCTGGGGAAGGTTCCTTTTTGTGTATAATTGCCTTTAATTGCTGGATTTTTGTTCTGTTTGTGGCTCCTTAAATGTTTTAAATGGTGCTGTATTCTACAATCTTCTGCTTTTAATTATTATAAGCCGAGCCCCATCTTTGTTTTAAGAGGTGGGGTTAAATTGATAAATAAGTGAAATAGATTTAAAGTAACGTACCTGATGGCACCCCATTTCTGAATGTACTTGTTTGAAAGTACATCCTGTTAATTTTAAATGGCATTTATTTACAGGCAGTTGGGATTAGGAACAGCTTTTCCAGTGAAAGGCTCAATCACTGCAGTGGGACATTTATTGCCACTGAGTTGCGATAAATAGAATATTCATGCTCTATGGCTTTTATGGCTTTTCTTCTATGACATTAAACTTTAAAATAGTATAGGAACAAATACTAAGTATAGACTCACAATTCACTTTAAGTAATAGCAAACATGCAATAAAGGTTAAGTACCTCTGGAATTGCCTACCCTCTTAGGAAATTGACTGACAGGACAACCGACAATTGTCCATGATAAGTACATAATAACTGTTCTACATGTTCACGTTTTCAAATTATTTCTATTATCACATGGATAATGTATGCTCTCAAAATCAACCAAGTTCCACCCCACTGCCATATGTCACCTAATGAACATAATCACAATCAATATTTTAAAATAGGTATATATTACTTTAGGAGGCCCTCGTAGCCAAGGGAACCTCAGCATGAAGCACGGGAATAGGAAATGCAACCATCACTGCAAAAATAAGGAAATATGTGGACATGACTGCTGTAAGTTTCATCCATTTTTTGGCAACCTTTACCTGCGAAAGGGAGGAGGATCCAGCCTTTGATGTAAGCATTGAAATGTGTACGGCTCTGCACATATCTGAACACTTTTATGAGCCTAGAATGTGGGTTTGCTGGAGGCAATATCACATGTGGGACTGCACACACAGGAAAGGATGTGGAGAATGTCTCACAAGTTCTTCTAGAATGAACGTCGCTGCAAAACAATGAGGGATGAGGGTACAAGGGATATGGCATCATGCAATTTATACTGCTTTTATAAAACAAATAACTTTTTTTTTTACAAAATATATGCCTTTGGTTTTTTAAAAACATAAATATATATTAGAGTGATATTTTTAGGGACTTCTGGAAAGTCGTTTCTCTTCTTCTTACCCCAGCATGAGCTATGCTGTGGTGGGGGTGATGCTGTGTTGCTGACCCCCAACATCGTGCATCACTGCGATTTACCAAGAGCAGGAAGGACAAGACAGTGGGAACCTGGCATGGTGCAGGTGCAGCGGCAGAGCCAATCTGATGCTCCCACTGCTGCAACCCGCCACTGAGGTAACACTGTGCTGAGCTTCCACTGCCTTGCCTTCCCCCTCTTGGTAAGCTGCCGCAATGCATGGCAGGTCCGAAACACAGCCAGCCGCTACTGCCTAGCACTCAAAAGATCACTTGGTGAATTACTTCACCTTCGCTGCTGGGATTAAATTCACCGCAGAGCAGTCACAAAATCAAGAGCTGTCAACTGCCTACTGGGATAAAGAGCAGGAGAGCTCCTTTGTATCTTCCAGAAGCGCTTCGGGACACATTCCTTTCCCGTGGCTTCTGTAATTTGCTGTGACTTCAACGTTGGCATCGTATATAGAGAAGAGCGGGATCCCAGCAGTGAGCCCCACCCGCAATCAACATTTAGCCACAAGACTGTCTGTACATCCTGTCCCCAAACTAGCCCTCTGTAGATGTTTTGAACTACAGAATAAAGACATTAATGTGCGACCATAGCAGAACGGTGATAATTCCTTAGACTGGATAATGCAGGTTTACTTAACCGGACAGAAATAGTTTACTTGACAAATGTATAGGTCCAAGTGGCACAGTTCCGTAATTAATGGTTTACTGTAGCCATGCTGAGTTGGGCTGTTTTGCACCCGGTTTCCCACTTGCACCTGGGAGAAACAAAGATCCCTGTCTTAGCATTACACAGTAGTGGGTGGAGCAGTGCTGCACACCAGGATGCTATGGGGGGGGGCACTGAAGACCCCAGTGGAACCAATATGGTACTCCTATCAGTGCCTCTTTAGTCCACCTGTGCAGCCCTGACCTCACCGCCATTCAGTGTTTCCATCCGTACAGGTAACATAGATTTTGGTAATCATTAGCCAGATAAAAAATATGGGATGTACATTTACAGGAAACCTGGCTGTGAAATTACACAAGGGCACAACATGATTTAGGAATGGCTTCCTGATACAAAATATGCAGCAGAACTTGTCTGCTTTTTTAAGGCAAGCCTTTGTGGTCTAAGCTACTACCTCTGAAGTGCCTGAGATGAAACAAATGCAACTTTGCTCTTTAGAAACAGAGAAAGGTTCAGTCTTGGTTGTTCAGATACAGAATTACCAAAGAATATTTTTAAATTTTTGTAACTTACCATGTTGTGTTCCTAACGTATGGCATAAATATTTTAATTGAATGCAAACAGAAAGTAGACACAAAGCATGTAGCCTTATCTTTTTTTCAAGGTAAAATTGGAGTTTCACAGAAATATGAGATGAGGAAAGATTCAGAGTTTTCTTCTTATCTCGCTGATTTGAGGAACAGAAACACAGAATCTGCCATTCCCCCAGCCAAACGATTAAAGGTGCACAGATGCGGAAATACTTTTGCTTGCACTTTGTTAACAGAATGTCTGTCTATTTCCAGTTAACATTTTTATTAGTAATATCAGGGACGTCCTAGCCATAGAGCCCAGTGGCACAAGGCGCCATGGCGGCAAGTTCTGGAGGGCGCCTCCGCCATGCCGCACCACCCCTGCAGCCGCCTCCCTGCCGGAGGAGCCACCCTCCAGCCCCGCTGGCAGTGCCCCCCTCGCCCGCCTCTTCTCCCACCATTTCGGCTGAGCAGGCAGAGGCGGAGGCCGGCCACAACTGGCAGCGTCTCCACCCATCGGGCCGCCCCCTCCAGCTGCCTGCTGCGCCTGGCCAGCCCCGCCGGCAGTGCCCCCTCGCCTGCCTCGGGCTGTGGGCACTGTTGCGGGGAATCCGCAGCAGGGGATGGGGCGGACAGAAAGATGGAATCAGGGAAGGATCTACTCGGGATCTCGGTGGTGCAACAGAAGCCGAGATTGGTAGCCCGGCAGGAGGCCAGCCCGCCACCGGGGGGAGGCAATCCCAGATTTGGGAGCCGCCAAAGCTTGTCGCTGTTGGAAAAGCAGGAGAGTCTTAGCCATCAGTCTTAGCTAGTATAGCTATGCTGGTCAGGGCAGATGGTAGTTGTAATACAAAACATCTGGAGGGCACCAGCTTGGGGAAGGCTGCTCAACAAATTAGTGCCATACCGTGCCCGGGGGTGGGGGGCGCCGGATGGATCCTTGTACCACGGCTCCAGATAAGCTTAAGATGGCCCTGAGTAATATGGTTACTGCTGTCAAACATTTGCTATGAAATTGGCAGAGAGGAAAAGCTATATGCATTGATTAAGAAGGTACCCAGAAAAGATGAAAGACAACCTTGTTAATGGGAACTTCTTTGAAAGTAACTTTTATTGTAAATTGCAGTAAGACCTATTTTTAAGTAAGTTTTCTCAGATAATTTGTAATCATTGGAGTATATTTCCATGCAAAATTGATTTAGGATCAGGCTGTAAGACTGGAATAAATATTCATCATGGAACAGCTTAAAGATTGGAATGCAAGTGTCACACATTGTTTGGCTGCCTGATTTGGGTATGCAAGATTTGCAAATAAAGACGGTACACCATATATCTGTGTTAACATACTTTTATTGGAACTCAGTAGAATTAAAACTTGGGCAGAGTGAAGACTTTTCAACCATATGTTAGCAACTTCAGGATGATTCCCACCACCTTCCTTCAGGTTTCAAAGCTGAAGAGATGTACCACTGTAGAACTGCCATTCATTCACCCTCCTTTGCAGAGTTACACATAGGAATGAGGAATTGCTCTTCCCTTCCTTGCAGGAGAATGACTTGGACAATTGATAATAGGGAATGAAATATGGTTAACAAACTATAGATTACAGCCAGCCTGGGCTTGTTGACATGCTTGCATAGTTCCAAGCTTCTGCTGACTAAATTTGTTCATTTAATTTGTTTTTCCCCCTAAAAAAAATTATACACCTTCTCAACCATATAAAAAACACCTCTCATAAAGTGGGGAAAAATAATGTTCATATATGACTTTCCTATTCCTGACAAGGTGTCAGAAGTATTCATTTTCTAGGTTTATTTGTACACACATAAACCAAACCCATGCTATCATATATGTCCATTGTAATGATCTCTCCCTGTATTTTAGATGCAGATGCCAAATAAATCTCAAAATGTGGATCTTAAACAATTTGCTTATACTCCTAAATCTTCCCTTCCAAGATTGCCAAGGTACTGTACTGCCATAAAAATAGTCTGTCACCCAGTTTACTTGTTCATTTTAATATCAACAAACACAATGTATATTTTCTATATAAATAAGATTTAATTTACACCTTTATTGTGATTTTGCCTGCTTTTATAAAGGTATGTACAACATTCAGGGTACCCGTTGCTGGAAGAAAGGAATGACCCTGTTCTCCAGGAAAGTTTTCTGCTGGAATCTGATGGTTCCAAAGAGGCTGGTAAGTTGCAAATGGATTCTAGGATTCAATCCAATGAAAGTTAAGCATTTTAAAATACCATAGTTTTCAAATGGAGAAATTATTTCAGTTGCAATCAGTGTGACTTAAATCAGTGTGTCTTACCTTTGGCTGAAACTTCTCTGTTTTGTTTTGCTTTGCTTTTCATTTTCTGACAGCTTGAGATTTCCTTGTAGCTTTTTCTTTTCGATGGGGGACATTCAGGTAATATAGGGATATCTTTGTCCTGGTTGTCAATTGGTTCCTAGCTCATTCTTGCTTTTGTATATTTCTGAGACTAAATGATATATTTGATTATGCTAGAACTCTCTTGATTTCCAAGTCAGTCTCTTGATCATCCTTATGGTTTTGAATTTTTAGGATCAGTAAAAGGCAATAATTTTTGCAGCGTGTGTAATCCAAATGCAGTTAGAATATATTTTATAATGAGTATGGGATTAAGTAGCTCAGACCTAAAAAAACATTCCTATTGCTGTGTACCTATTCCCTAAAATAGTGTTGACACATGCCTTCTTGTATAAATTTAACAAATTCTCTAGCTTTAAAAAAAATCCACTGTGAGAAATTATTTTACTCTTCCACCTGTTTTTTTTATTTTATTATGCTCAATTATAGGTTTCGTTGTAAGCAAGCAACCTGCAAGTTGGAATGAAGGAAGCTGTTGGACAATGCTTTCACATGAAAATTTCAAAGAATCTTCAATAAATAATAACTTGACTGATGCAGATAAAAGCAGCTCTTTGTTTTCAGAACCTTTCAGCGTAAACTTTGAGTTAGATGAGGTTTGGGGTGATTACGATGACAGTAGCCTTGTGGACGCCAGCACATTTTGTACTGATATGGAGAAAACTAAGACTTCAGGTAAAGCAGCTGCATGTAACATACATTTATGTATAAAATAACCATTATCACAGTAGAATTAATATCATTGGCATCTGGGGGGGGGAGTATCCAAGCCCACCCATACTATACAAAAGATACAAAGGGGTGCCAAATGGCTTTTGTTGGGGAGAGAGAAAGAAAAGTGCAAAACGTACCATAATTTGCTCGTGATATTCAAGATGAATATCAGAACATAAGCTGTAGTTCTTAGTCTGTATGACACTATAATAAATGGATGGGGGACTGGTAAATTGATGCCACTTCCAAAGCTCTGTTGGCTTATGCCAGCCAGGGTAGGAGATGATGGGGAGCAGACTTACTTTTCTTCCCTGCACAGTTTTAGACACTCACCTATTTGTTCCAATAGGAAGGAAATTTAGTTTTGCTAATTGCAGGTTGATGGCAAGGGGAGGGCTGGCGCAAGGGCTTCTCTGCAGAGGTGTAGGAAGGTCAGGTGGTACCCGGTGTGAAAAATTTCTTGTCCCCCCCCCCATTGATTCCCCTCCCTGCAAAAATGGTTTTACGTTATTTCATATTTTCTTGTTGTTGTTGTTGTTGTTGTTGTTGTTGTTGTTGTTGTTCAGTCGTTCAGTCGTGTCCGACTCTTCGTGACCCCATGGACCAGAGCACGCCAGGCATGCCTATCCTTCACTGCCTCTCGCAGTTTGGCCAAACTCATGTTAGTAGCTTCAAGAACACTGTCCAACCATCTCATCCTCTGTCGTCCCCTTCTCCTTGTGCCCTCCATCTTTCCCAACATCAGGGTCTTTTCCAGGGAGTCTTCTCTTCTCATGAGGTGGCCAAAGTACTGGAGCCTCAACTTCAGGATCTGTCCTTCTAGTGAGCACTCGGGGCTGATTTCTTTGAGAATGGATAGGTTTGATCTTCTTGCAGTCCATGGGACTCTCAAGAGTCTCCTCCAGCACCATAATTCAAAAGCATCAATTCTTCGGCGATCAGCCTTCTTTATGGTCCAGCTCTCACTTCCGTACATTACTACTGGGAAAACCATAGCTTTAACTATACGGACCTTTGTCGGCAAGGTGATGTCTTTGCTTTTTAAGATGCTGTCTAGGTTTGTCATTGCTTTTCTCCCAAGAAGCAGGCGTCTTCTAATTTCGTGACTGCTGTCACCATCTGCAGTGATCGTGGAACCCAAAAAAGTGAAATCTCTCACTGCTTCCATTTCTTCCCCTTCTATTTGCCAGGAGGTGATGGGACCAGTGGCCATGATCTTAGTTTTTTTGATGTTGAGCTTCAGACCATATTTTGCGCTCTCCTCTTTCACCCTCATTAAAAGGTTCTTTAATTCCTCCTCACTTTCTGCCATCAAGGTAGTGTCATCAGCATATCTGAGGTTGTTGATATTTTTTCCGGCAATCTTAATTCCAGTTTGGGATTCATCCAGTCCAGCCTTTCGCATGATGAATTCTGCATATAAGTTAAATAAGCAGGGAGACAATATACAGCCTTGTCGTACTCCTTTCCCAATTTTGAACCAATCAGTTGTTCCATATCCAGTTCTAACTGTAGCTTCTTGTCCCACATAGAGATTTCTCAGGAGACAAATGAGGTGGTCCGGCACTCCCATTTCTTTAAGAACTTGCCATAGTTTGTTGTGGTCGACACAGTCAAATGCTTTTGCGTAGTCAATGAAGCAGAAGTAGATGTTTTTCTGGAAAAGGGATAATAACAAGTAATAATAATAATAAAACTTTTATTTATATCCCGCCCTCCCCAGCTGAAGTTGGACTCAGGGTGGCTAACATCAGATACATAACATTGGTATAAAATCAAACAATAATTAAATTACCTCCTAAAAACATCTCAAAATCAAATTAAAGTCTAATTAGATGGCTTTCCACAGGGTTAGGGTTGGGAACAGTAAGTGTTCCACTGAACTGAAATTTCAGCCTTCACAACATAGGAAAACAGCCAAGTAAACAGCTATTTTGGTGGAGGAGGGTCAATATATTAACCGATATGCATGAAATTTCATATATAGCTATATAATCCCTAGTATAGTAAGATAAGACCTTTGGAGCGGGCATTTAAAAAAAAAGTTTTTTATGAACTACCCTAGTAGGGCAGTACAGTGGTGCCCCGCTAGACGAATGCCTTGCTAGATGAAAAACTCGCTAGACGAAGGCATTCGTCTAGCGGAAGGCAGCCCCGCAAGACGAAAAAGTCTATGGGGCTGCCTCACAAGACAAAAAATTTTCACCTTTTTTTTTTCGTCTAGCGAAAACGCAGCTTGCATTGCCGCTTCGCTAGACGAAAAACCCGCTAGATGAAAATTTTCGCAGGACGAATTATTTTCGTCTAGCGGGGCACCACTGTAATTGTTCCTTGATAATTTGTCACCCCTCCATTATGGAACATGGGGCGGTCCGCCCCCTATGCCCCCCTTGCTATGCCCCTGCTTCTCTGAACCCAGTGGATCCAAGCTCCCCTCTTGAATTAGATCCAATTCAGGACTTGATGCTGACCTCTGCAAGAAGCATCAGTGGTAGATCGCTTATTGAGGTATCCATGAGTGTAATTTCAGTGGGGTGGCAGTTGGACTCCAGTATATGGGGTTTGGGGTTGCTTTGCCAGTTGCTAGTAATGCTTCCTCTTTTTATCTCTTGAAGTTTTAGATAAAAATCCACATGAAATTGGTCCCATTTTGTTTGCAAAATATAACTGGAGAAGCAGATTTGTATAACTGATTAATTTGCTTTTGTTAGAACCTTAAGATCATGCTTCAGTTATGTTTGCTTTCCACTTGAAAGTTGTTTTGGGTTGCTTTTATGTTTTAGAATCTTCTCATCTGGGATTTATAAATACACACTTCCAGAACACCCAGAACCAAACTGCACAAAGCAAATCTCCTGGTACACTTTTAAAAAGGTATGTGTAACTTGGTGCCAATAGTGTATACACACAATCCAGTAGCAGCTGGCAGGGCAAAGCGGCATTGCTTAACTGGCTAAGGGAGGCAAGTTGGTGCCATGCAGGTGCAGTGGCGGAGCCAATATATTTATCATTGCCTGCAAACTGTTACAATAATTTTAGATTAAGGGCACTAAAATTGAAAACCATGAATAATGAAGAAACACATTTTCATTGATTCGGAAAACTTTGCAAAGTGATGCTGTGCAATAGTTTCTTACGTAATGTAGCTGTGTCTGTATAGTATGTTTCTTCTGTTTTCTCAAATACATAGGACTGCTCTATACATTTTTTTCTCCTTCTTGCTCCTAGTAAAAAGTCCTAACAGGATAAAGCCTTTTAAGATTTGGAAAAGCCCAGATCCTAACAGGTGGGAGAACTAAGGGTCTGCCTTGTTTATATCCACCTGATTCTGGAGAGAAGGAAACGGACTCTGCAATGTGCAGAGGTCAATGATGGGAATGCTTTTAAATGGCAGTATATTAATTATGCTGTTGAACCTAAGCGTCTTCAATGAAGAGAACACCAGCAGTCTTCAAGTCCACTCTAAACATAGCCCAAAGGGGAACAATTTGCTGACCTCCCTGAGGACAAAGACATGTTTCTGGGCTCTTGACCCTTAGACTGCAATTAAAATCAGCGATTCAGAGAGGAATCTGAATCCTGTTCTGCATTGGTGTGCCAGCTGCTCAAGGCTTCTCATTTGCCTGCACGCCTTCATTTGAAATGGACTCTACTGGAGGACACTTAAAAGTGTGAGACTTGCCCTTAGTGGAGCAATGATGTGCTGGGTAGGACTGGTCCTGGTTTTGGATGCTCTGCTTCTGTCTCTCTTTGCGCCCTTCTGTTCAGCTGCCTAACCAAAGATACTCCTCAGGCCAATCTTTTGCCAACTGCACCTGATGTTCTGGACTGATCTTTCAAGGCCTGGCTCAGAAAACTTGATTGCCCCCATCTAGGAGGGCTTTCTGTTCAAGCCCTTTGCCAGCAGCCTGGCATGTGAGTGAGAGCAATTAAAACACCTCAAGTAGGCCCAGTGAACGCCAGTTCCCACAGTCACTTAAGGGGACTGGTGGTCATTGAGATTTGTTACCTAAGCCCGGAATTTAAATTCACATCTCTGTATGAATATGTGAGGAAAGCGCCTTTCAGAACCAAACATTCCCTAGAGCACGGACACCATTATATATCAGGGGTGGCTAAACTGTGACCTTCCATATATTGCTGGGCTACAGCTCTCACCACCCCTGACCATTGGCCATTGTGGCTGGGCCTCTAGCAATACCTGAAGGGTTGGCCACCCTGTTGTAGAGGATAATTGCTATGGAAAAGGGTGTGTGGGTGTGGAACATTTCTGTACAGCTAGTTCTGTGCTTTAGAGAAAGATTCGGCATGCAATTGTCCAGAGAGACATGAGAGGTACTTTTATAGGGCAACACATGTAACCTACCATGTAGGTTGCCCAGTCCACAGTGGCCTTACATTTATCAATTTCGGCTGAGCTGAGGACCAGCACATGCTGTTGTAGTCCATGAAAGCTGTATTTTCTCAGTGATCTGGGGCTCTTGTAAATAAGCTCTTTGCAGAAATGTCCTAAATATGGGTAAATATAAAAGATATAAATATAAAAAGAATGTCTATGTTTTCTACATCTGCCCAGAATATACATATTTTTTATGCTCAAAATAAAAGTGCCCTAAAAGGATGACATGACTCATTTTACCAGTGTCTTGCCACACTTTATATAAACTCTCATTTTCTGGTTTCATTTCCAAACATTTAATTTTGCTTTGGGTTCTTTTTCTTTTTTAGTTTTTCCATATTTAAAGAGAAACCTGATATCTGCCTGCCAAAATCCACCTCTCCATCATTAACTCCACCATCAAGTGTGAAACCACTTGCTGAATATGGCAATAAAAATATTGTAAGTGAAAGTAGATATCTGATCATCTTGCTTTCTAATTATCTGCTCATTGTATGTATGTTGACATGAATATTTTGTGTGTGTCTGCTCAAAATGTTTTTCCTAGAGTAGCAAAACATCTCAGACCACCCTGGCTTTGACCCATGTTTGTACAAAGCAATATTCCGGATCAGTTTATCATGCTTCCAACAGATCAATGATTGTTGCTTGGAATCACTTGTTTGCTAGCACAAACACATTGTTTCTTAAACCTAATCTTACTGTATATAGTCTTAAAAACTGTGCTTGTAAATTCTTTAACCTGGCATTCTGAATAATACCCACAATAGGACAATAAAATGTAGGTGATATTCCATATGTAAATTACACTTTTGGAATGATAGGGCCACTTGCTTTGAAATCCACATTTCTTCTTGTCATTTTTGCATTACAGTTTTGCTTTCAGGAAGAATATAATCTCCCACAAAAACCGAAACCTGTACAGTTGACTACAACCTCAGGTTCTTGCCAAGTTACTGGAAAGGAGGACTTTCTTATAAGTAAGAATAAAATGACAGAAGAGGCTGGCCGCAGGTAATGAAAATGATTTGTGAAAGTACTGCCCAAGCTTGGTCTGCAGTCTGCATAATTGTATCTAGATAGATATTTCAGAAAGGTCATAAGATTGCAAGTAACTTTCTTGAGCATTCTATGCAAATAATTATATTCTAACGCAACAGTTTGGTTTAATAGCACTATATATTGTGCTGCAGATAAAATAATCTGATCTTACAAGGTTTGGTATAGTAAACTGAAATGTTTATTGGATGCTTTCTTTTTCCTAGGCAACAGCTTTCTGATGATGACGAAATTAAGCTTTACTTTGGGATATTTGATGGCATTTTCTAACACCAGTAAACAAACGTACATTGCTGGTGATGAAGCATAAGCACTCATTTTGAGGATGAGATCTTCAAATACCCAGTCTGGATTTTTTACTTTTGATGTATAGCAGTTCATTAATAGTCAGTTTTGCTACATACAGTAATGACCAGAATACTATACGGTTTGCTTGCAGTATTTAATGTACAATGCATCTTTAATAGTTATTTAAATAACTTTGTTTACATGAGGTTTCTGTTCATAATATTGTAGAAGATAAAGCCCTTTGCAAGCCTTTTATTAAAGGGGATTGTTTTTGAGCCAAGCTATTTGTTTTGTTTCAAATTATACCCAGTCTTATTCTTGGAAATAAGATTATCCGTGTAATATGCATTTCCTAGGTAAATACATTTGTGAACAATGCCTATGTTATCCCTGGAAAAATATCTTCTTGGTAGGATTTTTTTTTATTGGGCACTTATTCACATTAAACTGATTTTATAATGACTATACATTATGTGAAACAATGAGTTTTTTAAATAAAATGGAATAAAGTTAGTTTGCAACCTCTGTTTTCTTTTAAGTACTATAATCAGAATCTGTCTGTTCAGTGGATAGAAGGCATTTCAGTTCACAGAAAAAGTCTTCTAAGAGCAAAGGGGATCTTTCAGTGAGCAAAGCTCTCCTTCTGCGTGTGGAACAGAGCCTTTGGATTCAACCAAATGTGTTTGCCTTCCGAGAGCTTTGCAGAAATTGGGTCCAGGTTTCCAAAAGAAATTTCACCATGTAGAACTGGGTTCAGTAAACTGAAATAGCTAAATATAGAATCATAGGATTGTTGAGTTGGAAGAGATCCTGATGCTCATTTAGTCCAACCCCCTGCAATGCAGGAATATCAACTCAAGCATCCATGGCTGATAGCCATCCAACATCTGCTTTAAAACCTCCAATGAATGAGACCCTACCACCTTTCAAGGCAGTCCATTATCAAACAGCTCTTACCGTCAGAAAGTTCATCCTGATGTTGAGTCAGAATCCCCTTTCTTGTAACTTCAGCCCATTGGTTTGGGTCCTACCCTTTGGAGCAGGAGAAAACAAATTTAGATGTAGACAGATCTTATGGGTGCACCTGGAGGTTTTTTCTGCTTCTCCTGGTAGCATTTTCATGCATTCCCAAAATTGAGGGCTGCCTTGAGCAGCACTATGTGACAGCAAAAAGTTGGTATTGAGGGGCGAATCTCCATATTCTACAAGAGTTTGAATTGGTTTCTTTTTATTATTATTTCTGATAATATCTTGGAGTGGGGAAAAGTTATTATTCGAGTTACTTTCTCTTTCCGCTTAAATTAAATCTTGCCCAAGGAGAGGATTAGTAGTTATTAATGTTTTTATTTCACTCTTAAAAGTGATTAATTTCCAAAAGATAAATTCAAAGTTTCTTCTTATAACATTCTCTCCTTGTCTAATATTCCCTTCATTTTTCATATGCCTCTCATCAATAATCTGTCCTGCTTACTTTGGGGAATAGCTTCAGTTCTTTTTACAATATATTTCCACTGTTCTTTTGATTTTAAGAGACTTTAATTTCCATTTTTAGCGACAGACTAAGGGCACAATCCACCAGGAAGTTTATGCTCCCAGCTGGGGTCTGAATAAAAAAAATTTCTGGTGAATTGTGTCCAAAGATGCCCAACACTTCAAAGAATCATTTTGAATTATTTTTGCCTTGCTCATAAACTGCTCACAGTAAATCAGCATCATATACCGTACTTATTTATTGTTGATATTTTCACACTTTCAGAAGATGAGTTTCATCAGGCAGAAGTTCTTTTAGTAGCACAGAATCTCTAGGGCACCCCCCCCCCCCACACACAGTAAAAAGATAGGTTTTTCCCTCCATTAGCGTACCTGATTTGTCATTTTTGTTTTGCATAATTTATTCATGGCAGTTTTATGTTTCTTTTAAAGTCTAATTTCCCTTTCATAAAATTGGTTTGAAAATTTTAATAGAAGCAAAAATATTCTGAAGTCTTTTTTCAAAGGAAGTTTTTATATTTACATCCACTGTTTTTTTCCCCAATTGCTTGCCTTTCTGGTTTTGAAGTAATTGTGATACCTGATCAAGATCAAAGGTGATAAAATACCCCATTAGCATGGCTCCCTCAAAGTATTTAGTTTATACTGACATGTAGTGCATTCCACAGAAACTGCTCCCATAAAATACCCTTTGAAATTCATAAGGCCATTTCTGCACACTCAGTTTCCACAAGTCTGGCACCGAAGACAACACTGCGGAAGAGATGTTCTTTTTCAATAAAAGCCATGTGGCACAGGTAGTCCACCTCCTGGGACCAGGCAGACACTAAGACTACTGTTGGTTTGTGTGTGCATGCCCTAATGCAGAATACATATATTCGTTCACACTGTAATGCATGCCATGGCTGCAAATACTTGCTCTCTCATTGTGACCATGTGGGGAGCTGATGTGTGCAGACAATCTTCTGTTGTACTGGCACAAGGAATGCATCTTTTTCTGTTCCAGTGGCCTGTTCTGTTATTCTCCAGCCAAGTATATTAGGCTAAAGAGTGTATAAAAATATGCTTCTGAAAGTAATATTCCAAATTGCCTTATATTGTAATGGCCCGAATATAAGCCACACCCAAATATAAATTTTGTTGTTGTTCAGTCGTTCAGTCGTGTCCGACTCTTCGTGACCCCATGGACCAGAGCACGCCAGGCACGCCTATCCTTCACTGCCTCTCGCAGTTTGGCCAAACTCATGTTAGTAGCTTCGAGAACACTGTCCAACCATCTCATCCTCTGTCGTCCCCTTCTCCTTGTGCCCTCCATCTTTCCCAACATCAGGGTCTTTTCCAGGGAGTCTTCTCTTCTCATGAGGTGGCCAAAGTACTGGAGCCTCAACTTCAGGATCTGTCCTTCTAGTGAGCACTCAGGGCTGATTTCTTTGAGAATGGATAGGTTTGATCTTCTTGCAGTCCATGGGACTCTCAAGAGTCTCCTCCAGCACCATAATTCAAAAGCATCAATTCTTCGGCGATCAGCCTTCTTGATGGTCCAGCTCTCACTTCCGTACATTACTACTGGGAAAACCATAGCTTTAACTATACGGACCTTTGTTGGCAAGGTGATGTCTTTGCTTTTTTAAGATGCTGTCTAGGTTTGTCATTGCTTTTCTCCCAAGAAGCAGGCGTCTTCTAATTTCGTGACTGCTGTCACCATCTGCAGTGATCATGGAGCCCAAGAAAGTGAAATCTCTCACTGCCTCCATTTCCAAATATAAATATAACCCTTTAAAATTGGGGGGGGGGGGTAACCCAAATATAAGCCGCTCCCTTTCTCACTGCTCCTGGCTGCATACTTTGGGGGGGGGATACGCACTGTGTTGCTGGTGGCCTTTCCCCTTCCTTCCTTGCTTTCTCCCTTCCTAGCCTTGGAGGATAGGACGGGAGACTACAGGTGGGGTGGGCGCCACTTTGCCGCACTCCTGGTGCTGTTTGCCCTGCATTCCTGGCTGCATACTGTAAGGTCGCAAATATAAGCCACACTTTAACTTTGGGGGGGGGGGAGTGAGGCTTATATTCAGGCCAATACGGTATCAAGGAAAAAAGTACTTTGCAATAAAGTGCATTTTACACAAAATTGTGTACAAGAATATGATCTGTTAGGAGAGATTCGCATGAAAATTCTGATGTATTTTCATGAGGATTTTTTAAAAAAAACAACTGATAGGGATATTTAGAGAACCAAACTTAAGATGGGGAAAATGAGAAGCTGAAATTGAAGACTCGCCTATCTTTATATCCATGTATACGAAGTTGCATGAGCTCCCTGGACTTTATAGGAAGTGCTATCCCTGAAATACAAAAGCTGCTCAGTTGTTTCTCTCAATTAGCAGACATCTTTCTTTTTCTTGTACTCGCTATGTTACCAGCAGAACTTTTTTATGTGCCTTCATTATTCAGATAACAGTGGGCAACACCAATAACTTGCTCGCAGGTGGCTCTAGAAATTGTCATGTGTGCATATCTTAAACTTACATTGCGATCAACCTATGCAGTGCTTTTTTATGGGGGTATGCAGGGGTACATTTTGTGAATCTAAGTTTGGCCTCATTGGGGGGCTGTATTTCAATATGAGTAGGAAAATTAGAATACCCCTAAACATTTTTAAAGGAAAAAAAGCACTGAACCTATGTAAGTCATGTTAAAACCGGCATTTTAATTGTGTCCACCACATTGCAGAAAGCCAGCGTAGACTATGGCGACATCATGCCTCTCCCCAGCCAGGAGACAGACTATTGGATGTGATGTGCCACCAAAGCATGAGCCCCACAACATCTCAGCTCCAACCATCCTGACCAGAAGCAAGTATGACTGAGCTGTGAGGGTGTGTTTGGATAATGCAAGGTCTAAGGAGATAACATTCCCAGCTCATATAAAAAAAGAGTTGGGACTGGAAGGAGAGTGAAGGGAAACAAGAGGGAAATAGAGGGAGTTGTAGTCTTTTCAGGGAGGGTGTAATAGGACAAGTGGCAAGACATTCTCTCCTCATCTGTTCATCAGAGGAAGTGTAGGTGGCTTGCCTGACATACGTGGTAGGAGATCCTGTCCTGGAGGAAATGGTTGATGGCTGGTCTGACTGCATGAGGGAGATACATACAAATTAAGTAGACATCATTTAGTACTGTTTGTCAGACGTGTGGGATGTGAAACACAGAGCAGTCAAATACAACATTCCTAGAGTGGACATAAAAGGGGATGTCTGGACCAGCCAGTCGGAACTTCCTGTTTCCTCCTGGGCTGTGACAGACTTCTTCTGCATGTGACCAGAGGTGGGTTGACCTCACCTACGCAGGTAACAAAAGAGCACAGGGGAGGCAGCCATCTCTCTCTCTGACTCCATTCCTCGAAGAAGCAACATCTGCTTAGTCTGAGATTCTCTCTTGGCTTCCAGCCAAGAGAGGACAAAGGAACTATCTCCTTATGGGATAGATTCCAGGTGTATATATTTTGTAACTCAAGTCTGCCTTCTGGGATCCATTTGTGAACAGAATGTGTGTGAGTAAACTCTTTTATACAAGAATGTGTGGTGTCTAATCTTTTTAAGAGGGAATAAGGGGGAAATTATCAGGAAACTTATTTTAGAGGCTTATACAACCCTGGCAAATGTTATCCGCTGTATAAGTTTAAAAAGGGGAATGTTACTCTGCTAAATTATATAACTTGTTAACACAATTTGGGAAGGATATAATTAAACAATATATCCTCTCCTGCCTCCCTGAACATTCCCACAAGACGGACCTTCTCTGTTGCTTAGGGAACAGAGAAGCAACTGCTACCGTGTGTGTTGCAGTTGTGGAGCCAAAGAGCCTTCATGGACAGTCCTACGTAGAGCACATTGTGGCAATCAACCCTTGAGATGATAAAGGCATAAATTATGGTTTGTAAGTATTAAATCAGGCCCTCACTGGGTCTTAAAAAGATCTAGGCTGCAAATAAAACATTTCAAATGTGTTGTAAAGTGGAATGTACAGATCTGACACTAGATGGCAACAGTGAGCTATGCCAAATTCAGTGTATTTTTCAAAACTCTTTTAAAAAGCTTTTTCACGGTTTTTTTTTTAATATGTGTGTAGATTCCACCCTAATTACATTCAGCAGTTTTGCTCTAATTCAATGACACACACACAAAATACAAGGATCTGGCTCCAATGCAAATTACCACAAGTGAAGGTGCTTAAATCATTGATATCATTTACTTCTTGAATTGAAATGTAACACTATGCGAGTGTTTTGTTTAGAAAGAAAGGGAATAGGGCAACCAATTCTCAGGTGATATAGTAGAATGCTACAGTCATTATTCAGCAGAAGATTCTATATAATTTGCATTATATCTATGCTTTCTCTCATAATGGAGTAGAGAAAGCAAAATTCAATATAGCAGGAGTCATATTTACCATCTTACTGGACTGAGTCTCTGTAATAAACTGCATGCTGATACCTGCTTTTAATTTTATTTCAGCTGCCTTACATGTTTCTTTGTCCTATCAGATATATTGATTTCAAACAAGAAAGTGAGGTTGATGAGATCTGCACCTGAACATGGGATTGCGGAGGCGGGGGGATATTTATTCTGCTCTTGAAAATCAAGATCCGAAAAGGCCTGCCATAAAAAAATATGTTTGCTTTCGGTGCTTAGACATGCTTCCAGCAACACACTGGAGCATGCAATATCACACATTGGATAAGCTCATGAATGCAGTGGAACACACAATTTTAACCACACGACACAATTTTATTTTATTATTATCTTCTGTAATGGTATTTCAAAAGCTTATAATATGAAGTTCAAAGTGGTGATCAAAGGAAATTAAGGAGCAAACTTAGTATTTCCAGTTACAGGCATGTACAGTATTATTCTAAAGCAAATTTTTAAAAAGCAAAGTTTTTTAAAAAAATTTAAAAGGTTGCTGCAGGATATTACTTTGCACTTTTGCAGTTCCGCCCTGTGGATGTCTACTCAGATTTTCTTAGAATGAAAAGCTAGGAAACGCAGACCAAGTTACTCGGTCATCCTCACACCAATGCAGGCTGCTCTCTGCCTTGGGTTGATTTGTACTAGTCCAGTATGGTCTTAGGGTGGCCTGTCCCAAACTGAATCTGGTGCTGCAGGCTTTTGTCGCAATAAAAACATCATGGCCCTCGGTGTGGCAATATGTTATCCTAGCTTGCCTACAGACAGTGGTGGTTGGTTCATTAGGGTAGGTGGGGCACTGCCCCACCAAGCTCAGTCTGGCCTCAGCCACCCCACATGTACCTACCTCCAAGTCATAGCACAACGGACCTTTCCATTCTTTACTGTGGTTCAGCACATGGACTCTGCATGGTATCAGAGCCATCTGCCTGCTGTTTCAGAGTTGTCTCTGACCCTGCCGATGCCACTTTCAACTTTGCTAGTATAGCAAATGCTTAAGAAGGTATGCCTATAAAAAAACACATGCCCAAAACCGTGTGTTTTTGATTGACTTGCCTTAGATCCAGGACAAAGTGCCGCCTTTCAGAAATTTCCCTTGGACGTCAATTCCGCCTTTGAAATCCCAGTAATGTTCGGGAAAATCCAGACATATGGCAGGCCTGGACTATAAGAGAAGAAAAAGAGCACAATGGCAGTGATGGCCAGAAGACAAGAACAGGAAATTGCCAATGGAGAGATAATGGTAATTTTGTTCAACATAGGTAAAGGTAAAGGACCCCGGGACACCACGGGACAGTTAAGTCCACTCCAAGGTGACTATGGGGTTGGAGCGCTCATCTCACTTTCAGGCCAAGGGAGGTGGTGTTTGTCCACAGACAGCTTTCCAGGTCATGTAGTTAGCATGACTAAACTGCTTCTGGCACAACGGAACACGGTGATGGAAACCAGAGCACACGGAAACGCCATTTACCTTCCTGCCACAGTGGTACCTATTTATCTACTTGCACTGGTGTGCTTTCAAACTGCTAGGTTGGCAGGCGCTGGGACTGAGCAACGGGAGCTCACCCCGTTGTGGGGATTCAAACCACCGACCTTCTGATTGGCAAGACTAAGAAGCTCAGCGGTTTAGACCACAGCGCCACCCTTTTTGTTCAACGTATTAGCATTTGATGCATCTGAGAGTGTTTGAGGGGTAATGGCAAGGCAGAATGAGCGTTCCCCCACATCAAATGGGGTGCACCTTTTTGCACGGTCGCGAGTAACCCCATTGGATCACAGGTGCAGCTCCTGGTAGTTGGTCTTGGCATCGCCTTCTCCAGGTTGGGATACCTGTGGACTCCACCTACTCTAGCAGCCGCCCGCTTGGCTGCAGAAGTCGCCAGAAGGAGATATACAAGGCGCCATCCAACCATCTTAGGGACTCCACTCTGGATTTGTGTAGGATTTACTGCTTAGCCTTTTCTTCTCCCAAAAATAGGTTCTGAGTTTTCCTTCTCCCGGATGGGCTACCTTCCCAGGTTGTTGAGCCTCATCTGCCCTTATTGGAAAGCTATTATGTGGTTGAATTGGGGAATGACCGCAGAACAACTAAGAAATCAGAGTAAATCCACCACTAACGAACTATTATGGAGTTAAGAACATGTGGCAGAACACATCTGCAAGGAAACTCCCATTCTGAAGCTCTGCAACAAGCAGTAAGTACAGGAAAAACCCACTCAGGTGGCTCATGTCTTGCCCTACAAAAAGAAGTTTAAAAGCCCTGAAGGTTACCATCTAGGCGGATTGGGAGAAATCCTTTCTGTAACCCACAATAGGCCGGTTCTTCTTTGTAAAATGTGCAAAACATTACAACATTTATTCTTGTGTTTTTAGAAGTCTCGCCACTGATGATGGCAAAAGGAACGGACGGAAGTATGCTTTTGTTTGGTTAAATGAAATTGTGTTTCTCTTGTAACTGTGAAACTTTCTATTAAAAGATGCATATAAGTTTCAAAATATGAAAGAAGCTTGGAACGGCAAATAGATATGATAGATTTGCTACTCCCCCACCTGTTTAAAGGCAAAACCTATTTATGAGGCTTTATTAAGTGCAAATAATTCCCAGAGCTTCAGCAGAGAAGAAACAGCTGCAGAATGTGGACTCATTTGCATATAAATGACATGATTTCAGCTCAGAGAGGAATATTGAAAAATATACATTTCTACAGTGAAAGCCTGGAGAGTCAAACATATTAAGGTCAGATTGTGTGATTTCTCTCTCTCCTCCACCCAGCTCCTGCATGTCAGTGGTAGCGACTGATCACACTTCCAAATGTGTGTAGGTGGTGTCAATTTTACCCTCTCAAATAATATGTATTTTTAAATGTGCACTAATTAAACTACCACTTTTAAGTGTGCATGCACACACATACCCCCCCTCCAAATAATAAATTAGGTCAACCATCTAAGCCATTAAAAAAAAAATGGTAGGAACAGGCATGAAGGGTGTGCCTGACTGTGAATATTCCTTATCTCTAGTACTGAGAGGTTGTGATGTGAGAGAAACATTATGATTTAGATGAGGCAAAAAGAAAGAAAGAGAAAGAAATAAACTAGCCTCTTCAATCTCCAGAATATAACTCTCAACACTAGTATGTAAAACACAAAGGGATATTTATTTTAATGGCTCAAGAAAGGCGGTCATTATTATCTGCACAGCACTGGATTTAGGATGGCAAAGGTGCCCCCCACCAGGGGCACAAAATGAAATATAATAATAATTGTTGTTGTTGTTCAGTCGTTCAGTCGTGTCCGACTCTTCGTGACCCCATAGACCAGAGCACGCCAGGCACGCCTATCCTTCACTGCCTCTCGCAGTTTGGCCAAACTCATGTTAGTAGCTTCGAGAACACTGTCCAACCATCTCATCCTCTGTCGTCCCCTTCTCCTTGTGCCCTCCATCTTTCCCAATATCAGGGTCTTTTCCAGGGAGTCTTCCCTTCTCATGAGGTGGCCAAAGTACTGGAGCCTCAACTTCAGGATCTGTCCTTCTAGTGAGCAATCAGGGAAAATATAATAATAATATTACCTATATTTATGCAGGTACCTACTGAGAAGATCCATAAAAAAGCAACTGTACCAAAAGGAATTACTGTGAAAATCAGAAATATTTAACATGTGGGGGGCACCAAATTTTGTCTGGGAAAGGTACACAGGTAGAGGGAAGGAAGCCCGGTGTCATGAGGACCTCAGTGTCTGACTCCCCTTCTTCCGGAGACGAGGCTGGGGGTTCAGAACCAGAGAGGGAATTGCCTCCAGGGCTGACCCCAGAAGCCCCTGCACCTACTGGAAGCACTTTTGCAAGAAGTGGAGACCATGGTGGAGACCATGCTTGGAGGTGTCGTGGTGACCTCCTTGGATTCAGAGGACTCTGTCAGGTGTCTCCCCTATTCTGTTGGAGTCGACATCCGCTGGAGAACGCTGGGGCCCCCAGGAAAGGCAGAGCAAGCCACTGAGCCCCTCTTTTGGCGAGAGTTGCTGAAGCAACATCTAAGCATTGCTCCCATGCAGTCTTCAACTCTGCATGGAACTGCCATCTCTCCGCTGAGACATCAGAACATCTGTTTCCTTCTGTGCTTCTCCCACCCTTTGGGAGCTCAGTGACGGAGACAAGATCCTATGTTCCGAATCTTAGATGCTCAAAAATGGAAACAAGATGAGGTTCCAATGAAGGAAGAAGGGCTTATTAAAATGATGGTGCGTGCTAACAGCAAAGATTGGTGATCGAAATTGCGAAACATTCTTTGAGGATTGGAAAGCTTTTGTGGAATATCTAAAGAACTATTATAGCTGCATGAAAACGCGAGCGGGATTTGAAATATGAGCAACCGTGGAAAGACATTGAGGCTAATAATTTAGGATGTATATATTGAGTGTTAAAAGGTAAAATATGCAGCGTTAAAGAATAAACATAGAACATCATGGAGGAGGGGATTGGGAAGTCATTGGATAAATTAAACGTGTTGTTGAGGGTAAAGTATGCAAACTTTTGAAAACTAAATACCGGTAAACATTTTATTTTTTATTTTTTTTAAAATCCCATGTTCAATGCCTGACATCTGCTGCGAAAAGGATCAGGTAACAGGGGGTGGTGCAGATTTCTGCTTGAGATTCTGTGCAGCCACAATACCTGGATGGACAGACAAATAATCAGAGGTGATCTAAAGCAGATTCCCCTATTCCCCCCGCAGCACCATCTCTGTTCCTTTTGCAGACAATGGTGCTGTAGGAAGACTAGGTGGCAACAGAAGCAATACGTGATGGGAAAAGAGTGAGCCATGAAACCGATATCCTTCAAACTTTGCCAGCCCGAAATGATGCATTCTTGAGTCAGGAGAGTTGCCGAGAGGCTGAAGTCATATAAAAGAAAGACAAGGCTGCCTGCTCTCTCTGGGGCACAATTGTCTCCGACAACCCTGTCAAGAGAGGCTTGGACACATTCTCACTTCCTGGAACAGCTTTCCCGAAATGCCAGCATACATCGGGGAGGATGGTAATAAAATGGACATTGTGTCCTGCAAGAAGATAAAGTTGGCAGTTTAGATGGTTGAAAAACAGTTTGCGATAAGCTTGTGGTTCCATAGAAATTAATCCCAGCCCCTATATTTTATATCAGCCAATCAGAGTGTTCTTAAAGTTCAGGCAGTTAATAATATCTCACATCTTTGTAGCTTAAGGGATACAGTTTTCAAAATTATTGTAGTGGGGGAACAATAAATTCCTGCACCAGGAAGGCTGCATGCCATATAATTTATTTTAGATTTCCATCTTGGGTACATTATGACACTCCGCATGAAAGTCAAATTGTCCATGTAAAATGCTTTCCAGGTGATAAGTTTACCCCGAGGGTTCCTGTAAAATAATAGATTCAGAGTTATATCTGACTCTCACAATCTATAAAGACTAGTTATCAGCTTTTTGAAGGATCTGATAAGCAGGAGCAAAAAAAAAGAAAGAATGTAGCACTTGGAGGCTGACATTTTTCTCATTAATGGGAGTGATGTTAGAGCCACTCGTTCCTTCTGGATTCGGCTGCAAATACTCCACTGATGTACATTTTGGGATGCTGCAGCTCAGAGTGAGTCAAAGTGCATTTGTCTAACCTTGTTCAGAAAAGTACTAGGCTTCTGGCACTTGTAATATTTCTGCCTTGTACAGCTTGCCCCAGCAGCTTTTTAAAGCACAATCGCCTGCAGTATCATCACCCGTTGCTGAATTCCAAACCATCGCAATGTTAATGATTAGATTTGATCTATAGCATGTAGCATATGGACTTTATTAGAAGAGGATTATTTGCCTATTATGCTTGGAAGGGGCAAGGGAAGGCCTCTAATAGGCAACGCCACACCCTTTGTGTTCTTTTCTTAACATGCAGAGTCAAAACTAATTCTTTCTTTTTTTTTATAAGAATTTATTGGTTTTTCACATTAAACAACATATCACAATAAATCACACAAATACAACAAAAACACAACAAATACAGAAAAAACTAAAAAATAAAACATTGAAAAAGAAACAACTTATACAAACCTAAAACACGAACACCGGAACAATAAATGCTTAATGTTTAAATCTAATTTTGAATCTAAAATAGGGGACTTCCCCCATTCTCTCAACTGCGTTCAATTCTAATTTACTTTAGTAACTTCATAAGTAATTTCCCATCAAACCTCATTGTTCTTATTTCAATTTCAAACAACTAACTTACTTCATATAACTTATTGCTACATTCAATAATCTGCATATTACATCAACATTACTTCTAATACACTGTTTTAAACTAACATCTTATAACTAAAGCCATTTATTTTCAGAGTCAAAACTAATTCAACACAGTGGCGTAGCATGGTTTGCTGGTGCCTGGGGCAGGCGTGCAAGAGTGCACTAGCCGCAAGTGCATGCCCCCCCCCACTGCAGCCAAGTGGGGCTGTGCTGCGCTGCTTGTTCACTCACAAAGGGGGGAGCTTGGCTGGTCGAAACGGCCCTTGGGCGAATTCTTGCCAGCCTGTATGCCTACCTGCAAATTGCCTGTTGTGCAGGACGCAACAGCCATGCAAAGTGAGTCTGAGGCTAGGATCGAAGGGCACATGGCTTTTGTGTCCTTTTCCTGCCGCCCAGCCAGCCCTGTGCCATTTTGCGAGGCTCGGATCTGATCTGAATGATTTGCAGGGCAAATCACCCTGTCAAACTCTTACCCTGTTTGCTACTAAATGTAAGGAAGAACAAACTCTGCTATAACTTTCAGGGGTTAGAAGCTGGGTAGCCTCAAAGGTGTGGTGGAAACCCATCTCCTTCCTGCGTTAAATTCTATTGCACCGACCTCTTGGGCTATGCAGCTGGGTGTCCACTGGCCAAATGCCATGCGTTGTATCTGTGGCTTTGGGGAAGCAACATGATCTGTTTTGGAGCCACTCTGTGTCGTTCCAAAACAACTTGTTTTTCTGAATCGGGTCTGTTAAAAATAAATATGTTTTACCCGTCAGGGATTGCTCATCCCTTTAGATGTTGCTCATGAGTAACAACAAGCCTTCAGGTAAGCTAAAACTATTTATTGTCCATAATGTACTTACAGAGTCTCTGGAGCACGACTGCTCAGTTAGTTTCAGTTTCCCGGAGTGGCGGGCTTTCGCGCCCTTGCCAACAAAGCCAATGCCTCGGCACTCTAAAATGACGTCTGTGTTTCCTCCCCCCCCCCCGTCTCTTCTTCCTGTCTGAGACTGACTGCTCTTGGTCTTTGCCCTGCCATATCAGAGCCTGCCACCTCCCCCTCTTCGGGAGACGTTTCCTGATGGGGGCTTAAGCTGGGAGATGACTCTGTGGAAATTATGGGTGGCGGTTCTCTATAACCCAGTGACTCCCCTTCCCTGGAGGAATCGCTATCTTTTCTCCCAGCTCTAGCTGGCTCCTCTGTCTCTCCCTGCTCCTCCTGAGTAGTCCCTCTATCCCTGACAACCCCGTTAAACAATATACACATGGTTATAACCCTCCTGTTTCACAGATGTGGGTAACATTTGCAGGCCTTCCTTCAACTTTCAGAGTGGATTAAGCCAGACAAATTCTTGTATTCTTTTAGAGCGTGGGTTCTTGGGGTGCTTCAGCTGCTCTTTTGGGGAGGCAGGTAGGGGGGATAAGAAGAGGATTGTTACCTATTATGCGAAGGAGGGAGACCTCCAATAGGCAACGCCACACCCTTCATGTTCTTTTCTTAACATGCAGAGTCGAAACTAGTTCAACAAAGCAGCGTAGCGTGGTTTACTGGTGCCCGGGGCAGGCATGCGCAAGTGCACTCCCTCCCCCCCCCTCTGCAGCCACGAGGGGCAGTTGCTCTTGTCTGCTTGCCTTGCCTGCCTGTATGCCTACCTGCAAACGACCTGCTCAGCCTGGTAAATAAACTGATATCGTGAAAGCTCCACAAACCCCAAAGAACAGTAACTCTGTAAAGCTGGCCTGGCACTTCCCATGTCTGGGAGAAGCAGGGAGAGTAAAACCGTAAACTTCTCCTTACATCTGGCATTATTTCTCACTTATGAAAAATTGCACGCTTTTTAAAGCTTTTGATCAGCAAACACAAACAAATGCACGTTTGGGTCTAGTTATCCTGCAAGGTGCTGTGTTGCTAGCACATTCCGAACGTTTATTAGGCAAATGCAGCAAAAGGAGGGGGGCAGTCTTCTTAGGCCTCCTCTCCTCTTCCCTGCCCATTCCCTCCTCTTTTTTTCCAGCAGCATCTTTATTTTCCCCTCCTACGCCGAAAGGTTTGAAAACAGATCATCGCTGCATTCATATTCCCAGCTGCGACACAAGTGGAATGAGAGATGAATCTTTGCCAGGAAACGGCATTGGTAATATTGTTTCATGTCCTGGCTAACATCTGTAAACATCTGTGCTTGCATACAGATTTCAGCAGGAGATTTCAGAACATATTTATTTAAAAGGTCAAGGAGGAATACAAACCCCATGATGCACTGCACACTAAGTGCTTTAATATGGCTTTCATACAGGTCTCATATTGGACATTTTCCCTTTCTAATTATGCTAACAACCTCCAGCCTGAGGCACGCTGAAAAATCCTCCATCTGCTTTAGGAAAAAAACACACACGCAGAAAAGCCCCTCCCCCCTTTAAAGCAACCATTCCTTGTTTCTATTCCTAATACGAGTACTTAAAGAGGCACAGCCTGTTTTTTAAAAATGGGTTGTGTTCAGCACTCCTCACTCTCTTCTGAAAGCAGAACATAGGAAGCTTCCTTCTGGAAGATGAGACTAGCTCATCCAGTTTAGTATTTTTCACACTGACTGGCAGCAACTCTGGAGAGGATATTCCCAGCTCTACCTAGAGATGCTGGGGACTGAATATGACACTTTCTGCTTGCAAAGCAGATAAGATACTCTACCTCTCAGCTGTGGCCTGTCCCCCAGAACACTCTATATGAATTTATAGCTGTGTGGTCCAGATGGCTGCAATCCTAACCATGCTTGCGGGCGTGTAAATACCTTTGAACCCAGAGGGAGTTAAACCATACGCTCCAACATTCCTCAGATGAAAATAGGGACATTTCTCATTTCCCCCTCAACTGGTCCTTCTTGACCCCTCCCTCCATTTTTGTTCTCCGCCCTCACAGAGCATTTTCGTTAAAAATATTTTTAGTCATTTTATAAGATAAGGAACATAAATACAAAAAGACATGCAAAACACAAACAGCTCTTCTATCAACTTGACATTTTCCCTTTAACATCTTGAGGGGACTTCCTCCAACCGCCCCTTCCTGGGTTTCATTACAAATCTTCTTTTAGCAGTTTCCTCTCGCAGAGCATTTCCTATCAGAAGAAGGGCGAATGCCAGCATCACTACACCAATGGGACACGGAACACACGCCCTCCGTTGTCCTGAGAAAAACCCTTAAACCCTTGATTTTATTTAATTCTTTGGTAGATTTACAAACACACACACACACACACACACACACACACACCAATAAATAAATTTTGGGAAAGGGGCAAGGTTAGATCCGGATGCACAAAGCATTGGGTTGCCATACATTGGTACCTTGGTTCCCGAACTTCTTAGTTGTTGAACAAATCGGTTCCAGAACACTGCAATCCCGGAATTGAATGTTTCAGTTTGTGAATGTTTTTTTGGAAGCCAAATGTCCAACACAGCTTCCGCGGCTTCTGACTGAGTGCAGGAAGCTCCTGCAGCCAATCAGAAGCCGTGCCTTGGTTTTTGAAAGGTTTTGGGAGTCAAAACAGATTAAGTTTGAGAACCAAGGTACCGCTGTATTTCAAAAAGTAAACACCAGGGCTCCCCGAAAGGCATTTTTAAGGAAACCACCGGGAAAGTCGAGATGTATGGCAAGACTCCTTCTGCTTTACTCCCCCTTTCTTCTCACCCTGTCCTCTGCCTGCCCGACAGAGCCGGCACATCATGAAGGGCTGACACTCAGCGATGGCAGCCTCTTCTCCTCCTTGCCTGTTCTCCAGCAGCTGCTACAAGCTGCCCAAGGAGGGAGGCTGGCTGCGGCAGCCATGGAGAGGCAGGGAGATCCTCCATCACTATCACCACCGCCCGGCCACCGTCACTGCAGCTTCCCCATCTCTGTAGTTGGAGTTGTGGACACAACTTAATGATTTTTCTGAACTGTATACCACTTGGCTCCTTGCCTCTCCCTGGGTTGCTTGCTCCTGTGTTTTCAAAACTTTGGAATGCTGGCTCCGAAGCCTCAATTCTCACATTCCTTTTGAAAACGCTCGAGTCCCTGTGTGAGAGCCAGGTCAAAGTTTATTATCATTGCCCTTGCGCCAGGAACGTTAGCTAACTTTTTCAACAAACAAATAATTCAAATGCTAGTACATAGGAGAGCCAAGGAGAAGATATCTCTGGCATTAGGAACAGAAACTATAGTATTTCAGGGCCAAAATTATGTTCCAGGTGAAACACATCTGAAATATTGGTTGAGGGGGGGGGTAGGTATATGAAAAGGAGAATTCCTGGATGCCTGGGTCCAGGTTTGGGGCGAATACTCCTTGGTGAGAAGACCCCAGCACAGATTTAAAACCACAAAACATGCAGCAAAGTAAAGCATGGAAATAATACTGGCAGTTAGGCCTTTAAAATATGGTCTTCCAAGTTCCTTCTGAAGTTTCCCTCTTACCCTAGCATAGAAAAAGACCACACATTTGGTAAGTTTAAAATGGTTTACAGTGGTGCCCCGCTAGACGAATGCCTCGCTAGACGAAGGCATTCGTCTAGTGGAAGCCCGTCTCGCAAGACGAATTTTTGAATGGGCTTGCCTTGCAAGACGAATTTTTTTTTCGTCTAGCGAAAACCACGGTTTGCATTGCCGCTTCGCTAGATGAAAAACCCGCTAGCCGAAAATACTCGCAGAACAAATTATTTTCATCTAGCGGGGCACCACTGTACTTACAAACTCTTCAAACATCAGGTTCACGTTCAGAAAGTTGCACAGGCGGTAAAACTTGGCTTAGTTGCAAAGCGGTGAAAGTTCTCAAATTATTGCTATAGGAACTCAAGAGTGGCCTGTGAGAGCTATGTGGTTGAGCTGGACAAGCTCAGCCTCTTCACATGATGAGCTTCTCAGGTAGACTGGGAGGGGAACAATAGGCTTGAGAGCCAGTGTGGTGTAGTGGTTAAGAGTGGTAGTCTTGTAATCTGGTGAACCGGGTTCACTTCCCCGCTCCTCCACATGTGGCTGCTGGGTGACCTTGGGCTAGTCACACTTCTTTGAAGTCTCTCAGCCCCACTCACCCCACAGAGTGTTTGTTGTGGGGGAGGAAGGGAAAGGAGAATGTCTGCAAGAAGATAGATTTGCAGTCGTAGATTACAACAAGTCACACTGTTTGTTGGATGAGCACTGACTTGTAACTTTTCCTATGAATAAAAGCAAACAGTGGTCACACATAGGCTAGTGTTGTCAGCTTTGCAGGCTCATATCAACAATTTGTTTGTAATGTTTTTGGTTTTGGCTGTTGAGTGGATAGTTTAGAAATCTTCTGACAGGTACCCTCTGAGCCTGGTGCTTCCCAGGTCTGGTACCATAAGCAGGCACTGGGTAACCTGCCTCTCAGTCTGGTCTTGGGTTTGGAGCTGAAACTGGCACCTGTGAGAACCTGGTCCTTCTCTTTTGGTTCCTGCCCAGTCTAGGATGGATTTGTCTGCTTTAATTGTGTGTCTCAATATCTGAGCTAGGCCCACATGTCTGAAATAATGTTCCAAATGGCCCAAAATGAATCCTCAGAAATATCTAAGGAGCCTGCGGACATAATCTTTTGGACTCTTGCAAGTAATGGCCGTAAATAAAAGCATTACCTTCTATTTCTTAATCAGCTCTTATTTCCTCAAATAATCCAGTGCTTAATTTTGTACTAAACCATTGTCGAAAGCCATGTTTAAATTCAAAATTTATAAGAATGCAGATTCTCTTCTCTCTCTATTTTTTTAATTAAATCCCCCATTGACTTTTAAGGTTCCTATTGTTGTTTTCATCTCAATAGGAATTTTTAAAAGCTCCTTAACAAGATCTCAAAGGGGTGATAAATCTAAGCAATTGTCCTTATTAGTAGTAGATTATCCACTTGGGTCTTTAACAGCCATAGAAATATTTAAAACCATTGGGATTAAAGTAAAAAGACTGCCCCCCTCCATCCGCCTCAAATACTAAACAACTTGTGAATCGGTCGCCCACGTTCCCAAATTAAATTAAATGGTATTTTGTTGATTCTACACATTTTTCAGCAATTAGGTGTTTGCTGATAAATCTTAAGGGTTTGGCTCTTCAGGCAATTGCCTTTATCAAGGGAAATAAAATGCAGGATTTCCCTGGATTCTTTTGTTAACGACTTTAACAAGACTTGCTTCTCATCGCTTTCTCCTATGCAATACATCGTGAGAAAAGTCATCACTGTGGGGGAAAGTTCCTATAGGTTCTGAATACTTACTCTCTTTTTAAAATGAAAGCTGGGACTTTGGGTATTATGTTTCATTGGGGTGTCCCTCCCCCCAATGGATACCCATGAGTGCAATATATACAGACATGCTTATGCAGTGCTTTTTTCCTTTAAAAATGTTTAGGGGGGCCCTACTAAACATCTTCCAAGACAATAATGGCCACTTATACCACAAAGAACTCATAACCCACCTACTCTCAGCAACCAGAAACATCATAACCAGAGACTGGAGAGACCTGTCAGGAGTAAGCATGGACCAATGGTACCAAATAGTATGGGAAACAGCCTTACTAGAAAAAAATTAACCAATAAGCTGAAACTGACACGGAGACAAATAGAAGAAGACGCCTTCATCCCTGTATGGCTCCCCTTTATCACACACACAGCCCAACAAGACAATCACAAAAATCTACCAACAGCATACAAATCAATATGGCTAACCTGATCCAAAACACCCACCCACCCCCACCCCACCCACACATGAAAACAAAGACCACCACAGCCAATCACAAATGAACAACCACACCATGGCCAACCCCAACCTCTCTCACCACCAAAGGAATACAAGCGAACAAAAGAGAACCTGCACAAGCAACACTGACATCAAACCTTACATATATTAAGCAAAATAGAAACTTCGTCACCCAACCCCAACCCCACCCATCTTCCCCACCCCTGTCCACCTCTTTCCCCCTCTTCTTCCCAGCGTCTCAACAAATGAAACTTGATTTGTAAAAATGACACATGGGAAAAATACGAGAGAGACATTGCACATACTTTTGCAAACCAAGAAATCTTTAATAAAAATACTTCAAGTAAAATGTTTAGGGGTACTCTCATTAAACGCTCACGTCCGTCTGAGGCTCAGGAAACATCGTGACAGGAAATGAGGCCACCATTGGGGGTAGCAATGGAACTGACGATACACTGTGCTAGAGAAGAAACTATTTTTTAAAAAATAGTTTCTTCTCCCGTTAGATTCACAAAATGTTTAGGGGTGTGCATACCCCTGCGTCCCCCCAGGGAAAAAAATCATTGTGCATGTTTGGATTATGTATTACCCTTCCCAAAATTCAAGTACAGGCTGTTTCCACAGGGATATTTTCATATCTTTCTCTTTCTTTTCCCAAGCAAAACATTGCTTCCCAACCTCCTCCAGTACAGCTGTATTGGGGGCAAAGTTTGCATCCCAGTATACACAGAGGTGGTTAGCTTGGGAAAGCAACGAGAATACTAAATGATTACTAATAACACTTAATCAAATGCCAGTAAGCCTTTTCTATATTAATGCTCTCCTTCTGAGGATAGATTGAGTCACATTTTATTAAAGAATGGAGAAAGTAACTCAGGAGTAACTCTTTAATCTTCAGCTGGAAAATGCAATTTTGAAAACCATTATCTTAGGAATGCAGTAATCAAACCAAGTAATCACAGATGTTAAGCCTACTTTGAATATTATTTAAAATACTTCCTGGATGAAAACAAAAATTGACAGGGCCATGTCAGCATCTGCTGGGCTGCTGCTTTGTTTAAGCAGTTGCACATATTAACAAGAAAGGTTTATTCAAATGTGTTTTTGTGCCGGTGTGATTCTTCCTGAAAGTATCAAAGACTCTAAAGTCATTATGTGATTCATAAATATTTTCATTTTCCATTTGTTCCTACACAGGCTGTTAGGATTACACCACAATTATTATTATTCTTTTGTTTTAATAAGCACGTTCTTCTAAGAAGAACAAAATCATTTTCACCAGCTGTATCCTGGGGCTCAGATGATGCAAAGGGAAAGAACTGAAGGGGAATCTGGCCCATATCTCTTCTAAGAAGAGTTTGGATTTGATATCCCGCTTTATCACTACCTGAAGGAGTCTCAAAGCGGCTAACATTCTCCTTTCCCTTCCTCCCCCGCAACAAACACTCTGTGAGGTGAGTGGGGCTGAGAGACTTCAAAGAAGTGTGACTAGCCCAAGGTCACCCAGCAGCTGCATGTGGAGAAGCGGGGAAGCGAACCCGGTTCACCAGATTACGAGACCACTGCTATTAACCACACCACCACACTGGCACTCTAACATTATGCTATCATCTAATTTTCACCCTACATTAGGGCTGCCATACACCTGGATTCCCCTGGACATTACTGGGATTTGAAAGGTGGAATTGACACCTGGAGGGAATTCCTGAAAGGTGGCACTTTTGTCCTGTCGTTTTTGTAAAAAATAAAATAAAATAAAGCTCAACCATTTTGGGGGTTTCCTTAAGAATTTTTTTAAAAACAACTGGTTTCCAGACAGAAAAGTTATTAAACTTTTTAAAGTTTTGCCCACAAAGCTGTTAAGGAACTGCTTTTATGGAAAATGGCACTGCCAACATGGGCTTCCATACCTCCAGAATTTCCCAGACATTTGTTTTATCCATTTCCACTCAACCATTGCTACATTGCTACTGTATCCTTTCTTTTAGCAAGATCACCAGGTGACAGCAAAAAAAAATAAAAAATAAAAAATAAAAAATTTAGCAAGGGCAATGAGAATAATATCTAATATTTGATTATTGATGTAAAGCTCCAGAATGTATTTTGTCTTGTTAAGTTTTTACCTCTAGCTTCAATACATTATTTTATTTTATTTTATTGCTATGGCTAGTGGCTGATTAAAATAAAGTTTCTTCTGACTCTTGTAGGCTTCACAGCTGAGGTTTTGATCCCAGGTCTCTACACTGGCCAGCAATGGCTCCCCAGGGTTTTTCACACGGGTGCATTCCCAGCCGATCACTTTGTGCTGTGGACATCCCTAAGCTTGGCAGCTATGTGCTTTCTACATTGGGACGGTCTCCCTTTAGAAATGTTGCTGAATAAGGAATAATCTGATCTGTGAGAGGACAGGAGAGGTGATCACGAAGAGAGATGGCTTGGCAAAGCTGCAGACCGGACAGCAGGCGCCTCAAAGTTCTGGACAAACATCCAGGGGCACAATAGGCCCAGGGTCAAGGTGGGTGGGTTGCCAAGGAAACCATGACCCACCCTCCTTTGTGACATCTCTTGTTGGTGGCCTATAAAACAACCACCACAGGTGTCCCTTGTGAGTTAGGAAGCAGGAGACAGGGAAGTGTGAAGTATTAGTCATGAGAGGAGAAGCGGGCTCTGTTTTGGTTCGTTTTTGTTTTCTGACTTTGCGTCTTCTTATTTTGATTTTGTTACTTTAATATATTGATTTTTTATTATAATATTTTATTCTCTTTTTTAAGTGTCTTTCTACATATTTTGTATATAGAGAAACAATCAGGGTTATGCATAAGGTTAGGTGGCCATTTTAGGTGGCTAGTTTAGATAGGTGGGGATCTTCATGAAAGAAATGTCCAGCTTGTGTAAACTGTAAGTAGGATTTTTCTGCTTCTCTTTATTTCCTGGGGTGAGGGACTGGGGTCTCCTGCGTGGTCAAGGCCTTGGCACCCCTTGGCTTCCGGTTCTGGCCTGCCTTAATGGAAGCAGCTCCCACGACAGCTGGAGATCTTTGGTGAAGGAAAAACAAGGTTGATTGAGGGTAACTATCCATGCAACTTTTCCATGGGGACAGGGGGAATGGGCTTCACTCACCGTTCATCTCGGTACCTGGCTCTCACTCCGGCATGGATTGCAAGAGGCAGGGAGATGCTGAATGCAAAAGCACTTCACCTTCCGAAAACCCTCTGTGATGGGCACGATGGCACTTTTTCTTCTCACGCTGTTGGATCTGCTCTCACTTAGATAAATTGCCCCCACTTCACTGTACAACCCTTTACCCAAAGGTTTCTTTTCCTTTTCTCTTTAAAATTCTAACCCAGATTATCCTGCAGGGGACCTTTGCGAGGAGATATTTAGTAAGTTGGAGACTCGGACAGGTTTTCTTTAAATAAACAATAAAGATTTACTTAAGGCAAGATAGTATATCACACAAATGGATTAAACTTAGGTGACTTCAGGAATACAGTGCGATTTCACTTTAATTTGTCCTCAGTTGTTTTTGCGGTATAGGTTTGGTTCCTTCACATGGTGATGCTTTCTTTCGGTTATCCACCCCCTTTAACAATCCTGCTCCTGAGGTACTTTAAGTAATAGACCAAAGGGCTCTCCACACCCCTCCCTTCACTGGGTTTGGGAGTTTCTTCTTTTCCTTAGAAGAATCTCTCCCCTCCAGACTAGATTTGAGTCCCAAGTCTGCTGTTCCTTTCCAGCTCCAACTTCTCCTGGCTCAACATCTGCCTTCCAGTAAAATTCTGGTCTATTCCTCCTACAGGACACCACACACTGTCCTTCACAATACACTCAGAGTGGAAGTTATTTTTCCAAAACCAACTCTTTATCCCATTCACTCTTAATACCTCAGCCTGTCTTCTAACCTGTCGCCCTACCTATCTCCCAACCTCAATTCCAACCCACCTTAACCAACTCTCACTCTCCAATAACCCTCCTGGAACCACAGTTAATCAGAGGCTGCCGTTCATTAACCATTTGCTGGAAGGGAAAGAAAGAAAGAAAGAAAGAAAGAGTTATGTATTGGGTTTAACACGTGTTATGATTCTAACCAATCGTAGAAGCATAGGTGGACGAAAGTTCTAATGGCAAGCACTGTCAACTGCCAACTGCCAACTGGCACTTCTTGCTGGGGCTTTCAGAGTGTGTTCTTGTTTTAATATGGGAGTGAGCTGTTGAATTAACGAAGATGCATTGGCCTTCTGATTTTTCCTGAATATTTAATAGAAAGAAAAGAGAAACACTTGTTGATCCAACCTGTCCAGCAAAACCAACTTTTTTTTTTTGTCACACCCTCCATTAAGAAGCAGAGGCACTCCTGTTAATTAGAGTTTAATTGGACTAAAGTACAGTCACGTTCTAGAAAAGATGAGATCACAAACTGCGGAACATAACTGCAAGGATTTTAAGGTTTGAATTTGAGATAAAACTTCATTTGGTGCAAAAGACGGTGTGGGGGAGGAGAGCCTATGGTTTATTCAAAGTTTTCTTCTCTACATTTATGATTTGGCAACCCTCCTCTGAATGTTTAGTTCAAATTATATTTGTACAAGCAAGGAGTGAAGAAATTGGATTATAGATATGGAATATAACATTAGACATAACTGTGTGTAAAAAAAAGGAAAAAAGGGAGAGAAGCTCTATTTTGCAAAAGGTTTTCAATGGAAACATAGAGCTGACTCTTCCCTTGTTGTTGTTCAGTCATTCAGTCGTGTCTGACTCTTCGTGACCCCATGGACCAGAGCATGCCAGGCACCCCTATCCTCCACTGCCTCCCGCAGTTTGGCCAAACTCCTGCCAGTCGCTTCGAGAACACTGTCCAACCATCTCATCCTCTGTCGTCCCCTTCTCCTTGTGACCTCCATCTTTCCCAATATCAGGGTCTTTTCCAGGGAGTCTTCTCTTCTCATGAGGTGGCCAAAGTACTGGAGCCTCAACTTCAGGATCTGCCTGCAGGAGCTGGGACTGAGCAACGGGAGCTCACCCCGTTGTGGGGATTAAAACCACCAACCTTCTAATCGGCAAGCCTAAGAGGCTCAGTGGTTTAGACCACAGCGCCACCTGCCTCCCATGCAATTGCTGTCAATCTTATTCTTCTCTTCCAAGAATTGTTGTCATCCTCTTCCAACCCTGTTGCAGCTAGTAGTCTTTGCCACATAAACCAATTAAGACTTATGTGAAGGAGCCCCTGCCCATGTTTTAGGTGACCTGAAGAATCTCCTCGTCTATCTGCTTTCTCTCCAAGCCCTTGATCCTCATGGCTGTCTCTTTCCTAGCTGTTACGATATCCTGCAGTTCAGTTAACTGCACAGGGAATGCATGAAAACTATTAGGCTACCGATATTTCTGTTCCAGCTATTCTGCAATGATTCTTTTCCATAACCCCCTGCCCCTGGTACACAAAATAATGCTAAGGCAGGCTTTCTCAAACTTGGGTATCCATCTGTTTTTGGACTACAGTTCCCATCATCCATGACCGCTGGTCCTGCTAGCTAGGGGAAATGGGAGTTGTAGTCCAACAACAGCTGGAGACCCAAGTTTGAGAAACCCTGATCTAAGCGGAACCCAGCTCTCCATAAGCCCCATTGGAGCAATACACGCTGCAAACTTAAAGTGGGGAGGAGCATTAGAACATTAAGTCTAGAGGTGCTCCTGCCATAAGAACAGTGAGTTCAGAGTCCAAAATTACCAAATCCCACCATAATCCGGGGGGGGGGGGGGTGATGGAAGACCCAGTGGTGTTGCAGGTCAGAGTAGGTAATGCTCTCAATAGTCTCATCTGGTTTAAGGGAGGTATGCATGGCGAGATCCAGGATTTTTCTCCTCGTGTGTGAAGCAAGCATGTTGTTGTTTTTAAATTAATTGCTGTGGATTTGGTCTTTCAGCAATGTAACAAAGAACCTGGCTTAAAATAATAGTGAGCTGCCATCTGCTGGTATGAAAGTGTTATGTGGGAGATAAAACTGGATTTTGTTTATTATCCTGGATGTTTATTTGAGAGGCGTATTACAGTAGTACCTCGGAGATTGAACAGAATCCATTCCGGAAGTCTGTTCGACTTCCAAAACCAAGGCGCGGCTTCTGATTGGCAGCTGGAAGCTCCTGCAGCCAATTGGAAGCCGTGTAGGATGTTTGGGTTGCAAAGAAGGTTTGCAAACCAGAACAATAACTTCCGGGTTTGCGGCATTCGGGAGCCACAACATTCGACTCTCAAGGCGTATGGGATCCAAAGTACGACTGTATTATGCTTTTGTAACTGGCTGGTTACACAGTGAATTAAAGTCAGCTTGCCAATGCAGTTCATAGAATGAGGCATCCCCGTTGGACCTGCAGTTTCCGTATCATGAGGAACAGTATGTATCATGTGAGGAAATAATGAGAAATCTAGCGAAAATAAAAGCATTATTTTGACTTCATTCTTGTCCAGTTTGGCTGTAGTTAGTGCTCATGCAAAATCTTACTAAGGGTTGTAGTAGTGGCCAAATACTCATAGTGGCATTGTCTGTCCTCAGAGTTTCAGAAGTGTCATTTTTATATACAGTGGTACCTCAGGTTACAGACTCCGCTAACCCAGAAATAAAGCTTCAGGTTAAGAACTTTGCTTCAGGATTAGAACAGAAATCGTGCTCTGGCAGCGCAGTGGCAGCGGGAGGTCCCATTAGCTAAAGTGGTGCTTCAGGTTAAGAACAGTTTCAGGTTAAGAACGGACCTCCGGAACAAATTAAGTAAGTAACCAGAGGTACCACTGTACACATAAAAATGCTGTCCACTCTGAAGTTCCTTTACTGTTCATACCGTGAAGGGCCGTAGCTCAGTGTAGAGTATCTGATTTGCATGCAGGAGGTCCCAGGTCCAATCAGAAAATCCTAAACAGCTGCTGCCAGTTAGTGTGGACAATACTATCTGAGATGAGCCAATGGTCTGACTCAATATAAGGCCACTATCCCATGTCTCTGTTTTCCCCATCTTCTCCCTTCTCGGTCGCCCTTTGCTGGAAAGCCCTAGCCCAGAGCTTTCCAAACTGTGTGTTGCACACAGTGCGTCGGTTTGGACTGTGATATGTATGGATATTCCCAGACGTTACCAGGATTTCAAAGGCATAATTGATATCCGGTGTTATTTTCTGAAATGTGACGCTTTGCCCTGGATCTTAGGTGAATCAATTGAAAAAATTGCACTTTTGGAGCGTGTCCTGGTTCTTACTTTTTGAAATATGACAACCCTAGTGTAGGTGTGTTGCATGAATGCTCCCCGCACTCCTCCTGGGGTTGGGAAGGGGTTGGTTCAACCTCTTGTTTGCTAGTAAAACTGAATTACTGTGTTATGAAATGACGCTATAAAAAGTTTGTCACCAACATGAAAAGTTTGGAAAGGCCTGCCCACATTTCTTTGCCTTTTGATGCTTAATATTTCTTCCCAGCAAGTGGTATTCAGAGGCATACTGCCTCCGATAGTGGAAGCAGAACATAGTCACCATGGTTAGTAGCCACTGGTAGCCTTATCCTCCGTGAATTTGTCTAAATTCCTTTTACAGCCATAAGAGTTTACATTTGATGTTTTAAATGCGTTACAGCACTGTGACACCAGATGGCGCTGTGGAGTCCTGTCATTCGCCAGCATGATTTCCCATTACAGTGGTACCTCGGGTTACACACGCTTCAGGTTACAGACTCCGCTAACCCAGAAATAACGCTTCAGGTTAAGAACTTTGCTCTGGCGGTGAGGGGCAGAGTTTCAGAAGTGTCATTTTTATATACAGTGGTACCTCGGGTTTTGGAGGTACTACTGTAATACGCCTCTCAAATAAACTTTGCTTCAGGATACGAACAGAAATCGTGCTCTGGCGGCGCAGCGGCAGCGGGAGGCCCCATTAGCTAAAGTGGTACCTCAGGTTAAGAACAGTTTCAGGTTAAGAATAGACCTCTGGAACAAATTAAGTACGTAACCAGAGGTACCACTGTACAGTGGTACCTTGGTTTTCGAACAGCTTAGTTCTCGAACAACTTGGAACCTGAACGCTACAAGCCTGGAAGTAAGTGTTCCAGTTTGCGAACTTTTTTTGGAAGCCGAACGTGCCGCGCTTCCAATTTGAGTGTTATGCTTCCCTTTTGAGTGCTATGCTGAGGTCTTTCGGCTGGCGAGTCCTGAGCACCCATGCAACACAGAGGTGATATTTGGAGCTTGTATCTGACGCTTTTGTTTTTGCTATTTTGGGGGGGGGGGAGATTTTTTGGTTAATTTGTTTTTGTGGCTGTGTGGAGCCCAGTTCAGTACATTGTTCAGTACGTATGTGGTGTGTGAAGCATCTGCTGTTTTGTCTGTCATGCATCTTCCAACCTTGGGTTTCATTGAATGTCCACAAGTTCTAGTATTTATGAGAGATGGCATTATGACAGGTCTTACTATTGAGCATCACCCAAAACACCCCAACTGCTGAACAAAACTAATGGCTTTTCTTTTTAAATGCCTTATTTAAAATGGCACAGCTACCCTCTCTTATTTGTAGCTTATTATTATTATTATTTGTTTCTATTTTAGCAACATCAAAGCCGTTTCAAAGGAAAGGGGCAAGGGGGAAAAAAATAGGTCAGCCCTTCATCTGAAATTGGAGATGAGCAGGTATTTGTAATCTTTCTCAGGTTTGTTTCCTCAGAGCGAGGTTGGCAGGTATGAGAGGAAGTTAAAGATTTATTTTTGGTACTACTTACCAGATGTCACACTTGCTCTTCGGAGACAGTTGCTTTCATCTTTCGCAGTACCTGTTCTGGGAGCGACGAAAATGTGATTTCCATCCCATTTTAAGCAGTGTAGCACATACTCTTTGCATGCCATTGAAGGCAGTGGTGGTGGGGGCCTGGATTGCTTGAGAAGGCTTCAGGCAGAGACTTTAGGTGTCATTTAAAAACTAAACACATCTATACCAGCTTTGTTGGTTCTGGAAGAATCAAAGGAATCCTATATAGCAGGGGCTCCCAAACGATCCCTCTGATGGACCACTTGAAACTATCCGAGGGTTTTGGCAGACTGCTTAATCCCCCCCCTTTTCCCTTTTTTTGCCTGTTATAGTAGTAATAATAACAACAATAACATTTTTTTTATTAATACCCACCCATCTGGCTGGGTTTCCCCAGCCACTCTGGACAGCTTCCAACAGAATATTAAAAACATGATAAGAAATCAAACATTAAAAACTTCCCTAAACAGGGCTGCCTTCAGGTGTCTTCTAAAAGTCAGATAGTTGTTTATTTCATCAATATCTGAAGGGAGTGTGCCACTACTGAGAAGGCCCTCTGCCAGGTTCCCTGTAACCTCAGTTCTCTCAGTGAGGGAATCACCAGAAGGCCCTCGGAGCTGGACCTCAGTGTCCGGGCTGAACGATGGGGGTGGAGACGCTCCTTCAGGTATACTGGGCTGAGGCCACTTAGCAGTTGTAGTATAACCTTGTCTTTGCCTCCCTGGAGAGAGCATTCCCCAAGCGCAGGGCCACCACTGAAAAGACCTGTTATTGTGTCATCACCCTCTGAATCTCTCCTATTGGAGCGGGAAACAGAAAGATGGACCTCAGAGGATGATTGCATATTCTGGATAGGGTCATGTGGGAAAAGGTGGTCCTTGAGCTCCGAGGGTAATAAGGTTTTATAGATCTGAGCCTGGAAACCAGTTGGTAGCCAGAAGAACTGATGTTATGTGTGCAATATAATTCTCGTGGTAAGGAGAGACAAAGGGAGCTGCTTTTGAGACTGACAGCAGTTTCGGAAACAAAGACGTTCCCTTTGATATCCATACTTTGTCAGTATTCACAACAACATTAACTTACGGAGACCTTGGGTAGCGTGGGGAACGTTTAACAGAAAAAGGCCCAAACTCCAGGCATTTGTCAAAGTGAAACTTTGTGAATGACTAATATCCTAATCCATCAGGCAGCGCATGCAAAAGAGATGCTGAGTGCCACTCTGCCTGCTGATAGGAATTTGGCCCATGAAGGTGCAAGATGATTAATCGGTGAGGGGTTCTCCTCGCCCCCTCCAAACTATTAATGTTCTGTTTGGGAGCAGCGGCCCGCAGCTCATTAAAGCGTAGAAAATTTGAATTCAAGTGTGAAGGACAGTACAAAACATATTCTCTGCGCATCCCCTGCTTGAGCCTTGGAGATTAGAAAAATGAAGTAGTGAAGGAAGCTCGTCCCGTGATAACACTGACCCAGTGTGGTTTCGTGTGGTTTTTTTTAGTGTCAGGCCTGTCAGGAGTTATTTAGATGGATATGGGCAAAAAGAGATTGAATATAAAGCTGTCAGGAACTTGTGAGGATAGGGTGAAGGTAAGCAACTGCTAATATAAAAGCGGGTGCTTTAGATTACATTCATGCTAGATGAGCATGTGCCTCTTTGAAAGGTGCAGCTAAGTGCAATTTTAAATGGGCTTAACTACAATAGCCTCTCCCAGAGGACCCCATTCTAACTAGGGTGCCAGCAATGCTGTTACGAGATCCGTGAATCCTCTAAGAAGTCTTCCAGGGGTCAGCGAACGTACCGTGCCTCGGGCCGGTGCCTCCAGCACCGATTGTGTGGCAGGCTGGAGGGCGGGGGAGCGGGCGCCCATACGCGTGTGCACACGCTATTTCCGGCGCACTTCTGGGTCAGAGCACCGGAAATAGCTTGTGCGCATGTGCACGGGCCTCCTCCGACCTGGATGTGCACCGGAAATAACGTGCATGCGGACAAGCTATTTCCAGTGCTGCTCTGACCAGGAAGTGGGCAGCCGTGCCACGCTGCGCTGGTAAGAGCGGGTGGCAGGGGTCGCTGGGGGCCAGATAAATGAGTCCCTTGGGCCGTATCCGGCCCCCAGGCTGTAGTTTGGAGACCTCTATCTTAGACTATGGTCTCCCTCACATACATACCCAGGAGTATAGAATGGAGTATATTAGGAATGCCGTCAGACTGCAGCATACCCCCCAACACTTCTCCAATGAAAATAGGGACATCCTATTCCATTACTGGGTTGCCCCAGCCTCTCTGGGCAGCTTCCAACATATATAAAAACATAACAAAACATTAAACATTAAAAAAAAACTTCCCTATACAGGATTGCCTTCAGACAACTTGTGTGTGTGTGTGGGGGGGGGGAAATAACTCCATAACTTCCCATCTAACATTCCTGCAATGAAAATAGGGACATTCTTGGATCAAATTGGAAACCAGGACAGCTTCTCTAAATCAGGGATATCCTTGGAAAATAGGGACACTTGGATGGTCTTCTGCAGCTCTCATAATCCATGACCATTGGCCATGCTGGCTGAGGCTGATGGAAGTTGAAGTCCGACAACATCTGCAGGGCAACAGGTTGCCCAAACCCTGATATATGTGAAGCCCCCTTCAATTTTCAGGCAGGGGGCCAGGTCCCCTCATTATTCTGTGGCCCGTCAGGGCTACCCTATGGCTGCGACGGGCCCCACCCAGTGTTAGAAACTGAGATATGAAAGCTAGGAGCTAAATGGCACCTTCAACTGAGGTTATGGGCACAACAACGGAACATCTAAGTCACGCTTTTTTTATAACAAGAATACAAAGCTGAAAATGAATGAACTGCAGCTAAAATATCATGTTCATTTTTCACATGGTCTAGTCCTTCCCCTGCCCACCCCCCTAATATTCTTAAGAGGGTCTGTTCTCCAGTCTTCAGAGAGTCGCCAGAAGTGAGGTCCTCCTTTCCTTCCATTCTGCAGTTTTAATCTGAAATCTTAGGCGCAGTATGGCTCGCGCTAATGAAATTCCCTGTTGCAAAATGCACCTAGAGCAACAAAAGTTTCGAACACTGGCCCCATCAGGTTTACCTGCAGCCATGATAAGCCTTGTGAGGCCTACCTGCAGCTGGCCTCTTCAGTCCTCCTCCCACTGTGTGATGTCACACGCATGCTGTCCCGTCCCCCCCAGCGTTCGCAACCCGCAGCGCCATGTCTGCGCACGCGCAGGTCGTGATTCAGTGTTTCAACGCATGCGCGAGCACCGAAATCCGGAAGTAACCCATTAAGGTATTTCCGGGTTTGGCGCGTCCGTAACCCAGAGTCGCACAACCCGTAGGGAGCGCAACCTGAGGTATGACTCTCTCTCTCTCTGTGTATAATTTATATATTTATATTCATATTTACGGTACATCCCATCTTTCTTTGACAGAAATCAGTGCAGACACTGACCATGCTCAGACCTGCT
This sequence comes from Lacerta agilis, assembly GCF_009819535.1. Taxonomy (NCBI): domain Eukaryota; kingdom Metazoa; phylum Chordata; class Lepidosauria; order Squamata; family Lacertidae; genus Lacerta; species Lacerta agilis. The sequence goes on from NC_046317.1 coordinate 23,863,403, forward strand.
TTGCTTCAGCAAGGTATCTAGGTATGCCTCAGGTGTGCCAACTCTAGGGGGGCGGAGGTGTTTGTCAGCCCCCTCTGTATTCCTTAGTAGGGGGCTCAGCCTCCCGAAATATGGAGGGGGTGGAGGAGACCAAACCTCTGAGCCAAGCGCAGCGCAGCATCAAAGGCAGGCTCCTCCTGAGTGTGAGAGGAGGAGGACGAGCAGCAACAGCCATTGAAGCTGCGTGGCACTGGCCAAGATCTCCTCCCAATGACTTGCCTCCTCTGGATGACAGACGCCTATCACATGTGTGACACCACAGGTGTACGTTGGACGCGTGTCACGCCACTGCCCCCCCCCCGCAATCTTCCGCCCAAGGCGGCCCCTCCAGTATGCCTTGTGGCCTATATGGTGTAATCTAAACCACTCAGGACTCAGCTACAATAGTCAAATGACAACGTTAGAAATGTGTTATAACACGGTGACACCAGATGGCGCTGTAGAGCTGAATTCGCAACTCAATTCTGTTTTCCACTGTGGGCTTTAAAAGGGGTTTGTTTACCCCCAGAGATTTTCCAGAGCGTTTTTTTAATAGCTGTATAGATCTAGCCCCAGACTACATATGCATTAAGTATATGCTGGGAATAAGGGGAGACACGTCCAAGTGTCTCCAGCATGCTGTGTGCATGTGTTAAAGGATGCCTGAATTTACAGAATTCAGAGCATTTGTTCACAGAGGCAAATTCTCTGTCTTAGTGCAAGGGACTCTTTTTTTAAATGTATCACATAATTAATTCTTGTTATCAATTTATTATACTAATCAATGTTATTGTTGTTACAGTGTTTGAATTAATTTCCCTGGTTCATTAAATTAACAAATTCCCACCCTACTTGCAATTCCTAATCCAGACTTTCACACTCTCTGATCTGCATTGAAAGTTAAGCTAATGCACTTGATATATTCTTATTACCGTTTGTTCAAACCACCCTTAAAAGCCACACACACACTTCCAACTTTTTATATTTGGTTTACTGTTTCAAATTCTACCATGCCAATTAAAGAGAATTTTGGTGCAATATATACTTTTCATCCATGACTAATAAAACAATAAGACAGAAGTGATTATTTTAAAATCCCTTTGTTTTTTCTTTTATATATGTTTTTATCTTTGATCAGTTGCAGATAAAATAGCTATCTAAATAATGTGGCATAGAGCCTTGTCATTTGGATTGATAAAATTATAAAGAGATTCAAATAATATATTAATTTCTTATCCTGATGCAGTCACAGGTTGCTTTGAGAAACTCAAATTGCACCTCTGAAACAGCAAATAAAGCTTCCAGTTTTGACTGTTCTGATTTGAAATTTTCCAGTCACCTAGCAAGATGAAATCCTCAAACTATTTACTTAGATGAATGGTTATATCCCTTTCTGAAATAGTGGATATGCAAGATTTAGCCATTAAAGTGTTGGGGTAAAATTAAAATCCTCTCCAGTAGTAACTAAAGACAGAGAAAATCTTTCAGGAAAATTAAACACTTCATCAAAAAGAAGGGTGGGTTATTGTTGAGATTATAAAGATTATATAGGAGGGTTTTCTCTGATGATAGCCACCAGCTATAAATAGGAGACCCTTAGTAAATCTGCTCAAGGAATCTTCTTTTTCTTACAAAGCTATGTCCTTCTTTAACACAAATATACAACTACATTTCAGTCAGTCAAATTATAACGTAGCTCTTTCTCTCCATCTATGGGAGGAAGGAATAAACCTTCTGGGAAATGTAAATTATTATATTCTAACAGGAAAGGTAGGTTTGATACAGGAGCTGAAAAACTATTAGGACATATTACCAATAACTTCATGTATGTGTGTATCTGTGTCTTCTGATTTGTATGTCCATCTATTCTGAAATCTCATTTCTATAGGTGGGCTTACATTTTTTTTTTATTACCCATTGACACCATACTTTTGTGCTTTTAACTCTGAGTGTCTTTAAAAAGAAAAACAGGAATACAAATTAAAATGTATAAACCACAGCACAGCCCCTCCAAGTGTTCCTATTTTCCAGGGACATCCCTGATTTAGAGAAGAAGCCATCCTGGTTTTTTTAATTTGATCCTGGAATTTCTCACTTTTCCTTAGGATGTCCCTATTTTCATTGGAGAAATTTTGGAGGGTATGGAGTTATCCGACCCCCGAGCCGTCTGAAGGCAACCCTGTATAGAGAAGTTTTTAAAAATAATAATAATAATAATGTTTTATTATGTTTTTATATATGTTGGAAGCTGCCCAGAGTGGGCAACCCAGTCAGATGTGTGAGGTATAAATAGTAAAATTATCATTATGGAATGGGACGCCCCTATTTTAATTGAAGAAATGTCAGAGGGTATGACATCAACCTGAGCAGGCTTGTCAATGGATTTAAAAGGGCTTGGCAAGTGAGTGGCTTAGTGGTGAAATGAATGATTTCTGATAATAGAATGCAACATTGTAAGTGACCCAAATAAGTGCTGTATTCACTCCTCCTGGTGACTTCACTAGTAATTCTTCACTAGCAATTCACTACAGTGGTACCTTGGTTCTTTAACTTAATCTGTTCCGGAATTCCGTTCCAAAACTAAAGCGTTCCCAAACCAAGGCGTGCTTTCCCATAGAAAGTAATGCAAAATGGATTAACCCGTTCCAGACGTTTAAAAACCCCTAAAACAGCAATTTAACATGAATTTTACTATCTAACGAGACCATTGCTCCATAAAATGAAAGCAATAAACCAGGGGTGGCCAACCTCCAAGAGACTGCGATCTACTCACAGAGTTAAAAACTGGCAGTGATCTGCACCCTTTTAGGGGGTTCAGGTCAAAGTTGTTGAGCTTTTTTGTTTTAGGAAGGGAAGCCCTGTTTTTTTTTGTTCATGTACAAGTTGTTGAGCTTCTTTAGGGAGGAGGAAAGCGACATTGAGCTTGTTTTAGGAAGGAAAGCCCTGTTTTTGGTGGGTCGGGTCATTTTAGGGGTGGAGGGCAAAGATGTTGAGTTTTTTTTAGGGGAGCCAAAGTTTTTTAGCTTCTTTGGGGGGAGCCACTGATCTACCAGTGATCTACCGGAGACGTCCAGTGATCTACCAGTAGATCACAATCTACCTGTTGGACATGCCTGCAATAAACAATGTACTTCGGTCACACAATCAATCAATCAGTAGCTGAACTGGGTTCCACACAGTCACAAAAACGGAAAAAAAGAGCCGCGAAAACAAAAATGCAAAATAAATAGCAAAAACAGACAGCCCTCAATGTAACACTCAAAACAGAAGCATAACACTCAAAACGGAGTACGTTCGGCTTCCGAAAAAAGTTTGCAAACCGGAACCCCCTTAACTTCCGGGTTAGCAGTGTTTGGGTTCCAAGTTGTTTGAGTACAAAGGCATTTGAGAACCAAGGTACCGCTCTAGTAACATCCATCACTAGCAATTGTGATGGACGCTTTCCACATCTTTTTCTATATGCTTTTTTAAAAAAGGTCTATTCTGGGTGCCATTTTCCAGAGCAGATAGGATGATTAATCTCTGGCTCTGTGTGGGTATTGCTATAAAACGGGGATGGGCAACCTTTGGCTCCAGAGCCACTTGTGGCCATCAGCTTAATTTAACGTTAATGACGAGAATCTGAAGGTAGAGAAGGGGAGTGGAGGAGGAAAATGAGAGGAGGGGAGAGCCAAAATGGATGGAGAAATTGAAGGAGGTGGTGGGGCCAGGGGGAGAAGGCACCTGCCTGTGATGAGTTTAGACCTCTGCAAAAAAATAAAAATAAAATCTATGTACTGGGCAGCGAGAAATGTTGGGTGGTAAGAGAGGAGGTGATAGTCTTGCTCAATCCTATGCACACTCACCTGAAAATAATCCCTAGGAGGAAATTGTTTCAAGAAAACATTTTAAAATTTGGAGTCTATATGCATCTTTGAAAAATAAGGCAGGAACTTGGTTTGGACAGTGTTAATGCTGGTTGGCTCACACAGATTTTTTTTAATAAAAAAAAATTGGTCAGCCTAGAGCAAATGTGGAAGTGGTAAAGCGGTTAAACTTTTTAAGAAATTTGATGCACAAAACTGGAGTTTGGTCTCCATTGCGGAGTGTTTAGCTGACCACTTCTGCATTCAGTGCATGCTGGGAAAAGTCACAATTGAAGAAACATTACTCCAAAAAGTTATAGGTGCGAAAGCGAGTTTATTTGAGCTGCATGTTTTGTTGGTCATCATTATATTCCAAAATTGTTGACACCTGGCTTGTGCTTAAAGGAGAGGACGGGTTGACAAAATAATAATAATTTAATAATAATTTATTATTTATACCCCACCCATCTGGCTTGGTTTCCCCAGCCACTTCTGGGCTGCCTCTAACAAAATATTAAAAATACAATGAAACATCAGACATTAAAAACTTCCCTAAACAGGGCTGTCTTCAGATGTCTTCTAAAAGTCAGGTAGCTGTTTATTTCCTTTACATTTGATAGTTCAGTTGGTCGGAGCCTGGTGCTGATAACACCAAGGTCACAGGTTTGATCCAGCTGCATATTCCTGCATTGCATGGGGGTTGGACTAGATGATCCTCAGGGTCCCTTCCAGCTCTACAATTCTAAGATCTACATATAAAGCATTTTAACATTCCTATTTACAACAAACACACGTACACTATACTGTCGGTTTCCCAAGTTTCATCTTGGAACAGGGACTATTTCTTCCCAGTAGTTTTACTACAATTGCAAAGACATAAAAAAGAATCTGCTCCTTTTGATATCTTTGTCCTTTGACAGCGAGAGTACTATCTGATAGACTGACAGTGGTACCATCGCACTGTCTGAAAGAGCTGCGGCACGTGGACATATTAAGATGCAGCAGGAGAGTTTGGAGAGAAACCCATGCTGTGTCCGGTGCATTAGAGATGAGAGTATACTCTGATTATATTATATAACCAGATCATCTTTGAAATTTAGTGAATTTCAAAGCTACTTTCAGTACTGTTTGCTAAGCTAAGCTGATTACAGATCCCTAGTGCTTACCGGTACTTGGGTTTCTGTTACTACACTCTCAAGAAGTGGAGGTTCAGAATGTAGTCTGTTGCTTTTGCTAGGGGCTTCCGTTCTTTCAAATCACAAATGTTATTGCAACCCTCAATGGCACAGATTAATGGTCAAATTAAAGTTGGCGCGAAAGCAGCATGAGACCCAGTGTGAGGCCTTTGGTTGTGATAGTTGTACCCCCATTCTGGCTTGTTTGTACACGTTGGGGGGGGGGGGCGAGTGTGTGCATCAGGTGGTGGTTAACACATCTGTGCATGAAGGAGCCATCCTTTCCCTTCTGAAAGAGGTGGCTGTATGCCCATTCCTGGAAAAGCCCGTGCTGGACTCTGCGGTATTTGACAACTACTGCCTGGTCACCAACACGCCCCAAATTATTTTATTTATTTACTTCTTAACATTTATATACTGCTTGATTGCAAAAAAAGCAAAAACAACTCAAAGCAGTTTACAAGAAAAGGAGAACAATAAAATTATTAGTAGAAACAGTTCAAAACTTCTGTTTAAAACATTCAAATAATCAGTGCTTTTTTTTGGGGGGACGCATACCCCTAAACATTTTATGAATCTAAGTTTGGCCTCATTGAGGGGCAGTATTTCAATATGAGTAGGAAAATGAGAGTACCCCTAAACATTTTTTTAAAGAAAAAAGCACTGCAAATAATAATTAAAATATGTAATAAGCTGAACAAAGATTAAAACACATGCAGGCATTCCACATATAAAGGCAGGCTTGTCGAAACAAAAAATTTTTTAGCAGGAGCAAAAAATAGTACAGTGAAGAAGTATGGGTGCTGCTCCACTGAAAGATTGATTCCTTACAAATGATGTGGTACTGGTAACAGTGCTAGGTGCGCCGAGTGGACATGCTGTATATAATAATAATGCAAATATTGATGTGTGAAAGGCTGATCATTTGCCATCTGACCTCTTTTACCATATAATTGTATGACAGAAGAGGCAATGATAATGTTCATATGTATAATAGATTCTAAGTGCATTATCTGTGATTTGCTCAGGTTAGCAGAATAACTTGAGTAATGCAAGTAGTGATTTGTAGACATCATGTAATGTATTGATGCCAGAACTATATGAGGTGTGGACAACTTTTACCATGCCCAAAGTCATTTCAGTATATGTGCCGGACTATATAGATTCACCCATATGTGTTGTACGTTGTACTGAAGTTCAAGGACATGTGGTAACATTCCCTGAGAACCCAGAATAAGAGTGTACACTATGGAGTTTTCTTTCTGGGATGGTTTGGCATTTCACTGCCAGGAAATATTTCCAGCCATACTGGAGAAAGAACATCTTCACTGATCATATGATAGCCAGTGTGGATGGTCGAAAGATTTATGTTGTTGTTGTTCAGTCGTGTCCGACTCTTCATGACCCCATGGACCAGAGCACGCCAGGCACGCCTATCCTTCACTGCCTCTCGCAGTTTGGCCAAACTCATGCTAGAAAGATTTATATGTGGGCCCAATTCAAAGCGTTGGTTAATAACTTTAAATCCCTGAATGTCTTAGGAGGAGGTTACCTAGAAGTCACTCTCCTTCCATATGAACTGTATTATGATCTGCTCTGGGGATGCCTTGCCTTGTGTCTGAACAACAGAGATTGGTTGATGGGAGAAACTCTAGAAATTATGGAATACCCTTCCTAGGAAGGCCCAGTTGGCTTCCTCCTTGATGGTTTTTACTCTCTCACAAAGCCATTTTTCTCAGCAGGTACCCAGCCTTTGGAACGGCGGGTGTTTTTGTGGTGTTCTTACATTTCCATAAGTGGTGTGGAGCTTCATCTGCTGCTAGTTTTTTTTTTTAATGTAAACTATTTTAATTATTTTATTGACTTGTTAGGTGGTGTTGCGCCGGCAACGTTTTCTGGCGATACCCCAGGTGCCTCTTGACCCCATCGCCCCTGCTGCTGGAGATGTGAGGAGAAGCACTGGCAGCACCAAGATTTTGTGAGAGCATCGCAAGCTATCACTGGAACCCAGAAGCAGCCGCTGTCCCTGCTTCTCCAGCGCCATTGGACCCCTCCTGCCCTTCCCTTGAAAGTGTTGGTGCTGACGTTTAAAGCACTAAATGGCTTTGTCCCAGTATACCTGAAGGAGCATCATCACCCCCATTGGTCCACTTCCAAAGGTGGTCTTCTGGTTTCCTCATTGAAAGAAGTGAAGTTACAGGGAACCAGGCAGAGGGCCTTCTCCATAGTGGCGCCCTCCCTTCAGATGTCAAGGAGATAAACAACTATCAGACTTTGGGAAGGCATCTGAAGGCAGCCCTGTATCGGGGATTTTTTAAATGTCTGATGTTTTATCGTGTTTTTACTATTCAGCTGGGAGGCTCCCAGAGCAGCTGGGGAAACCCAGCCAGATGGCTGGGGTATAAATAATAAAATTAGTATCATTATTCCCCCATCGCCATAGAAGATTTGAATCTGCGGCAACAGCGAGATCTGTGGAACTCCCTGCCTCTGTGTGCCTCATAGGCATGCTCACACTGCAGCCCAGAAAATTGCTTCCGGCTCCTTTTGGACCATGATATCCAGCTGAGAGCGAACGTCAGGGGAATTCGGTCCTGAGTGCCAAACGAGGCAATTGATCTTTTTTTTTTTTTTTTGTAAATCAAGAAATATTTAATAAAAACATTCAAAAATAAAAATGGGGTGTTAGTTTTGGGTGCGTCCCAGCCCCTTCTCATAAGATGTCCTGCTTCCTCCACAGGGCCACGCCTCCAGGGATGAGGCTCCATCTCTGGCTCCTGGGATAAAGAGGCAATTGATCTTTGAGAAGTTATTGCGTGGGGGAGGCTGTGGGCCTGCCTGACATCCGCTTGAACGGGATGGGTTGCCATATTTTGAAAAGTGAAAACCAGAAAGCCCCGAAAGTTGTTTTTAAGCCTTTTTTTTAAGGAAACCTCCCAAATTGTGTTTTTTTTGTGTTTTTTTTTACAAAATGACCAAATAACCCTTGATTTTTCGACTCCACTCGCCTAAGATTCAGGGCATTTCCCCCCGGATTGTCAATGCCGGCTATTCTATTCTATTCTATTCTTTGAAATGCGATGTCCGGGAACACCCGGAAGCATGGCAACCCCAATGTAGGGCGAAAACTAGATGATGGCATAGTGTTAGAAGAAAACGACGGGCCAGATTCCCCTTCAGCTCTTCCCGTTTGCATCATCTGAGACCCAGGATACAGCTGGTGAAAATAGACCTTGTCCTCTCCCCGAACGTCGATTAGGACTCCCAGAGGCGTCCGGCCAAACCCGGACGAGTGATAGCTCGAGCCAGGCCGGAACCGGGCAGCCAAAGGAAGCAAGTTCGGGAAAGGAGGGCAAAGGCGGGCTTGGGGCGGGAAGAAGAAGCCTCCGCACATGCGCATTAGGTGGGTCGGCGTGATGCCGTCACGACGCAGCACGCAAGAGCCCCCACCTCCCCCCGCTCCCTCCCTCGGCGTGACGCACGCCCTGGCGAGCCCGTGAGTTTTCCGTTATGATTATTATTCATTACGGGAGGGGTGGGAGGGAAGAGGGGGGTCTGGGAACGGGCGGGGAGGGCGCGCGCGGGAAGGAGGGAGGGGGTCGGAGCGGAGGGGGAGGGGTCTCGTCTCCCTCCTGTCGCATCAGGGAACATGGCGGCTGCCTCCGGTGCGGCAAAGGGACTGCGGCCAGGCCGGGGTGAGTGGCCGAGGGAGAGGCGGTCTCGTAGCCGCGAATATGAGCTCGTTCTTCTTCCCTCAGAGCGAAGCCTCGGGCGGTGGGGAGGGGGCGGGGTAAGCCGCCGCCCGCCTCCTCCGGCCTCCTCGTCCTCCCGCGGCTCCGACTGGGCCGGACACCGGAGAGCCGGGGCCTCGGTTGAGGAGGGTTTTCGCTCGGAGGAGGCCGCGGGCGTGGGGAGAGAAAGCCGGGGCGACTCCCAGCTGGGGAAGGCCGTGGAAATAGCGAGGTCACCCTGGCAGCGGGTGTGTGTGTGTGTGGGGGGGAAACGGCCAGGTGAAACCAGCGGATCCTCGTCCATGGGGCGCCTTGACTACTTTTGTGTGTTTCCCCCCTCCCCAGTCCCAGGCTAGGTGAAAGTACCTGGGCCTCCCGGATGCCACTTTCAAAGCCCCCTCCCCCAGCTTGGTCCCCGTTGCAAAAGGCCCACTGTGCCCTTGAGTTTCGCGATCCGACCGAGTTCCGCGGCTTGTCGCCGGTGGAAGCGGAGTGCTTTCTCTCCTGAAGCTCCCCTTTCAGCTCGCTGGGTCGGTAAGGCTCGCCTCCTCCCTCGAGCTCGGCAACTTCTATAAACGTGCCAGGGAAGTTCTGGAACTAGAACGTGCAAAAACACACAGGGACAATAGTAACTGGTGGTACTAATCGGCAGCGGACTCCCTGCACTGTCCAGTTGCCTAGGGATGGATGGTGTCCTGAAAGGTTTCCAAGCTCTTGTACGCACACTTGTTGCTCTTCTCTTGGTCTGGCGCTCACATTGCAGGGCGAGAAAATGCCTCCACCTGCAAATCTTAACCAGGCACTTGCGATGTAACTGTTAGGCTACCGGAATGTGTGAGGATGTAAATCACCTGCTTCGTGTTTTGATGGGAGAACTAATGTTCGGAATTCCTTGTCCCCAGGTTGATGAATTTCAAGATGTGAAAGAACTTGGGCGGAAGAATTTTGCTGCTGTAGTGTAGGTAAGGCTTCAGGAGACTACGATTCTACGCAGAATTAGAAACAGAGATATGAAAGCCAGGAGCTAAAGGGCACCTTAAACTGAGGTTGCAGGTGCAGCAACGCAATGTCTTGCCGTGCTTTTTTATAATACGAAGCTGAAAATGAATGAACGGTGGCTAAAATCTTACATTCATTTTTCACATGGTCTAGTCGTTCCCCTGTCCCCCACCCCAATATTCTTAAGAGGGTGTCTTCAGTCTTTGGAGAGTAGCTAGTAGTTGGGAGGCAGAAAAAGCTCCTTTCCTTCCACACTGCGGTATTAATAGGAAATCTTAGGTGCAGTACTGCTCAGAAGCTGCTTGCACTAAAGAAATTCCCTGTTGCAAAATGTGCCTAGAGCAATGGGACTTTTGATCACTGATTCTACGTATTTCCTGGTGTGAAAGCCATACGGCAAGGAGGACTAGAAAACACTTGACAAAACAAAATAAGCTAAAATGCAAATTTAAAAAGCTGTCAATTCACCTAAACAATGCAGAGTTCAAAGAAAAGGTCAATATGACAATCCTTTTACAACAGTAGAGATGGTCCTAGTGGATCAGAGTTTTTAACATAGGAGATCTGGTTCATATTCAGGTCACTTCATGGGCTTGGACACACTATTGGGCAAGTTACTGTTCTCTTTGCATGTTACTTTACCCTAAGTAATACAAGGTGTGAGTTAAGAAGTGGAAAAGGGGCTGAAAACATAAACCTGAATCACATCCATATTATCAGGAGTGACACATGAAATTTGCCCATCTTTCAAAAGTTAATTCAGGAAAGGAAAAACAGTCTTAATATGTAGCTTTTCAGTTATTTGTAAAATGAGAGTAGTGGTGAATCTCCTATTTATGTTTTGGGGATTAATTTAATAATGACTGCAAATAAAGTAATACTATTTAAAAGCAGTATGCAAAAGTAAGGTTCAAAAGTGATGTGATATTGGGCCCATTTGTGTAACCTTATTCAGAAATACAGGACACAGTTTCAAATTAATGTATAAGTAGCACACCTTAAACCAATGACTTCGGAATATTGTCATGGTTTCCTTAAGATGGCTGCTAATGTGTGTACTTTAGTGTAGTTTATCACATCAAATTGTCCCCAAGATACTGAAGTTCTTAAGATCCTGGATGTACCAATACTCTTTACATATATTTCAAAATACTGGTGCTGCAAGGAAAACTACTTTTTCACACTTGATGATGCTTTTATTTTTTAATTGGTCTGGGCAGGTAAAAGAGATAACACTGTGCAGCATTAATGTGTCAGAAAGGCTTTATTAAAAGTAAGAGGAGTTGTCCAGAAGTAGGGTAAATAGAGTAGGAAGGTCCGGATTTGAGTTCCCACTTAGACACGTAGAGATGTGATTAGGAAAACATACATCTCCATTACACTTTTACTTATTCATTATTCATTTTGAATGTGAACAGAGCCTGCTTTGCTCTTGAGAACATATGAATGTAAGAACAGCCTGCTGGATCAGGCCAGTGTGTGGCTCATCTAGTCCAGCATCCTGTTCTCAGAATGGTCAGCCGGATGCCTGTGGGAAGCTTATTAGCGCAACATGAGCACACAAGCACTCTCCCTTCCCGTTTCCACCAACTGGCATTGCTGCCTCCCAACAGTGGAGGTAGAGCATAGCTATCATAACTTGCAGCCATTGATAAGCCCTCTTCTCCATGAATTTAATTCTCTCTTAAAGCCATCCAAGTTGGTGGTTATCACTGCCTCCCGGGGCATAGTTTGATTATGCACTGCATGGAGAAGTACTTTCTTTTATTTGTCCTGAATATTCCACGAAAGTGGACAAAAGTGTCCAGTCGGACACAACTGGACCTAATGGTCATTCCAGGAAAAGTCGTCACCGACGAGGTTTGCTGCCACCTTGCTATCTGCGGCTAAGTCATGATTTGCCTTAGTGTTGTGTCTGCACCTGGGCTTGTAGTTTTGCTCCTTCAGAAAAACTACAAATGATACACAAAAAACAAACTTCATGGTTTGTCTTGAGTGAGATAAGCCATAGGCCTGACTTTGGATGTAATGCTGAGCCAAACCATGACTTAGCTCACATCAGCGAGGGAGGAGTGCACTGACTGTGATCTTTAGTCTGGGAACCCACATTTGCTTGTTCTCACTATACCATGATCTCGCTATACCATGAATGGGCCAATAACTTTAGCATGTATTGAGATTAGCAAAAACCAAACCACAGAACTAGTGACAGCAATGGCCAGATGGGCTTATTACTAACAGTATTGATATTGCCTCTAAAAGGTAAACTAAAAAAGCAGTTTAGGAGTCATTGCTTTTGTTAGTGTTTGTTATATCCCTCATTTCCTCATAAATTAATTACTGATTATTTATCTCTAGTGTTCAGAAGCATTGGAACATTCATTACATTTTATGGAACTGAGAGCCAATGTTTCCATATCATTAAGTCAGGATTTGGTTAAAGCCATGTGATTTTTCTTTAAAAAAAGAGGAGCATCAGAAGATCATTTCTTCAAATTTGCATGGCTTAAAAAAAGTCAATTAGCATTTCTAAGATAAAAATAAACACTCTTTGATGTAACAGTGACTTTAGTGCTGATAGGTGCGTACTTGGAACATTTAGAATTCAAGCTAAAGTATTAATTACAGTACTTCAAATTACAAATATAACACTGATTCTTTTTTCCCCCCCAGTGAAGGATCTGAGAAAAATATTAAGGCATGGTATATACTTTTGGACAACTTTGTATTGCGCTGGTGGACTTAAGTCTTGCTTAGTGAAATTAAGGCAATACTTTACAAGCTGACATATCTAGGAAACTAGGAAGTTACTGATAATTCACATTTAAAATTCTATCTAGAAATTGGTATCCCACATACTTAGGACATACTGTTGGCTGACTAGTTTTGTTCAATATTTATCCTTGGCCATGTTGGGGCAAATTATTGGGACCAGAGGACAAAATTATGTGGCGTGTAGCAAGAACTTACTCAGTTAAGTGTTGTAGCACCTTGGCTCAATTCCATCCTGGCTAGCATCTGAGCACCTTGCCATGCCCTCTGCAGCTATGCTTTTTATTCTGCATGTAGAGGGGAAATTTGCCGAGGAGCCAGTGCAGAAGAACTTGGGCAGTTGCTACGCCCAAGCAGCAATGGTGGCCCTGCTTGGCAGTCTCTGCGCTCTCCAGATTTAGACTAGAAGGCATAGAGAAGTGGAAATGGTTGTAGAATGCATTGCTGGGCATCTGTCTCCTTGCGTCTTTATCAGGAAGAGGGAGGGGAGAAGAGATGCCAGCCAGAAACTTGGTGCCGAGGTGGCTCCTAGTCTCCATGTTGCCACTTTCTTTTCTACCTGAAACAGTTCTTCTGTGTATGAAACTTAGCCTTTTACTTTCTTAGCCTTTCACTTTCAGGCTTAGACTTCTAGTTTTAGGACTGGTAGGAAGAATGAATCACTATACACCTGTAATAAAGGGGTGTGTTTTGTATGTAGGGCTCAGGACTTTTTTTCCTCCTCGCAGGAAGGGAGAGAGCCTGGGATGTAGTCTTCTGGCATGCAAGCAAGGAGCTCTTCAAGGTTCAGAGGAAGAATTGGGACAGTAGTTGATTGCCTGGGGACAATTCTTTTTTGCCATTGACAAATGACTGCCACAGCTGTGGTAAGCCAGTGGCAGCCAGAATAACTGAAGCATCTATGTCATCAAAGCAGGGCAACCATGGAGAGAGGCTTGGATCAAAAGTGCCATTCACAATCTCTTATCTTTGGGGGCTCATTGGTTTCCCCCCCCTTCATCAGTAACCTCTTGCACCTCCTGAAAAGAGCTTTTGAGACCCTCTGAAGGAGGGCCCTGTGAGGGGATTCTATCACAAGAAAGCAGGCAAGCTGCCTCGTGTATATGGAAGTGTTTTTCCTGTGTGCAGAGACTTTGGTTCTCTGCCAGAGACTTGAATACATGCATGTGCCATATTGATTTTGCTGCACGCTCATCAGAAAGCTTAATGTTCATAAGATTGTTTTAAAAGCTTTGGCTGTTATAAAAAGTACTAAATACATTGTCCAGGAACATCCCACTGTTAATAACAAACTGCTTTAAGTTGAAATGAAATATAAAGCTTTATACTCTTAGGCCAAAATATAAAGGCTGAATAGCTGATCTCCAAACTTTCCATCATTTTATCTGCTGTTGTGTTGTCAAAGTGTCAAGTTACCTCCTGCCTGGAGGCTGGAATGGAGCTTTTTATGTTGTTTTTTTCTGTCTCCCAGCTGCTGCTAATAGGTGGCAAATGTATTTTCAAAAATCACACAATTTGCAGATGACTGGGTTGTGGAAAGGAGGAGAATGATTTTCTGTTGTACCACTTTCTGTCCTGTTCTGTGTAAATATCCATTCACTGAATAGCTCTAGAGTTAGGCAGTGTTTCTGATATAGTATTTGTAGTGAAGGTCTTGATTCTTGAAAACTTCAAGCCATGGCTGTGTATTCAGAAATAGGTACCGTGTTAATTAGTCCTTGCAAATACTGTAGGTACTATGACCAGTTGTAGTGGTGACTTGTGATACTTTGAGGTTTTCAACTTTTTTGGATCCATGGCTCCCTTGACGAACTACATTCTTTCTGCGGCACCCCTGTGGGGCTCAGGAGCCCAATTATGTCACCCTTTGCCTGCAGAACTGGCAGCCTCTCACCTTTTTTCAAACACCCTTGTGGAGAGTTTTCTCAGCCTCCTTCCCTTTCCCTGGGAGTCCTCTCAGCAGCCCCTGGTATCTGAACTGCTCCACCCCACCCAAAAGAGAGGTGCCTCCTCACAGTGCCCCACAGGGGCCTGGGAAGCACCTCCTGGACAGCCCCAGAGGCACCATTCGTCTGGGGAGCTTGTAGCCAGGGCTGCTGCAACAAACAGATGTGGAAGCCTTTGGGGAAGCAGAGACACGAGAGGGCATCAGAGGAAGGGAGGGAAGGAAAGAGGGGCAGAGGCTCGTATTGCCCGTGGCACCCCTGACCATCATTCAGGGCACCCCAGGGTGCCATGGCACACTGGTTGAAAACCACTACTTTATACATCTACACTTTAAACTACAGGATGACTACTGACTATCTCCTGTGGATCTGTGATGGGGTGCCAAAAAGAGACTAGAGTTGAGCTGGGTTTGCCTCCTAGAATCCTAGAATTGTAGATTTGGAAGGGACCCCGTGGGTCAACTAGTCCAATACCATGCAATGCAGGAATCACATTTAATGTTCCCATGTCAGCTGTGGAAGATTATATTGGCATCCTTATTCACTTTAGAAATCAAGAATCCTTGTTGCTTGCTTCTTTAATGAAGATACAGCTTCAGGAACCCCCATCCTTTTACCTGTATATATTTCTGGGATGAGGTCTCCCTTTCAGTGGTAGTAAATATAGATGGCAGTGGTTGGAGATGGCACTTGCCTACCAGTCATCTCACCCTGCAAACACTGAGCTTTTGTCATTGCACACTTAGTTTTCACCTAGCCTTTTGCAGCAGCTATTTGTTGGGTGTGTGGCAGAGCTGTGGTAGCTGTCTTATGCAGGACAGCAAGATGGGTGAGTGCTGAAAGCGAATTCCAACTGCTAGCATTTATACAGGTGTTGATGGAAGACAGTTTGCTTACTTCTTCTAGAGGTCAGACCTTGGTTACGTAGTGAGTCAATTCCTTATAAGCTGTAATTGCAGGTTAGTCTTCTACCATAGACTAATCTTGGTAATTTTTCCAATTTAAGGATGGTATAAAAATCTGATAGATGTTAGCAACTAATTGCCCAGTAAACTAGCAGTGTGGATAAATAAGAATTCTTCCTCAACTCATTCATTTTCTGTTGATCATTAGCAGCCAGAGGTGAATTGACATTTACAAATACTATTGATTTCAAGATTCAGATTTTGACTGCAGAATTTCATCTTTGGAATGGATAAAATTTAAATGTGCCTGACTTAGGAAAAGGTGAAATCGGGCCTTTGCTGGGTAGCCTCAGGAGACATTTATAGTACTGTATTTGGCTTCATGGTGCATTCATTATGATACATGCACTACTATATGGAGGCCTGGTTTGGTGCCAGAGCAGAGAAACCTGCTTGTGTGGCCTGCTCACTTTTGGCAGCCTGGTACACAATTCATCATGATATTCTTGCTTCATACTATATTGGTGTGTTTTTATAGCTAAGTAGGAATGAACTCTGAAATCTATGTTTAAGTTAATCATATAGTTATTGAAATCTTTTGGGCATTAAAATGTCAGGAATTGTACAAGGATAGAAAAGAAAAATTAGGATTTATTTAATCAGATATCGCATGTATGGTTGAATTGTAAAAAAAATACTATCATTTGGAAGGGATAAACATCAAACTAAAAAAAGCTTAATACAGAATAAGCACTGGTGATAGAATCTATTCACAGCTCAGCAGTGTGGAGTGTCTTTTGGAAATGAAAAAGAACATTTTTGTAGTAGTTTTTTCATCAGTCCAGGTTGGTAATTCAATTGAGAGAAGCTGAATTTTAATATTTAGAACAAAATAAAGTCATGAAATGTTTTCTTCTACTACAGATATAACATACGTTAAATCTTGCTTTGTCTTCTGTTGATTTTGTAATGAATTACTTACAAACTTTACTAACTCTTGTCTCAAACTTCCTACAGTTTTTAGATCTGCTGCCTGTTGTCTTTGGTGTCTTCTGGTTGCCTCATAATTTTCCACTTTGTTCTCTTGCTTGGTTTTCATTTTTATATTGTTATTTTACCTTCTGATCCAACTTATAAAGCATTTTTCTCATCTCTCCACCACCTTGTCCATCACATTCCCTTCACTCTGCTGACACACTTCTACTTATCAAGCCCAATATTTATTCCTTCTTGCCATCCTTTTCGCTGTTTCCTTCCACCGGAATGCCCTGCTTCTCCCTTGGTCTCTATATTTTAAAGATCTGCTAAGGATCCATATCTTTTGCTAAGAGATTTCCTTCTCCCTTCTCTTCCATCATTCTCCCTTTATCTGATTTCTGTTACTCTTGGGTAGTGAGTTTGTAGGCAAAATATACCGGTTTTGTTTGTATTCAAATGCATAGTTCCCCCCAAGTGCTGTACAGTTAATGCATATGATTAATAATCTTACTATTACAGCACATTGGAGTGTTCAAAGCACTCAAGATACATTGCTGTACCTTGTAATTTTGATAGATCTGTATCTTGCATTAGTTAGCTGGTAATACTAAAGTTGAGTTTTTGTGTTGTTCCTGGGTGTTGATACTTTGAATGTAGAACAGTGACTGTGGTAACAAATATGGTACAGACTTGCATAAAATGCTGCTTGCCGGTCCCCTCTCCCCAATTGTGCTGGGCTTGGGCATGCTACAAGCATTTCCAAAGGGGTGAGACATTCTCTTCAACTCAGAGGGAAGGAGTGGGGCCTCAACCTTGCAAATATGCTGGGACTTGTAGGCATCCTGAAGACATTGGCTAAGCTGTTAGAACGTGTCAGAACAATCTGTGGAAAGCTTCATACCAGTTAGAGATTGATGGGTCTATTTATGGCTAGTGGGAAGATGTCTGGAGAAGCAGGAAGGCCTGAAAGCATAGGAAACTTCTATGGATTTTTGCAAGCTTCCAGTTGTAAGTCTGATTTTGAGTGGTAATTGTAGCCCACAATAGGGCAAATGAATAGTTATCTTCAAGTTTACCAGAAGGAAGGAAAGTGGGTTCATTTTAAAATTGGAATAGTTCTGTTTTGCAGTAGTGCATAGTTGAAATGCAGATGAAAGTTGCGTTAGATGGCAATATTCTTTGGTGTAAGCTTATAGAAAAATAGAAAAGAGCACAAGTTAATTATTGCCACCTTCAGGTTTAAAGGGAGAGTGCAGTAAGAAATGCAGAATCGTCAGTGTTTGATACAAAAAGAAAATGGCTACCAGAAATGAGTGCTGGTGCAGCAACATGGCTTACTGTAGTTTTTTATGTGCTGCTTCTCAACCTTTCTGATGGTTTTGTTGTAAATTCTGATATAATTTGAAAAGAATTACATATATGTTATTTTGGTATTTTGAATTTTGTAATAAAAAATGACATTCTCCTGTAGAAATATCTGATTCAGATTAATTAATTTACATAAAGTACAAGGAATTAAGTCTCATCCCTGAAAGATGCTGGATATCCATTTTTAATCCATTGCTCTGAAACAAAGCTAGATGCTGATCTTTTGGACACATTTAAGCATCTTTGGAACATCTTAAAGTTTCTGTGGCGCTGTACCTAGTTTTTTTTTCAAATATATAGTTAAGCTTAGAAAATGTTGATAGTGAAAATGAAGTTTGTACATTACTACAATCAATGAAATATCCTCTTCCTTTCTTGCAAATGGTGTAACCTACCCTTCAGTGCCTTCCCTCCACCTTATTGTTGTGGAAATTTTTCTGGAATATTTTCCACCGCTTCATTTCCCCACTGAAATATACCCATTTCTAAAAATAAATGAAATCCATCTGTAACCATGAATGGATTCCAATACAGTGGTACCTCGGGTTACAAACTTAATTCATTCTGGAGGTCTGTTCTTAACCCGAAACCATTCTTAACCTGAGGCGCGTTTTCGCTAATGGGGCCTCCCGCTGCCGCCACGCTGCCAGCATGCAATTTCTGTTCTCATCCTGGGGCAAAGTTCTCAACCCGAGGTACTAATTCCGGGTTAGCACAGTTTGTAACCCGAAGTGTTTGTAACCTGAAGCCTTTGTAACCCAAGGTACCACTGTACATATTAGCAAGCCTGGCAGCTTCCAAATTAATAATTTTCAAGCGGTTATTCCTAGGAATTATGTGAGAAAGTATTTGTGTGCTTGCGTGTGTTGTAGATTTCAAAGCAGGGATGAGATACACAGAATAATCTGAACAAAGTAATGAACTCTCAGGACTGGATGTGCAGATAAAATGAGAACCAAGCTGAAACTTATTTCATTTCCTAACTACAAGGGTAAGCAAAACTGAAACTAAAATTGTGATTGCTATTGCTTTCACTTTCAGCAAACACAATGAAAAGAAATTGACATTCTCAGTGTATCTCTTTAGGGCCTGTCCCCAGACTTCCCTTTAATGTATTTGCTGCCACCACCTAAAGACTTTGGGAGCTCCAGGACTTTCACTCTGTAATATTACCCATATACCTTTTGAACTATTGACATAAATTGAGACATATTTTGGTTTAGAATCCACCCGGACTAGAGCACAGATCAGGAAACAAACTTTCAATTAGTGAATGCAACAAGCATTCATTAAATGCAGCATTCTTATAGCTCTAGTTTTCTGATTTAACTGACTAAACGTGCTAGCAGCTGTTCTCATATATTTTATATCTCTCCCAGTTACCCCAACTCTCCCTTAATTAGCCCTTGTGCTAGCCAGCACTAATTAACTGTCACTCCCTGCCAGTCATTCTCTTTAGGTCTGCTTAATATTTCATTCCTCCACTGTTAAGTCAGCCTTCCACTTAGATGTCTGGTACAGAAACTGCTATGTGGCCATGCATGTAATTCTGTAGGTAGAGACTGTGAAACTGGAGGTGTCCAAGTTGGATTAACTGAAGTAGAATTGTGGACAACCATGATACATCATGCACAATTCTTTTGGTGTGCTAAAATTGTTGTGTTAGTAGTTTTCACCACCTTCATCCCTCCCCCTCTTAATGTAAGGGAAGTACAAACTATCATCTTTATAAATTTTTGCAAGTTACTATTTCCTCATAAGGTTTTGAGTTTCTTTAACATTTAAACCACTTTTAAGTATAATAATGTGCCTGATAAAATATGTTGATTCAAAAACTTTTACCTCATGCTAATTTCATAAGTCACATGATGAACATGTTAGAATTATGAATTTTCCAATTCAAACTCCCTGCACTTTAAAAATCCGTTCTATTTTAAATTCAACTATCCAAGAAACTGGATTTATTTGCAAATAGATGCATCTGCTTAGGTAAGCAGACTTTGTGCAGATCAACAGTGGCCATATGTGGGAATAACACTAAACCATAGTTTCATATTTTGTGAAGAAAATAGCTGTCTCCTGGCATCTGGCATTCTCATCCCACTTAGCCCAAGAGTTTGTAAGCTTTTGCCTTGCATTATAAGAATCTTCCCATGTTGTCCAAATTGGGGGTAGTGATTTAACACTACATATGGTTACAGTAGTTTTAGAAGAGTCAATTACAGTGGTACCTCGGGCTACAGACACTTCAGGTTACAGACTCCGTTAACCCAGAAATAGTACCTCGGGTTCAGAACTTTGCTTCAGGATGAGAACAATTCAATTCAATAACCTTTATTAGGCATAACAGACAAGACCATTTCAGAACAAACATTGTGTATAAAATATATAAGATATAAACTCAACAAAGTAAGGCTTGTATTAATTCAGGATGAGAACAGAAATCACGTGGCAGCAGCGCAGTGGCAGCTGAAGGCCCATTAGCTAAAGTAGTGCTTCAGGTTAAGAACAGTTTCAGGTTAAGAACGGACCTCCAGAACGAATTAAGTTCTTAACCCGAGGTACCACTGTACAGCACAGTTTAGGTAACTCTGCTATAGACAATGGCCATCTTTGGATATACAGTGGTACCTCTGGTTATGAACGGGATCCGTTCCGGAGCCCCGTTAGTAACCTGTGACGTCCGTATCATGAAGTGTTGCGTCTGCGCATGCACGTGACGTCATTTGACGCGTCCGCATGTGCGAACCGCCAAACCCGGAAGTAATGCATTCCGTTACTTCCGGGTCACTGTGATGCGTAACCCGAATGTACATATCCCGCAGGTATGTAACACGAGGTATGACTGTAATGCTAAGCCTTGGTTTAGTGCTACATGAATAAACCTTCCAGAGTTGTGTGATCTCCACTCCGTGGTTTGAAGTTAGCTTTTTCTAGAACCGCTTAGTGTTAAACCATGGTCCTTGGTTTTGCCGATGAAGAAGCCACACTTAAGGGGAAGTGGTAAAAATTTTGAATTCTTCTAGACCACAGAGAGGAGGGGAGGAGAGGAGAGGAGAAAGAAGGTAAATTCACATTGATAGTAGGTTAATTCATTTAGAACAAAACCAGGGGCAGGTAAAGATAATTTTCAGATGGAGGACTGGATTCAAACCTGGCCAACCTTCTGTGGGTAGCATTCTGATGGTGGATGGAAACTGGGGGGGGGGGGGTGCAAAAGAATTACATACATTTTATGTTTAGTCTTGAGGAAAATGTATGTAAAATATATAACATTTTAAGTCTAACCAGCTGCTACATCAAACTATGATTTTGAATTGCCCCCAAACATGGCTAATGTCTATGGCTAAGTTACCTAAATCATACTCTGATAGATCCCTTTAAGTCATAGCCAGCGGGAAATAGTGTTGCCTTAATGGGCACAGTAGGATGAGAGAATACTATACAGTGGAACTTTGGTTCTCGAATTTAATCCGTTCTGGGAGTCTGTTCAACTCCTCAAACCATTCGAAAACCAACGTGCAGCTTCCAATTGGCTGCGGGAGCTTCCTGCACTCGAGCAGAAACCACGTTGGACTTTCAGCTTCTGAAAAATGTTGGAAAACCGGAACACTTCTGGGTTTTTGGCATTCGGGAGCCAAAACCTACGAGAACCAAGGTACAACTGTATTGCATGCTCTTTATTCCCCATCTATATCGGGAGTAGCCAGTTTGGTGTACAATTCCTGTCATCTCTGATTATGGGGCGCTGGAGGGGCTGATGGGAGTTGTAGTTCAAAACATAAGCAGTATACCACAGTAGCTGTCCCTCATCTGTAGCTTCAGTCTCGATCCTCTGCATTCTGTGTCAAAGCAGGATTATTGCTGATTCACTGAATAAAGCTTTGAAAGGATTTTAATTCTGTTGTTGCCACTGGTATCTTGATTCCTTTGTTGCATTCTGGAACATTTTGTTTTTTTCATCCTAGCATTTGATTAACTACTGCCTATAGTACAGGTTTCAATCTCAGAAAAACTCTGAAAAGAAGTACTTCTGTTTGTAAAGAAACATGTATGTACTTCAGCAGGGCTGAAGACCAGTGGTTACTCAGGATATATGAGCATTATCTTAACCACCACATTCTTCTATAAAATGTAGTCATTGGAGAGTTGGAGGAAAAACATGTATATAGAGGTTTCAATAATGGGATAAATAAATGTTTAGGTATAAATATTAAGAAAATAACTTATGTGGTGTTTCATTGTTGGTGAGATTGAATGAGTGCATATCCATTTGTACAGCCTGTCTGCCTATCAGGGGTATAATAAATTTGCTTTCAGACAACTTTATCATAGTTTTTTATTTACTGCTTGTAGGTTTGTCTTGGTATTAGATCCAAACTTGCAGCTTGAAGAGGGAGAAGGCAAACATAGGTAAGCAGTAAAAACTTCTACAGGTTTGTATCTCAGTTGGAATAATAACTAACGATTATTCAGAATCATAACTGTAATTTCTTTTCTCTTGTATGATGTTATACTGTAGGTTTACAGATTTCCCCTTTTTCATAAATAAACCATAATGAAGAAATCAAAATGCATGAAGTTTTCATTAAAGCAAATGTCCTTTCATATGATCATCTCTGCAAGAAAGCCATTCGTTTTCATTATGTGATTATTTATTTGTATACTGCACTTTATGAAGATACAGGGCAACCCAAGCAGTTTGTGCCAAAATGGTGCCTAAACCCTGATTGAAATGGATCTAAAAAATCAGTTTCCTTCCAAGAGTGCCTGGGTATGGTCTGCGACCACCTGCTCAAGAACCTTGCCCAAGAAAGGGAAATTGGCCACTGGCCACTAGTTTCTTAGATTTTCCAAATCCAGGGATGGTTTCTTGAGCAGTAGTTTTACCACTGCCTCCTTCAAGCAGGCAGGTACCACCTCCTCTTGCCCAGCCAGCTGTTAGATCTTATCAGTCACAAGGGGCAGAGATTCAGAGCGCAAGCGGTCACCCTAACTGATTCAAGCACCTTGTCCACATCCTTGAGCCTTGCTAACTAAAACTCGAAACAACACAACAGGACTACACAGTGTTCCGGATACCCCTTGAGATTAATCTGCTGTCACAGCAGAGTTACAATCCCAGTGGATGCAAGCGATTTAATTCTCAGTGCTTTGCAAACAAGTCACAATGCTACCTTCGATTCTGCTACCTCCCTCAGACCAGACTGTAAGTGGCCCACACTACCTGGAAAAGTTGTGCCAGAAGGCACAAAGAGGATGCTATGGAGGTAGCACAGTATGCCTTCTAAAGTGGACTCTATGATGAGCCCTCTCCAGTGTTCAGTTACATTTCCTGGAGTTTACCTCCACTTGTGTTTAAGCTGTCTCCCAGCTTGTTTCCTTGCCCAAAGCTCTGGACTATTACCAGGAAGCCAAGCGGGCTCCGTGAAGTGGTAAAGGGCGCTCACGGGCCATTGTGTCAGTGTCCTGAGCAATTTGGATGTTCCAGAGGTTGGCCAGGGCTTTGACAGGAGTGCCAGTCATATCAGCAGGTAAACCTTACAGAGATGTCTGGAAACCCATTGGCTCCATCAGCCTCTGAGAGTGGAATATCCTAATTGGCCCGGAAAAGGTGCTGAAAGCCTATATCTTGCAAGAATGATCTGACCATGCTGAGGGACTGATGTCAATACCCCCCGCTTTCAGATCATCCCCTTCCTTCCCAGTTGAGAAATTGTCCCGAGTGTGGCCTGCCACATGCTTTGGGCCGATGACATGTTGAGATAGCCCCATGGTCGTCATGGCATCCATGGAGCCACCCCAGAGCCAGTTGCCTCAGCATGAATGTTGAAGTCCCCCAAAACCAGCAGTCTGGGAGTCCTCAGCACCACCTCTGAGACTAGCTCTGTCAGCTCAGGCAGGGAGATTGTTAGGCAGCAGGGTGGGTTGTAAACCAGCAGAATCCCTAATCTGTTCCAATTGCCCAATGCCAGGAACACACACTCAAGATCCCCCCCCCAACTACCCAACTGGACAGTGAGCCTGGAAAGAGAGAGATAGAATTTCTGTAGACCACAAGAACTCCCTCTCCCCAACCTTCATGCCTACCCTGATGCTGCATCGAGTACCCATGTGGGCACAACTGAGTGAGACCAATTCCACCTTGTTCCACCCACCCAGGTCTCTGTGATACAGGCCAAATCTGAGCTGACCTGTCATTCAGCAACAACAGCAACAGCAGCCCAGTTGCTGATCCAATAGCTGGCTGATAGGACAACCACAATTTCCCATGTTGGAGAAGGGACTGGCACACAGCACAGTCACTAACTGCCTGTGCCATGTGCCCCTTCCCCACCCTCCACACCATTGCTCCCCCCAGAACCACTGTGATTGGGGTTGCTCCTGCTCTTTCTAGCTCCTCTCTTTCCATGCAGATCTTATGTTCCCTTACTTTAAAAAACAGCAAACCCTCAAATTCAACAACTTATAAGTTAAAAATAGTTTAAAACGGGTGTGTGTGCCCCAAAATAATATTTGGCCTGACACCCATGCATTTAGCAGACTGTCCTCTACTAGATAGCATTTAGTTACATATGGTTCTGTGCTTTGCTTGGGCACTGACCCATCAATGGACCCATAAATCCTTTTAACCTGGAATTGCTAAAGTAGTCTATTTTTTTAACATACTCCCCTCCCCCCCCGCCCTTAGTTATAAAAGCCAATAGTTATTGATTCCATCCAGGAATTTCTCTAATACCTTGTTTTACCATCTGTTGATAGAAAATTGACCATACCAATTTGGTATTGTAGTGAAAGGTACCCAGGAGAGCCATCCAAATAAAATAATTGATGGAAGTTATTAAGTCATTTGCATATTTTTTTTTAAAAAAACATCCCTTTATTGAGACCTTCCCATGTCCAATAAAACAGCATAGTTACAAATAAGTTATTGTGGTCAACAAGGCTCAGAGTAAAGTACAAAAACCTACACAAACTATGCAGGTATCTTAGTAATCTCAGTTTTTTAAATGTAACATATTGTGCCATAAACCATGCATATATGTAATATAGTTATAGCAGCTGCAAAAGTATAGCAGTGCAGTAATCTTGAGTGTGAACTTCTAGTGGCAGCAGCAAATCTAGCATACTTTGCAACCTTATCGCACATGACCTGAGCATCTTATAATCACCATGACTGTTTGAGCTGGGCAGACAGAATTGTTAAATGAAGTACATTATTGCTGGGATCTTCTCATTGCATCGTCTAGAGAGACATCATCTTCCCCTGTTCTTTATATTGGCAGCAGCAGACTTTACCAGTTCTGAGGCTATCTCTCTTGACATCCTAAGAAAGCTGTGTGTAGACTCAATTTTGTTTTGATCTACCATAGATCTACTGAAAAGAGACTTCTTTTGGGATCTTCATATCGTGTGTTGTGTGGCTTCTGTAGGCATGAAAGCAGGCCTTGTCTACCATTGTTCATGTGTTGCTGCTGTATTTATAGTATGTAATGATTTTTATCTTTAGAAAGCTTTTGGTGCTGTTTTACAGTTTTTTTTCATAATTTCATAATTTGTGTTTTCTTCAGATTATAATCTTGTTTTTATATATGGTGCTGGGTCATTATTTGGGGAAGAGTTTAAAAGTTGAATGAATAAATAAGTAAATATTAAAACAATATTAGCTGCTGCTTGATCATGAGTTGAGAATTGTTTGTTGAGACCATTTGGATACATGAGCCCATATCACCATTAGTTTTATTGTAATAAAGAAGTAGGGGATTCTGTTTTATTTATTTATTTCATAAAATTTATACACCACTTGATTGTAAAAAAGAACACCTGTCAAAGTGGTTACAGAAAAGTTGATCTAAGATTGCTGTATACACTACCCTTCATTTATTTGCTATATTGCTTAAAAGGGTCAAATCTTTTTGAACATCAAAAATGTTGTAGTTGGCACTGTAGGATTTGAGGGCAAGGAACTTTGGGGATATTTCTGTTTTTATGATGTGCCAAGCTGAGTTAGGTTTTTCTTTGCTAAGCCTCTGGCATACTGGTGATGTTATCAGTTGCTAAATTCTATTCAGAAAATGATAAATCTGCTGCTAGTTTTTTAGCCTGTGTATGGCCTGGTTTTTGAGCTTATGGGGCACTTTTCTTCACCACATTTGTCTGTAAAACAGTTAGGTTCAAGATACAATCATAACACATGTGTGACGTACTTTGTGGGTTTGGATGGTGTGTACACCATCTTTTTCATTCAAATGGAACAAATCCGTTAAACAGTAACTCTCATTGCACAAAGCATTGTTGGAGCATTTACAGCTTGTGCACACAGGCAAACTTGTCTCCTGCATTGGCAGTTCGGCATTGACGATTCTAATAAAATTTAAGGACTTTCTCTATTGATTCCTTTGAAGGATGCCAGTGGCTTTTGGCCCAGAAATGTTGAGGTCAACCCCCAACAACACATTTTGCAATGATCTTTCTGTGGAACAGAGAAAGATCCTTTATTAAAAGTTGCCATTACAGTGGTACCTCGGGTTACAGACACTTTAGGTTACAGACTGCTAACCCAGAAATAGTACCTCGGGTTGAGAACTTTGCTTCAGGATGAGAACAGAAATTGTGTGGCAGCGGGAGGCCCCATTAGCTAAAGTGGTACCTCAAGTTAAGAACAGTTTCAGGTTAAGAACGGACCTCCAGAACGAATTAAGTTCTTAACCCGAGGTACCACTGTATGTCTGGCCATCAGCTGAGTTGTGTGTGCTGGTTGCCCGAAAACATTTTTGCAGATACAGTTGCATTCTTAAGGATTCCACAACCTGGATCAGCACGTTTTGCACAAAATGAATGCCATGATGAAATAGACCCCAGTATTGCTGGGTCAGAAGGAAGGTTGTAACTGGAAAAAGGTTTGTAAAGTGTTTTATAAACCCGTGAGGTATAGATTACTAGTAAATAAAAACTTTAAATAGCATTTCACAGCATCACTTTGACACAGCACCTGATGTGCATGGTGTACACAGGGGTAAAATTGACCTCAAAAATAACAAAAGTACAGTGGTACCTCTAGTTGCGTTCTGCTCTTGTTACGGACTTTCAGCTTACGAACACAGCAAACCCAGAAGTATTTGCTTCCGGGTTTGCCACGTGTGCATGCGCAGAAGCGCTTGATCATGCCGTGCACATGCGCAGAAGAGGCGCTGTAGCTGTGGACTTTTTGGGGTGCAAACGGCACCCCAAACGGATTACGTCCACAACTAGAGTTACCACTGTAAAAGCCGCCCCCCAACATGGTAATTCCCAGGTTGACACAGTTGAGGACTACTTGGAATATGAAGTTGTGGAGAACAGAGACAAAAGTCTTAGGAAATTTCCAGTGCTATTTGGGATGTATATAGCCCCGTCCCTTTGCCAAGGGTTAAAGCCCAGTACGCTAATGGTTATCTCCACATAAGTCCTTTTCACACATTATTAATGTGTTGGGCACTCACAGTTTCAGGGTGGAGTGCAGCAACTCATTTTGCCTTGCCAGCTCTGTCCTCTTGACTGTGTTGCGCATGGCTGTCTGCAAGGAAACCCCCTACGCTTCAACTTCTCGCACATAGGGAATCTGTGGGATTGGGAACACTAGTGTCCGGAATGCATCAAGCCTCTGTCTGTGAGATGCTGCTTGTGCATAGAAATTCCACTGCATACAACCATTCTTAACATGCGGTCATTGAGGACATGGCATAGTTAGAGTGGAGCTTGAAACCATGATTTTCCTATTTGCAAGTAATAGGCGAATAGGGCTATTGTGGGGCGCAATTCTGTATGTTAAGTAAACAAATACAGTAATTAAAAGTAATCAGTTATGTGTGGGGTGAAGTAATTCTCGCTTTCATGGCAACTATGTGGCGTGGACTGGTTCACAGTCACGCAGACGCTGCGGTGGGCAGGAGTGTGTGCGCACGCACACATGCGCAAACACTATTTCTGGCACTCCTTCCGGCACAGAGGAGGCGTGCGCAGCTTCCCATTGGCTGCAGGAGCTTCCTGCAGCCAATGGGAAGCCAGCCAGTGTCGTGGAAGGCGGTCCCCGCTCTGCGCACCGGTTTAGCGTGGTGCACGGGAGGCAACCGACCGAGCGGGCGGCTGGGGTCCCCAAGTTGGCAGCGGGGTCCATGGGCCGCTTGTGGCCCATGAACCTTAGGTTTCCGACTCGTGGTATAGGGGATGTGTTGGTGGAGAATGATACCTTCCTTTCCGTTCCTTCCATTGTATGTAACACACTCCTTGTTTCTCTTTCCCCCTCCAAAACAAAGCATTGTTTTTCATAGAGAATGTGCTCCAGTTACGTTTATTTGCTCCTTTTCTAACATGCATCTAACACCATGCGTTGCTTAAACTGCATGTTCAAATGTGGCTAGGGCAGCAAACTTTTCTGTTGAGAAGAATTATTGGTGGAGATCTGTTCATCCAGTGTTGGAGCACGAGTCTTTCCATAATCATGAGGTCTTGCAAGGTCTATTTTGGTTGATTATCTCAATGCTTGGGAAATAACAGTTCCAATATTTGTGAACGTTGGTGAACTTCAATTAAGTCTTGATAACAGAATTAATATCCAAGCAGACCTCCATCCAATAGGGAACCACTTTGGGAGTGTGTACAGAAATTGCAAGTGATTACATGAAGAGTTATGTTGCATCAGAGCTTTCCAAACTGTGTCGTGACATGTTAGTGTGTCAGCTGCAGTGTGTAGGTGTGTCACACGAATGTTCCCCATGCTCTTCCCAGGGCTGGAAAGGGTTAGTTTAACCTCAAGTTTACTAATCAAACTGAATTACTGTGTTGCAAAATAATGCAAAACTGAATTACTGTGTCTTGAAATGGTACATGTCCAAAAGTGTGTAACCACTTGAAAAGCTCTGTATTACATGTGAATGTGCTTTTCTTTTTAATGGAACAACTGGTGACTTTTAACTTAATGGGATGTGGTTGAGAGAGATAAGGATGATTAGTAGATGTCACAATACAGCTTGATATTGCCTGCTGCTGGATAATCACCTTCAGCATTAATGCTACTATTTTATATATTATTATGGGGCTAGAAAACGGTCACAAATACTTGTTGCTTTCCATTCTACATGGCAACATTTATGTGTTTATATATTTACCACCCTTTCTTCCTTTAAAGTTTAAACCTTTGCATAAGGTCTAAGAGCAAGTTGCAAGTTGAGAAGGCCTGCCTTGGGTTACACATTTCTGTTTGGTTTTTTTTTAAGTTTAGAATGCTTTGTTTTATCAAATTCACACTGCTGCTCTTTTTCAGAAACAATTTTAGGTGGGTGTTAAAATCATTAACTCACTTTCTAGGGTGTTTCTTTCTGAAATGTTGCTAGTTTAATTTGTAAGAAATTTTTCTCAAGAAGCATCATAAAACTTTAGCAGTCAGAACAAAGATCCATCCAGTTCATTATTCTGTTAACACCAAACATCTCTGGAATTCTTTGAGGGCATTTATAACAGTATATTACTACTGCTGTAACTGCTACTATTTTGTTGCTGACATTAACTAAAGTGCAACGTCCCTTGGGTCCTCATTGAGCTCATTGGGGAAGCCAGAGTATCTAGTTGTATAGTTGCCCAGCCTCACCATAAACATATCCATGGTAAATCATGGTAAATCCATGGTAAATCAGAACTACACAGCAACAGGTCTCTCCATAAATACGTTTGCCTTTCTAGAAATGTAGGAAAAAACCCTTTTACCAGTAATTTTCAGATCACTTTTTAAAGATTTTGCAGCAAAACTGTGTTTTACACACCAAATCCAAATTTGAAAGCTAGATGAATTCAAATCATAACAAGAGCCTCTCAGATACACATTTTGATGGGAATGAAATGCAGAGATGATGAAATATTTAAAATGAAATAGAAATGTATTCAAGAAAAGCTATGAACATATGTATTTTCCAAAAGAGTGTAGTTTTCAGCTTTATTTAAATTTAAGAGAGTTGTTATAACATGATCTACCCAACGGTATCTTACACGTTGGAAAAATAAAAATATACATAGACAGATATACCTTTGAAGAGGCTAAATCTCTCTTTAACTGATGTGCAGTTGATTATTGGTTGGAGGGGAGCTCCTTTGAAGCATCTGCAGTGGGGAAAATATTACTTTAAAAAATGGGAAAAAATCTTTCCAAAGGAAGCTTGAAAGTCTGGTAAATTTTATGAGCTTTGCTAAATATACTAAATATATAAAAAAAATATTTTTAAGAAGACTAAGATAATTTCAAAACACAACTGTAAACAATTATTTTATTTATTTCCCCCAACAAATTATGACATTTAAGCTTAAAAAGCAGATTCACTTTACAGATATGAAAAAATGTAAACTGCAGTGGCCACAAGCAAA
The DNA here is from genome assembly GCF_009819535.1 of Lacerta agilis. Classification (NCBI taxonomy): domain Eukaryota; kingdom Metazoa; phylum Chordata; class Lepidosauria; order Squamata; family Lacertidae; genus Lacerta; species Lacerta agilis. The sequence goes on from NC_046317.1 coordinate 23,893,533, forward strand.
AGCAGCGTTGAGTTCGATGAGAGCCCTCCATATAAATATTATTGAATTGAAATCAGAATTAATTTAAAATTGCCCAAACTTCCACTGCAAAAGGAACTTAATTCACCTGGAAATTATAGGAACTACTTTCAGGTGTAAATATTAGATTTTTGAATTTAGTGAATTAGTTAATCTAAATTAGTTCATCGCAAGCCCTGCTCATATCTGAGAACTGAAAAGGTAGTTAATGTATGTGGTGCTTAACAAACTGTATACCGTATTTTCCGGCGTATAAGACGACTGGGCGTATAAGACAACCCCCAAATCTTCTCAAAAGGCGGGGGTCGTCTTATACGCCGGGTAGAGAATCTGCAGTCGAGTATATCTCAAACTCTATATTTTAACTGGAAAAGTTGGGGGTCGTCTTATGCGCCCAGTTGTCTTAAATGCCGGAAAATATGGTAGTTCTCGAACATTTTGGCTCCCGCCAAACGCTGCAAACCTGGAAGTGACTGTTCTGATTTGTGAACTATTTTTGGAAGCCGAACGTCCGACGGGGCTTCGACAGCTTCTGATTGGCTTTGGTTTCCGAATGTTTTAGAAGTCAAATGGACTTCTGGAATGGATTTTGTTTGACTTCCGAGGTACGAGTGTACATTCATCTGATTATTCTGTGTTCAAGTGGAAAACTTGCCAACATTTAGCTACCGAATGTGATACGGAACAGGAATTAAATTTTTCAGCAATGAGATACTATCAAAAGTGACTGACTGAAATATAAACCTACCCAAATTTTGGTATACCTTTTTGTATGCTAAATGACTGATACCCTGCTTCTTGTTTTAGGTACAGTTAACATATATTCCAATGAATTACTGACTCATTTAGAGATCAGTCATGTTATGAACATTTTAGTTGGGCCTTCTAGCATTCATTGATACTTTCTTATGAAAAATCCCTAAAAGCTATTTAACAATCAGAAAATAATAATAGAGAAGAGTATTAGCCACAATAATATGTAAATTAATGTTGGCATTTTAAAAAATAATTTTGGAGTGAATGAGCCTGATAATATATATTTTTTGTAACAGCTACTGAAATGTCATCTATTTGCATCTATTTAACTATTGGCTTTCCCCTTAGAGGCCTTCTAAATGAATGTTTTAACTTAGTGTGTCTATTTGACATGTACGGCTGTTTGATGTCAGATTGTTAAGGCTGATGATGAAACATTTTCAGACTTAATTTGCAGAAGGTGAATTCCACTTTGTGAGGTGGATTGAACTGAATGTTGGATACAGAATGTGACTACCACTTGGTGGCAGTGCCTTGCTTCAAGACACAAGCCTTCATTAACAGTTTAATTCTGGAACTGAGTAGTGAGTAGTGATTTGCGCAACAGGGAGTTAGATGTAGGTTAAAATAAAACCAATATATATGTTAAAGTGCAGAATTCTATGAATTCAGGGATGGACTTGAACACGCAGCGTCATGGCCACACACCTACACAAACCCCAGTTCTAGGTATAATGGAAGTTGTGGCTTATCTGACTTGGTAGTCCATCTCCTAGTATCTGACTAAATTGAACTATCTGAAGAAACAGCACTCCTTGCTCCCCAGAACTGCCATGATAAGGAACTGGTTCATGTTTCACAAGGACTTAATAATCAGCATGGTCATTTCTGCTAGTGCTTTACTATCATTAGATGGACAAGTTTTTGTAAATTGCTTAGAGGTGTGTGTTTTTAAAAATATAACAAGTAGTATATAACTTTTTAAAAAGAAATGAAATAAAATTGGGAAGCACTTAAGTGGTCACTTGTCTGGGTATGTGTGGCAAATGAGGCTTAAAAGTAACCTACCAGAACGTTCATACCTCTCACAAGTCTTTTTTTTCCTGATTTTCCATTTCTGATTAAACGTTTAGAGAGAAATCGTTATTTGCATATGCAGGAAGGGCTGCTTTCCTAGTGGTAACAGACAAATTATATCTGCAATAGGTTTTCAGCATCCCTCCTTCCTTTGGAAGCCAGTTTGTGATCAGTATTTTAGTACAGCACTAACTAAAAGCAGTTCTCATGTTCTTTTCCCCTATTCTTTGCAGTGGCTGTTTCACAAGAAACGTTTAATTTGGACATGGCGGTAGTCCATAAAAGTTATAAGCATTCCCTACAACCACCAAAATAACCCCCACCTACTTGTCTGCTGAGGGATCACAAAGATACTTAACATTTTCCCCTTGCCTGCTGCTGATTGGCACCAACATTTAGCATCTTTGGGCAGCTGTCAGGGTTGCAGCACGCCGGCAGGGTTTTATAATGATGCATGCTCTGCCCCCTGACTGAAGAACTTGGTGGCTGGGTCAAGCTACTAGTAAAATTTCTCACAGTGCCTCTATGTAGCATCAGTCTGGGACTATGTAGGAATCTAAAATGGCAGCCTAGCCAACCAACTCTGCTACTGCCTGTCGCTGCTGCTGGTTAGGGTTTGCCATATGTCCTCTTTTTCCAGGACATGCCCTCTTTTTCATGACTTAGAGGCGTCATAGTGCTCCATAGTTAAAAGTAGAAGTCGGCAAATGTGTCCTCTTTTTTGCACTTCAAAATATGGCAACCCTAAGTTAGGATCCACAGACAGGAGGAAGAGGTTGAAAAACGGGGCATCTTCTAGAATAAGTAGCACTTCATCAGTAATTTCAGTTTGTCAATATCAAGACATTTTAGTATGGAGAGAACAAATGTTTTTAGATTTTTGAATATGCCCAATAAAAACAATGTATACGTACATTTCCTATGTATGTGCACCCAATAATGAGTCTGAAGCTCAGTTGAGTTTACTTCCAAAAACAGAAGGTTGAATTTTAAGTCTATCAATAGATAAAAATGGGATTTCATTTTAGTAGTCTGTTTTTTGTGTGCGATTTTCAAAACTAGAGCTCTGCAATGAATCAGGATTTTTGTGTGTGGAGCAGTGTCTATTCTGCTGTTTTCTATGTAGACTCAGAGGTTGGCTTTGTTTACAGAAATTCACTATCCTGAATTTCAGTTTTCATGTGAAACAAGTATCTGGCAAGGATAAGGTTAAAATGTAAGGATATTTTTTGATTGAAAAAATAATTAATTTGAATCTCAGCAATGCCATTCGTACATTTCTTCATAAATTTTTATCTGTAAATATTTGAGTATACAATTTCAAGGGGAGTATCAGTGCTAGTCTGTTGCAGCAAAAGCAACAAAGAGATGTGTCTTACGTCTAAAGGCTAACACATTTTATTATGACAAGCTTTTGTGTACTAGAATATCAGTCAAAATATGATTAAGTGGACTCCAGTCCACAGAAACTTTTTTTCAGAATTAATTTTGTCTTGAGTATAGAGTGCCTTTTTTCTTGACCCACTAGTAAACAGTAATATATACATTCCTGGATTGAAATTATTTAAGCAAAGACTTCTGGAAGATAGATGTCAGGATGCAAATTTGAACAGCAGAGGCCATCAACATGTGCAATTGCTTGGTTTGCCTGTGTATTCTTCCTCTCCCCCTTTACTAATCTACTTACTGTATTTATAGGCTTCTATCTTAACAATGTTCTCGGGGGATCTTACAGTAAAAATCAAATTAAATTACAATCGAACAGCAATAAAAAAATGGCAAAAGGATAAATACAGCACAAAATTATTCAGAGCATCAACGGCTTAAAACTAGCAGATTAATAAAGCCCAAGATCTTTTCCTGCTGCTGAAATGATACCCAGGAAGTAGCATCTGACAGACTTATCATGGGAGAGCATTCTATCATGAGCCACCACTGAAAAAGGCCTCTGTCTTATACAGTGTCAGAAACTGGGATAGAAAAGCTAGGAGCCAAATGGCTCTTGTGGCCTGGGTTGTGGTGCCAAAACAGAATGTATAGTCACCATTTGTGGGAGTAGGGGGTTGGCAACACTTATTTATTATTTTGATAAGCATGAACTAATACGCAATTCACATAAGTGACACATTGTTAATATCATATTTTAACAGGAATTGTTTACACGTTTAAATTGGTGTTTACAATAAAAATATTGGTACCATACTTAGTTTTCAAAACACTCTACTCTTTATTGTTAAACTCCTTAACATATTGTCTACCCTTAGCATATACTTCGAGGCTTCAAAGCACATACATTTAATTGTTGAGTGTCAGCCAGGCGCAAAAAATGGCATCTATACTTTTGGAGGTGCTCGCAAATGGAGAATCTTTAGGTGCAAAATGTGCCTGGTGCCCTGCTAATTTCGAGCCCTGCTCTTACAACCTTTTGCCACATCTTAGTTGGTGGAGGCATTCAGGGAAGAGTCTCCAGAGAAGATCTCATGGTCTGGATAGGGATCATAGTGAAAAGCCTGAAGATGCTTGCTCAATTGCACTTTCACTGAACTGAAAAATAGCTTGCTTCTGGGGATGCCTTGCTACACAAATAGTTTTAGGTTGCTTTTGGTAGCTCACCAGGTAGTGAACATTTTATATTGTTATATCAAAACAGTTGTTTTTATACCTCTTAGAAGTCCAAATAAAGCTTACAACAGGGGTCGGCAAACTTACCTAGCCTTGGGCCAGTTCCTCTGGCGCCGATGGCGCGGCAGGTGGGACAGTGTGTGCCCATATGCGCGTGCACTCGCCTTTTCCGGTGCAAGGCCTCTGCAGACCGAGAAGTGCGCTGGAAATGACGCATGCGCACAAGCTATTTCCGGCGCTGCGCCAACCCGTAGATGGGCAGCCGTGCCGGTAAGAGCGGGCGCCGGGGGTTGGCGGGGGCCGGATAATTGGCTTGCGCGGGCCCGCGGACCTTAGTTTGGGGACCCCTGGCTTGCAATGTATAAAGTAGTGGTGTTTTTTTAAAAAAACTTTTTACAAGAATGAAACCTCATTCAACTTCTTATTTATTCTATAACCATTGTGAGATGTGGAGGGAGGGAAGTTACCTTGCAGAAGTATAAATCTCTGCACTGACAGGAATCCTTCTTAGCATTGCATTGAATACAAACTTAAAACTTCTATTTTCAATCAGCTTTCTTTTTTAGCAGTTCAGATTACTTACGCATTTGGCTAGTCTAATAAAGGTATCGCCCTACTGGAGTTTTTGGAACATGACTACATTTGGTTTTTTTTTTAATCACTGGTCATGTTTGTTTTTTCTTTCATTTTCTGTGAACTAGTACTATATAGGCACTATATAAGTATCTCTTGTTTTGATCTTAACAGCGGCTGATACTGAAAATGCCGCTTCCGTTTTGGATGTTTTTAAATTAACATAAAGAATGGATGTTACAGAAACATCTAGGGATGTGGCCTTAAATTATTGAAATTTATACTAAACGGATCTCTCAGCAATAGTAAGTGCAACAAAAATTGAGTATGTAATAAGCAAAAACTTGTTAGCAGCTTTAATGAGTGTTGAATCGCAGCTAGAGGAAACTGCTGGTTATTTGCCACTGAAAAGATAGTCATTTTAAATATAGTCATGTGACAAAGGTGCATACTAAGTAAGTTCTTAGTTCAGAAAACATTTTTTTTAGTTCTTGACATTTCACTACTCTAAATGGAAAACTCTATAGTGTTAATTTAGCTTGAGGCACTTTTACCTTTTACAAATAGGTTGGTTTTGTTAATGGAACATACATAATGCATGCTACTTAAGTTCAAAGAGAAGAACCCATCTTTTTATAGTTAAACTTTAAAGGCTCTGGTAATGTTGAGTTTTAAAGTACTTGTACCTGTTGTTAAGAAGTGCTTAATTTTGTTTTATTCTTAATGCTACAACATCAAATGAAGTTTTCTGGGTAACATCTCTTTCAATTAGAAGTATGTACCGGTAGTTTCATTTTTGGAGGTCATGGAAATACTTCATGTATGCTCAAAGGAGAAAAATTAATTTGACAAATGCTCTAGGGATTCTTAAGTGAACTATATATATCTCATGCCAAACTACTTCCGAAAACGAATACTACTTTATGTTCAAAATCTTTCTTGCATATTAATCACTGACTTGGATCTCTGCCCTCTTTATGTTAGCTGCTCCTGATTCAAGTTTGCAGTAGAAACTAACATGTTTTCATAGATTTGAGACCGTTTTGATTTGTAGTTGCATGAACACCATAACACCATGGGAAGTATTCTCATATAAACAAGACATTACAACTTTTTAATCCTTTGTGCCGTGATAACTTGAAATCGAACTTCTAATCCAATTGTTAGTGAGCACCAAATCACTAACAGTTTTAAACCTAGTGGCCTTAGTCCGTTATCAATAATGTGCTTGAGTGCTGTGAGCCATCACATATTTAGTGGGGTAGGAGCGCTGAAAATATTGTCTATGGATTTCACATCTGGCAACCAATGCCTCCCTTTGGTTTCAGATAAGTACATGGGTAGATGAGTCTGAAAAGCTTGGGACACAATTTTTGTGGTCCTCTAGCTTCTATGGTTGCTTCATTTACCAGAAGTAATGTATTTAGTGTTAACTCTGGAAGTGTATACCCGATTTTGACCAAACGATGCCTCGTCTGCCCATGTACTTTCTGAAACTAAAGGGGTGCATTGGTTACTAGATGTGATTTTTTTCTAGCTCTCCTACCCCACTAATTGAACCTTTCGTAGAAGCAGCCTTTGAGGGTTCTTCTATTGACACTCCCTTCTGACTACACTCTGCATAGTCAGTCACCAAAGCTACTATCAACCTCAACCCCCCACCCACAGCATAATTTAGAGCTCAAAATTTTCATAGATTGTGCTTTTATTAGTGAATTATCTGCTTGAGTAGTGAATTACCTGTAACAACAACAGCTGCAACATTTTTTTGCATACTATATTAACCAGCATATGCGCAATCACCATATGCATGAGTTGGTCAGACAAAACAGTTACATGAAATGCATTGTTACTGTGATTCTTGTGTCATTGACAGAGATGACACCTGCCCCTTTTCTTGATGTCAGTCCCTATCATTTCTGAGGTGTCTTCTCTCAACTTGTCCAAGACCAGTTGGCTGTGTTTCTAGACTCCAGTCAGGATTTGATGAACTCAAGTCCCAGGTCTGCGAGGAGGTATTTGGGGATGTTCACTCCATCGTGATTTCCGTTTCCAAGCAATATCAAACTGTAGGCATTTGAGCAGGCAATGTCTAATAGATTGGAGAAAGAAATTTTGGTCGCTGTTTGATTATATATTTGGAAGCGTATCATTACAGGTATTCACACCACTTTTCGTTTCAGTATAATAAAGAATGATCTCAGACCATTTGTGGTCTCAGATTGCTGCTGCTTCTACATTTATTTTGTATAAATATATACCCCAACCTTCTGGTACCTGTGCACCACTTAAGGTGGTGAACAACAATTAAAATCAGCCATAAAATACAGGTTTGAAGAAAGAGTATCCGATTTTACAAAGCTGTTTAACCAAGTCATGCTGTTGATCTGTTTAGGTTGGTATTGTCTACACAGATTAATAGTAGCTGTCCAGGGTTTCAGACAGGAATCTTCCCCATTCCTACTTGAAAATGCCGTATGCACTTAACCCACCATTGAGTAATGACGTGCTGTTGAGACTTCAGGATTTGCAAGGAATGTCTTAGACCTTCCTTCCTTCCTTCCTTCCTTCCTTCCTTCCTTCCTTCCTTCCTTCCTTCCTTCCTTCCTGTGTCAACCATAGTCTGGTTTCTCTTTGCTAATCCCATGGACAATTAAAATGTTAGCAATTGATACTTTCCATTCAGAACCCTGTAAATTTGGTGTTGGTATCTCAACCATTGTCCTGAGTTTTTCAACCACTGTCCATTCTTAAGTTTTATTATTTACTTATTAAAAACATTTAGGTCAATCTGAGGGTGGGGCACATAATAATTAAAACAATTTCAGAAGGGATAACCCCTCTCCCACAAATATACATCAATAATTTTAAAACAACAGAGTGGTTGTACTACACTGTTCAGCATCACAATCAACAAGTCACAATGACCTAAGAGACCAACTGGGTGTTGATCTGGTGCTGAAAAGAAAAGAAAATTAGTGACAGACATGCCTCGGGTTTAGAGCTGTTGGGCTTCTTGATTATAAAGATGACAGATGCAACTCTCAACTGCATATTTTGGAAAACACTTCCTGTAAACAGAGGGAAGGGGTCATCTAAAGGTTCTTGATTGAGAGCTGCCATTAAGCCTGGCCACCTGCTGAGGTGAGGACGCAAGCATTTGCAGATGCAGTTGGGGTGAAAATGACCCCCAAAGCAAATCAGTAAGTATTGCTCAACAGGCACTCAGCAAATCACAAAGATGAATTGGGGAGTGGGTGGGTGCACATAAAAGTTAGCCTTTATGTGATGGGAAAAACAATAAAATGAATGTTTGTAAAGGAGTGCTGTAAACCTATTGGTTCAACTGATTCCTGACGCCATGTGTAGTGAGTGATCTAAAGCAGGGATATCCAACAGGTTGATCGCCATCTACTGGTAGATCCTCGGGAGGTTTTGGTAGATCTTGGTTGATTGCTGGGTCCCTTTCCTTAATGTTGGTAAAATAGAATCCGGCCCTGCCCCCTCGCCCCGCCCTCCATTGTTGCATGATCTGCAGAACGGAAGACGGAGTTTACTCAGTGAGGCTGTTTGTCTCCTCAGCAATCTGTTGGTGAGTGTCTGTTCCCCTTTCTCTCTAAAAATGTCCAACAGCTTAGCCTTGAACTCCCCCCAAATGGGGCTTTTCTCCTCCCTAAAAAAGCCCTGAGCCACCACCAGTTTTTAATTCTGTGAGTAGATCGCAGTCTCTTGGGAGTTGGCCACCCCTGATCTAAAGAAAAGCGAGTAATTTGTCTTTTTATATTATGAAAATACAGGGGTTTTTTTTTTTAACTCTCTGTGTACTTTCATCACAAATCAACTTCATGAACCATACTCTGAAATGGGTTTTCTTAAACCAATCATATTTAATAAGATCAAGGGCATTTTGTCCATGTTTGGACAACCTACAGTTAATTTAAGATGAAAGTGAAAGCTTTCAAGTTCTTCCTTGTGGCTGTTTGTGAGCCTAAGTTTGGTTCTCATAACACTAAGGGACAGATTACTGTTGCGTCTGAATAGGACTGATAGTATCATGCTTTCTGCCCATTCAAGAGCTACTTCATCCCTTATATTAGAGCATTGTATGAGAAAAGTAAAACTAAATCACTGAAGCTTGTTCTTGTGATAGCAAATCATGGGTTAGTGTTGAATTTGAATTGGGCCCATGGTAGCATTAGCATAACATTCAGGTTTGGGTACTGCTGGGTAGTTCGCTGTGGTCTATTTATATTTTGAACTTTTTAAATGTAGTAGGCATGGATTCAGAGGGGTTCTTGCAGAGGCAGGAGCTGTGTTATGTTCATGGAGGGGCTTTTGTACTCATGTTAGAGCATTGCATGAGGACAACAACAGAAGCATGAGGACAATAACAGAACCTGCCTGTTATAGCACTGTATCAACTTTTTTGCTAGCACTTGCACAAGCATTTACATAGCTGCGCCAGTGGCTATTTTCATTCTGCTCATGGTTCTTTGGATCCAACCCATGGTGCTTTCTAATTGAATATGACAAACCTTTAACTGTAACTGCTAGTGGGCAACTAGCATAACATTTAATTTGGTTATGTGGCTAAATGAGCTAGCATTTGAAAGAGGACACTGTTATCATTTGTGTAACCATATTACACGGAAAAGGTTGCCATTATGAAATAGGTATTCAGTGAATATTAACCTACTTGTAATAAATACAATTAATAATGTACATAAAAGAATAAAATTAAGTGCATTTTGTTACAAAGAATTCTTAATGAACAGAAAGTGGGCAGCATAGATATGACAGGAAGGTTGAATCTAATCTGAATTACGAAGTGACCTAGGAAGTTTGCTCAGAGGGGATTACAGAATAATTATGTTAATATGCAATTATCACCTCATTTCTTCTGTAGTAACCTCAAGATGTAGTGTAGTAAGGGTGTTATAGCAAGTGCTGATAGTTTGCAAAAATACTGATGTTTGAGATTTCCGAGACAATGAGACTAGCCTGAGGCGGTTAAGTGATGATCTGTCATCTTGAAGACAGATCTGACCTTTGTGCTTCATTTCTTAAAGCTTACATTATATGGCTACAGGCAGCTATAGCTGCAGAACTCATTAAGGGGTTTTTTTCTCCTAAAACTTGGATATTTTAGAGAAGTTTGTTTTTTACGTTTGAAAAGGAGAAAATAGAGAAATGGTTATTAATTCAAGCATTGCAACACCGAGTAGTGTTACGTTTATAGAAAGCTGAAGTAATTCTAGGTTTGTAGTTGGAGCTACCTTCTCTTTAGGATTTTGAATAGAACACATCTCAGGTGTTACAGTTACTTTTTAATGTGTCGTCCTATCAATGTTAAAAGTGCAAAAGAACCCCAGTTGTGTCCCTCTGTTGATGGAAGGCTCTCAGATCCAACTTGTTGTTTATTTTTATTTTTGCTGCTCCCTCCTTTCCTTTGCAGCCCCCCCCATATGCTCTAGATCATTGAGGGGACCTTTTGAATGGCATGGGAGGTGATGGAAGAGGCCGCAGGAGGGAAGCGGGAATTGGCGAGCCCCCCTTCTGCTGGATTGTGGAGAACCTTTTTGCCAATGAAGGTGGACACAGCTGAAGAGTGTAGGCTGAAAGCATGCTTTACTCAAATAAGTCTTTACTAGATGTATTTCCCTCCAGGCTGAAAATAATATTGAAATGTATTGACGTGACAATTTGAGGCGTTTGCTGATGACCTGAATGGGTTGGGTATTATCCCTCATCACTTGACAGAGGCAGAAGAGCAAAGAACTCTGGGAGGCAGGCCCTCCATTTTCTCTCTCTTTCCTGATGGATCAGATCTGTCCCCCCCCCCCCATCTCTGGCTGACCTTTCTTTAAGCTTAAGTTCTTGTACTTTCAAATATTCTTTTTTACTGATTGCTTCTGGTGCTTTCCTGTTCCCTGTTATTCCCCTTTCACTTTCCTATTGTATTTTATTTCTGACTTTACTTGTGTTTTCCTTTCCTCCGCTGAGATAAACAAAAAACATTTTAATGTGGTGCTTTGTCATATAAGATTTTAGCCAAAGTGTATTGTAAATTTCTAATGGATTCAGTTGTTGTTTTTTTAAGATAAAATGCTTGCTAAGGAAAGATAAGCACCATGTTTCCCTGAAAATAAGACACTGTCTTATATATTTTTTTGCCCTCAAGAAAACATACTATGGCTTATTTTGGGGGGATGTTTTAACCGCTCCGTGTCGGTACGCTGCATAGCCACGCCTATCCAGGCTGTCTTAAGGGAGGTGCTGTGTCACTGTCTTATTTTGGGGGTATGGCTTATTTTCGGGGTATGGCTTATATTGCGCAAATGCATAGAAATCCTGCTACGGCTTATTTTATGGGTATGTCTTATTTTTGGGGAAACACAGTATTTGTACCTTTATAAAAGGAGTTTGGTGGGTTGTTTTTTAATGCAATCTTACCAACATGAAGCCCCATTGCACACAGCAGGACTTACTTCGATACATAGGGTTCAGTGGCATACTACCTCATTCCTGGGTTTTGTGAAATATGTGCATAACTTCACCTCTTTATTTCTTCATCTATGTAGTAACAGAATCTTGTTTCGGCTGGCATCTCATTATTTCTTATTTTCTCAAACAGAGTTTTTCCACACAAATATTCTTTCTTAATCTTAATTTAAATGTTCATATTGAACAACATCTTGCAATAATGCAGAGTGCACATTTAAAATTGAATCCATCAATCTGTATTTCATTATTCTCTTGCTCTACAAGTTGTCAGATAAAAATACTGTTTAGTATTGGGGTTTTTTTAAAGAGTTAAATTAGAATTAAACTAAAGGCACCCTGGACCAAGAAGCCAAATTCATAATTTGTGTGGATTTAAAAGGGCAGTTTGTGAATTTTGCAATCACAATTTTAATTTCGTACCAAAGTCCATACTTTGACATCAGAAGTGCCCTGAAAAAGTCATAAACACCATGAAGTCCATCATGTCAATTCCACAATCTATGCTTGCCCTCTCAACCATTTAGGTTGAGTGACTATGAACTGAACTTTCATGATCTATATGGACTGCAGATTGGATGTGCAGTAAGCCTGCAACTTAAGTGGGGGTTACGTTCTGGGGATCCCATCTAAAGCCAAAATCCTGTATTGTCAAAACACATTGGGTTCAATGGCGGCTGGGATTGTCAAAATGTTTTAGCCTGGACACCCACCCCATTCTGTCCCCTTTTATTTTTATAGAATTTTTTTGTTTTGTTTTTTGCCAAGCACGTAAAGCTGAATGCGCACAAGTTAAATGCATGTCAATTGTGGGCTTACTGTACTGCATCTGATCCAGCACTGACTTGGTTTTAGCACATGGGAAAACATCTCTCTTAAAAAAAAACTTCTGGCTTCTTTTGACAGATAAAATCTGTTTTGATATTAAAATCTTTCTGTGCCTACAAGTTCGTTTAAATTAAAAATCTGAGTCAGTTGAAAAGGCCTCATTGCTTGTGAACAAAATTCTACGTGGTTTAGACAAAAGGGTTATGTTTAGTTATTAACCTCAGACAATATTGTATATAATAGGCATACTTTTTATATGTATAAGGAGAAACAACATTTCATGCAGACTTGCTTCAGGTTCTCTTGAAACCTTTCTGATAATGATAATTGCAGTCTCCAAGCAAATATGATATTCTTAGTTTACCACCCTGCTGTTCAGGGGGTACCAACAAAGTTGCTTTAAATGGGAAGCGTCTGTTCTTTCTCTGAACCCCTAACACCAGAACAGATGGATAGAACATGAAACGTGAAAGGTTTTACCTCAGAGGTGGCAACAGTGAAGCCACTCATTAACACTGAATTTACCACTTCGTTAGCAACATTGCTTCCTGTTGAGAAAAGCTAATATAGACTCTCAAATTGACTGAGCATACATTTGTCTACTTCTGTGAGTGTAATAAGTTGGAGAAAATACAAATCTTTCTGCTGCATAAACATCACCAAACATCTAAATCTTCATTCCTGTACTTAAGTTTTCAAGATACCTTGGACTTTTGCTTTCATTTCTCTTGACATTTTGTACTGTGTTTTAATAGTTCTTGCATGCCCATTTTTAACCTTTGTCTATGTGATGTTGTAGCTCCTACTGGGTGCTGCATTATCACCATTTTAGGGTGATAACATTTAGTTCAATTTATTAGAGGAGTCTACTTTTATTCATTTGTAAACCTGTTAATATACAAATGCAATGAATATTAAAAGCAAAGTTGTTAAAACTTATGTATAGCTTTATAAAGCTTAATGAAGACTAGAGTGTAGATAAATTTCAAGATATTTCAGTGCAAGAGCCTTAAATATTTGACTTTGTTTTCATCCTCTCATCAGTATGGAAATACTGATTATTCAGTACTTAAATAAATTGAAAGTATTGGCCTGAATTTAATCAAATGCAAGAATGCTAAGTGCTATAACAGTATTGTAACAACCTTTAAATGTTTTTGTATTTGGAAAATGAGTTAAGATGATTTTGCCAACCATAAATGATTTGTCTGTTAAGTAACTGAGAAACTTTAACCTTTATATAGCACTAAAGTATTGCTTTATTGTGCGATAATTGTTGTGCCAATTTCATTGGTTAGAAAGCAGGTTAGGAGCAAGACAATTTATTGTTTAGACGCCTTGCTGACATGTCTCACTTAAAATATATTGAGAGATCTGTACCTATTATCTTGGAAGATTTTATCTAAAAATTTCTAAGAGTTAAGTCACAATTTTGTGGGTTCAGAACCAGAGAGCCATTTCAGACAAGGATGACTTGCATGTAGCAAGGTGAAGTGATGTTCCTTATGCAGCACCATGAGGGAAGGATAGATACAGGAATTGGTGTCTAAATGATGCAGCAAGACTTTTAAGAAACTGTAGGCCACAGTGGAGAATATGGAATAAGGTGGAGTGATACTAAGTGGACTAGGAGCTGAGAAACCATTGTTAAAATCAGCCATGAAACTCACTGTATGACCATATGCCAGTCACTGTCACTCACTCTGATCTGCCTCACAGGGTTGTTGTGAGGATAACATGCAGAAAAGGAGACTAATGAATGTCACATTGAGCTCCTTGGAAGAAGGTGGAATGGATACTGATAAATAAGGAACAGCCAAAATTAAAAGTTCAGCCAGCTTGTCTCCTGTTTTCAGTTGGGGGCAGGTTTGGAATTATGAAAAAGCCTAACTTAAAAATCAAAGAACACTTGAATTGGGGACAGAATCAGAATATTCAGCCCCCACCCCCAAACACTGGACTTCACATGTAGGTCCTCAGCAAATCCAGTGTGTGCCTGTAGGTGCTGGATGTGTATTGAAACACTAAACCATACACATAAAGATTTCAACGATATTTATACTTAAAACATGATAGAGAAATTGGTTTTTTATCAGGCTAAAAACAGAAAAGTTGAAATTCTGTTTTCTTTGATCTGTCTCTGATCTAGTGGTGGGAATAAAAAACCTAGGCTTACTTACCGTAGAGTAGACCCGTTGAAATCAATGGGGCCAAGATACAAGTTTGTAATAACAAAGAGTTTTGTGGCATGCTAAAAGATTGTTATGGCATAAATCACAATGTAGTTTGGCAAGTCCGCTGTATGTCTGGATCTAACCTAATACGTTTTTCTGCTTTCCTTTAGGAGACTTGTAAAAATTATTGCTTTTTCAGTATTCATTAGAAATATCATTTATAACTTTTCCATGACTTGAGATTGAGTTTTTAAATTTGGCATAATTTCCCCTGAAATTAGCTTCTTTAATTAATAGTGTGTGTGTTATATATTAGTGGTCTTACAGTGAATGGTCAGCTTAGTAATGAAAATGCTTTTTAACTGATCCAGATTTAAACATAAAAACGTTTTAATATATTATAAAAACTGCCTATCTCAGATACATAGAAAAAGTTCTAATAAGGATTTCTTTGCTTTTATTCTAGCATAAATGTGCTTAATGGGCAGAGGAGACCAGCAGTATGGATGAAACGGAGATCAATACCCAGATCATTGGTGCTAAAGGACTGCTAGATGACAGCGGCTTCATTTCTGAGAAGCAGAGCAGCATTCTCAAATCACAAGAGAGTGAAACATCATTTCAGAAAAATACGTTAACTCTGCCTGAAGAGCTATCAAGGGACAAGTCTGAAAAAGCCTTAAGCGGAGGCCAAACGTCTCTATTTATACACTCTAGTGCTCCTACTGTTTCAAGTGAAAACTTTCTTCTGCCTACAGGAACTGCTGTTAATGGACCAGTTTCACACTCCACTTCCATTATGAAGAAAGGCAGCATTACATTAACCACTGCACAAACCGTGGGCCATCAAGCAGATTCTTGCTCAGCTGGGATGGTGGCACATGATCACCAGCTTCCCACAAAGACTTCAACCCAAAATTCAAGTCCACACCAACATTTGTTTTTGTTACCTGAAGCAGCTCATGCTAAGAGCCTGACACATTCCATAAAAAATCTACCTCCCTCTGCTTCAGTTGCTTGTGACACACAGCCATCTATAAGAAAAAGCATAAAACCAGATAGCACTTTAGTAAGCCAAGTAGACATGTGTGAGGATAGCAAAAGTTTGCTAGAAAAAGATGGCGGTAGCAAATCACTAACAGCCACATCCTCAGGTACAGGTGACTTCAGAACTGAAAGTGATACAAACTGGGACCCACAGAAAGAGTTCATAGAATTTCTCATGACAAATGAAGAACCTGTAGAGAAGTCACCAGTCCAGCCTAAAGTGGGCGTACCAAAAAGGAGGAAAAGAAAGATGGATGTTAGCAAAATCACACGTTACACTGAGGACTGTTTTAATGAATCAAATTATACTCATGACAATTCAGAATTGCTAGATACTGAGTTTTTGGAGCAGAGTGAGAATCTACAAGTGATAGAATCTCATAAATTTTCTTTAGCAAAAGTGAAGCCTGAATCAACAGATGAGGAATTGGAAGTTGTGGATGCCATCCAACAATTGATTTATAACCCAAATAATAAATGTGCAGGTGATACTTCTCCTATTCACAGTAGCACTTTTCTTTCTAATACTCTGTTAAACAAATGTGAACAAGATGAATTGGAACCACCAACTAATTTCAGTACTGATGAGCCTTCATTTTATCCCTGTACAAAGTGCAATGTGAATTTTAGGGAAAAGAAGCACCTGCACAGGCACATGATGTATCACTTGGATGGCAATAGCCACTTTCGCCATTTAAATGTTCCAAGGCCTTATGCATGTAGGGAATGTGGTCGGACCTTTCGAGACCGCAATTCCCTTCTTAAACATATGATAATTCACCAGGAAAGAAGACAGAAACTGATGGAGGAAATTCGTGAATTGAAAGAGCTTCAGGACGAGGGTAGGAGTGCACGGTTACAGTGTCCACAATGTGTGTTTGGTACCAATTGTCCCAAAACCTTTGTGCAGCATGCTAAAACTCATGAGAAGGACAAAAGGTACTACTGCTGTGAAGAATGTAACTTTATGGCAGTGACAGAGAGTGAACTTGAATGTCATCGAGGGATTGCTCATGGGGCAGTGGTGAAGTGTTCAATGATCACTGCAGATATAGCCCAGAGAAAATCACAGAAAAAGGCATTAGTGAAAGATTCCTTCATGGAATCATCCAAAAAATCAGCTGACTATATTTGCAAAATGTGTCCATTCACTACATCAGCCAGAAGCATTTTAAAAAAACACATGGAATACTTGCACCCAACATCATGCATAGACCCTTTCGGTAGCCGACTTAGACTAGAAAAAAGAAAAGGTCATATTATAGGAAACCCTTTAGATTTTGGTAACAGGACTAAACATTTCATCAAACAATCATCTGCGTTTCCAAAGAACTCTGTTTTAAAACAAGATATAAAAAGACCATTTGGCTCTGCATTCCAGTCCAGTAACTTTGCAAAACTTCACAAGAGACCCCCCAGGATACAGAAGGCTCGGAAAAGCGTTGCACAGTCAGCTGTAAGTGTGTATGGTCATAGCTCTACAGACAAGCCTGTTTTGAATAGAAATAGCACTGGCCAAAAACCTAAATATTTGCATCATTCAGGAAAGCAAAAGACTAGCATCAGAGCTAGCAATAACTATTTATATAGATACAAACATGAAAACCATAGGATTAAAAAATCTAGCAGCCCTTATCTTTTACACTTAAAAAGGGAAGCTGCAAGATCTGTCAGGTCCTTACCTTTATTATCTTCAAATAATTCTCATAGATTTATTATGGATTCTCTTAACTATGATGCAAAAAGACCAGGAGTCTATAAAGATAAGCATGTAACTGTAAAAAGGTTGGTTAAAAGATCCAAAAGTGAAGGCTCTGTAAAAGGAGATGATTTGGACAGTTATCCAGACTTTCTACATAAAATGACTGTTGTTGTTTTGCAGAAACTTGCTGGGAAAAAAGACAGCTATGAAACGGAGGATGAAAGTTCATGGGATAATGTTGAACTGTGTGATTACACTACACGGTCTGTGGAGGATGACTCTTACAGTGATATTAATCAGGAGCATGTAAACCTGTTCCCTTTATTTAAAGGTAAAATGGAAGAAGAAACTGGTGGTAAATCCTCTCTTAGATACGAGCAAAATGACGGATTTTATTTTGAGTATTATGAAGATGGCGAAGGTAGCAATTACCTGCATGATTTTCAAGATCCTCATAGTTTAGAAAACATAGGCACAACATTGCCAAAGCATAACTCAGTTTTCCATTGGACTGACTTATCGCTTGAGAAAAAAAACTGTCCATATTGCCCAGCAACTTTTGAAACAGGTGTTGGATTGTCTAATCATGTCCGTGGGCATCTTCACAGAGCTGGGTTAAGTTATGAAGCCCGTCATGTTGTCTCACCTGAGCAGATAGCAACGAGCGACAAAATGCAGCATTTCAAAAGAACTGTAACAGGAACTCCTGTTAAACGCGTTAGAAAAGGTAAGATTTTTCTTTTCTTATCCTATGCAGGGGGAGCGGGGTGTATAATAATGTGGATGCAGGTCTGGCCATGCTACATCCTGCCTTGTAATAGCTTTTATATCCATTCTTGGTAGAAACTTTTAATGTCTACGGTTTAAGCAAGCTGGGTCCTTAGCGTCTGACAAATTGATAAATGAATGATTTTTCTTTTTAGCTATTGAGAAATCAGAAAGTTCTTCAGAACACACATGCCAACTCTGTGGAGGTTGGTTCGACACTAAAATAGGATTATCTAATCATGTTCGAGGACACCTGAAAAGGCTTGGTAAAACCAAATGGGATGCACACAAATCTCCAATCTGTGTTCTGAATGAGATGATGCAAAATGAAGAAAAATATGAAAAAATCCTGAAGGCATTGAACAGTCGGCGTATTATTCCCAGACCATTTGTCGCTCAGAAACTTTCATCAAATGAGTTTTTATCTCAAAATGTTATACCTCTTGAAGCATACCGCAATGGCCTAAAGACTGAAGATATATCTGTATCTGCATCAGAGGAAGAAGGGCTGAGTTTCCTAAATGAATGTGATGAAGCAAAATCAGTACTACATGATGAAAAAAAAAACCAGTCAGTCACACTGATAGAACTTTTGAAAAATAAGAGGTTAGGAGAAGAAAGAAACCCTGATACCGCTCCTCAAAAGATCCATAATCAAACTGCAAGAAAGAGGTTTGTTCAAAAATGTGTTCTTCCATTAGATGAAGACAGTCCTTTGATGTATCAGCCACAAAAAATGGACTTGACTATGCAGTCAGGTAAGAGGCTTGTTACAGTTTTAATAACTTGAAAATACATTACAAGATAAATTCTCCCCCCTCCCCTGGTCACCCCAATATTCTAAAAGTAATTATTTTCTTTGAGGCTGTTTTTCCCCTTCACAAGGTTCTAGATAGAAATATTAATGAAATTAGTTTTAACGTTAAAATTGCCTTAGTTTTCTGCATACAAATTGAGTTCTGAAGAGAGAGTAGCTTTTGCTCTGTAATGGCTCTTGAAGATGCATATAAAGAGGAAACGAGAACGTCTACTTAGCAAAATATGGTATCACTTAAATAGCAGACACATCTGGGAGAGCCCCTTGATCTTTCATAGACAGTAAGTGTTGCAGATATATAATCGGTTCATATTGTTAGGATTGTTCTTTTATCTGGTGTAAGTGAATGCACAACTTGCTGGTTAACCGGGTGATGTATTGTCTGATTTATGGCTAGATTTTATCCCCCGTCAGAGTAACTGTGATGGCTATACCCCTGAACACAGCTGTTGCTGTCAACACAAAATCCTTAAAAGTTTTAGATACGTCTCTTAGGAATTGTGCCAACAATTTTATTCCTTTAGACTACTTGCCCCCCTATTCTAGCATAGTTTTAGAATGCTCTTCTGAAAGGTGTCTTTCAGTCTTGGCTGTCATGGCTCTGGAAAGCTCTGCTCGTCTCCTTTGACAACACGTCTGCACAAGACCTTATTGCAGCTATCTTTTCTCAATCTAGTGTGTAAACTGCTCTGCGATGAAAGTGCTTGATCTTGTCTTATACCCTTTTATCGTTTTGCTGGTACTTAAAATTATTACAGTGTGATTGATAAAAGTCTTGTTCACTGAGCATTACTTGATTTGCAGACCCATGTGATCGACCTGTTGCTGTGTAGTACCGCTATGGACTGTAGGTGAAGGACTGAATGTTAATATTGCCATATAAAAACCCTGGAAAACTGAGGGGTTTTTTCATGGGGAAGCATTCATTCATTTGAATCTATCTGCAGTCTGAAGTTCCTTAATATGGCAACAGGTACAGCACATGAGGCCACTAATTGTATTCTGTCTTCTACTTTTGTCTGGTTAGGCAACCTGTCTTCACACCAAATTTTGCCTTAGGTGACTGTGGTCATAGATCATAGGGACTGAAAATATCAATTAATTTCCCAATAAAGTTTATTTCTTGGACGAGCTTCACATAAACTTGGAAAATGATGTTCAACTACAGCTTGTTAAATTTGGAAGTAATGTGCTAGTTAATGTTAGGTAGCCTACCTTCTAGGTTTCACTAATAAAAGCTGCTTGCATAATACTAATAGTTACATGAATAGAGCCCCTAAGCTAATTGTGATTAACATAGCATTTGACAATTAACTCACTCTCCTACTTCAGTTATTAAAACTTTCACAATTTTAAGTCTGTTTTTTTAAAACATTTTCTCAAGTATATGAAACCCAGTTTTAGTGTCTATAGTTATTCTTCAATAAAAGAAGATACATTGCAATAAATCTAAACTTTTGTTTTTTCATGTGTTGGAAGCAGCCCAGAATGGGGCAACCCAGCCAGATGGGTGGCATATAAATATTATTATTATTATTATTATTACTTGACAAGATTCTTGTTTTGATAAAAAAGCTTTCAAATAAATGAAAAACCCTTTCCCAATTTGTTGAATGTGTTGTCTAAGACAATATATTTCTGAGGACAGTGAAAATTGTTGTGCCTCTATGAAAGTAAAGTTGAGAAGAAACCATTTTTATTGGTTTCTTTGTCTGAAACAGTGTAGTATGGTTTGACTGTGTGTTCTTTCCTGCGATGTTTGTTGATCATTTATTTAGCACAAAGATTTTAGCAAAAACTACAAATCATTAACTTTCATTATTGATTGCGCATTCAGAGTAATGAAGATAAAATGCACCAAATAAAATGTTTTGTCTAACAGCTGTGCAGTGGTGTGTTTTACCACCTTTTTCTCCCAGCCTTCATCAGCAACCTAATTTAGTATTGAGCCTTTTACAGTCTTGTGGGTAAAACACTTTAATTACCACTTTGTCAACTAGACTTTATAATTCTCTTTATTGGGAACATTAGAAGCCTTGAAACTTCTTAACAGAACTGTGCTATTCAAATTGCAGAATTATATTTTGGGTTTAGGAAATAATCTGTACAATGTGAAGATAAGCAGGAAAGTGATAATTCAAAGAAGCTTAGGAATTCAAATCATGCCTTCCATTTTTTTTTTGTACAAAATAGCACGATTCATGCTAAACGCCACATGCAGAAGTAATCGCCATGAGCTTGGCTCTCTCTAGTTTATGAAATAAATACGTTGATGATGTAGTGAACCTGCGTAAAAGCAACTTTTAATACAGAATTTTCCAAAACGCTTTTGAGAGTTTCACTTTTAAAGAGAGAACTGGATTATAGTTTTCTTTTGAATGATAGGTATGCCTGTGAAGCTTAGAACGTGTGTGCATTGCAAAACGGCGTTTACAAGTGCTGTTAGCCTGTCCAACCATTTGCGCGCTTATGCACGAAAGAAGAGTGCTGGACTTTTGACTGGGACAGGTATGTTTGTTACAGATGTAAAATCAAGTCTGTCTGTATACGTTTTCCTCATCAGACTTGACAGATTCATATGCTAATTCAGTTGACATTTAAATTTTTCTGAAACAGAAGTTGAATTTGAGTAACAGAACCTTTAGCAACTTGTAAACTTACGTTGCTAATGTCCATTTTTTTCCATGCCTGGTTTTTATTTTCATTGGTTCATTTTAGATCCAGCATTATTTTCATGTGTACAAACAGTTGAGAGCGGAATGCCTTTTTGTTTTCTGGCTAAATGCAAAAGGAGCTGCTTTTATAAATGAGGGAGATTTTCGCCAATTATTTGTTAGGTGAATTGAGAACAAGCACGGATAAACATAGACAATTATACGTGGTACAATTTTCAGCACATCATTTTCAACAAAAGCTACTCTTATTTTCTCCCATATATTTATTATCAGTTACTTTTTTTTTTTTTTACTTTGGTCTTCCACAAAAATGAAATAGTAACAAGAAAGGGCTGCTGTGTTTTGTGTATCCATTTGGTGCTTTATACTGTACTTGGATTTTGACAGTCCTGGGACTTTTATATAAATCAGATCCTCCTAACTGCAGTAGTCTAAACCAGTGGTCTTCAACTGATGGGCCCTAACCCACTATTGATTCACAGTCTGATCTAAGGTGGATTGCAGCCACAATCCAAATACTTAAGAAATGGGTCCCAGAAATGCATGTGGGTTCTCAAATTGAAAATCTGAAGACCATTGGTCCAAACAAAAGATGTTACCAGACTACTTATGGGGTAGTCAAGCTTTCAGTGTATAACAATCCCCTCTCTTCAAGTGCAGGCTCAAGCCAGTACAATTTAGGAAAAATCAGATTCCTCAGTGGGGCTCAAATGGCTTACATGGAAGCATGAAATTTAAGGAAACCACTATTTCTAAGTCAAAGCCTTAAAATACCAGTTAGTCCTCAAAATAGTTTGATAGCTACTATTTCCATTCAACAGCCAACCAAACTAGGGTTCTAATCTGTCTCCTAGCTTTAAAGCTGAGTTGGTGTAGCTATAAAGTTGTGATCCTTAAGTGTGATAAAGGAAGCATGCTCTCCTTTCCTAACCCATAACCAAGCTATTTTAGGATTGCCATTATCCGTGGTTAGCACAAACCGGAGCTCATTTTATACCAGAATTTGAAATCAGGTTTGAAGCTGACTTTCAATTCCTGGCCAAAAGCAAACACTATATCGTGCTCACCATGACCAATGTTTGCACCAATATAACTTCCATTAAGGCTGCTATAGTGAAATGGAGTGCTTAAGAGTCGGGGCTGGGCGTTCTCAGTCCATGATCTATTCCTGCTCCCTTCATGGGGTGGTAACATTACTTTGGCTTAGGCTCCAAGGTGGCTTATAAAAACACTGTAAATGATCAAGCACTTAATCATAAACTGTCTAGTCCTTAGAAGTTTGATAGGTTCTTAATATCAGGCTTCTGTTATTGTAAATGTCATACTTTGCCATAACGCTTGCAAATGGATACACAGTCAAAATGAATTGGAATACTTTTAATTTATTGCTTAGTTTCATAGGTTTAATTGTGTAATTACCCTCTGGCAACACTGAAGGGGTGGAATGTTAATACATAAATAGCCTGCAACATTTCCATACAGATGTTTAATTTATCTGCAAACCTGGAGACTGCAATGGATATTGTCACAATTTTTTTATGCTTTGCAAATCATAAACGGATGTCTCTTAACTCTATCTGTGTGATCTGGAAATAAATCCCTTTCAGTTGTAGACTGTGCCTGGCTATTCAGTATTGTCAATTCAAGTGAAGAATTCTACTACCAATTTTCCTATGAGAATTTGAGAGCAAAATCCGGATGTTTGTCTTCAGTTTGACACCACTTCTTTAAATTTCATTGTTTCCTCTTATTTCTTTTAGCAGTTTCCCTAGATGAGAGAAAGCTGCATTTTAGGGAAAGAAAATAAATTAAATGGTTACTCTTCTGTGACAAAAATGTAATGCCCCTGTGTTCAAAGGTCATGTTAATTGCTGTACTACGTAATTATTTTTCTTCTTTTCAGCTTAATTTTAATACCTAGGACTAGTATTTTTTTGTAGTGTTACATATTTTTGAAGGAAATGTCATGACCATAAATTCCTTTGAGCAATTTTCAGTTTTGTGCCCTAGTTGCATAATTGTATGCATAAATGACCTTTATTTTTATATGTGACAATTGCTATGGGACCTTTTGTATTTTACTTTTGAATAGGAGAAAAACTATCAACTATCAAACTCACTGAAGCTGAAAGGAGTGTTTTTCCCAGGGCTACATGAGCTTCTGGTCAAGACATTGGCATTTTTCACTCCTCTGCCTTTGTTTATTTAATGGCTTGTGGAGAACATGAGCATGCCCTTTCCTCTAATGGTCAATTGAGCCCAGTGATTAGATACAGATGCTACCATGAAAAGGGTAAGATTTAGGTTAGTGATGGTCATTGTCAGCCTGGAACATTGCATTCTCCCTGACCAAACTGCTTAGGGATTAGTTCCAGGACATTCCTGTTATCATTAGATCGCTCTACCCTTAACTGTCAGTTGCAACTTGAGTCTGGTCTGGGACACCCTAGTTTTTATTTATTTAACGAAATTTATATACTGCTTGATGGTAAATAAGCAGTTTACAATGAAGAGTGAATACTGTTTATCTTCTTAATAATCACTGTTTGTGTTTAGTCTGTGAATTTCAAGGTGTATAAAAACACATGGTTTTATTTTATTTTTTTAAAAAAATCAGGTATAGTAAGTTTCAATTATAACCAGGTGCACTTTTAAGATGAAGTCTTAATTTCATGCAAATATATGTCTTAAAACTGAATTTATATAATTTGAGAGGCTAGTCACATGATCTAGTACTACTATTTACATAATGCTTATATTATGTCTTGATATTTGATGTCAGAGACTAGGAGGTCATCATAGGCTCTAGAATTCAGGTAATGCTATTTTGTTTCGTACCGGGATTATCCACTGAGCACACATAATCTACTTCTATCTAATGCTTTAGCTCCCTAAACTCTGCAATATGTTCAGTTCCAATAGACAGCCTTTAATTCATGAGTCTACCAGTTAAATGAAATGCACGCTCTTACTGCTTTTCATCTTGTAGAGAAACTGTGTTTTCATTCTATTACTACTACTACTACTACTACTACTTCTACTACTAGTACTGTGTTGTTGTTGTTGTTGTTGTTGTTGTTGTTGTTGTTGTTGTTGTTATTAATTAAATTTATCCAAGGATCGCAGGGCAGTTTACAATACAAAAACGCAAAAATGAACAACCTAGTAACAAACAAAAACAGTATCTAGATACATAGATTATAGATTATTTAATTAGCCAAAGACCTGGAAGAAGAGGAATGTGTTTTCCTAGTGCCTAAAGATATGTAACGAAGGGGCCAGGCAAGCCTCCCTGGGGGAGAGCATTCCACAAGCAGGGAGCCACCACAGAAAAGGCCCATTCTTGTGTTGCCACTCTCTGGACCTCTTGCGAAGAAGGCATATGAAGAAAGGCCGCCTTTGATGATCACAGGGTCCAGGTCGATTCATATGCGGAGAGCTGCTCCTTGAGGTTGAACCATATTGTGGTCCTAATCCACAAACGGGGAGCCACTGCAGAAAAGGCCTGTTCTCGTGTTTCCACCCTCCAGACCTCTCATGGAGGAGGCACACAAAGAAGGGCCTCAGATGATGATCATAGGGTCCGGGTAGGCTCATAGACAATCCTTGAGGTATTGTGCTCCTGAGCAATTTAAGACTTTGCAGATCAAAACCAGCACTTTGAATAGGGCCCCAAAATTCACTGGCAGGGCAGTTGGGTCAGGATTGGCATTATATGCTCAAACTGTCTCGCCCCGATGAGCAACCTGACCACTGAATTCTGCTCCAGCTGATGTTTCCAAATTGTCTTTAGATTCTATAGCACAAAAGACACGTGGGTTGCATGGCCTAAGATAAGATAAAATAGTAAGGTGGAAATGTAAAGTTCTGATCAGGACTATCCTAAGCTGGGGTGGGTTACCTCAGATGGTAACACCAATAGTCAATAGTTTTATATTTTTGAAGGGATTTGGATTCCCTGCCCCATCACCAAAATGTATTGGGCTATTTCTAGTCCTAACTGCATTTGCAAGGTATTATGAATCCCAAATAATTTTCGTTGACTTTACCTTTTTTTACTTTCTTTTATGCGTGTTGAAGTGGGGTGATCAGATCTGTGATAATGTATTACAGCATACTTTGTGGTTGGATTTTTAAATATTTTCCCTAAAAAATTCATTTAAGTTTTGTTGGTGATAATTTATTGCACTGATATTTTGAGAATTATTTTCTGAAGTCATTAGAAATAATTTGGAATCAAAATGTGTAAGTTTATTTTTTTGGGGGTAATCTTTCATTTATTTCCAGTTAGTGTAAGATGGGTAATTGGTTGTGTGGCGAAACTAGAAGAATAAGCTGAAGCTCTTGCATAGGGCTTCCGCTGATTGAGCTGGTTAGAGGAATCCTGCCCTAAATGGGCATGTATTCTCGTCTTGGAGTTTATTAGCATTAAGAAAATGTAATTGGATGTTAGCTGAATTTTTTGTTTCACATACAATAGTTCTTGTGACCACCATGACACCACAATGCACAATTTACGTAGCGTAAATGTGTTGTCAGGTGTATCATTTAAATTTGTCTCAGCACTGTCACAATTCCTTCCCTACAACTTCGGTGATTATTTATTTGTACTATACCATGAATGTAGGGTACCTTGCAGAGCTTTACAGAAAAAGACAGTTTCCTGGCCTCCTGAAGCTTACAGTTTGAATAAGAGTCATAGAATTGTAGAGTTGGAAGGGTCCAGGAGGGTCATCTAGTCCAACCCCCTGCAGTACAGGAATCTTTTGCCCAACATGGGGCTCGAACCCATGAACCTGAAATTAAGAGTCTCGTGCTGTACTGATTGAGCGTCAGACAACGGGAGGTTGAACATACATTATTGCTTTTAGGGAGTGGGTGGAGCTGTGGTCTAAAGTTCTAAACCACTGAGCCTCTTGGGTTTGCCGATCGGAAGGCCGGCAGTTTGAATCCATGTGATGGGGTGAGCTCCCATTGCTCTGTCCCAGCTCCTGCCAACCTAGCAGTTCAAAAGCACACCAGTGCAAGTAGATAAATAGGTACCGCTGTGGCAGGAAGGTAAATGGCATTTCTGTGCGCTCTGGCTTCCGTCATGGTGTCACATTGTGCCAGAAGCGGTTTAGTCATGCTGGCCACATGACCCGGAAAGCTGTCTGTGGACAAACACCAGCTCCCTCAGCCTGAAAAGCAAGATGAGCGCCACACCCCATAGTTGCCTTAGACTGGACTTAACCATCCAAGGGTCCTTTACCTTTACCTTTTATTGCTTCTAGAAGAAAGATTACACATTAATATGTTTAGTAGATAGATAGCTTTTAATGGTTATTTATCAGTAACTTCAACTTGGGTGTGACTTAGAAAAGTGTAGAAACATATTTTTCTACTAGACCCCCACCCCACTTTATTGAAGCATGTAGAAGCTTCTACCAGCTTCCACTCAGATGTTTCAGGCCCTTCCTGGTTTGCTTCTGCTAGCTAGGCTGATGCTGCCATAGGAAATGTTATTCCAAAAGAAAGCACAGAAGCAGGAAGAATCACCAAAGTACTGGTGTCAGTTGGGAACTTCATTATTTTTGCATTTGAGAGAGGGCAGTTGGCTAAGTGATGGGCAATATGATCTTTGAATATGCAAACCTCTTCTTAAAAAGGGAGACTTCCCTGACGTTTGTCTTCCCTGCAGTTGATGATAAACGTTTACTTGAGAAGAAACAAAACATTAGGGTGTTGCCACAACCAAGTGTTGATTCCTTCGGGTTTTGCAACATCCCACATGCACTTGACCTGCAATTTGAATGCATAGATAAGTGTCATATGTGCAGGATCTTGCTGCGGAGTCATTTATTTGTATGTGTCTGTCAGTAAATTGCCACATGCTATGTTGGTCACAGATCATTTGTTAGAAAACTTTCTTTCCACAGTTTCCAATAAACATTACCATAAGTTTGATATTTGCCTGTGAAACATTAGCTGTTTATGTATATGGCTGCAGATGGAGAATAAATTTATTCATATTATTAGAGAACACAGTTGTCTAAGTTACAGATAACTTCTTGAGGTTGCAGAACTGTTGTGTTGGACACACATGTTAAAGCACAGTAAAAAGACAGCATTTAAACTTTCTGTGGCATACTTCTTGGTTATTTTTGTAGGGAAGATCATTCCTGTTAACAAATAGTTTAATGTTAATCCGAGTTCAAGTATTACTAGCTAACACACGAAATGCTATGTAAGAAGCTTACAGATTTTATGTTGCTCAGTATTGTACTATCCATTTATGTTTGATAATTGGCTTCCATAAAACTTTGTTGTGAAAAACATGCAGCTTTTATCATTCTTGTAAGAATTTATATGGCTCACTGTCAGTGGTGATCTGGTAACATGCTATATTCCTTTACCATTGGAATTAGCTTTCTTTTCTACAAGTTTTGTAGAAAGTGTTTAAATGGTGATTCCTTGGCAAGCTATCATCATCAGCCTGGCATATTCAGGAATGGCAAGGAGACTTCCTTTGTTTCTCTTGAGATCTTTCCCCTGTTGTACTTCGCTGTGTTTCTTGAAGATTCTTCTCCCTTAGTCTAGCATTTACCTTCTATTGCAACTTTGGTGCCTTCCAGGTGCCTTTCTTTTATTTGACTCTGCTTCCTTAGATAGTGCTCTAAAAATGAGAGTTGGAAGGTGCATCCAGTTCAAGTTCCTGCCAATACAGGAAACACTCAATAGCAGGGGAAGGGAGCCTCTTGGCTGAGCAGGCCAAAACCTCATCTGGCCCCACCCCCATGGATTAACTTTGGCTGGTGGTGCTTTGAGCTGGATCTTAGGCAAGTCAGTTGAAAAATAATGTTTTCTTTTTGGGGGGAAACGCCTTCTAAAAAACAGCTCAACAATTTTGGGATGTCCGTAACCCAAGACAACACATCTGTCAAAGTCCCTTTCACAGCACTTTCCAAGCAAGCTGGTTATTGGGAACTTGGGAACTTCAGTGCATGGGGCTTTGCCATTGAAAATGAATGCCTTGGGTAATTTTACTGATCAGAGGCATTAGAAGGGACTAACCTGATTGGGGGTTTTTTGACCGCCACTGTAAAATAACTCATATTGGTCCTTGGGTAAAGACCAATAGAAGGGGGCACTATTGACTGGCCAGCAAAATACCGTATATACCCGAGTATAAGCCGACCCAAATATAAACCGAGGCACCTAATTTTCCTACAAAAACCTGGGAAAGCTTATTGACTCAAGTATAAGCCGATTCACCTTTGCCGCTGTGGAGGAGGAGGAGGAACGAGCAGCCCAAAAGCAGCCGTTTGGGCTGCTCCTTCCTCTTCCTCCTTTGCCAAGTTTGCATTTATGCGAGCAGTTCAGGAATGGAACAAGCTGCCTGGGGAGAGTAAAGAACCGCTGTTCTTGTACGCTTCTTAAGGAATGGTTGACTGGGGAGAGCGGGTGGCAGCATGAACGGAGAGAAAGGGCTTCTTTCTCGCCGCCCCCACCGCTCGCCTCACTCAAGTATAAGCCGAGGGCAGCTTTTTCAGCACAAAAAATGTGCTGAAAAACTAGGCTTATGCTCAAGTATATATGGTATACAAGGCAGAGATGACAAAAATATTAGTGGAGTTGAGGTTTGCCAAGTGGTCATGAGATGAAGACTCATAGTTTAAGGTAATCCTAGAGGAAGAACCAGAAGAAAGCAGCTGGAGGTAGACCAGTGTTTTTCAACCACTGTTCCGCGGCACACTAGTGTGCCGCGAGATGTTGCCTGGTGTGCCGTGGGAAAAATTGAAAAATTACTTTATATATAGTCAATATAGGCACAGAGTTAATTTTTTTAACATTTTCTAATGGTGGTGTGCCTCGTGATTTTTTTCATGAAACAAGTGTGCCTTTGCCCAAAAAAGGTTGAAAAACACTGAGGTAGACACTTCTGGAAGACATGTGCTTAAGGAAGCAGATAGGCTCCAGCAAACAGGCAGCTTGGAATCTTTAAGATGGTGGTTCTGACTCAAGTGAGAACTTTATCCTCAGAAAAGCATATTTGCTGTGACTGAAGATTTATCAGGCCAGTGAGAAGCAAAGTGAGGGTTGGAACTGAGAGAAGATATCATTGTAGGCCCTAGTCTTGCTTTGTGACTGCTGGCTGGTATAGGGAGGATGGGGAATTAAGTCCTAATTTAAATATAAGGTTAAATAGGGAAAGGAGATTCTATATTCCATTTCACATTCCATGGCAATTATGCCAAGTTTAAATAAGGCATAACATTTGAAGTTGTAACGTTTTATCTTTAATAATATATTAACCTGCAGTTGTTAAATTAATCTAATTTCTGCATACATTAATGCCTGTAATATATTGTTTTGGTTCTTGTTTAAGCTCTTAGTTGATCAAATCTTATGCCCATGCTTTGTTATCCAGACTGCTATAAAAAGGTGAAATCCAGGGAGTGGTTGTTGTGGTTGTAATGGGTGTTTATCAGCAGGGCTAAGTTAAAGATACATATATATTTTCCACACTATTCATGGTTGCATTTCTTCTACAGCCTATGTAAGCTTTTCAGTCATTTGGTATGGTTAGTGTGCTGTGACATCTAGAGTTTTTGCCTCCAGGAGGACATTCTAAATCTAAGTCCCAGAACTATTTTAGCTTTCAGTAATCTGTGCAAGAGAAGAGCTAGCTTTAGAGCAAATAGCTGGTGTAATCTCATACCCCTAGAGCATTTGCTGATGGCAGGTCTAATAATTTGAGAATTGGGAAGAGATGTAGATTTTATTCCGC
The DNA here is from genome assembly GCF_009819535.1 of Lacerta agilis. NCBI lineage: Eukaryota > Metazoa > Chordata > Lepidosauria > Squamata > Lacertidae > Lacerta > Lacerta agilis. The sequence continues at coordinate 23,923,861 of NC_046317.1, forward strand.
CGCCCCCCAAACTGGTTATCTTGGGAAATCAAATCTAAGAAAATGTGAGGAACTAAGCAATAGTGAGCTTTTTGCTATTCTTGGTCCTGCTCTCCATATAGTGGTCTTTAATAATTCTTTAGCCTAGTTTTGCCATTTATATATCCAAGACAGACATGCGGAGATAGGTGTTATTTGGAACTGTGCGTTCTTCCTTTTTTGCCAATGTCTGTCCTTTAAATAGTGGCCAAAAAATGCTGTTATGGATGGTATGGCGTCTCCAATACCAATACAATTAGCATAGTTTCATTCCGAAGAGAGAATTTCCTTGGTGATGCTCAGTGGTTTTTGAGTGCAGCAACCCAATACATTTTCCATTTCTGTATATTATTATTATTATTATTATTATTATCATCATCATCATCATCATCATCATCTAGGTGATTGTAAGAAACACCTCATCCTGTAGTTTGTGGATTTTTGTTTGAAAATGTTGTTATTTGATTTGAGGTATGGACAAAAGCTTGCTGTTAAGGTCTTTTAAAGTTTATTTTAACTCACTGGATTCCAGCATATACAGTGGTACCTCGGGTTACAGACGCTTCAGGTTACAGAGTCTTCAGGTTACAGATTCCGCTATCCCAGAAATAACGCTTCAGGTTAAGAACTTTGCTTCAGGATAAGAACAGAAATCATGCTCTGGGGGCGCAGCAGCAGCGGGAGGTCCCATTAGCTAAAATGGTACTCAGGTTAAGAACAGTTTCAGGTTAAGAACGGACCTCCAGAACAAATTAGGTTCTTAACCCAAAGTACCACTGTATTCTGATTGTTAGGTTGTAGTAGCTGTCAGATGGAAACTGCAGACTGTCCTGCCTTTTATCTTCTTCATGCCATAAGTAGCTTAGATGAGGAATTTGGAGGTTATATTATATTGAGAGCATTTTGCTTTACACAGTTTCTGACATTATCCTTCTCTGTAGAAGAGGTTTACATTAATCACAAACTTAAGTAGGTCTTTGCAAGTAGGATTCTTGCTTTGTTTCCAGCTCTTTTGTACTGCTGGCACATGTGCTTGGATAAAGGGGCATGCATTCATTTTCCAAAATATCCTAAGTGTTTCATGTTCAATTGCATTAGGAACTAAACAGTGCATTCTTGTCAGACTAGGCTCTTCCTTTTGAATTCCCTACATTGCTTTATTTCCTTTTGTACCTCAAAAGAATTCACATCACCCTGACACAAATCAGTAATAATTCTGTAGCACATCTGATTCCAGTACACCTTATTAAAGGGACAATCAGCAATGGTTGAAGATCCAGATACTCTTCAGCCTTAAGAACTTAAAACCAAAACAAAACCATTATCATAAGACTCCTTTAGCATACAGAACAGAAAACGTTTCAATGTAATATATACAAAAGTTCTAGTTATGAAGTTTGTCAAAACATACTTTATATTTAATCATTGGTCCTTTTGAGTTATGGTTGTTGGCTGCATGATGAAAACAAATGATATTGAAGGCCTCTATATTGATAAAATTTACAAGCAAAGCATGATGCTTGGGTTACCAGTTAGGTAGAATGACTTAGTAGTCTGAAATGTGGTTTGGTCATCAAATATACATGTTTTAAAACTAAACTTAAACTGTAGGTGTCAAGCATGTAAGCTCATTTGTGCATGAAAATGGTGTGCACACTTCAGCTTTATGATGAATTGGAAAGTGCATATTTTCAAGTTACATAATTTAATAAGTGAGAATAGAAGTATCCTTTAACATATTTCGGGGGGTGGGAATTATCCAGTAAAGTGCTCAAAACATATATCTATCTACGTGATTTTTTTTTCTCTTCATAGCCATAGATTGTAAGCAAAAAAAATCAAGATCAAGATCTGGGAGCAAGAAAAAAATTCTGCCATTACCTCATGGTGCTGATGAAGTTTACATACTCCGGTGCAGGTATATGTGGGACTGCATTGGGTCATTTGGAGTAGCTATAGCTTGTTTCCAATTTGTAGAAATGCATCTTGTATTTGAGTGTCATGTATGTACAAAAAGTATAGTTATCTAGTGACCTGTGGACCTAATTATGCTCACCATGCACGAGTGTAGCCGCTAGCTGGCCCCCAAATCAAGTAAATAAATGGAAATACTTAACTAACTGACCAGTTGTGTTGCTGATAATTTGAGAAATGGGGAGATGGGAAGTCATTTGGGGGGAAACTGAGAAAGCCTTATTTTCCTTGACTCCCCCCAGGCCCTCATTACTTCCCTGCATCCCAGCAAATAAGTCACTGCTAATGAAAGGGAATATGAGCAAGGCTTCCCCATACTCTAGGATTTTAAGGAAGGGTAACCTAATTTGAGGACAGGTACAGTCGTACCTTATTTTGCGGCCGGGATCTGTTCCGGAGCCCCAGACGCTAGACGAAAACGCTGCATGACAAAGCCGTGGAGCGGTTTGTGCTTCTGCACATGCGTGAGCGGCAAACCAAAAAGTAACCCTTTCTGGTACTTCCGGGTTTGCCACGGGCGGTCGACAAAATCGACACTTAACGAGGCGGACTCAAAACGAGGTACCACTGTACTACCTAATTAGGACTTTACTTAGGTAATAACTAGTACCTTGAACTGGACCGAGAACCTCATGTTAGCTGTTATATTAATTTTTGAATTATAGGTATAATTTGTGATGTAAAGTTGTATGCTTCTGTTTTTTGTATCTAGAGTTAACTTATATCTGTGATAAACAATAGCTGAATTAACACCCAGGATTTTTAAAAAATCTGTCAGCAATATGCATACTCAGGCTTAGTTTTTCTGTCATTATTTTGTGAATCTACTGCACCTAACACAAAGTTCAATTACAATGCTAATGTGCTTTATTTGGATGATTTTGAAAACTGTGCAGGTTTTGTGGTCTGGTGTTTCGGGGCCCCTTGTCTGTTCAAGAAGACTGGATAAAACACCTTCAGCGCCACATTGTCAACGCAAATCTTCCTCGGACTGGGGCTGGCATGGTGGAAGTAACGTCACTGCTTAAAAAACCTGCCTCAATTACTGAAACTTCATTTTCTTTCCTGATGGCAGAAGCAGCTTCATAGAACATTGGAAACACTTCATATTGCATTGAATGAACATTTTAAATATCTTTGTTAGTTTTTTTAAGGTTAAAATAAATTATCTGTTTATAAAATCTGAAGCCGGAAAATGGGGAGAAGAGTGACAGTTAACATCCAAACAATTGAGTACTTAAAACAGTTACCGTAAGTAGTCTTTATATTTTATATAGGGTGGAAGATGTGTTTTTAAAGTTTACTATGTTTTTTGTCACTTACTGTGTTCACTATTGATACAAGCCCATTACACGTAAGCAGCCGTTTTTAAAATGTTGCACATGGGTACTTAAGATAGGTTTTATGAAATGAAAACATTATTTACAGTGTTACCAGAATCAATGCTCTGTTTATTAAACAAACAAAAACCCTTGCTTAGTAAAATATTATATTTTGTTTGTATGTATGTAGTGTTTTGTACAATACCAAGAAATGCTAATGCAATTAACTCAATTTAGGGCATTAAATATGTACTTCATAGTTCAAGAGACTGTTCCATTCAAATAGGGCAATTAGTACTACTCTTATCTAGCTGTGTAAGTGTTTTTTTTAATCACACGAGACTCTTTTGTACTAAAAGTAGAGGGAAACTTGTTAAACAAATTTCTAAAAATAATGTACATAGTACTGGAAACTATTTGTGGTAAGGAAAAAATATTCTTTACTTTACTTCACTTGCATTTCTCACTGACAATAAAATGGTGCATCCATGCTACCTCCAACTTTGTCAGCAGTAATGGTATTTCCCCCTTCCATTTGTTGCATCAAGCACTCACAGTTTTCTTTATTTTTAATCACAGTTTTGTTAAGTCTTTCTTTTTATGCCTAGCTTAAGTATGAGTTGCTTACAGGACATTTTTTGCCACCTCTTTTATTTAATACTGTAGAAATGTACTAAGAAGCATTGCTCACTACATGACTTAGCCTAGACTTTTCATTTTACAATTGTTTAAAGAAATCATAACACCTTGGACAAAAAAATAAGTTTCTACATATGAAGAGAATGTTTACAATTTGAATTTTAAAACTTGTTTTGGATGTAATTATATGTATGAAAACTGTAACACTATGCTCATGCTAAGGACCTATTTACAGAATTATTGAAATAAATGTGCTGTGAGGATGGAAAAAAATATGGTGCAGGTGTCTTGGTCAAAATAAGTATTGGCTGTTCACAAAAATGAAATGTCACGTTTCAACAAATAAGCAAATTCCTTTTTTGAAAACTGGTTCTGTAATGCAAGTAATGTTTCATTTTATTCTTGTAGGGTGACTAATACTGTAGTTAAGCCAAGGAAAAGCATTGATATTGTTTTGCGTGTAAATAAAGTTATAAAAGCAGTTGAGATGTGAGGAGTATTTTGGTGGAGAATATACATACCTCACAGCCAGTGAAATTGCTTTCCTCATGGTATATCTCCTTACCAAGAATATATCTCTCTAAATAAAAAGGTTAAAAGAAAACTAATAAAATGTCTGTAATGTGAACTATTATTTTACATTATGTGTGGCATACAAAGTTGATTTTTCTCTTTTGATCTTTTGAAGGATCTCAAGCAAAGTACCTGTGATGAAAATGTAATATTAGTTCCCAGGTAAAATGCATCTGACTTAAATGTATAGAAACTTCTATAATTTGGTAATGGTTTCAAGAGCAGGCAAGGAAAACCAATGGGAAATATAGTGCAGGCAAGTCTTGTGTGTGTATGTATAGAGACAGAAGAGATTCATACCAGGATCTCCTTTACTGTACATGGTTGGTATAACTTAATTAAAAAAACTATTATGCTTAAGCAAATGGAAACCACAACTGCACCCAGGAGGGAATGTTTTCCCCCTCCTCAAAACTGAGTTTCCTAATGCAGCCAATCCAGTTGATCATCGAAGCTGTACTACAAAGCCTGGTCAGTCAGCTGATGGTTGCTTGCGCAGGGCTCTCTTCAAGCAGTGACCATCAGCTGATAGCCAGGGCTTCAGTACTGCAGAGGGCTTTGCAGATATGTTGATCAACTGATGGGCAGTTCCACCAAAATGCCTTTGGGTCAACCACGACTCTAACTATAAGGCAGGTGAGTGTGGCTTGGCCAAAATGGCCTCATAGACCCAATGAGGAGGCCTGGTGGGTTTAATTAGATCAATGGGCTGGGAGGTCCCTCACCCCTGTTCTCGATGGCAACGCTTCATCAAAACTGTATAACATTTGGTGTTTCTTTTAGAAATGGCAGAAGTAAAGTTAAAGTGTTCTACCTGCTTATTCAATAGCCTAAAAATTCATAATTCATATTCAGTCCTGCAGTGATTCTTGCACTTGAAAGCTTGAGGAATGTCAGACAAAGGTTCAGTCTCTACTTTTCAACCATCTGTGGCCCAAAGAATGAACTGCAGGGAGACTTGCTTTTGCAGGTCTGAGCAATTAGGAAACATGCTCTCGCTGACTGCAGACCACCTTTGCTGTGCTCTCCTCAACCATCTCTGTCACATACAAAAAAAAATATTCCTTCTGTTTAGCTGAGAGACCATGACTTGCTGAGTTGTCAAACCAGGATTCTTAACCCAACACTTCCTAGCCAAAGCCCAACATACTACACAATCGTACACTTTTATCTTGAGCTTTTAATCTAAAGGTGGGTGGTGCAGTATAAACAGTAAAGTTAATGTGCATTGCTGCTGGCCTCTACTTTGTACATATCATTTTCTTTCTAAGTAGATGGGAAATGTGTGACCCTCCAGATGTTGCTGGACCACAACTCCCATCATCCTTGCCATGGACCATGCTGGTTGAGACTGATGGGCGTTGGAGTCCAACAACAGCTGGAGACCCATAGGCAGGGGTCACCAAACTTAACCGGCCTTGGGCCGGTTCCTCCAGCACCAATCACGCGGCGGGGCAGGGGAGCGCGTGCACGCTTTTTCCGGCACACTTTCGGGTTGCGGAGCGCTGGAAATAGCTTGTGCGCATGTGCACAAGTGTCATTTCTGGCGCACTTTCGGGTCTGCAGAGGCCGTGCACACGCACACAAGCTATTTTTGGCGCTCCGCTGACCTGGAAATGACGCGTGCGCACAAGCTATTTCCGGCGCTCTGCTGCCCCAAAAGTGGGCAGCTGTGCTGCACCGGTAAGAGTGGGCAGCGGGCAGCGGGGGTCACCTTAGTTTGGGGAAGCCTGCCCATAGGTCCCCCTTCTCAGCCTTTCTGCTTCTTATCTGCAGCTTTGTCACTCTCAATTTACCCATGGTTATTCCTCAACCTCAGTCCTATTCCTATGGACTGACTGCAGACTCAACCTTCGTTTTTTCATTGGAATAAATATTTTTCTAGAACGGTGACTTAACAGATATTGAGATCTGCCCACAGCCCAATCCTTTTATGGGGGGAAAAACATTGCATGGGTTACACAACAAGGAGTGTCCATATTTGAAATTTTATATAACTACAGTTGTTCTCTACTTATGAAATGGCTACTTGATATTATTCAAATATTTGAATAAACTGAGTTGAGATGATATGCTGGTAGAGTGATGGATTTATTTCTTTAAGATGCTACATCCTATGGACAAGTCTTCAACAATCATTGCCTTTCTGATCAGTGTCAAACCTAGAGTAATTGTTCCTATTGTAACATCTCTCTTGTGCTGTGGATTTAAAAAGAAGCAAAGACCCAGAGTTCTACAGAACATCACAACATAAAGCATGCATCATAGAGCAGGTATGCATCACTTTAGATACACTGTTTGCAGGACCTGAATTATTGATTCCTCAACACTCCAAAGCTTTAAGATGTACAAAAGGGCCAACTAATGTTCAGTTATATCTTTTGCATTTGCAAAATGCTGTGCTGAAGAAAATTGGAATAAAGGTGGAAACATTTTATGCTTCTCTTTCTGTACTGGAATCATATTGCCAGTGTGATTGTTCTTTGGATATTTAAGGTAGCTGCATTTATTAGTATTCCTGCTGTATCTCTTAAAATGGGTACAGGCAAATCATGTGTCTATATGTCTGTGAAACGCAGCCCAGTGCAACTTGTTTATACCTTAAATCTGTACCGCAGTACCAAATGCTACAATCTGATTTTCTCTCATTTCATTCTGACTGGAGTGTAAAAAGAATGACTGACAAAGTAGAGTGTGAGTTAACAAGATTAAACTGTATTTTACCTAAGGATCTGCATGTCAACATAGTATATATACCACTCACTCGAAATGCCTTTCATCTTCCTCTTTCACAAAGAAGCCAATTATATCATGTAAAAATAATGTATAAAAAGCATATCTACTTTCTAGGATGTAGAAACTGCAGGGAACACAGCTCAAAACTGTATAAGAAACGAGAATGGCATCAGAAAATAAGGTTCTGTGTGCATTTCTATTACCTCAGAGCCTCTTCAATTTGTCATCATTCCTTGCTGAATAGAGTTCACATCATCTTGTTAATGTTCTTGAATGTGAATGCTGAAAGTTGCTGGAAGATGTTGGCTACCAATAGAGTTGACAAAGAAAAGTGTAAAATTGTAGCAACAACTCTTAATAGCAGATAAGCAGAATTTCTTGTTTACGCATTTATTTTTGAGTCAGCCTGTGAGTGGGCATTCTCTCTCTTCTGCGTGTAGCTTCAAATATGTTGGTTGACATGATTTAACTGAAGAAGAACCAGGGCAATAAAGCATTGGAGCATCTGCCTTGCCCTGGACAAAGCATCAGGCTTGAGTGTTTCTCCTTAAGTGCACAGCTGGTTAGGTTCCATAACTAAGGTAAGATGCTTTTCTTCTTCTTTTTTTACAACTCCTGTACAAACTTGCTGAAGACCAAAAGCAGAGAGTTCTGGTTAATAATGAATGCAGTAGATGTCACAAAACTTTCCATACAAAATTAAAAGGCAGTTTCTGATTTTAACTGGAACCGTGCCAGATAAGCTCAAACTACCACCACTAGAAGCAAACAAATTAAGCAACCTGCAGGCTAACATGATTTCTTCACAGTATGGAGCAGATGGCAAATGATTTAATTAGGGGTGAAAAAAGTGCTGGCTTTACATTTCAGTTTGCTTTAAGGTGTAGTTCTAGGGAGCAGACTATGGGTGATGTGATGTCAAGCTAATGCATTTTTAGACCTTGGTGTTGAGTAAAATAAAATGGGAAGTCATGTCTCCAAAAAAAAAAAAATCTGCCCAAAGGAGCAATTATATAGTTTAGTCTAGACTACTTGCCACCTTAGTAAGTTTTATAGAAGTTAGTTGACACCGTGGTTTATAAGCCATCTGGATTCACAAGGATCTGCTGCTTCCACAGTTCTGTAAGAGTTCTTGGAGCAAAATTTTCAAAGCTATTACACATAAAATCTAATCTAGCTTTTCTTTTAGTAAAAAGAGCAAACCGGGGGTTTATCTTGCAAAGTTACACATACTGAAGCACTATGATTTTGGTGAATTGCATAGGCTTCTTTCATCATTCTACAAAGCGTATCTGAAAATTCCCTAATCCCAGACCTTTAGCCATAGTGGCTGGGGCGGATCTAAGTTGGAGTCAAACTGCATCTGGAGGGCCATAGGTCCTCTGCCGTGTTCTAAAATGGTTGCTGACTTGATTGTGGTCCTCTCTAACAGTGCTGACTATCTGTTGCAGGGTGCTGAATGCAGTGTTGCTATGGTACTACTCAGCATAAAAAACACACCATCCCTACAAATCCAGTGTTACTACTTTATTCAGTGCAATCCAGAGAACCGTGAAGATTCTCTTAGGCAGCTGGATCTTTGTCTTAACAACACTGGAGAGTCACAGGTTTTGACAATGTACAATATATACAAGTCAGCAAGGGTCTCTGTGTGAACTGGATGTAGGCTGTTTTACATTGCATAGCTCCATTTGTGCACGAGAGAGTAGATCATATATTTCATTAGCAACTTGCTATAATGCTCTATATCTATAGAACCAGTACCAAAATAAAATAGGTTGATATAGGATTATCCATAGGTAAAAATAGATCCTTTTAAAATAATTCATTACATCTGGTAATATAAAGTATGATAGTTTGATCCATTTCAGGGGTGATTCCTAGTTACTGAGCAGAAAAATAAGGTAAGTTACATATAGTCCCAAAGAAAATCAGATAGCTCTGTATCTTATGCTTTGAGGGGGTCACCAGACTTACACAGGTGAAACTCGAAAAATTAGAATATTGTGGAAAAGTCCATTTATGTAAGCAATTGTTTTCATTAGCTACTGCAGTTTAATATATGTGATAGACTTATGACATGCAAAGCGAAATATGTCAAGCCTTTGTTTGTTATAATTGTGATGATTATGGCGTACAGCTCATGAAAACCCCAAAGTTGAAATTGTTAATTTGGGGTTCTCATCAGCTGTACGCTATAATCATCACAATTATAACAGATAAAGGCTTGACATATTTCTTTGCATGTCATGAGTCTGTCTCAAATATTAGTTTCACCTTTTAAGTTGAATGAAGCTTTCCATGATACTCTAATTTTTTGAGTTTCATCTGTAGGTACCATAGAGTAGCAAAATCTTTAATGCCAACTTTGCCCCTTTGTACTTCTAAGCGATTTGAAATTTTTTAGAAAGTGCCATAATGTTCTCTATACTACACATTCCCAGGTGCAAGTTTGTTTTGTTTTGTTTTTGCCTCTTTCTGATTCTGAGTTATGATTAAATTTGCACCCACTATATCAGAATAACCATCAGCTTTGGATGGAGATCATTGGCATGATCAGGGAATACAGATAGCAAACATAAAATGGGATCATGGGAAATATTTGTAATACTGTACCCATCTCTTGCAATATTTGCATCCATAGAGAGCAAATCTAACATGATGATCCATGTGTTGATGAAATTCCAAAGTAGGTAGTTTCTGATGCAGTTTATCGTGTGTGAGGGGGGGGGGAGAGAGAGGAGATACCTGATGAAAGAGTTGCTGAAAGGCTGCAAGCACACAACCTTGCCTGTTATGCTCGAGTTCAAGCCCCTGAGAGTTTGTTGTTGCTGGGGGTGAATGAGAAGAAGAAGAGTTTGGATTTGATATCCCGCTTTTCACTACCCGAAGGAGTCTCAAAGCGGCTAACATTCTCCTTTCAGCTGTACCTGTAGATTTATCCATCTGTTTCAAACAGAAAAGAGCCAGAGTGCAATTATAGAGCACATGCATTGAATGCAGGTCACAGGTTCAAACCCTGATGTATCTGGGTTGTTATAGGACTCGTTTATCAAACTACAAAGAGGTGCTCTCCGTGTAGACCACAAATGGGGAACCTTTGGCCCTCCAGATGTTGATAGACTCCAGCTCCCATCAGCACTTGCCAGCATAGCCAATGGTCAGAGATGCTGGGGTGTTTCAGTGATTGGCTCATCCCACTCAGTATTGCCTACTTTAAGAGATTTTTCAGTAAATAGATAGTTGGGTTCTTCCAGGAACAACAAAAAAAAAAAGCTGGTAAAAGCACACCACTGCCCTGAAACTAGCAGTGAACACGTAGTCAGACAAAAATCACAAGGGGGAGGCAGCATATAAATTTTAAAGGGCTTTAATGTGATTTAAATACCATGATGAAGTTGCATTCAGCAACAGTCTGGTCACCAAGTACAGCATAAAATTACTCTCCACGGAGACGCAGTCCTACAAACTACTTTACCACCAGCCATCTGGCCCAGATTTAATAAGCGCAGTTCAGTGTGTGATATGTAACCCAGGGGGGTGTACTAAATTTGCCTAAACATAAGCATATAATCAGCTCATAATAAAAACTTGGACGCATCTCCAATTTTATATTGTGTTGGGAGTGTTCTTTAAAACCCAAAAAACCATTGCTTCCTTGTCAGTAAAAACCACTGTTTTCTCATTCTTCTGTTGAAGTAAGACACCTTCTGACAGAGAAAGGGAACCTATGGGGTTTCCTTGCTGTTGGCTAGAGAAAATTTCTGGCCTTGCAAGCAAAAGGAATATAAAACTCAAGTCTCTGGCCTTGCATGGGTTTCAGTTCTGGAAGTTGATAGATGGGGAACATCTTTCAGCCTGTGGGTCAGAGGTGTACACGGTTACCCTTTTGAGGGGGAAATGGGAAGGCCAGAGGCAAAGCGGGTGGGTTAAAATTTTAAATCCTCCCCATGTTTGTTTTGTGTTTTATTTTCCCCTATCCGCCAGTCCTCTTTTTTTTCTAGTGTGATTGCACCCTCTTTTCCTTTGCGAGCCTTGCCAAGCGTGGCTGTGTAGATGTTGACGTCACTTTTGCTGCCTTTCTGTTGTCATCTGTCACAAAGATGGTTCCTGGCCTGCGTCAGCTTCGGAAATGATGCTTCACAGCAGTAGGTTGTCCCAAAGAGAGATGCTATTCTTAGTGCATGTCTCCCTAGCACAGGAAATTCCTCCTGAGAGATGCACAGTATGCAGAATTCCAGCATAGCCGTGCTGTTGCATTTGGCCTGCATTTCCGTGTTGCTTGCAGTTCTGACAGCTTGAATTGAAATTCTTGAATGGCATCATTTGCTGAATTTTTTCTCAAAAGTGATCTAGTTGTTCCTGCACTTTGGAGTTTTTGAAACACCCTTGAAACTTCTCCAGAGAATTCACACACTTAGTAGGAATAGCACTGTCTGCTGTTGATTCTGGTTTCTGCATAGCATGAGGATACAAGTATATTATGCACCCCCCCCCACCCATACAGTTGTGTTTGAAAGTGCTTTAACTCTTTACTCCAACACACTCAAGAGCAGCTGGCTTTCCCCTTGCACTTTTAAAGTGAGGTATGAAAGATGGCCAGTGATACCAACCACATAAGCAAGGTTACAGGGCCAATTGTGATTGCTAAGTTAGGTGCAGACCAGGTCTTTTCCGTGGTCTCTAGCTACCTACTTGGGAATTGGCAGGCAGATAGGACCAGCGAGGCAGCAGAAGTTGAAAAATGTCTGCCACTGATAGTATGATCTAACTGATGGAGGCTCATTGATTTGCTGCCCTTCATCAGTAATGGTTCCAGGTAGACTTAAAATCGCTGCACAAAAGGTGGACTACAGCTCCCATCATCCCTGACCATTGACCATGTTAACTCGGGCTTTGGGGGGGGGGGGCTCAGAGTCCCAACAACATCTTGAAGGCCACAGGTTTCTCATCCCTGGTCTAGAACCTTAAGAGAAAGAGCACCATTTTTATGAACCACCTGAGCAAAAGGAACATTTGAAACTACTTGGGAGTTTTGTTTCTTTGCCCTGGAAGTAAGTTTAACACTTTCTGTAACTTGAAAACTGCATTTTGGGATTTAGTTTAGGGGAGAGCACGCTTTTCAAGACATGAGGATACCACCTCAAGTGGATCATATTCCAGTAAGCAATGCCAAACACAACAAATATTTCCTATCCTAATTTTATCACAATCGCCAACAACACATGCTTTGTTTTAACATTGCTTTGTACTTTCCCTCTTAAAATAAATAATTAGAAATCTGATGTGTTGCTACAAAGTTAACGCAACATTCAAAATAAACTGCTGCTCTTGTTAGGCATCTGTTGACATTTTTAAAATAAATTAGGATAAATAAGAAGAGGTGATGGAGGAATTAAAGTTCCCTTTGTTTCAGTTCCATGGAAATGAAATCAAATAGCTTGATAACAGACTTGGGCTGAATAAGCCGTTGTGTATTAAGTTACTCAAGGACTGGGAGCAACAGCTGACCAACTGCAGTTCATTTACTGTTTGCTGTGCGGAGCCTTACTGGAAATTTATGGAGCAGATGGTCAAGCAATATTCATGGCCTTATGTGCCTGAGTTGTTTTAAAACCCAGATAGGAGCCTAAGGGAGGTATCCAACGTCATGCTAATTTAAAGTTGCTTAGTGGTGTTCTGGTTGCAGCTAGCTGAATGGCTTGCGCAAGAGGAAGTGCAGAAAACCGCCATGGTTCTTGTCACTGGTTGTGCAACAGGTTGCTGCTGTGGTCCTGAAGCTTCCACCAGTGTTTTTGGATTGTGCAACCTTTTATTTTTGTGCTTACACTAGTGCAACAGCCTTTGCCCTGGAGGCTGGAGAACGTTGAATCTGGGTCTGAGTCTCCTTGCCATCTTTCTTGGGTAGTGGTGAAGCGTACATTAAACCTAAGCCACGGTGTTCCTGGATTAATGTATATTTCAATTTGATCACATTAAAACACTTTTCTAGTGTTTAAAGGTATCCATTTGACTAAGCTAAATAAAGAAATTGGAGGAACTGTTTGCTTTCGACATGCCAACAATCAATATTTTGTAATAAGCATTGTTAAAAATAAAAAAATAACGAGCTGTTTTCTTTCCTTCTCTGACTACTGCTGGGAGCTCTGCTTAAGAAGGCTGAAGCCAGCTGGTTCTCATCAGCCTCTTTCCTCGGAGTCTTTGAAGCTGCAGGAGAAGTCACACCCCCTTTTCTCCCTTAAGGCTGCTGGTCAGCAGGTGAAGCTGATTCCTGTCCCATGACACTATTCCCCACCCCAGGGTGCCCCTCCACCTGCCAGATGGGTGCCGGCTTTTGGGGAGCACAAAGGTGGAAGTGTTGGATCAACCGGGGGGGGGGGGAGGCATGGACATGCGAGGCACCTTCCCAAGAACGTGTAATGAAGTCTTATGTTACAGGTAGGTAGCCGTGTTGGTCTGCAATAGTCAAAACAAAATAAAATTTAAAAAAATCACAAGACAGAGAAACCAGTAGGAGAACACTTCAGTCTCCCAGGACATTCTATAAAAGAGCTCAAAGTAGCTTTCTTAATACAAAGGAATTTCAGAAATAGACTGGAAAGAGAAGTGGCTGAATTGCAACTAATCACCAAACTTAAAACCATGGAGAAACCTGGTCTGAGCAAAGACATTGGATTCTTATCTCCTCATACATGACAAAGCTATATTTAGCCATCTCACCCCTTGCCTTTCCCTGTAAGACCAATTGCAGTCGTTAAGAGTCGTCAACAGGTTTTCCACACCTAACAGCTGATCACCCATTCCCACCACCCTTCTGAGTAATGCCCCTCCCCCACTCCCTTACTATATTTAAGGGTCTGGTGACTTCTGTTTCAGTGTATCTGAAGAAGTGTGCATGCACACGAAAGCTCATACCAAGAACAAACTTAGTTGGTCTCTAAGGTGCTACTGGAAGGAATTTTTTTGTTTTTTTGTTTTGTTTTTAATGAAGTCTATGTCCATGAAATTGGCTGTAGACCCCAAATCTATCATGTTCTTTGGCGATCACTTGTAGCCAAATAAGATTGTCTTCCGTGGACACGGTCTTAACAGTAAGTCCATAAGTGACTGTGGAAGGCAATTCTGGACCCCGACGTCCTTCCACAGTGGGGACATTGTTTCCGTGTGGGTGTCGATCATGGTGAGGGTTTGACAAACATGCTTTCCTCTTAGCTTGTTTCTCCCTTTCATCCTGAGTTCGAGCGTCCTCAAAGTCCATGACACCTTTGGTAAAGGCTGTTCTCCAACTGAAGCACTTGCAGGCCAGTGTTTTCCAGTTGTCGGGATTTATACTAATTTTTTTAGATTTGCCTTGAGAGAGTCTTTAAACCTCTTGTTGACTACCAGCATTACGCTTTCCATTTTTAAGTTGCTTTGGAAGACAATCAGGCATAGCCCAGGTCTGTGAAGCTGCTTTCCAGGTGCTTGGAGGGGGTGATGTGAGGCACCTGGGCATTAACAATGCTAGCCAAGCCCTGGCTCCATGGCCCACCTAAACCGAGGGAATTCTGTTTACTGCACAGCTGGCAGACCCCCTCTTCACTGGGCATGGTACTGCCACATCCCCGGGCTCCACAGTCCCTCTCTGCGTCTATTCCTTTTTGGCCACCGTCTAAACGAGGGCGATGGCAACTGCCCTAATGATCCTAAGCTGAATAGCTGCCCAGCCCAGCTTCAGGTCCCCCACCAAGTGCCTTCCCCTCCAGAACCAACCACTCTCAACCGACTCAGCTGCCTCCCCCACAATATTCACTCTCCCTTTCCAAGCCTCCTCCAATTTTCTCTCCACCAGAATTCCATTCACACTCTTTCCCCCTCCCTCCCTGCTTGACATTCCCTTAGGAACACCAATAGCATTACCTCAATTGCCCTATTACACACAATGTTTCTTATAGATTTTTTTTTTTGTGGGGGGGGGGGGGTCCCACCAAACCCTGTGAAGGAAAAGGACTTTGTATTCTCCTGGCAGACGTGGGGAATGAATGCCCAATGCACCTGTCCTGATACTGCTCCCAAAGAAAGCTTGGCCCACCCACTTCAAGACGAGAGCACCTCGTTTGTGCTCTCGTGCAGGAAGGTGGTTCTCCCATTACACGCAGCTTGTGTTCTCCCGCCCCATGGAAGTCTTTCCTTCCTCTGAAATAAGTAAGAAGAAGGGGGGGGGAAATATTTTCTTGATTTACAAAAGTATGTGCATTGTCTCTTTTATCAAGTTGTGTTTCACATGTTCAGGGATTCTTCCCTCGAAGCAGCCCATAGCATGGAGTTCTGCCATGCTTTAAGGATACCTTCTTCCTTCCTGGATCTCCATTGTGCACCCATGTTCATGGCCTTTCTACTTACCTAAAAAAAAGTGAAGGACCCCTGACAGTTAAGTCCAGTCACAGACGATTCTGGGGTGGCGGCGCTTTACAGGCCGAGGGAGCTGGTGTTTGTCTGCAGTTTTTCCGGCTCATGTGGCCAGCATGACTAAGCCGCTTCTGCTGCAACGGAGCGCCGAAACCAGAGCAGCACACGGAAACGCCATTTACCTTCCCGCCGGAGCAGTACCTATTTATCTACTTGGACTTTTTGGCATGCTTTCGAACTGCTAGGTTGGCAGGAGCTGGGACCAAGCAACAGGAGCTCACCCAGTCGCGGGGATTCAAACTGCCGACCTGATCGGCAAGCCCAAGAGGCTGAGTGGTTTTGACCACAGCGCCACCTACGTCCCACCTACCTACCTACAGCTACCCATAAAGTTTTTCAGGTGTAATTTTTCATTATTGTTAGAATTTGTTACCTGCATTTCACCCTAAGGTCCCAGAGGGTTACAACTTAAAAAAACAAAAATCAGTAATAGTTAAGCAATATATGTAAAAACCTGTCCACTCTAAATATGCTGGGCCATTGCCTTGAGGTGGTAGTGGACTGAATGTGGGCCAACAAACAAGCTGAATGCAGGCAAGACAGGTGCTGTGTGTTTGGGGTTCTTGGATCTGGGAAATTGGGGAGCTAGTTGCACTGCCTGAAGGAGCCAGTGTGTAGTTTGGGGGTACTCTGCGATTCAGCACTTCCACTTGAGGCCTGGGTTAGAGTTTTGCCAGCTATGGGCCTTCTTGGACAGAGAAAGCATGGCTACAATTATTCAAGCGCTGGAAATCTCCCACCTGGGCTATTATAATGCTCTGCTCATCACACTGCCCTTGAAGACTGGACGCTACAACTATTGGCGAGCAGGATACCAACTAGTGCCACAGGTGGAGTGCATATTACATTTGTTTTTAAAAATCTGCACTCTCAGCCAGTTTGTTTACAGACCCAATTCAATGAGATTTTTCTGATAGACAAAGCCCTAAATGACTTGTGCCCCAAATATATCTGGAGGAGTGCCTTCTGCCACATTAACCTGCCCAAATGTTGAGATCTGAGGGCAGGGGCTGCTCATGGTGCCGCTGCCTAACAAAAATTGAGTGGTGGGAGCAGAAGGGAAGGTTGTCATGGTGGTAGTCCCTAGTCAGAGATGAACCTTGTACGTTGTTTTGTCAGCAAGTCAAGGCATACCTCTTTTACCCGGGCCTTTGGAGAGGGAACAGGACAAGGTTGGTGCTACCTTATTTCCCTTTGAGAAATTACTGTGTAACACTTTCGCAGTGTTATTGTGGTTTTATTCAGTGTGTTTTACCTTACTGATTTGATGTATCCTGCCCTGAGACAGTAGGTGAAGGCTGAATAATAAACACAGACAAATCCAGCTCTCTTATCTTTCCTTGAAATATGTAACACATGTTAAAATTTTAAGTAGATAACTGTCCTAAACTTTGTTGCTTGAATTTGACTGATTTCTTAGCATGCACTGGTACAACACAAATCTCCTTACAACAATGAATACCGTAAGTTTTCTATTTCTTGCATGTAGTTTATTTGTGATGGATAGCATATGAGATAAAGGTCATTGTACTTTCTGTAGTTTTGGATTCCTTGGCTAATTTCCTTCTCAAGAAGGTCTGAGTAAAAACAAACAAAACCAGAGTTGCCAATTGTTTGGGGGGGGGGCTCTTTGTTTGTTCTATCCCATTTGTTAATTTCTGTGGGGTAATCTATGCAAAGAAGCATTCTGTCCTAGATTCTCATCCTCTGCTGGACACCAGCTGTCGAGCGTGCTAAAGATGAACTTGAATCCCTGCAATTGAAGGCTCAGAGGCTAGAGTAAGTAGTTTAAGACAGTATTATGCAGTCCACGACCACATGGTGGAATGTTGTTAGAATTTGATCCCTTTACCAATCCTCGGAGCCAAGAGAAGAGAGGACTGGTATTTTCCACAAGTAAGAGAAAAGTGACTTACTAACAGAGAGTCTGCCTGCTCAAGGAATTGCCTCCTTTTGTAAATAAGAGTTGAGATTGTGCAGCCGCAGGCATTGTTTTCCATTAAACATCTAAGCCCCCAAGAAACCATACTTTATCAACTTGCAGTCATTGTATAGATCACACAGGTGTATGGCTATAGGTTTCATGTTGATCCTTAATGCCAAACATTGAAAGTCCTCATTAACCCGCATATGATGGGGGGCTTACTGAGCCAGCCGTTAACCTCTTGTGCCCTTGGCTTGACGTGAGTACTGGGGCAGAGATTTCAGGGGGCAACAAGTCATCTCTTCACAGGAACAAAGCAGCCTTGCAGAGCAAGGCTTGGCTTCATGGTGAAAATGAGGCGAGATACGGTGTTGCACCAGCAAATGTCAGCAACCATAGGAATCAGACCTTAGGAAGTAGGTGTGGCTCTTTTTCCAGCTGGGGTAGTGTAGAGTGTCATAACCATCCAACAGATTACTTGATTAGGACTTGCAAAGGAATAAAACTTCCAATAAATGATTGGGAGGCTTATGAGGCAGAATTAAAATGTTTTAGACTTTTTAGTTTGCGGGGAGGGAGATGAGTTTGGGGGTGGGGGAGAGGTGATGTGATAGCAGTGCATGGTGTGAAGAAAGTGGATACAAAAGGAAGGACTTCTTTGATGAAGAGTAGGGCTGCCATGTGTCGGGCAAATCAATAGGAAAATCACTTTATTGGCATTTGTCTTTAAAAAGCTTGACAATGTTGTGGTCTTCCTAAGAAAAGATCAACAACTTTTGGGGTGTCCTTTTGAAATATGGAGTTAATGTATGGAATTTGCCCCCGCAAGATGTAGTTGGGGGGGGTGCTGCCAACTTGGATGACTTTAAAAAGGGGTTAGACAAATTAATGGAGGATAAGAATGGCTTGCTAGTCATGATGGCTATGGATTCCCTTCAGGATCAAAGGTATTGTGCCCCTGAATAGAACTTGCT
Organism: Lacerta agilis; assembly: GCF_009819535.1. Taxonomy (NCBI): domain Eukaryota; kingdom Metazoa; phylum Chordata; class Lepidosauria; order Squamata; family Lacertidae; genus Lacerta; species Lacerta agilis. Next base: position 23,942,469 of record NC_046317.1, read on the forward strand.
AAAGAACAACAGAGGAGGGCTATTGGGCACATGCCTTGTGGGCTTTCCAGGCAGGGGCATACCAAGGTAAATTGGTATCCGGGGGCAAAAGTTTTTTGTCGCCCCCCCCTCCAAGGCATGGGAAGGTCAGGTGGTACCCGGTGCAGAAAATTTCTTGTCAACCCCCCCATTGATCCCCCCCGCAAAAATGGTTTTACGTTATTTCATATTTTCTTACAAAGGAATAATAACAAGTGATAATAAAAAAAACTTTTATTTATATCCCACCCTCCCCGGCCAAAGTCGGGCTCAGGGTGGCTAACATCAGATACATAACATTGGTATAAAATCAAACAATAATTAAATTACCTCCTAAAAACATCTCAAAATCAAATTAAAGTCTAATTAGATGGCTTTCCACAGGGTTAGGGTTGGGAACAGTAAGTGTTCTCTGAACTGAAATTTCAGCCTTCATGACATAGGAAAACAGCCAAATGAACAGCTATTTTGATGGAGGACGGTCAATATATTAACCAATATGCATGAAATTTCATATATAGCTATATAATCCCTAGTATAGTAAGATAAGACCTTCGGAGCAGGCGTTTAAAAAATATATCATTTTTTCCAAAAAAAAATTGTTCCTTGATAATTTGTCACCCCCTCCATTATGGAACCCGGGACGGCCCGCCCCCTTGCTATACCCCTGTTTCCAGGGGCATCTGATGGGCAACTGTGGAAACAGGACAGTGGGCTACATAGGCCTTGGGATCCATATGCTCTCATTTTATGCTCTTCCAAAGACCCCTCTTTGTGCTTGCTGCAGTAAGCGATCGTGTCTCTACTTGCCAAACGTAACATGGGAAAAACCTCAGCTATTTGATTGCTTATCCTATTGCAAAAAGTAGTGTGCGACTTCAGCCCTTATTGTTTAACTGGGGGCTGATTGCTCGTGGTTTACGTCTGGGACAAGCTGATAAAGTCTAGTTTGTGTTTTTCACCAGCAAACTGTCAGGCCGGGCAGAAGATCTTTGGTACTCTTGTCTATCAGACTCCAAGGCAATTGATGACATTACATCGGTTGTTCGTTTCAGATCTGCTGAGCCCCATGAAAATCAATAGTTTTCCATTATCAGGTCTGGCTGGGTCACTGGTCTGTCAATGAGCTGTTACAATTGGCGTACAAGGGTGAACCTGACCAGTCAATTGCTGCTGACAAGAGGAAAACATGCTGACAGCCAATAGAACAAGTCAGAACACAGATTTGCACTTCATCGAAAGAGGCTCAGAGCAAGGCCATTGTCGAGATGTAGGGCACGCAGAGTTTCTGCTCTAGGAGAGACTATGGTGTAACCTTTCTAGGGAATAAAATCCTGGTCTGATGCAAGCTATGTATGGGTGACCTAAGATTCAAATAGAGACATTTGCTAGCAAGTGAACCCACAGGCCATAGGCCCATGAGGTCTGACATCTCAATTTTTGCCCAACTCTGTTTAACACGCTCTTCCAGGCTTCTCAGCTACCATTTAAAAACATGTTGAGAGATCATCCCAATATTAGGATATTAATTATTTTCAACCTTTTATTAGCTCCTTTCAAGTATTAAATCCCGGGCTTTTGACATTATTTATGCCTTTGGTTCTGTTTGATTCTTCCAGAATTCAACGTTCAGTTATGTTCTCTCATGAAACAGGAAAAGGAGGGGAGGGCGAAAACACACACAACTCCCTAGTCATCATTGGAAGTCAAATTAGCTGGGGTGGAAGCCGGACTCCACCCAAAAGAAATCTTGTGGATTTTTATTTTTATTTTCCTGTGGTAAAGAGGGAAAAGCAGAGCTGAGTAAAGCCGCTTTGCTTGGGAATAATAATAATAATAATAATAATAATAATAATAATAATAATAATAATAGTTGCTGTTTGACTTGCAGCATTTGGTAGCTCGAAACCCCTATCAGATCCCTCATAGCATTAATTAAAAAGAACTTATTTTTTTAAATAAAATGATGCACGGTTTAGACGCCCCACCCCCACCCCCATATCTATCCTCCGCCTCCTCTTCTCCCATGTGAGTCTGTGGGCTGAAGGGAATTCAGGTTAATATGTTGACACACTTAACAATGAAGGGTCATGTTGCACCGCATGCTTCACTGGTTTGCTTGAGCGCCGCCTCTGACAGGTTCCTAATCAGCCACTGCCCTAAAGGCAGAGGCAAAAGAGAGGGATTTTAATTACTGCTCCAGCCCAGGCTTTGCCAGCATTAAATTGAGACATAATTAGGCCTCCGAATTTTAATAATTGTCCTAGCTAATTGGGCAGACAAGTGCGTTTCAGCAGCATGGCGTGATTAGATAATTAGTATTTCCAAATGACAAAATTGGGCTCTTGATTACAAAGTTGAGAGAAATGAGTTAGGGGCGGGTAACTGGGAAGGAGTGGAGGGATGGAAAAAGAGAGGACAAGGTAGCTCAGGAAAGCGGCTCTTTACGAGGCTATTAGGAGAGAGTTTAACAGTGCAGGTAATTTGGTAGCCATTTAGAGATGTCGGAGAGCTCACTTGAGAGAGATGCAAGCATTTCGGCCGCAGAGGGCAGCAGGCCAAGGAAAGCCGGCTTCAAAACTCTCTGCAATGATATCATTATTCGGGGCCTTCGTGTGTTCGCTGGTGGTGGCTCACTAGGCCCTTTCCTGCAGGTGGTGCGTGAACCTCAGAAGGAGCATCTCATGGGCCTCTTTCCTCAGCAGTCTTAACTCACCAAGCTTCCTATGCAGCCTGCTGTGGCATGGAGGAGGGTGGCGAGAGGTCCTGCAGAGCACTGGCCTGGCAAGGTAGCACAGCTGCCTTGGGACATTGAAAGGTCAAGGATCTCATGATACCTTCAGCAGAGAGTACCTCACTGCAGCTGCAAGTAGTTCACAAGTGAGGCCTGCAGCGAAACCTTATAGACTGGAGTGATCCCAGACCCTCCAAGTGTCCAGGGACATCCCTGATTGAGAAGCCGTCCCTGTCTGATTTAATCCCGGCATGTCCAACTGTTCCTTAGGATGTCCCTATTTTCACTGGATAAATGTTGGCGGGTATGTGATCCTGTGCAGGATCCCAGCTTTTCCAGAATTCTCCATTCCATCCCTCTTTATGGTCATCTCTCCCAGCACCTCACTAGTCAGTATTCTGTGGACCCTGAGACATCCTGGTTTCCTCTCAGGATTTTCCTCTAAATATTTTTTCAACCTGCAAACCTTGGGTCCCCTCAAGACCTGCTGTTAGCACGTTCCTATAATTCCTCACAGTCCACCCTTTCATCCAAGTCTTAAGTTGACATACAGAGTTCTCCGCTGCTCCACATTGCCTCACAACAACCCTGTGAGGTAGGCTAGGCTGTGAGACAGTTAGTGGCTGAAGTTTGCTAAGTGAGTCTTGTGGCTGAGTGGGGATTTGAACCCTGGTCTCATCTAAGTCCTAGTCTGGCACTTTAACCATGACACTGGTTAAATAACATTTAATAACATTTTTGCTGGACCTCTGCAAACTGTGGTTGAAGACATCCATTAGAAAGCCATAGGTATCTTCTGACATAGCTAATGATATGAATCTGCTAACCCTCCCTCAGTAAAAAAGTGTAGAAAATATCAGTAGACTCTGTGAAACAAAAAACCTATTCTCCCTCTCTCCCGCCCCCAACGTAGCACATGATGACAATGATTGTACACTCCAAGGGTTATCACAACATACTTGTAGTACAATTGTAAGTAGCACATTGCTACTATCTAACCTCCATGTGCTATGCATGCGTGGGCATAGCATGGTCTTCCCACCGCCAGGGGGCATAACAGTGCACAGAATAACTAACCAGCAATTCTGAGCCTTCTGCATTGTAGCTGGACAGCTTGTTGTCTCTTCTCCTTTGCTTAGTTTTTCTTCCAGGTCAATGGGCAACAAGATGGCAAATGTGGCACAACGTAATTAATTGTTACACATTTTTTTATGCAGTACATATCGTCACTTGGGTGCTGCTAACACAGTGGTTTACCTCCCCCCACCCACCAGTGCCCTTCATTGTCTCTCGATGCCAACAACAATATATTGTTGCACACCACTCCAATCTCTGAGCAGTGTGAGATTGCAGGGGTCCAGGTGTTTACCCAGGGTTCGTGTATCCTTTTTGGAAATGAGGCACAGCAGAGACTGTGGTGCCTTTATGATATATGGTTTATTTACACATATATATCTGAGCCTACAATGGAGAGTTTCCCAGCATGACACTCCAAGAGGTTCTCTTGCTCTGGGGGATAGGAAATAGTTTGATGAAATTATGTATACTATGGAGAATGTGGAATAATACTAGTACTTGAGATCATCCAAGAGGGTCTCTTGCTTCTCCCAGTAAAATCAAATGCCTGTGTATTTAGGAGAGGCAAAATGAAATCCTTCAAATATAAAGATGTGGTGGTAGCCACTGATTTAGATGGTGTTAAGAGAGGCTTAGAGAAATTCATTGAGAATTGGTGTGTCAATAGTTAATACCCATGATGGCTAAATAGAAGCTCCATGTTCAGAGGCAGGGTGTAGTTGAATGCCAGTCACTGGGGAACAGCAGTAGGCGGGGGCTCTTGCTGTCAAGCCTTACCTGAGGGCATCCTTGAGAGATCTGGTTGGTGACTGTGAAAGAAGATGCTGGACTAGATTCCCACTGGTTTGTCCACAAGGAGCCTTCTTGTGCTGCATGCCACTTCTTGCAGAAAGGAGTTGGCTATTCCTTAAGTTACCTGCAAGATCAGAGATGATGGTAGAGTTGGGCATTTGCCAACACCACTTGTTGAATGAGAACAATGCAAGTCTAGCAAGAACGAAGGACGTGAATTGTGTGCTCAAGATTACTTCACATCTATCCATTTTTAATTTCTGTTCTCTAGTTTCCTTGTTCTCTTCTAGGACCACTTCACCTACACCTGTGGTTACATCATCTGAAAAATGAACACTGATTCATCTAAATGAACAAGTTCCTTTGAAGAGTGAGTTGAGATGATATGGACCAACCATTGCTGTTCTGCTTTAAGTTGGAAGTGGAATAGCAACTTTGCTTCCAGACTTCTGGAATCCAAATAACATTCTGTAACCAGTTGGACACTCGCCCTTTATCCAGACACAAATTTTGTGTTTGTGTGTTAATTTTCATTAGGATGGAGAGGGTTCAATATTCCCTCTCACTCTCCCCCTGCACTGCAATTTAGGGAAAAAGAATAGAAACTGATATGACAGTGCTACTTAGAAAGGAAAAGGTTAAGGAGATAGAGTTGATTCCTAGAGAGGAGGAATGACCCATAGAGGAAGAAATGATATTCTATATTGGCTATAACCAGCCAGGAAAGCTGAATAGCTGCACAATGGATCAGCTACAACTGAGGAAATTATGCAATGGTTCAATTGTGCTAAAAAAGCCCACATTTTGTTACCTGTGGGGTTGGGAGGGTAGCTGAACAGAGAAAGCATGGGTTCCTTTTTTTGATCCCAATGTCATTCAGATGCCTCATAAAAAAGTAAGTGAACAAAGCATGGCTATTCTACAGTAAATGCCCAGGGTAGAAGCAGCCGTGGAAGGTCTCCCTGTGATGTTTGGCCTGTGGTGGACTCATTACCCAGGTAAGTTGCCATGATGCTGATCTCAAATGATGCATATGCAGTAGTGGATGGTGTCCATTGCGAGTGGCAGGGCAGAAGGGAGGCCAATAGTAGGTAGAGCGAGAGCCAGGGGTGAACTTTGGTGATGTGGTGTCCTGAGTGAGGACAAAATTTGGCGCCACACCCAACTTTTAGTAGGTACCCCCTTGGCAGCCTGTGAGGAGGAAGTGTTCACAGCACCCTGAATCTGGCACTGTTAGAGCCAATGAGAGCCAGCTAATTCTAGCTTTGTTTCCATCCTCCTCCCTGCTTGGTTCTATTGGGGCATCATGGCAGCAAAGGCGATTGAGACTGGCAACCAGTGCCATAGCCTAGGCTGGCTGCAACTAAGATGGCACCTCCATACCTTATTACAGACTATTTTTTTACAGTTGTTTCCCTTTTAAAAAAAAAATGGTTTCCACGTGGTGGCAAAGCGGATTGTACTTGCTTTTTGAGAAACACAGTCCACCTTGAGTGTGCAGAGCTAGTTGTGTTGTTGTTTATCCCGTTTTGTATTTTTATGTTGTGAACTGCCCTGGGGTTTTCTGACAAAAGGCGGTATACGAATTGTGTAACTGATAATAACAACCATATCCCAGTCCATGTGCATTAACCATCAAGCATATTGAATTTTTTATTCTGATTTTTAATGGAAAGAAGGGGCTTGTGCATGATTTGGCCTGGCGGTCTGTGATGCTTATGGGAGCAACGGGATTCCAGAATCACTCTGAAAACAGTTGTTTTTGTTGTTGGCATAATTCTGTGTTTTGTTAACCGTTCTGATGAATAAATACTTAAAGTAATATTTGAACCAATGTTTGACCGCTAAGTTAATCAAGTTTGCCCCTTCTTCTTCTTCTTCTTCTTCTTCTTCTTCTTCTTCTTCTTCTTCTTCTTCTTCTTTAAAAAAGACCAAATAGATGCCAAAGTTACTGGGTCCAGGGCAGAAGAATGGGGATTAAATCACTCAACCTCTTCCAAAAGCAAAAACTTTTCTTGCTGCATTAGTTTGAAAAGTCTGGCAGTATATTTGTAGGGCTGCCATACGTCTGGATTTTCCCAGACTTTACAGGCATTTCAAAGGCAGAATTGACGTTCCGGACGGAATTACCAAAATGTGTCAATCGAAAAATCACGTTTTGGGGTTTGTCTTTAAAAAAAATAAATGCTGAACAACTTTGGGGTTGTTCAACAATTTACAATTTCGATTTGTTTCCTTAATAAAGCCCAACAACTTTTGGGCGTGTCTTGGTCTTCGCTTTTTGAAATAAATATGGCAACAGTATCTGTTTGGCAGTAGCTGGGCTCCCATTTTGAGTTCACTTTTTGCCTTCCACAGATAAAAATCTTAACACCCACCGAAGGAAGGTGTAATATCAGACTGTCACAAAGATTTCGCCTGCCTGTACACAATGCGAGGGTTTCTCTCTCCTCCCCGCCCGCTTTTTGAAGAATTTCTTTTATGACTGATCACTCAACACCTTGTTGGCTCTGATTGCAGAAAACGCACCTTATAAATATATGATAACCACCCTGTAATAGGCAGTGTGACAATTTACTTCACAGTGTGTTTCAGGCTGCTAATTGATCGTTTCAGTCCAGGGACTATGCAGAATAAATTACAGCCATCAAAAGGATATCACAGTTCATTTTTGTAGAATGGTGCCTGTGTCGCTTCTTGTTCATCTTTTGTCGAATAAGCCACATTAACCCGATGCGCTTGTTATTAATCTGACTATTCAGACCGACCTGTGCGCAGCCACAAGGGGGCGCTCGATTTGCATCCTTTTGGCAAGCCATGCCTGTTTAAACCTACCTTGATCAGATTCCGGTTCTTTTGTAGAAGGGCTGGATTATGCAAGACAGTGTGACTACTGGCTGTGCTCCACTATTTTATAAATTACCAGGAGGGGGAAAAATACATAGAAAAATGTTTTTTTTATGAGGTGTTTTTTCCCCCCTTCTTCAATTTTTAATTCCTCATTGAGCGATCAAAGAGCTGGCAAGTGGGTAAGAGATTAATCCTGAGCTGGTAAGCCCTTTAAATAGAAACCGTTTTTTGTTTCCTTCCAGTCCTCTTTATTTTCTTCATAAATGGTAATAACAGCAATAACAACAACAACAACACCTTCAAGATATGACCAGCCTATGTTTTGAGAAATTGTCTGGATCTGATTAAAGGCTCAAATAAAATGTGATGAGATATATTCCACTTATAGGTAATTCATCAAACATTCTTTTATTATTATGATTAAATAATAAAAAATAATAATAACAGTATTATTCATAGAGAAGAACTAATTTCTTTCTTTAAAGAAAGTAAAAGGGGATGGGTTACTTCTTTCCAAATGCTTTAGGAGAAATCATTCCTTTCTTAAGGCTGCAATCTTATACACACTTTCCTGGGAGCAGGTAAGGTTTACTTCTGAGTAGGCAAGCCTAGGATTTAATTGAAAATCACAAAATGAATGCATGTATTGTTTCAAACGAAGCGTACATTTATCAGAGATGCGTGTGTGTTTTACATTTAGCCTATCTCCCATTTTACTAGTTGAGGAATATATTGGAATTAGAAGGACTATTTTGTTGGCTAAAGGATGAAGTGGAGGGTTTTTGGTCTGCTTGAGATGATGGAAGTTGACCAATGAATATTTCAGGCATTTGTTTTAGACAAGCTTTGCAAGCAAGTACCTGTAAAGACAGTTCTTCCATTTGGAGGAAAAAATAATTGGTACCCACCTTCAGTAGAGGACTCCACCGCCCCACAAGAGGACATTTTCTTACAGCTAAAGCAGAAGTTTTTTTCTCTTGTCAGTGCAGCCACCTGCTTGCATTCCCCCTACTCCCTCCAGAATCACATCTAGGAAAACCTGTTAAGATCATGGAGCCTAATCCTGCACACTTTGGGTTAAAAGTAGTGCCTGAATTATGGGGGGTTGTGTGTGTGTGTGTGTGTGTGTGTGTGTTGATCCCTCAACTCTCTTGGATAACACAAAGGGTACTCTTTGCAGCAGAAATAGGAGTGGGGCACAAACGTACTTGAATGTATGTGCTGAGTATCAGGATAGGACCTCTCGTGTTGAGACCCATATTATGCGTTTGAGCCGATACCCAGAAAAAAGACTGTCTGAGCTGGTAGGGATAATCCATAGTGCATCGCTAGTTCTTATTTTCACACAGGTGACATGCTCGTTGACTTAGTGTTGACATGTACTTCAGTCAAAAGGCTGCTGTTATCTGTATGTATTGTCAAGATACATAATTCCATCTCTGATCATTCGTGCTGTGCTAATGAGAAATTATTCTCTCTAGAATGCAGTAACTCCAGAGCGGAGCAGTGGTTTCAGGGTTTTACGCCTGTGAAATACCCGGAAGATGAAAGGACATATATGCATATAATTTTGCAGCCATCAAATCTGCATTTACAAAATCCAAACATTTTTACACAGTGTGTGTGTGTGTGTGTGTGTGAGAGAGAGAGAGAGAGAGAGAGAGAGAGAGAGAGAGAGAGCATAATGAGACTTGTTTGGAGAAGAGGGAAATTTAGAAATTGGATTGGTGGCTGTAGATTCCTTCCACTCAGAGACAAGAGGCATTTTGATGCATTGTCATTGAAATCATGTAGCCCTGTATATTTCATAGATTGATTGAAACTGATAGCAAGACATTTCTATCTATTTCTAATATTGGCACAGTGTGTGTATCTAGCTATCTAGCTATATCTGTATCTATAGGATAGGGATGATTTTGTATTTCTTTGTTGGATAACACCTTGCAAATACTACTACTACTACTACTACTGTTGTTGTTGTTGTTGTTGTTATTTACTATAGATTTGCAGATCAAGACTGATGGTACAATCCTAAGTGTGTCTGCTCAGGAATAAGCCCAGTAATAATTGCTATTGCTATTATTATTTACTATAAATTTGCAGATCAAGACTTATGGTACAATCCTATCTGAAGAAGTGTGCATGCACACAAAAGCTCATACCAAGAACAAACTTAGTTAGTCTCTAAGGTGCTACTGGAAGGATTTTTATTTTTTTTTACTATGGCAGACCAACACGGCTACCTACCTGTAACTGGTACAATCCTACGTGTAAGTAAGCCCTGTTGAGTTGAATGGGACTTACTCGCATGTAAACATGCATAGGTTTGCAGCCTTAGACTTTTGTAATCACACCTTTTAAGAGTTGATATGCATATGAGCATGAATGGAAAAGGAAGTACATGCTCTCATTTCTCTTCATTGCATTATAACTGAAGCTACAGTATAAACTGAGTGAAAATGGCCTTCTGAAATTCTTTATTCTGTTTGCAGGCAGCGAGGTTGGGGTATTTCTCTGAATATTCTCCACTGAGAGAAGAAAACCTTCATCCAATAGGTTTTGTTTTTTACAATAGGACCACCAGCAGCATCACAGCTCCTCTCTTATTTCCCAAGATACCGTTTTTCTGCTGCTACAATCCTCAAATCTATTGGTAACTTGGCCACCATTTTGCATCTTCCAAATTGTCCCAGGCGTAATATTGTTCTGGGGCGTTGTGCGTGTGTAGGGATGGAGGAGAAAACCGATTCTGCTCTCATTCAAAGGCAAATCTACCCAATTCACACTACCTAATTCACACTTTTATGAAACAACATGTGAAGTGAAACACAGGCATCCTTCGAAATTTGCATTTCGTAGGAGCTAGCAGGGGTTCCTATGATGAGCACAAAATTTATTGGAATGCCACTAATAGGAAGTAGATTTCCGCCCTGCCTTCTATACCTCTCCCTTGCTTATTTTTTTTAACCAGCTAGTTAATACATACAGTTATATCGATGACATGGAGAGCATCTGAAATGTAGAAAAATGCTAAAACTTTGAAATAACCAGAAATAAATAAATAGGTGTGCAATTTCCCCAAAAGGCATTGTATAGCACAGGCATCCCCAACCTGCAGCCCTCCAGATGTTTTGGCCTACAACTCCCATGATCCCTAGCTAACAGGACCAGTGGTCAGGGATGATGGGAATTGTAGTCCAAGACATCTGGAGGGCTGAAGGTTGGGGGTGCCTGGTATAGCGGCTATAATGTCTACTGTACTACTATTGTAGATATAGTTTGGCTGATATGCTGGGGATCTCTTAACAAAGAATTCTCTGCACTCCTGCAAAACTACAGTTCATCGTTTCTTTGTGGGAAGCCACAACAGTGAAATCTGTTTTCAACCCTCTTTAAATTGGTAGAGAATATTCCATTCTGCCAGAGATTTGCAGAAGCCCAAATCCGCCTTTATACTCCAGAGACTGTAGAAGACCTTGCAAAAACAATCTGGCTGGACATCTGCACAGTTTTTATTTTTTTTTAAAATTGCATCAATCAACATTCAGAAATCCCTACATCCTATAAAAAGCATCAAAAGTCTATTTAATTACATAAACTTTTAATTCATTTCAATTTTTAAACAAAGGCAAGTTGCCATGTGCCCTTGGACATGCATAGCCATGTTATATCGAAGTTGCATATGTAATAAAACTACACACTGGGTTGATTGAGTGGTTTTCTCGCCTGGTCAACTCTCCCGGATGTGGGTTGTCAGTTTGTCCATAATATTAATGGACAATATTAATATTAAGTCCCATAGTTGTGAGATCCGGATCTCAAGCTGGTCTGCACTGAGAGTCTTGCAATAGTAAGCTGTGCTACAGTCATCAGATGAGTGATGAGATCCCTGTGGGAAAGTTGTTGAACAGTTTCTGTATTGTACGATAGGAGTGGTATTTTAGGAGACATGCATAGCTGATAAATTTTTAGTCGGCTTTCTCAATAATACTGGGTATATAGAATCATAGAATCATAGAGTTGGAAGAGACCACAAGGGCCATCCAGTCCAACCCCCTGCCAAAAAGGAAACACCATCAAAGCATTCCTGACAGATGGCTGTCAAGCCTCCGCTTAAAGACTTCCAAAGAAGGAGACTCCACCACACGCCTTGGCAGCAAATTCCACTGTCGAACAGCTCTTAACTGTCAGGAAGTTCTTCCTAATGTTTAGGTGGAATCTTCTTTCTTGTAGTTTGAATCCATTGCCCCATGTCCGCTTCTCTGGAGCAGCAGAAAACAACCTTTCTCCCTCCTCTATATGACATCCTTTTATATATTTGAGCGTGGCTATCATATCACCCCTTAACCTTCTCTTCTCCAGGCTAAACATACCTAGCTCCCTAAGCCGTTCCTCATAAGACATTGTTTCCAGGCCTTTGACCATTTTGGTTGCCCTCCTCTGGACACATTCCAGCTTGTCAATATCTTTCTTGAACTGTGGTGCCCAGAACTGGACACAGTATTCCAGGTGAGGTCTGACCAGAGTGGAATACAGTGGTACTATTACTTCCCTTGATCTAGATGCTATACTCTAGATGCTATACCATGCATTTTCCTAGATTCTTACTGAAACGGATTTACAGGGAACATTTAGCCAGATTCTGTGGCAGAATGTATCAGCTAATGGCTCACTCATCTCTTTTTCCCAACATGCCCTTAGAGATGTGAGAGGCGGCAGCATTAGAAAGTTTAATGCTTTGTAGATTTGGGAGACAAGGCCTTTACCTAGTGGATTGTAAATGGACACTATCTTTTCAAAAGGAATTTGGATTGTTAGTTGCCTTAGAAAATGCAGGACCTGGTACACTGTGAACAAATTACTTGGCACTCTAGCCAATTTTTGTTGTAACTCGGGTCCTGTAAGAAGTTGTTGACCTGTAAGAAAACATTTGGGCCAAAAGAGCCTCACTCTCTCCCATTGTAGTAGTTCATTATCAAGTTCATTAATTTACATATTTTTTTCTCCATAGGTTCTTTGGGCCTTTAAGTTTAAAGATTATAATAGTTGGGAACAATAAACTAAACAATTAATATTCCACATGCGTTTCATGTTTTGTTCGTCTTCCTAAGTAGATTTTATACTTCAACATAGCAGCTTGTAATGCTCTGAATGGTGGAATTTTTATTTGGGCAAGGATTCTTTGAATGAACATGAATTGAACTATAAACTGTGTGTAAACTGAACTCGTTCATTTTGTAAATGTGTGTTGGAATGAGTTCCTTTTGGGTCGTGTTATACTTGAGCTAGAACAAGGTCCTTCTAAAAATGAACTTCCCAAGCTCTGTTGAAATTGCATCAGGATTTTCTATGGATCAGGGAGCTCCAGTGTTTATCGTAGCTCTATGTCCTTTTCCATGAGCCATGCAGAATAATTTGTGCAAAAGAAGCAATGCTGTCCAAATGCACATAATTTACACAGGTTGCTAACTGGTGGTGCAGAAAGGGCTAATTTGTTGGACTCCAACTCCTGTCATCCCCAGCCAGCATTCCCAATGGTCAGGGGTGGTGGATGTTGTAGTTCAGCAACATCTGAAGGTCACTAGATTAGCCAACCCTGTTGTAGATTTTAGTGTTTCTTGACCCCACCGCATACAGTACTATACGGAGCTTAGGATATAAAGGGCTCTTCCAGGCAACCTGCTTATTAAGCATTCATCCTGATTTTTATATATGCTGTAAACCATCCAAAGTGGCTGGGGAAACCCAGCCAGATGAGTGGGGTATACATAATAAAACTGTTGTTGTCGTTGTTCTTGTTTGCTTGCACAGAGCTTACGCAGAAGTTAGACTTTATTAAGCATTAATTCATCTTGCTTTGTGGGGAGATTATACAACCACCTACATTTGTCCTGGATTCTTTGCTTGCACAGTGGTGATACATCCTTCCTGTCAATCAATCGTTCATCCCACACTTTCCCCCAGTGTATTTCCCTGTCACATTCCTAACTGCAAAAAGTCCATAAAGAAAGAAGTTTCTTGGATCTCTCTTGCAAAATACTGTCTGCCTGAGTGGTGAGCTGGCCTGAGTGGTGCAGAGGCCCTGGAAAGGTGGGATAGATTTCATTATATATATGAAATCTCTTTCTGTGCCCCAACCCCTGGTCGGAGAGAGACCCTGGCTGTCTAGAAAGCCCTGAAGAACGTATAACTTGAGAGCAAGACCCCAACTTTTCTGTCAGGCTGCCTGCCTTTTCATCCTACAAAACAGCACCCCTGGCGCCCCCTGTTGTTCACTGCTGGGTGTATCATGCTAACAAACTATTTTCCAGGCGTTTCCTAATGGATGTGAGCAGAGACGGCTGATGGGAGCTAATTGCTTTAATTGGCCGCTGCGCCATTAAAATTTCTTTTTGTAATTATAGGATTTTTTTAATGTGATTATTATTTTACGTCGAGAGAAAGCTATTCCACACACCCCTCCCCTCTGGAGCAAAGATTGGGAGATGTTTCAGGCACTTCAAAATAAATTATTCAGGGCCTCTCTCTCATCCCCACCCCAACCTCTGATCTCTTCCCTCCAGACCCCTCATTCAGGAATGGTGAGTCCCCAGGCTGTGTTCCCCCTCCTCTCCTAAGGCAGATTGCAGTCCCAGGTGGTGGGGTAGAAGTGAGCTAACAGGGAGTATGTTGCTGCCAGCTTTGCTGCCATCTTCATGCCACAGCATCATGTATTATACGAAAACCCCCTCTAACAGAGAAGCTCACAGACCTACTTCTTTACATTTGCAGGCAGGGCAGAGGATGTGCTGGACTGTTGTCTTGCCTTGGTAATGGACTGGATGGGAGCCAACAAACAGAAGTTCCATTCTGATAAGACTGAAGCACTGTTAGTGGGTAGTTCCCAAGACCGGGGGTGGGGGAGGATTTGCCTGCTCTTGATGGGGTTACAACTCCCTCTGAAAGAGTGGGTACTCAGCTTGGGGTTACTTCTGGATCCTTCGCTGTCGCTTGAGGTTCAAGTGGCACGAAGTGCCTTCCATCAGCTTTGGATGGTGGCCCACTTGTGCCCCTTTTGGACAAGGAGAGCCTAACTTCCATCGTCTATGCTCTGGTAACCTCTAGGTCAGATTGCTGCAATGTGTTATAAGTAGGGCTGCCTCTGAAGATGGTGCAGAAACTCCAGCTGGAGCAGAATTCAGCGGCCTGGTTACTCACCAGGGCCTGAGGTTTGAGCATATTACACTGATCCTGGCCCGGCGACTGGCTGCCAGTTAGTTTTGGGGCCCTATTTAAAGTGCTGATTTTGATCTATGAAGCCTTAAATGGCTCAGGAGCACAATACCTCAAGGATCACCTCTGCCCATATGAGCCTACCCAGACCCTGTGATCATCATCTGAGGCCCTTCTTTGTGTGCCTCCTCCATGAGAGGCCTGGAGGGTGGCAACACGAGAACAGGCCTTTTCTGTGGTGGCTCCCCATTTGCGGAATGCTCCCCCTAGGGAGGCTCGTCTGGTGCCTTCATTATACACCTTTAGGTGCCTGGCAAAAGCATTCCTCTTCAACCAGACCTTTGGCTGATTAACATCCTATACCTATACCTTTTTAGATGTGTTTGTGGGAATGGGTTGGGGGGAGGGGGTTGTTGGTTTGTTCTTGTTTTGATTACCTTGTGTTTTTATGTTGTGAACAGCCCCGAGATCTACAGATGAAGGGCAGCGTACAAATTTAATAAATAATGATGATGATGATAAATAATATTGATGAGCTCATGATGCCCAAGAGCTGGAGACCTTAGCTGGTCCAGTTCAAGGAGCAGATGGCGAGATTGGGGCTGCATTGATCACCTGAACTCCCTCCGGCTGTGTCTCTGGATAGACAGTGGGAGCGGTGAGGCAGTAGTGAAGCTGTAGTTCCAATGCTCCAACAGCAGCTCTGCTGGCAAGTTTTCACCGTGCCAACCTCCCTGCCACCTCCCCCCTCCCCCTCTCCATCCTGGTGTGTTGCAGCATCCCAGTGGGAGGGAGGTCAGGGGAGTAGCACAGCTCCAACACACCATCTGTTACTCTAGCAGACCCTCTGCCGCTTCCTTAGCTGCTGATGCTGTGCTGCCAAAAATAATAATAATAATAATTCTCTATTACAGTGTCTTGGGTGTGTGTGCGCTCCAGGGCTGCCTCCCCCATTGAACTGCATTCAGTTTTAGACCAATCTACTTAGGGGTGCCTACCTCGCTTCTTCTCCATGCCACCCTTGTGAGAGGAGACATCTAGCTCAAGGCATTTCCTACCTTAGTTAGAACTCAGATTTTTCCTACCAAGCACGTATTTCTTGCAATAAACGTAGCTTCCTCATTTCCCCAAACTTGGGAGTGTCGGATTATATCCCGGGTAAAGGTGTGTTTCTCCAGTGGATAGTCAGTGCTCAGTTCAGCTTCACTCCAGATGTCCACCTGAGCAAGGATAGAGCTGTACAGAGAGGTGTTAGCAGGGCAGGCCTCCCTATCACCCTCCCAAACCCAACCAGGTAAGCTGCAGTGATGCCAAGGTCGGGCCACTACTGATATGTCAGTTTAAAGTAGTTACAGTAGGATGGCTCAGGATGGCAATGCTTCAAGGACCGCCTCTTTCCATATGAACCTATCCGGACCCTGAGATCACCTTCTGAGGCCCTCCTTCGTGTGCCTACTCGAGAGGCCCGGAGGATGGCAACACGAGAACAGGCCTCCTCTGCAGTGGCTCCCCATCTGTGGAATGCTCTCCCCAGGGAAGTTCACCTGGTGCCTTCATTATACATTATAGACCATTCGGCGCCAGGCAATTTTTTCCCCTTTTTAACCAGGCCTTTGGTTGATCTGTTTGAGATCCGTTGCCCTTTTAAAATGTGTTTTTGTGGGGGGGGGAGGGGTTGTTGTTTGTATTTTTATTATGTATTTTGTGGTTTTATATCTTGATTTCATTCTGAGACCCCCAGGTATAGGGCATTATATAAATTCAATAAATAATGATGATGGTGATGATGATTGAACGGATATACAATGCATCTCACCATCAAGAGGAAGACTGTGACCAGGTGACCTGTCTGCAGTGCTATTTTCCTAGAAAAATAGGTGCCAGAACTCACCATGAACTTCTCCCTCGTTCTCTTATAATGGCAATAGTGCCCACCTGAGAGGGGCCGGAACTGAGTTCTGGTGAGTTCCAGCTGAAAAAAGCCCCCCCCCCCCCCGTGTGTCTGCTCAGTCTGGTGCCTTAAGTAATAACAGTTGATGGGAAACTTCAAGGCATCTCCTCCCTCCCTCCCTCCCTCCTTATGGTCTTCATCTTTAAATCAGACTTGGATCTGATGGACAGCCCTTGAAGTAGAGGACAGAGGACCGTCCATTGTACAGTAGCGCACACAGCCAGCCTAGTTTGTGGGGCTCTCGTTCTGGAGTGCTGGTTTCTGCACCGGATTCCATCTGGGTAGCAGTATTTACATGGAACTCTTTTAACGATGAGCCGCACTCCATGCGCCCAATTCTGGATGCACGTAGCCCAGCGTGCGGCTTTGCATATGCTGCTTGCCTTAAAGCTTCTTCCACCCCGATTCAAAACAAACACTAAATAAAATCCAGCGCCAAGCAT
The DNA here is from genome assembly GCF_009819535.1 of Lacerta agilis. Taxonomy (NCBI): domain Eukaryota; kingdom Metazoa; phylum Chordata; class Lepidosauria; order Squamata; family Lacertidae; genus Lacerta; species Lacerta agilis. The sequence continues at coordinate 23,959,546 of NC_046317.1, forward strand.
GAATCCTGACATCCCTGTGCCCAGTACCTCTGACTGTGCGGATTCTGATTCTGAGGAAACGCTGTTTCCTTATTGCAAAAAGAAAAAGGAAGGGGGGGGGAGAGGAGTAAGGATGAGCAGCTGGAAGACCAAAAAAAATTATTACTTTGGAAGCTCTGCGACTCATTTTTTATTTGTAAAGATTTATGAACAGAAGAAGAAGGTAAAGTTTAATACTTCACAGAAGAGGATGGTGGCAGAAGGGACGCTGACAAAAGAAGGCAGCGGAATAGCAAATACACTTTATGCGAAGGGAATTATTCTTTAAACATAAAAAAAAAAAATCAGAGATGTGGCAATCACCCGTCCAACTCGGTGGCTTTCTGATTGGGACGCAAGGGTGAGATCTTGCTAACAATGCGCAGATCTGTATATTTAATTGCGACCCGCTTGTATGTTCCTGTTGAAGGAGGATGCAGATGACAAGCACATTATATATATATATATATATATGTATCTGAAGTTGACAAAACCAGGAAGGAAATAACTGACAGATGAAAAGACAGCCAATGCTGAGCTAACAGGCAAATACATCAGTACAAAGTCACCTGCTTTCTGTGGGGAGCAGGAGTTTGTTTTATTCTGCATCTCCAGAGTTTTATCTTCTGTCTGTGTGATGGGCAAGAGAGAGAGAGACGGAGGGAGGGAGGGAGGGAGAGGGGGACGGAGGGAGGGGGAAAGAGAAAAGCTAATGTGCCCAGTTTAGGATATAAACATGCAGATGAGATGAGAGATCTGACATCATGTTTCACTCAGGACTTTAAACAGAGGAATAATGCAGGCTTTCTCCTGCTGTGGAAAAAGGGGGGGGGGAGGGAGAGAGAAAGGGGAAAAATATTGTGATCATTAAAAAAGAGAGAGCAACCTAGCAGCTGGTTCTAGGTGTGTTTACACAAAGAACCCACTCAGTTCGGTGAAACCTACTGCCAAGTAAGTGTGCATAGGATTGCAGCCTTTAAGCCATTTGCACCTAAAATGTGTCTGCAGTAGGCAAGAGAGTGGTGGCGAGATGTTTGGAAGACAGGGCTGTGTGTTCCCCATGGCCTGCTGCCTGTATCTGCAGTTGAGTATGCTGTTCTGTCAGCAGGACTGCAGTGAGATTCAATTGCTGTACATGCAATTGGGAGGGGGCATCTTCTCCCTTGCCTCAGGTGGCAAAATGTCTTGGGCTGGCTCTGTTATCAACATACATCTGCTAGAAAAATGCTGTAAGTATACCCTATGGCACAAAGACTTTGGGTATGCCGAGCATGGATACCTATTTAGAATTGCCTATTTCCTACCCATACATTAATGCAGTAGGTGGGAACCTGCAGCCTTCCATATAATGTTGGGACTACGACTTCCATCATGCCTGACCATTGGTCGTGCTGGCTGGGGCCCATGGGAGTTGTAGTCCAGCAATATCTGGATATTCACCATTTCTGCATTAAGCTCTTCTACTTTGAGGTGGGGTGGAGCAGACAGCTATCAGAAGGACAACCTCAGTTATTGTGCCCCAGCCATGGAATTTTCTCTGCAGAGAGGTGTGCCAGCAGAAATATCTTGCTGTCATTTTTGCAGCAGGAAAATACCTCTTTATTTTATCAGGCCTTTTAGCCTTAATTTACTGTACACCTCAATGATGACCTTTCTTTACCTATAATGCCATGTTGCCTTTTAGTCTTTGTGTTTTATAATTATTTTTTATTTCTATTACTCACATATTTAAATGGTTTTCTTCTTGGTAGTCAGCAGTTTTGTTTTGTTTATTTTTTTAAAAAAACAACCTGACATAGAAATTCTTATTGCAGGGCATTATAGATATTTCTGTATTAAGTAAATAACAAACGTTAGACAAAGTGAGCTGAGTTTTATAGCATTTCCTTTATTCAATAGTGCGATCTGTCATCAAGGCATGAGGCAGGTCCCGATAGACTAAGTGGTAAAATGTTGCATTAAAATCCGGTGAATCTTATTTATAAGCTAAAAAACTCTGTAATGTTGAATGTTATGAGCATGATATCTAAACCACCACTTACTGTGTTAATCAATAGTTTCCCCAAAAGCTAGCCCATTGCTTTCAAAAGACCATTAACTCCCAAAATACACTCACCCCACAGACGTATGTATTCTCTCTCTCTCTCTCTCTGTGTGTGTGTGTTGTATGTGCAAAGGACGTGGGTGGCACTGTGGTCTAAACCACTGAGCCTCTTGGGTTTGATGATCAGAAAGTCAAAGTTCAAACATGCATTGCTCTGTCCCAGCTTCTACCAACCAATCAGTTCAAAAGCACACCAGTGCAAGTAGATAATAATAATAATAATAATAATAATAATAATAATAATAATAATAATACTAAAAACACGATAAAATATCAGACATTAAAAACTTCCCTAAACAGGTCTGCTTTCAGATGTTTCCTAAAAGTCAGATAGTTGTTTATTTCCTTAACATCTGATGGGAGGGCGTTCCACACGGCGGGTGCCACTACCGAGAAGGCCCCCTGCCTGGTTCCCTGTAAATAGGTAATGCTGCAGCAGGAAGGTAAATGGCGTTTCCATGCGCTCCGCTATCCATCACGGTGTTTCGTTGCCAGAAGTGATTTAGTCATGTTGGCCACATGACCTGGAAAGCTGTCTGTGGACAAATGCCGGCTCCCTCGGCCTGAAAAATGAGATGAGCGCCGCACCCCATAGTTGCCTTTGACTGGACTTAACCATCCAGGGGTCCTTTACCTTTACCCACCTGCAAAGGCAGTTGGAGTTCACCTGCACAAAGGTGATAGGGCTTATTGTCGTGTGCATTTGACTTTACAGCATTGATCTGCAATGGTTCAGGGCCTGGAGGCACATTTGGAAATCTAAGAAACTGCTGTGGGTGCCACATAATACTCACTTCACAGGAGAAAAAAAACAATCGGTGATACACAGACCAGCCAGCAAACTTGGCAAAACATCCTAAAACACAGACAAAAAAAGCACGCAATAGCCATGCAGACCAAACTCTGCACCACCACCCCAATCTCATTCTTTAAAAGAAAGAAATTAGGAGGGAGGGCATTGGTACACACCAAATGGTGTGTATGTTGGTGCCACGGTACTCATGGGTGTTACATTGGGGACCCCAGTTGTGCAGTGTACACTCGGCCTCTATGAGTAAGCCATATAAAGATATTATTAATATTATTATTATTTGCATACCACCCTATACCCACAGGTCTCAGGGCAGTTCGCAACATAAAGTAACTATATAAAAACACATAACAAAAACAAAAACAACTCAATAACCCCCTCCCCAATACATTTTAAAAGGGCATTGAGTATCTATCAGCTCAAAGGCCTGGTTAAAGGAACAGTTCTGCCTGGCTCCTAATGGTGTAGAATGAAGATATGAACAAGTTGCCTGAATGGTGTAATCAGAACCCACCCAATTGGCCTTGCATGTATATTTCTAGCAGCATTGTATCTGGTGTTGCTTGGGACTTCTAAGAAACCCCAAAATCCAGCTGAGTTTTGAAATAGGGGGTTGAAATCAGTGCACCTTTGAAAGGTTCCGCCCGCCATTTTGTTTCAAAATGGCGTCCAGTTGTATCCAAACATAGACAAAAGCCTGCTTGCTTGACCTCCGGAACCACCCTGCAAAACATGCTTGTGATACCTTATGAGGTGTCCAAGCGCGTAGCGAGCAGGCGAATGATTTTTCACAATATATAGAGCCGTTTCGTGTCTCTGTATAGCCAAGGTGATCAGAGCTCACCTGCCCTGGAGAAGGCCTTTGTTCTCTCTGCATCAACTTTGTCTGCTCCTTTTGAACCCAGGCGAGGTTCCGGTGGGGGAGGCCTTTTAAGCTTTCAGCTTGGAGGTGTGGGGGATGAGGCCTTACCCCTGCTTCTGGCTCCTGGGGGGGGGGGATAGAGAAAAGAAACCACACTGGCCTCTTTGCTTGGCGACGAGTGGAATTAGGAGGCGTTTAACTTTTTGCCAGGAGCTTTCATCGCAGCTCTGCCGCTTGTCCCTTCTGCTTTTAAGGGAACTAATAACTTTCGCAGTGAGGGGCAAATCCTGTTAATGAACAAATTAAAGTTCAACCTGTTATTCAAGTTCACAGCAACGGGCCCCACTCACTGCTCTTTTAATAATAAGAGTTATACATGTTACTTTCTCTTTCTCTCCCCTCTTGCCCCCCCCCAAACCTCACGTTGATTAACTTGATCAGGCTTTTCAGATCTGTCCCCCTGGCTAGTAGAGCGATGGCTTCGGGATGGAATCTGACCTTAATCCGAGCTTAATTTGGCAACTTTTGTAAAACACATAAAAGCCTGTGTGCAACTTTTGTGTGCTCAAATGATTCCATCAGAGACAAGCGGACCCACAGGAAGGGGCTCTCTCTTGCCCCCACCGCCCCAAGCGACATCTCGTTGCAGTCTAGCCGGCTAGTTTTTCTTTGAGTTTCGAAGGAGAGGGTCCAGTTTACATTTTATCGATTTCTTTGAATGATGGGTGTGTGAAAAAGCAGGAATTTCCTCATCTCCAAGAGAGGGCTGTGCTACAAAGGAATTTGGAGGCAAAGAGGGAAGGAATGTTGCTCTCTGCATGAGGTTATCTCCCCGGCCACCACCTCCAACGCCTTTTCTCTAGCCTCCTCCATTCAGATTTGGTTATGGAGGCCTGTTGTTGTGAGCCAGTGTGGTGTAGTGGTTAAGAGCGGCAGACTCATAATCTGGGGAACCGGGTTCGCGTCTCCGCTCCTCCACATGCAGCTGCTGGGTGACCTTGGGCTAGTCACACTTCTTTGAAGTCTCTCAGCCCCACTCACCTCACAGAGTGTTTGTTGTGGGGGAGGAAGGGAAAGGAGAATGTTAGCCGCTTTGAGACTCCTCCAGGTAGTGATAAAGCGGGATATCAAATCCAAACTCTTCTTCTTCTTCTAAGCAGTCCTCACCAGGCCCCGAAATGTTGACACTCGCCAAACGCAGGCTCCGTGCCTCCTCAAGTGGTCTCTAAGATATAACACCAGGACCCAGAGATTTGCAGTGTGCTGCAGGGATGGCTGGAGAAAATTGGTTCAGTTCACATGTAATACCAAAATTGAACCTGCACTTTCTGGAACCACGTGAGGGGCGAAATGCAGCCATCCTTCAAAATTCGCACTTGTCTGAATTTTGCAATGCATTTCTCCAACCAAACAAATGCATACATTAGGGGGAAGTGTGTGTGAAAATGCATGCATCGGCGAAAATAACGTACGAAAATGCATTTTATTGGAAGTTGCTTGCAAAAATGTGGACATCAGCCAAAAGTGCTTACAAAAACGGTTTTATTATGTGAAATTCACGTTGAGTGCTGATTGATTTCTTCAATTAAAAAAAAATCACTCATTGTTGAGGAAATGTGGTGAACTGAAATTAAGAAAGAACAATTGAAAACAGGAGAGAATTGACACTGGCAGATCCTTCCGTCCCTAGAGTGACAGCAGAACGTGTGCTTGGTTAGTTTGGGATTATTTGCCAGGGGAAGATTGTCTGTAGGTGGCAAAATTATGAACATATGATGCTGTCTCTTACAGAGTCAGACCATTAGTCCATGCAGCCTGGTACACATCACATCAGTCAACACATCAGTCTTGAAAACTGCATGTCAGAAAATGTCGGTGAACTGGCATACTGGTTTGAATAGCAAGCCAGTTTGACCTCAGTTGAATTCTTATCCATGCCTCCGAATGCCCCAAAATAACAAGTGCTCCTTAAAATTGGATGCTATTTGATAATTTAATCTTGATATGGGTATGTGTATGAACTGGATGAATAAAACATCAATTCTATATAATATACAATGCTATATGACAGTCTTTCTTAAACTTGAATCCCCAGATATTGTTGGACTGCAACTCCAATCATCCCTGACCATTGGTCCCGGTAGCTAGGGATGATGGGAGTTGTCGTCCAACAACATCTGGGGACCCAAGTTTGGTGGGAAGCTGCTGCTATATGATATAATAGCTCTGAAGATGCAGTTTTCTAGACTCTGCTGCAGTCTTCAGCACTTGGGGATGTAAAAAGAAGCTTTGGGGCTGGGAACTCACTGCTAGAGTCATTGCAATCAGCACTCCCTCCTCAATCGTGGGTTAGGACCATGAATTAGGAATGGGCGAATTAGGTAATTCTGATTTCTCTCAGTTTCTTATTCTTCCAGTCTTCAGGTCAGTTCTCCACATTTCCACATCAGTATGCTGCTGGCTTATTTATTTTAAAACAGCCTGAAAATTCACCAGCATTTCACTGCAAAATTATCCTAATACGTCCACCGATTTGTGCATAGTTTTGCCTAATGCTAAATGGTATGTTAACTTCACAGGTATATGCTGTTTTATGCACACTTTATGAACATGCATCTTTATGTACACATGACTTGGCCGGAGAAGTGCGATGCAAAATTCAGTGAAGCACAGGTTTCAAGGGATCGCCGTTTCTCGGCCGTCTTGTTGGTTCGGGCAGCGCGAATGAGGCAGGATCGCCTTCCAGTGCGAAGTGGAGCGACTTCCTCTTTGCATCCGGACCGTGATGTCAAAGGGTGAGCGCTGGTTCTTGTCAGCTTTCTAAAACCAGCGGCTTCCTGAGACCAGCATTCAATAAACCCCAGAAACACAAGAAGCACCCTAAAGGAACTTGGCTAGAGGGGTGGGCTGGCGACTGATACCCTCCTTGGGGCAACATGGTGGTCTTGGGGGTGTATCGGGAGCCATTGTGGTGATTAGAGAGTCCCGCCTCCCCCCCAGCTGATCTCGAGGGATTGGCCAGATGGGCTGCCCTTGTGCTTCGCTCCCCCCTCCCCCTTTTTAAAGACTTCTGGGCTGCAGAGAAGCTTGATATAATCACCATGACAACTTGCCATCTATGAGCATACAAATCATGGAGATGAAATAGACAAAAGATTAGGCCTGCCCTGAAAAGTACAATAAGTTTCTTATTTAGCATTTAGATAACTGCCTTGCCTTTCGGAGCAGGCTTCAAAGTTGAAGCCAGTTTAGACCAAGAGGATTAATTCTTTCTCCCGCATGCTTCATTGAATCTCTCATTACCAAACTTTGTCTGTATTGATGTAAGATTTGATTGAAGATTAGAGCATTTAGCAAATCTTGCTTTTCTGCATGTATCAGGCCTTTTCAAGCACAGCCCGGTGCTGCCCCAGTGGTCAATACCCTTACTTTTATCCAGTGTCTGCTTCATTTAAACTTAATCAACTCCATCAATGAACTGGAACAGGGAAACGTCCCTGTGGTAAGAATGCGGTGCTCTTCTTAGATAATTCTTTGCTCCTGTTCCCCAGTCTGTTGGTGTTAAACCCAAAATTGCACTCTGATGAACTTCATCAATATGATAATGACAATTGGGGCTCGATAGCCGTCCTGGATGTATGTGCGTGGTTTTTGTGCATTCATAGGAGAACGGAAAGTGCATCCTGAAAACCAGATACAGTGACTTGTTCTTATTGTTCCTGCTAAATTCTGCTTGGCCTGCCTTTCTGGGTTTTTGTTTATTTGATTTTTTCCCCTGGGGGTGGTGGTGTCCTTGCCCCTCCGACAGATCTCTTCTTCGGTGATCTTGGATCTTACTCCAGCTGGAAAGAATCTTTTTGGCCGCCCTAATTTTCAGGCTTGGCACAGGCGACGTCGCAGTGAAAACGGTCCTGAAATGCCCTTGAGCATTTCGTTCCAGATGAAATGTGTGGCTCTCCCAGATTTTCATAGAATTGTAGGGTTGAAAGGTAACCCCGGGGGGCATCTAGACCAACCCCCTGCAATGCAGGAATCGTCCATGCAATCTCTGCATAAAATCCTGCAAGAAAGGAGAGTCCACTGCCTTCTGGGGGACTCTGTTCCATTGTCAACCAGCTCTTACCGTCAGAAAATTTTTCTGAATGTTTTGTCGGAATCTCCTTTCTTGCAACTTCAAGCCATTGGTTCGAGTCTTACCCTCCGGAGCAGGAGAAAACCAGCTTGTTCCATCTTCCATGTGACAGCCCTTGAGATATTTGACAATGGCTTCTCATATAGGGGGGTGATGGAACTGCCACACCTTTGCTGCTCTGGAGGCTTGATATGGAATGCTATGCCCTCAGACATAGGAGCCAACTCTGAGGGGCTGTGGGGCCCCCAGAATAAAATATTTGAGGGGCTGAGCCCCCGCAAAGTTGATGGACATTCTCATTCAAATGGTGTGCATGCACTGCATCATGTGATCGATTATGCGGGTCGGGGCTTACCTGGACCCCCACAATATTTTATTCAAGTTGGCACCCCTGCCCTCAGACTAGGTAGCTAACGGGTGCCTTCCTGATGCCATTGGGCTACATCAGCCTCCCACCAGCCTAAACCAGCACAATTGGGAATGTTGGGAGTTGTAATCCAACATCTGAAGGACATCACATTGGCAACCCTTGGGTGAGAAGCTGGCTGTGGTTAGTCAACCAGTGAGAGCAGAGCACTTTGTACATGCTCTGAGAACCTCTTTTCTGCCACTTCCAGGAATGAGCTCGATAGCTTAAAAATAGGGCTCTTCAAGGCAACCTTTTTTTTTGTTGAACTTTCATTCTGATTTGCTTGCGCAAAGCACCTTATGTGGAGGTTAGATTACAGCTGGCCTTTCTTGAGCATTCCTTCTGATTATGTTTTGGGGTGTTTAAATGTCTTCCCCTCCATCATTCCACACTTTCCGCTTCCATTTCTCATCACTTGCCTAACTGCAAAAAGCCCCCTTCTTTTTTGAAGTGGGTGTGCGGCGTTGAAGCCAGCTTCGATCCAACTTCAATTGCGCCAACCAAAATTTCCCAGTGCTTCAGTTCCTCGTGCAAAACACCAACCATCCGAGAGCCACCCTAGAATTATGTGGGGTGTTGCTTTTAAGTGACCAGGCTCATCCTTGGAGGTGATAAAAATGAGTTTCTTAGAGCATGTGCAGATTGCTTTGTCTCCACTACCGGCTTTAGTCATAGGGCACAGCATTCCACATTTCTTCTTCTTCTTCTTCTTTTCCTTTTAGAAATTAACCTTTGACTACTCAACCTTTGCTGAGAACAATTAGCTGCCGCTGTTGGTAGGGATGAGGATTTGTTGCCTGGGGCCAGACTGGGCAGGTGAATGCCTTGGCTTGGGGCCTTGAATTATGTGCCCGCTTTCTTCTCCTTGTCAACAAGTTTCCCCAGCAGTAGAGGACAGATCAATCAAAGCTGACAGGGTGCATGTGAAGCTTTTACGGTGTAAATCTGGAGCTCTCGTCCCAGCCCAGCGGCTGCTGCATCTGTATATCATTTTTATACGGCTACCAGTAGAGCAATTTCCAAAGTATTTGCAAGGAAAATGGATGTCCCCATCTGTTCGCAGCATCATAAATGTGCCACTTTTGGAAGCTTTTCCCCGGTAATCATATCTTTAATGATGAACAAACTTGTGATATATACCTTTCCATAAAATGGGGTTTTCTTTCACTTTATTGTGATTGGCTGGAATAAATAGCTTTTCCATATGTTAGGGAGATAAAATATAAGGATTAGCAAGGCTCGTTTGCTAGACCGTAAACAAAAGAAACAATTCATCCCAAAGACTCCTTAAACAGAAACAACTACAGAATTGAGAGGTGTTAATGAGGAAGGTCCGGTGGCCTCGGCCATAAAGAGAGGAAGAAATGCATTAGAACAGCAGTTCCCAAGCTGGTGCCCTCCAGATGGGTTGGACTACAACTCCCATCATGTCTGCTTTGGAATAATAGCATCTGACAGGGAGAGCCTGCAGCTTCGTACATTGTTCTGTAGTTTTCTAATGCCGCCAGCCTTATCCGACACTTGGTCATTATTCTTGAGAAATGTTGTAAATGTATTTATGACATACTCTCTAACATTTCTCTGATTAAAATTGGGACATCCTATTCTATTATTATTATTATTATTATTATTATTATTATTATTATTATACCCTGTACATCTGACTGGGTAGCCCCAACCACTTTGGGCAGCTTCCAACATATATAAAAACATAATTAAAACATTAAAAAGCTTCCCTATACAGGGCTGCCTTCAGATGTCTTCTAAAGGTTGTATAGTTACTTATCTCCTTGGCTTGGCGGGTCTCATAACTCCATACCCTCCAACATTCATCCGATGAAAATAGGGATATCCTAAGGAAAAGCAGGACATTCCAGGATCAAATCAGAAAGTGGGACAATTGGAGGGGCTGTTATGAGCATTGATTTTTTAAAATCATTGTTTGGGTCTTTCCTGTGATTTTGCTGTGACTTCATCATTGCTTGGGTCTTCACCGTGAGACAAGGCAAATGGCTGTGGTGCAGTGGTAGCTAGGAATGTTGGACCCAGGAGGCTTAACTTCAAAATCTCCCACAAACCATGCACCCTCACTGTGTGAGCACGGGCTGGTTCTCTTTGGCGCAGGACTGTTGTCAGCACAAAGTCATACGTCTGTGTATGATGCTGCCCTGAGCTCCTTGGATGGTGGGCAGAATTACGGAGGTGAGAAATGAAGACCTCTTGGACATCGAAACCAGGCTCCTGAAATTCTACGAGTGTCAAATCTTCATGGGAACTGTATATGGAGCTGCCTCCTCCACTGCTCCTACCAAGCTTTGTAAAGTTGTGTTAAAGAACGTAGGGCAGGGAGGAAGCACCTGGAATACAACTCCCATCAGCTCCACCCAATGGCCAATGGTCAGGGATGGTGGGAGCCATAGCCCAACAGCTTCTGAAGGACCACAGATTCCTCTATCCTTGCCTTAGAACAGTGTTTCCCAAATGCGGGTCTCCAGCTGTTTTTGGACTACAACTCCCACCATCCCTAGCTAGTCAGGGATAATGGGAATTGTAGTTCAAAAACAGCTGGAGACCCACGTTTGGGAGACACTGCCGTGGAATGTGGACTTCCTGGGGTGAATAGCTAGGTACTTGGTTGATTAAATGTCATTATCTTCAATGTATTTTATAAATTTACAGCCCCTAATGGAGGCTTTATCAAGCTTGTGGGTGCAGGGACAGACTTTGGTCTTTCAAATTTCAGCAGTGCCCTGTGCGAGCCCAACAACTGATGCCCCCTCACCTCTTGCCTGACGTTCTTGCTCAGTTCACCACATCATCGCTGCGATGCCCTGCAGGCGCCCCCTAGGCTCGGCACCCATTGCGGCGGAACCAGTCGTGCTGCCCTAAATCCATCTCTGGCAGATGTGCACAGAGACATTGCTCCTTGTGCCGATTCTGATGGGGAGCCAGGATTAGGCTATGTTCTGCCAGCAGCCCCTAACCCACTGAATTCAGTGGCCAAACTTGGGCTGATTTAATGAAGCCAGCTCAAGCCCTCTGTGAGACAATAGAGATCACAACTTCAACTCGCCTCTATTTATTAATACAGGCACCTTGTACGCTGCCGAAAGTGAGATGCTGATGTGGTGGGGAGCCACACCAGCACCTCGGGTTTTCATGTTTTAGTCTGCCCCCAGGTTTCCATGTTTTAGTCTCCTTTCAAAGACTTGTAGAATTCCAGCTGTGGAGATTCTCTGATCTTGCTCCTCCTGTTACGAACAGTGCAGGTCCCTCACTCCAAGCGGAACGGCGGTTCGCCATCCTCTGGCAAAATAACGATGAACGGCAGGTTGTATTTTCTGCTTTTGGACTCTTCACAACGCTTTAAACGCATGCAGGGTGCACAGAAACAACTTCACCAAGCATCCAAAGGGACAGGTACTGCCTATATGTAATTTTATTTGTATGCCGCCTTTCCACAGTTCAAACCATGCTCAAGGCGGCTTCGAGCATGAAAAAGAAGTATACAACAGGAACAGAAGCAGTCATAAACAATAAATGGAGAATTAGAAAGCACAAAGCCAAACTGACCAATTTCCACATAAATCGCAACAAAATCTAAAATAAATTTACCAAAAACCAACCTTCCCTGCCACAATACCCCAGTCCACAGCAGCAGGAAATGTTCCAAGTAACAAAATATCCCCTTGGAATCCCAAGGCTGCTTCAGAAATAAATGCCCTTTGCAGTCACCCACCAATCACATGTTATTCAGTGCTTTCTGAGGTGCTGCCATCAGAACACAGGAAGCTGCCTTAACACTGAGTCAGGCCATTGGTCCATCTAACTCAATATTGTCCACACTGACTGGCAGCAGTTTTCCAGGATTTCAGACAGGGTACTCTCCCAGATGTTGGGGACTGAACCGGGGGGCTTCTTCATGTAAAACAGATGTTCTGCCCCCAAGCTTTGGCCCTTCACCATTAGGTATGGAAATATTTATCCACAACGGTGAATTTTTCCCACCTTTCCCAACAGCAATTTCCTGGAGCCCTTTTCCCCATTCAAGCAAATTTCCTGCAAATGCAAAGGCTCCCAAAGTACCGGTATGTACAAACACCCTGTGAGCTGCGCATTGTTTCATGGGCAGGACATATCTGATGTATATCTCTTTGCACATGCAGAAAGGCCTCTTCCAATGTTCCTGTCCACAGGCACTCCAGTATGTGCAAGGAGTTCCTGTGTTTTTGGACTGAAGTGAAGGAAGCAACTCCAAGTGCGCTAAGGAATGCACACGCACGGTGTGTACACACCACCCACTGAAAGCATACAGCTTCCCCCAAGGAATCATGGGAAATGTAATTCACCCTGCATAAACCCAGTACCAGAAACAACCTGCAGTTCCCAGGATTCTTTGGGGGGAAGTGATACGCTTTAAATGGGTGGCGTGTAAGCAGTTCAAGACAGATGTCTGCTTTTAACATTTCAGATAAACTATCGTAGCCCAGGATTCTGACAAAAACCTGGAGAGTCGCTTATTTCCTATCCCCTATTGACAAAGCAGCCATATTGGCTAATTGGCTGAGATTTTAATAATTCATGCTAATTGAAATATTTCATCTAATTAATGACTGCGGCTATGATAACTAGCCTCAAGAGTTGCAATGACAATAGGAGCACTACATCTTTTTAAGGTTTAAAATCTTTCTCCCCCTGATTCCCTTGGCTTGATATATAGGCTAAGAACACAAACATTATCTATTAGGAAAATGCGACTCGGTGCCGTCTCAGAAGACAGGCCCAACACTGCTCTTCATGAAGTCCTTTCCCAGAAGGCTTACCATGCAAATTCAAACTCAAGGTGAGGATCAGTCATGGAGTGTTTGCAGGTTTGGCACTCTAGTTCTGATTTTCCTTCCAAACCATTTAAGATGCAGAAGTGCTGAGATGCAGAATGACATAGAATAAAACACAATAGATAAAATGCTAGCAACCCCATTGCCGTCTCCCCATTCTGTGACATGTTTTGGGAGGAGGGCAGAGAGAAGATGAGCATCTCATCACCAAAACTGCATTGAGCACCAATTTCATGAGGACTGCAGAAATGGATTCCTCATCCTTCACCAGGGATGGGGTACCTTTGGTCCTCCGCATGTTGTTACACCCCAACTCCCATCAGCCCCAGCCAGCATGGCTAATGCTCAGGGATGATGGGAGTCGCATTCCAACCTTTGGTCTGGAAGGCCAAAGGTTTCCCATCCCTACTCCTAGTTACACCTCCCTAGAAGTAACTCTCATTGAACTCAGTGGGACTATCCTTTGCGAAGACTGTACTGTCCAAACTGTGGGATGTGACACATAAGTAGTAGTCAAGTACAACTTTCCTTGCTTTCCTAGAGTGGTCATGCGGGGGAATGTTTAGTTCAGCCAGTCGAAAACTTCCTGTTTCCTCCTGGCTGGGACATACTTCCTTTGCATGTGACTAGAGGTGTGTGTGACCTTACCTGTCCAGGTAACAAAAGGGTAAGGCATGCTGCCACACTCTCTCTTCCATCTTTCCTTCGTCATTGGAGCAACTTTTTAGCTAGAAATGCTCTGTTGGCTTTCAATGGGATTGATCCATATGGGATAGATCCACATGTATATTACTTTGTAACTAAGTCTGCCTTCAGGGATCCAACTGAACTGATGATGTGGGTAAACTTCTTTTATTTGCTTTAAATAAGATTGTCGTGTGTTTATTCTTTTAAGTGGGATAAAGAGGGAACTTGCCAGGAACATACAATTCAATTATGCAAGCCTGCAACCGGCTATCTGCTGTGCGTTTAAAGGGGAATGTAAAACTCTGCTAAGTAAAAGGAACTTGCTAACGCAAGTTAGGAATGGTATTAATAAACAATATATCCTCTCCTGCCTCCCTGAACATTCCCAAACAAACTTACAGTAGCACAGGACCCAACTCTGAAAGCATTTCCTTTGGAGCTACTAAAACTAATTCCCATGTCAGTGAGTTCAAGGCCGTGTCCTAAAAATGTCATCCACTTAATTGTCATCAGTTGGCTCACACATGAATGTTCGCCACCTAGTCAGCATATTGTCACAGACGTGTTTCAGTGGGGTCAATTCACACACTCAGCTGCCAGTCATCAAGTAATCTGTATTCTTGATGACATAGGAGCCAACTCCTAGAGGCCAAGGTCTCCTTGCCCCCCCACCCGTAAAATATTTGAGGGGGCTGGGCCACCCCAAAGTTGATGACATTGCCATTCAAATGGTGGATGTGTAGGGCTGCCATACATTCGGGTTTTCCTGGACATGTCCGGGAATCTGCCAGCAAAATGGCATCCAGGCGGATTTTTGCCGAATCGGCAAAATGTCCTGGAAAACCTGGACGTATGGCAAGTAGGGTGTTTTTGTTTTTTGTTTTTAAATAACAATTCTTTAAAAAGCAAAGAAAATCCCCCTCCCCCCGAAAAAGCTCCACAACCTTGTCTGGATTTTCACTTTGGGGAATATGGCAACCCTATGTACACGCACCCCTTCCTGAGATCAATTATGTGGAGCGGGGCTTACTTGCCCCCCCCATGTTTTATTCATGTGGGCACCCCTGCTAGATGAGTGGCATATGGGCAGGTGAACATGTGGAAAAGGGAAAGGAAGTGATGCCTAAACATGTGGGAATTGGACCAAAGAAAGAGGGAGAAATATTTGGTTTCTCTTGGTTCCAGAGAGCAGGATCCGGAAAAAAACACGGGAAGCACGTTTGAAAGCAAAAATGTCTGCAGCGGTGGCGGCGGCGACTTTGATACACCGTTTCCCTGAGTGCAGGATCAGACCCTAAATCTATGCCAAGAATGACATGTTAAAAATAAACCTGCTAGAGCTCTTGGAATGCAAAGAAAGCATCAGCAAATGTGTGAAAGTGTGAAAATGCCTCCCCCCTCCCTCTTCCCTGGGCCCAATCCGATCATTGCCGAGCTCCCACTCAGTTCAATGGCATATCTGCACAGAGAGCCTTCACCACCAACCTCCATTTAAAAAAAGGTGGTGGGGGGGAGCAAAATAGAATATTTATTCCTGTCTTTGCCGACAACTGTAAAAGAACACCTTTCGGCTGAGATGATGCTTGTGAAATATTAGCCCACCTAGTTCTCTGCCCCCCCCCACAAGAAGCTGCTGTAATTAAGGTTTCATAATGAAAGCCTGCCACCTATTTATCACCCAGAACTTAAAACCTTGTCCAGAATCGATGCACAATTCAGCTTTATTAAGAGTTTGGTTTGCAGGGGTCTGGAGGGAGAAGAGGCAAGGAATTGCTAATTGTAGGCAAGCCTTAAATTTCCTGGTGTTAAATACAGTAAAAGGGATAAATAGGGTGATAAATAAACCCTTGTAATACGTTATCTATATAAAAAGGGAAAGGAGAAGTTTAGGTTTTTGTTTTTAAGCAAGGATGCGTTCACCTTGAAATCGGTTCTGCTCACTGGTCAAGTACAGCTTGATTAAATTGAGATATAAGCTGCTTATAAAATTAAAGGCAAGAATAGATCTAAGCGGAAAGAAGGGCTTTAAATATCCCATACACATACTTACTTTTGTCATATAAACACTGGTTTCTTAGAACTTTCTTTTGCAGGCTGTCAAAATGCAACTGGCTTTTCCTTAGAAACAGATAAACAAGATATATGAATAACTTAGCACGCCTTGCGAATTGTGTTGCACTTCTGATGGAAAACGTACGTCCTCATCTAGCAAAGGAAGTGACTGACAATCTGCCAATTTAAGTTGCAATCCTAGAACCCTAGAACCATAGAGTTGGACAGGACCCAAGGGTCATCTAGTCCAGCGCCCTACAATGCAGGAATCCTGTTCATATTTAGCTGGGAGTAAGTCCCATCGCCTTAATGGGACTCACTTTTGAGTAGATGTACATCAGGTTGCCGTGTCAGATGCACACCTGGAAGCGGACACCCCCATTTGAAATGGCTAATTGCCCGCTGCAGAGCTCACCTAAGGAGGAATCAGGAAAGTAATCTCTAACGCCAAGTCATGGAGAAGCACTGCTAACAGTATGAATAAAATATACCCATACTATTAGAACAAATGTGCTATACAGGTTCGTTCTGTTTCTATGTAAGAGACCGTTCAGACATTTGGCGCCTGTGAGACAAATGCTGAAGACATTTGTTAAAATAGACCGTGGTTCATTCAAACAGATCCCCCATCATCATTATGGTCTATTGACGATGTATTCCCATAGCAAACCGATCACTTGGTTGGCACTCTAAATATCACAGCTCAGATTGGGCTAAAACATAAATTGTCCAAGGTTCACAAATCAAAGACTGGCTGAACAGCGTAAGGGCAATATTATACACAGCAAAGCTTTTGCATTTAGAATGGTTTAAAGACAGGGAACAGGCAGCGAACCCCGAGCATTTATTTCAAGGTAGAATTTATTTGTTCCTTTTTTTCCAACCTTCATTTTCAACAAAATACGACTATAGATGTGTTGTGTTTATATGCAAGAATGAATGCATCTGAGCTATCGAAATGCTGTATTATTATGGAATAACAGTTGTTATTATGCTCATAGGCGACGCCAAGATCCTGGATCCAAGTCAGCAATACCACATTTTCATTGCATTGTGATATTAAATGGTTGCAAGCCACCTTGGTGGGACGCGAGTGGCTCTGTGGTTTAACCCACAGCGCCTAGGGCTTGCCGATCAGAAGGTTGGCGGTTCGAATCCCCGTGACGGGGTGAACTCCCATTGCTCGGTCCCTGCTCCTGTCAGCCTAGCAGTTTGAAAGCACGTCAAAGTGCAAGTAGATAAATAGGTACCGCTCCGGTGGGAAGGTAAATGGTATTTCCATGCGCTGCTCTGGTTCGCCAGAAGCAGCTTAGTCATGCTGGCCTGGCCACATGACCCGGAAGCTGTATGCCGGCTCCCTCGGCCAGTAAAGCAAGATGAGCGCTGCAACCCCAGAGTCATCCACGACTGGACCTAATGGTCAGGGGTCCCTTTACCTTTACCTTTAAACCACCTTGGTAGGTGCTGGAATGAAGGGTTAGAATTTCTGTGGGGAACACCTCAGATCAGATTCAGGGGGCATGGGGGCGAGGAGAGGGAAGAAGGTCCCATTTTGCAAGCAGACCTCATTCTGCTTGCACTCCCCCCCCCCCAGACTTAGCACTACAGTGGTAAGAACTTAATTCGGGTTAAGAACTTAATTCGTTCCGGAGGTCCATTCTTAACCTGAAACTGTTCTTAACCTGAGATACCACTTTAGCTATTGGGGCCTCCCGCTGCTGCGCAGTTTCTTTTCTCATCCTGAAGCAAAGTTCTTAACCCGAGGTACTATTTCTGGGTTAGTGGAGTCTGTAACCTGAAGCGTCTGTAACCCAAGGTACCACTGTATATTGAATTCCACTCCCTAACTACAAGCAACTGGGAAATATGAATGGATGCTTCCTCCTGGGAAACCCTTGTCTGCAGCCAAAGATATCACACCATGTTTTGTGGGCTGGAGTTTGAGCACATGGTTTTTTCCCCAGAAGTGGTTAGTGAGTAGTTTGAAAAACCTCTGCCAACTAAAAAGGGTTCTGCTGACATAAAGACTGGCCGAGATGTTACTGCAGTGCCCCTTCTTTTCCCTGAAGGCTCTGGTACGCTTTGTCCATAAAATTAACCTTTGTTTAAAAAGCATTGCAATAATTCACAGAAAAGGGCAAGTGGTTAATGCAATGGTTTCCCCATGTTCTGCCTTCAAGTAAGTCTTTTTGCATTCACTTATATTCTGGGGGCTTGCTGTAGGATGTATGGATATTGCATTCTAGGTCATGTTCAGCCCCTCTGGTGTTTGCTCTCCCCACAGGTTGACTCAGGAGGCCAGCAACTTGGCCCAGTAGATCTTGCCCCAATGAGGCAGTTGTCTGGACTGAATGTCCTCACCTTCCCACAGTTTCCTATATCTCCTCCCCTAGGTTTTTCGCAAGCAATCTGAGACTCAATCATTGTGCCTGTCTTTGCTCCTCCCTCTTCATACCTCTTCTGGTCCTGGAAGACCAGGGGAAAGGGGAGCTTGGTCACAGCAGGAGCGGGAGATTCCCTGGCTTCTTCACCATCCAGACTCATCTCTGCCTCTGGGCCTCCCTCCTCTCCAGCATCCAATTCTGCCTCTGATTCTGGACTGCTCTCTGCCACAGACTCTTCCTGCTCACTAAATCCCGTTACTTCTTCAGCTCATCCTCCCAGGCTGCTCCCTCTTCTCCATCTGACCACTTGCCATTATCCTACCACCAGTCTCTGGGCTCTGAGCCTTCTTCCCTTGGGGGTTCCCCAGCTGGCGTCAACCACCATTCCTCTGTGTCCAACCAGTCCATGACACCCGCATCCCTGCCTGTTTCTCTGGGAGCTGTGCTGCTAGCTAACCCACAGCTCAGTAGGCCATGGGCAAAAGCAACACACCCCAAAGACCTGTGTATACTAGATTCATATAAAAGTGACACCATCTTAAACTGTGACTTGTGGCAAGCTTTCCAAAAAGCTTAGCCAGCACTACTCTAGAGCATGCTTAAACCAATGTAGTGCCCTGCAGGAGTTGCTGGACTACAATTCCCATCATCCCTGACCATCGGCCACGCTGTCTGTGGCTGATGTGAGTTAGAGTCCAACAACTTCTGAAGGGAAACCACATTGGCTAGCCCAGCTCTAGAAATACCAGACAATATTTAACAGCATAATTATGCCCCATCAATAACTATTATTAGTTTTGATCTCACAGCGCCCTCCCAACTCCACAATCCTATGATTCTGTATCACACAACTTTTCTCCCTCCCCCAAATCGGAGGGAGCCCTTGATGTAATTTGCGCTACGCCGCTATTTGTGTTTTGAGTCTGCCCTGTGTGTACGCTGCTGAAATCCTTCGGCTTGTGCCCTTGGCTTGAATTCTCTCTTCTCTGCCTTTTCTTTGACACCCTCACCGGCTTCCCTGCGCTACATATTATGTGTTCTGTTTCACAATATTGATGTTCTGCTTCGCCGTGTTGTGCAGGTGAAACCCGATTTCCGTTAAAGCTGTGTCACCGACTTCAATGAAGCCGGGATTTATTACGGCGATTCTCCTACATGTTTCCGCGGAGCCTGGCTTGATCTTGACTCGGATCTTTGGGGAGTTAACATAAATAACAACAATGATCACAATCCCTCAGAAGCAACGCAGGGCTTTGTTCACTGTGGGCTTCAGTGGGAATTGAGACCTCTGAGCAAGTGGCTAGGCTCCAGATGTGTGTGTGGGGGGGGGAGAGATAGAGGAGGGAGAGCTTCCCTAAGTTTAGGTTGCCTGACTTTTCTGGTTCTTGTCTTTTAGGATGTCCTAGACTTGAATGCACAGAAGTGATAAACATCTCCCATTGATCTAACCATCTTTGAAGTTCCAGGCATGAGGTCTTAAGCTGTGTTCTTAATTGTTATTGTTGTTTTTGTTTTTACAAATCATGTCCTAGTCTAGTAGCCTAGCACAGATCTTTTTTTTCAAAGGGGCTCCTCTCCTGCTGTCCTCAAAGAACATGTTAAACCCTCCTAAGCTGTGATTCTAAATACACATACATGGAAATAAATTCCCTTGTAAACCACGGGGATTACGTTCCAAGTAAGGCTGCTGTCATAAACATGCTTACTCAGTTGAACCACTGAAATAATGAGAAGTAAACTTGGTTAAAATCAGACGCTGTCTTTGAGACTGCCGTTCCAGAAGGGAGAAGACAGGAGAATTGCTGTAAGTCTTTTTCCCAGCATGGAGATGCAGCGATAGTGAAAAACTGAGGCATGGAGATACAATGAAATTCTGCTACGTGTACTGGATTTCTGCCAGTCTTGCAGCTTTTAAAGGTGTTGCACCTCTTCAAGGAACAAAGTGGGTAACTTTAGCGCAAGTGAAATGCACAGGCCCTAAATCTCTGCTTATGGATGTCTAAAAATTTAGAACTTGCTAGACAATGTTTTTCAGTTTTTTGCCCAGTTGTTGCGTGGGCTCCAGGCGTTTTCCCCTCTGCCTAGCACTTCTGCTGTGGGGAAATACGTGTCTTCCCATAATTCAAATGACTAGATCTTGATATGGGGAAAATGAAATCCTCCCGCCTGGCCCTAGCTAACGTCACTTATTATAATCTGAGGTGTTCTAGGCACATATCAACAAGGAGGAAACAAACCCATTTCTTATTCCTTGATCTTTTTCTGCTCTTTTAAGAACTTCACCATTGAAGTATATTTTAGCCAT
Source organism: Lacerta agilis (assembly GCF_009819535.1). Taxonomy (NCBI): domain Eukaryota; kingdom Metazoa; phylum Chordata; class Lepidosauria; order Squamata; family Lacertidae; genus Lacerta; species Lacerta agilis. The sequence goes on from NC_046317.1 coordinate 23,980,148, forward strand.
CAGAGGTGTTCCCCTGTTTTATTGTACAGACAAAAGAGGATCACACTCTTTCCTCCTCAGCAGTACTCTTTAGGAGGAGAAGTCAACGTGGCACCCTCCAAATTTTGGGCTTCAACTCCCATCAGCCTCTGCTAGCATGGTCAGTGGTCACAGATGATTGGAGTTGTAGTCCAGCAACATCCAAAAGACATCACATTGGCAACTCCTGCAGTCTTTCACTTGCCATGGACTTTTGATTCCACCTCTCTCTCTCTCTCTCCCTCTGAAGGTTTCTCACATCTCCTTTCCAGTTCACTCTCCCCCCCCCCTTAAAAAAATAAGAAAAACAGCCAGCGCAATTTCACCTTTCCATTTTTCATAGACGTGAAGTGACAAACTGGCTTTAGGATGGAGGAAACGGTGTGTATCTAACATGACTTTCCTAAAACAAGCCTTTTCTCTTTTTTTGGTAGCAAAACAGCCACCTACGCACCCCAACCTGTCGGGGACTGATATAACAATACAAGGGAATTGTGGGTCAGTTGCCCAAAGGACAAAATAAGTATGGGGCAAACTTCGGATAATTTTTTTAAAAATCAATCAAATATTTAGAGAAAGTATATGCTAAGTAAAGCCTTGTGGTTTGGTACTTTACTCGAGTGTAACAGTTCAGACTGGAGGTTGGGAATACTTTCCTGTGTTCCAAGAAATCCACCTTGGATATATAAACAGCATAAGAGGGAGATGATATTCTTGCTTTCCTTCTACCTAATATGTTCCTTTCCTGTGTAGAAAGGTTTCTTAAAACACATGGAGCAACATTCGAAAGCGTGATCATCCAGCTGGAAACTGAAATAAGGTAGTCGCAGGAGGTTTCTACAACATGGTTTTGCTGAATTGGGTACCTAGGCCTTTTAGATTTTGTCGCTGGCTTAAATAGTCTGCACTCACTGTTGTTACCAATAAAACAAGATGGATTTCCAAGCAGCTTTGGCAGACCTTAGACTGTGTACACACTCCTGTTTGTTCTATATGCAGTGCGCTCCCAACACTGGTTTTGGAAACGGTGTAAACATGATGTTAGCCACAATTCAGGTCTATCCTTTTTCATATCTGCTTTTTTATGAAACACTGCATTTTGTTTGTTTTTTTCATAAGAATTTATTAAATTTTAACAATAAAACACACAC